>NC_141900.1:55542244-56216530 GCF_057802395.1 Ceratotherium simum simum | reverse complement strand
ATACAAACCCAGGCCGCCAGCAGCGGAGCACGCGCACTTAACTGCTACGCGATGGGGCCGGCCCCTCCATTTTATAAGGAGACTAGTTATACTGGATTAGGGCCCAGCTTAATGATCTCATTTTAACTTGATTACCTCTGTACAGACCCTATCTCCAAATTAAGTCATAATCTGAGATACTGGGAGTTAAGACTTCATCATATGAATTTGGGGGAGGACACAATTCAACCCCAATAATTTTTTTAAATTCACATATTAAATTAATAGTAACTCTCAAATATCATATCTAATCATTCATATTTCCTTGATTATCTCAATTTTCAAAAAATGATTTGAGTCAGGATCCAAACATATCTTTTTGAAAACATTTAATCAGTAGGTTCCCCTTCTTTTTCTTCTGGGTAGTGTATTTGTTGAAGTTGGTCTATTTGTTCTGTAGAATGTTCCACATTCTTATTTTGCTGAACTACATCCACGTGTGGTCACTTAACACGTTCCTCTGACCCTTGTGGAACTTGAGTTAGACTCAAGTTTTCTTCCAGTTTGTTTGGACAAGACAACGTAATAAGCGGTTATGTATTCTTCCATTAGGTACATAATATATGTCTCTGTGAAATGGCATTGATCGTTGCTTAGATTCATTCTTGTGTGCTTGCAGGATGGTAATAGTCTAATTCTACAATTTCTTTATTAGTTGGGATGCATTTGTAAAGAGGAACTTGTCCTCATTAGCTATTTTATTACCCTGAGGTACAGTTTGTATAAGAGAGGCAGGAAAAATGCTTGATTCTACTTATTTACTACTGTATAAATATAGGGACCTTGGTATCCTACAAGGATGACCAATGAGTCTTTTTTTTAACCAATGAGTTTTTGTGTGTATGATTATGAGCTCATGAGTTTATAAACATGTTTGGGTTTCAAAATTACTGGAATCGTTCTTATTCTACTTATTTACTTATTTATTTAATTTTGATGAGGAAGAGTGGCCCTGAGCTAACATCTGTTGCCAGTCTTCCTCTTTTTGCTGAGGAAGATTGACCCTGAGCTAACATCTGTGCCCATCTTCCTCTATTTTGTATATGGGATGCCACCACAGCAGGGCTTGATGAGCGATGAGTCAGTCCATGCCCGGGCTTCGAACCTGTGAACCCTGGGCCACTGAAGCAGAGTGCACAAAATAAACCACTACGCCACTGGCTGGCCTTGGAATCATTCTTATCGATACTTAAATTATCCTATCCCGAGAGGAAGCTATTTCAAGATAGTGCCAGTGTCCTTTTGATGCCACCTTAGTAGTTGATAGCTTCCTTGATTTTTGGTTAAAGAAGTCCCAGGTTTATCTTGTATGTTTCCTACTCCAAAGATTGAAATCAGCCCTTTCTCCAAGGACCCTGTTTCCTTGGGAAGCAGTACTTAGAGATCACAGTGTGATCACGCTCCTCTTGAGACCAAATCCATTGGCCTTTCCTTGGTGGTTTATTTTCCTTGTGACATTTATGCCCTCAATTCCTCTCTGCGGGCGTTAGTCATGGCTGCTTTTCTGTGTTATTCTCTGACATGTGCTTCTCCATTCCTAAATGTAAACATTTCTCTGTTGTTTACTCTTTGTTTTTCTTCTCTTGGAAACTCCATTTGTTTCTACTGGTTTTTTGCTTCTGGCTTGGAAGCAAGCATTCATTTGAATATCCATTGAAATTAAGGTGTCTAAAACCAAATTTCTTTCCCTTTCGAATCATTTGTTTGCTTTCTCTGAATTTTAATATTGCTTAAGTCACATGGGCTTGGCCTTGAGGTCATTCTTGATTCTCCTTCTCCTTTTTGCCCTCTGGCCACAGGACACCAGGTGTCCTTAGCTCCCACTCCCCCCTATGCTTCCTTTGGTGTGCTTTCCTGTACCCATGGCCACCCCCTGTAGAGGATTCAGTCATAAGTCAGCTGTTTCAAGCAACTTACCATGTGTAAATGGAGAAATTAGCATATAGACACAACCACTCTATGAGGGGTGACCGCAGAGGGCTCTTGTTTTGTGTCCTTAAGCTTTAAAACCATCTTTAGGGGTGCCTGAGCACTAATTTTAGGATTCTGTGTTAGGGCCAAGTTGTGAAATTGCTCCTTCAGTTTCATAACCTGCAAATGAGTTCTGTAACTCTTCATGTAGAAACAATTGGTCCTTTCTGTTTGAGTTATATTAAACTACCAACAACCACAAATAGATTATTCATGGTTGTAAATAGGAAAGGTCCTAAAAAGAGAGGTCTTTGGTTTCAGTAGTATTCACTTGCAGTCATGGCAGATCCAAGAAGAAATAATTGGTTAAAAAAAAAAAAAAAAAATTTCTTATTTGTGTTTCAGGCAGAGCTTTTTACATGATTCCTGTACTGCTTCAGAGTTCACATTGGTGATTAGGAATAAGTGTGATCCCATGAAAAAAGATTGAGAGGAAAAAAATTCACTACTTGGGAGTCGGAAATAAGGTATTAGTTATCCAAACTTTAATGCTCCCTGGCTATACAGCCAAATAAACAACTGGCGGGAGCCCTCAAGTTACTTACCTATACCCTTGCTGTTTTCTGTGCCAAATGGTACTTTAAGTGTGAAGTAAGAGGTTTGTGGGCTTGATTGAGAACGTTGAGAGAGGAGATCTGTGTCATTTTTACTTAAAACACTTCTGACACCAAATACATAGTCTTTTCCAATACCACTTCTCTGACTCTCCAAAACCAACCAGGTGCCCTACAATTCAATTCTGACACGATCAGATTTAGTGTCAAGACGCCACAGGTTAAGGGTTCCATCTCACAAGGCTGCCCCACTTCAGATGCCAGGTGCAATGGGATACCCACTTCTGCTTTGCTGACTACAAATTTGGAGGGTCCCAAAATATCCCTCCTCTCCCTTCAATAGTTCACTAGGATGGCTCACAGAGTTCAGGAAAGTGTTTTACTTACTACTACCAATTTATTGTAAAGGATACAACTCAGAAACAGCAAGACAGAAGAGATGCACAGAGCAGGGTATGGGGAAGGGGATGTGGAGCTTCTATGCCCTGTCCAGGTGCGCCATTCTCCTTGCATCTCCACATGTTCTCCAACCCAGTCCTTTTGGGTTTTTATGGAGGCCTCGGTACTTAGGCAAGATTGATTAAATCATTGACCATTGGTGATTAACTCAATCTCCAGCCCCTCTTCTCTTCCCAGAGGTAGGGAAGTGGGGATGTAAGTTCCAAACCTCTGATCGTACTTTAGGCTTGCTGGCGACCAGCCTGCATCCTGTAGTTATCTAGGGCCCACCAAAAGTTGCCTCATCAGAGAAAAAGACACTCTTATCATTCAGGAGACTTTAAAGGATTTAGGGGCTCTGTGTCAGGAACTGGAGACAAAGTCCAAATATATTTCTTACTATGCCACAGGAGGTAAGCTTATCCTCAGTGCCTGGGATCACTTGGCACAGAACTTCTCAAAGAATGAATGGTAATAACAAGTCTAATTGTAAACATATATTTTATTCTGGAAGAGCATTCAGGTAATTTAGAAGGAAACATTCACAAACCAAGTAGATAAGTAGCATGAGTTGATAAAGGAGGCAAAAAGAAATGGACTGTGGTGGGATGAAAGTGGAGTTAGGAAAAAGGTTAAAAGTCATACGTTAGTGTCCTACTCAGTACTTGGGCTCTCCCTCCCTTCCCAGCTCTCCTCCTTCCCTTCTTTCCCTCTCTTCCCTCTTCCCCTCCTTCTACCTACCAGTTTATTATAAAGGATACAACTCAGAGATAGGCAAATGGAAGAGATGCATAGGGCAAGGTATGGGGGATGGGGCGCAGAGTTTCTCCCCCTCCCATACTCTTCCTTTCTTTCTCTCCCTCCCATACTCCTCTCCTCTACTTTTAGTTTTTTAATTCCTGTTATTGAAAACACAGAAGTATATTTAAACCAAACAAAACTCCTAGTTCCACATTTAAGTTTTCACTTTTTTTTTTGCTGAGGAAGATTAGCCCTGAGCTAACATCTGTGCCAGTCTTCCTCTACTTTATACGTGGGTTGCTGCCACAGCATGGCTGACGAGTGGTGTAGGTCTGCTCCCAGGATCTGAACCCTTGAACCTGGGCCCCCAAAGCAGAATGCGCCAAACTTAACCACTATGCCAGGGGGCCTGCCTCAGTTTTCACTTCTTGTAAAGCTAGTTAAGCAGAGAACAGTTAAACTGAATCAATTATGAATTTGGTTCTATTAACACTGTGATATAAAGAATAGTGGATCAAACTCAGTTGATATCAAAATGAAGTTTGAGAGTTAGCCTACAATTTATGGGACATTTGTGTATGAAACTTTTTTTTTTTTTTTTACAGTGAGGAATACAGTTATGAAAACTTCAATTTAAGGGGGCAATGAATTGACTATTTAAAAATGTTGAAAAGTTAAGAGCATTCAGTTTACTCACATAAACCATTTAAGAACACATGTAAGAGGAAAAGCCCAGAAGAGCAAAAGTCAAAAAACTAACAGTGGTGCTAGTGCTAGGCTTGTAGGTAACTTCTGTTTTTGTACGTTCTTCAGAGGATCTCATGTTTTCACCATTGGGGAGCCTTTTTCTTCTCTATAAGGAGATTTAATTGAATACTTTTATTAGAAGCTCAGATTTGAGTATATTTTAAGGATGAATATGGGGTTCATTTGATAACCAAAATATGGATAGGTTACTGAGTCTAAGAAGAAAGTGGAGGGAAATAGGCCTGATTTTAAAAAAGAAAAGAAATTGTTTAAGATTAGTCGGGAATGCTTACAATATTCTGTTATGTACTGATAAATTACTAGACAGGAAATCTCTCCTAACATCCTTCAAAATAAATGAGTATTGAAATCCATTGAAGGTGGCATGCCATTCAGATAAACTGGGGGCTCCTGGATTGTTCATCCTAGAAAAGGGAGTTTAGGATTCAGACAGGACAACCATGTGATAAAGAGACTTGAAGCGGGGTGGGGGGAAGATGGTAGTCTCTCTGGCTTTCTTTATGACCATCTTGTTCTTGATGTCTTCTTCCAACTAACTTGTGCTAATAAAGTATGGAGCTAACTTTGAAAATCAGCCTTTTTTTGATATACAGTTCTTTGAGTTTTAACACGTATACATTTGTATAACGCCATCGAAGTCAGGATATAGGATAGTTCTGTCACGCCAAAAAAAACCCCCTCGTGGTACCCTTGTGTAGCATATCCCTCCCCCCGCACAACTAATGTTTTTTTGTGTGTGTTATATGGTAAATATATGTTTAACTTGATAAGAAACTGACAAACTGATTTCCAAAGTGGCGGTACCATTTTTTGCATTCCCACCAGTAACTTTCGAGTGATCCAGTTGATTAGCATCCTCAACAGCATTTGATATCGTTGATATTTTTAATTTTAGCTACTCTGATAGATATGTAGAGTATCTCATTTTGGTTTTATTTACGTTTCTCTAGTGGCTAATGATGTTGAGCTTCTTTTCATGTACCTAATTAACCTTCTGCATATCCTCTTTGAATTGTCTGGTTAAGTCTTTTGCTACTTAATTGAGTTGTTTTCTTATCATTGTGTTTTGAGAGTTCTTCTTAATAATGTAGATAGAACTCCTGAGTCAAATATGTGATTTGCGTATATTTTCTCCTAGTCAGTGAGTAACTGTCTTTCCATTCTCTCACATTGTCTCTATCAGAACAAAAGTTTGAAATTTTAATGAAGTCCACTTTGTTAACTTCCACCACCCCCATTTTATGGATAGTACTTTTGGTGTCTTTTCTAAAAGCTCTTGGCCTAAATCCAGGTTATGCAGGTTTTCTCCCATTGTAAAGTTTGATAGTCTTATGTTTTACATTTAGAGTTATGAAGCATTTAAGTTAATTTTTGTATAATGTGTGAGGCTTAGGCAGAGGCTTATTTTTATGCATAGGGATGTCCAGTTAATCCTATATGATGTGTTGAAAGGACTACCCTTTCTCCATTAAATTGCCTTTGCATCTTTGTCACAAATCATTTGGCCATATTTGTGTGGGTCTATTTCTGGGTTCTGTTCTGTTCCATTGATTTATGTCTGTCCCTTTTCCAATACTACACTTTCTTGGCTACTGTGGCTTTACATAGTAAGTCTTAAAATTGGGTAGTGTTACTCCTCCAACTTTATTCTTTCTCAAAATTCTTGTGGCTATTCTAGTTACTTTGCCTTTCCATATGTATTTTAGAACCAGGAAGTCTGTATCTACACAAAAATCTTGCTGGGAGCAAACAGGTCCTATATGAGTTTTTTTTTTTTTTTTTTTAAAGATTTTATTTTATTTATTTATTTCCCCCCCCAAAGCCCCAGTAGATAGTTGTATGTCATAGCTGCACATCCTTCTAGTTGCTGCATGTGGGACACGACCTCAGCATGGCCGGCGAAGAGGTGTGTCCGTGCGCGCCCGCGATCCAAACCCGGGCTGCCAGGAGCGGAGTGCGCACACTTAACCGCTAAGCCACGGGGCCGGCCCTCTATATGAGTTTTGTGAGATTCATACCTATGTATTTAAATTTGGGAGGGGGGTGGTGCTATTATAAATGGTTTTTTGTTTTTAATTGTAGTAAAATACACATAAAGTTTACCATCTCAACCATTTTTCGGTATAGAGTTCGGTAGTGTTAAGTATATTTACATTATTGTGCAACCAATCTCCAGAAAGTTTTCATCTTGCGAAACTGAAACTCTATACCTGTTAAACAACAAATCCTCATATTCCCCTTACCCCAGCCCCAGGCAACCACTAGTCTTTCTGTTTCTATGAATTTGACTACTCTAGATACCTCATGTGAGTGGAATCATATGGTATTTGTCTTTTTGTTAGTGGATTATTTCACTTAGCATACCTTCAAGGTCCATCCAGGGTGTAGCATGTGTCAGAATTTCCTTTTTAAGTCTAAGTAACATTCAATTGTAGGTATATACAACGTTTTATTTATCCATTCATCTGTTGACGGACACTTGGGTTGCTTCCACCTTTTGGCTATTGTGAATAATGCTGCTGTGAACATAGGTGTATAAGTATCTCCTAGAGACTCTGCTTTCAGTTTTTTTGTATATATACTCCAAAATAGAGTTGCTGGATGATATGGCAGTTCTGTTTTTAATCTTTTTGAGGAACCACCATATTGTTTTCCATAGTGGCTGAACCATTTTACATTTCTACAACAGTGCACAAGGGTTGCAGTTTCTCCATATCCTTGCCAACACTTACTTATTTTATTTTTATTTTATTTTATTTTATTTTTTTGTGAGGAAGATCAGCCCTGAGCTAACATCCATGCTAATCCTCCTCTTTTTGCTGAGGAAGACCGGCTCTGAGCTAACATCTATTGCCAGTCCTCCTCCTTTTTTTCTTTCCCCCCAAAGCCCCAGTAGCTAGTTGTATGTCATAGTTGCACATCCTTCTAGTTGCAGTATGTGGGACGCGGCCTCAGCATGGCCGGAGAAGCAGTGTGTCAGTGCGCGCCCGGGATCCGAACCCCAGGCGGCCAGTAGCGGAGCGCGCGCACTTAACCGCTAAGCCACGGGACGGCCCCCTATTTTATTGTTTTATAGTAGCCATCATAATGAGTAAATGTTGTTGTTTTTTAAGTTTTGGTTTCCAGTTTTTTTTTTTTTTTTTAAGATTTTATTTATTTATTTTTCCCCCCAAAGCCCCAGCAGATAGTTGTATGTCATAGCTGCACAACCTTCTAGTTGCTGTATGTGGGACGCGGCCTCAGCATGGCCGGAGAAGCGGTGCGTCGGTGCGCGCCCGGGATCCGAACCTGGGCCGCCAGCAGCGGAGCGCGCACACTTAACCGCTAAGCCACGGGGCCGGTCCTCCAGTTGTTTTTTAATACATAGAAATATGTTTAATTTTTGTGCATTGACCTTGTATCTTGAGACATTGCTAAACTAACTTATTCTAAAAGTTTGGTGTTTTTTTTTTTTTAATAGATTGCCTGGGATTTTCTACTTAGACAATCATATCGTTGCAAATAGGCATAGTTTCATTTCTTTTCCAGTCTGTATGTCTTTTGTTTCCTTTTCTTGTCTTGTTACATTGCCTAGGACTTGCAATGAGGGTAGATATCCTTGCCTTTTTCTCAGTCTTTGTAAGAAAACATTCAGTCTTTGATCGTTAAGTAAAGTGTTAGCTGTAGGTTTTTTTTGTGTTTTTTTTGGTGAGGCAGATGAGCCTTGAGCTAACATCTGATGCCAATTCTCCTCTTTTTGCTGAGGAAGATTGGCCCTGGGCTATCATCTGTGCCCATCTTCCTCTACTTTACATGGGACACTGCCACAGCATGGCTTGACAAGCGGTGTGTTGGTCTGCTCCCGGGATTCAGACCCACGAACCCTGGGCTGCAGAAGCAGAGCACGTGAACCAAACCGCTATGCCACCAGGCCAGCCCCTACCTGTAAGTTTTTTATAGTTGCTCTTTGTCAGATTGAGGATATCTCCTTCTATTCCTAGTTTGCTGACAGTCTTTTTAATGAATGAATGTTGGATTGTGTGAAATACTTTTTCTGCATAAATTGATATGATCATATAGTTTTTTTAGGCTGTTATTATGATGGGTTACATTGATTTTCAAATATTGAACCAATCTTGCATTCCTATGATAAAACTCCACTTGGTTGTGGTGTTTTATTCTTTTAATATAGTGCTTGATTCAATTTGCTAACATTTTGGTTGATAATTTATTGTGTTTCTCTTCATGAGGCACATTGGTTTGTAGTTTTATTTTTTTGTGTTGTCTTTGATTTTGTTATCAGAGTTACAGCCTCAAAATGTGCTAGGAAGTGTTTGTGCTGATGTTTTCTGGGAGAGACTGTGCTGAGTTGGCATTATTTCTTTAAATGTTTGATAGCATTTGCCAATGAAACCACCTGAGCATAGAGATTTCTTCCTCAGAAGTTTTTCTTAGCTCAAATTCAATCTCTTTAATAGTCATAGGACTTTTTTGGCTATTTCATCTTGGGTAGTTTTGGTGATTTGTAGTGTCTGAAGAATTGGTTCGTTTCATCCAGGTTACTAAATATAGAAGTGCATAAAGTTTTGTAGTATTCCCTTGTTATCCTTTAAATGTCTGTAGGATCTGTAGTAATATCTCCTTTTATTGGTAATTTGTGTCTTCTCTCCCTTGACTTTTATTGTCTGTGTCAATCTTGCCAGAAGTTTATCTGTTTTATTGTTTTTTTTTTTCCCCCCAAAGAACCGGCATTTGGGTTCATTGACTTTTATTTTCTTTTCAATTTCATTGATTTTACTCTTCATTATTTCATTCATTCTGCTTGTTTTGGGTTTATATTGCACCCCCTTTTCTAGTTTTTTAAGGTGCAAGCTTGGGTTATTAATTTGAAACCTTCTTTTCTAATATAAGCATGTGATGCTATGAATTTCCCTTTAAAGCACTGAATCCCGTAAATATTGGTATATTTTTTCATTTTCATTCAGTTCAAAATATTTTCTAATTCCTTTGAGACTTCCTCTTTGACCTAGGGGTTTTTTGTTTGTGTGTTTTTTCTTTCAGAAGTATGTAGTTTAGGGCCGGCCCTGTGGCTTGGTGGTTAAGTGCGCGCGCTGCGATGCTGGCGGCCCGGGTTCGGATCCCGGGTGCGCATCGAGGCACCACTTCTCTGTCCATCCTGGGGCCGAGTCCCACATGCAACAACTGGAAGGGTGTGCGGCTGTGACATACAACTATCTACTGGGGCTTTGGGGGCAAAAAATAAATAAAATCTTAAAAAAAAAAAAAAAAAGTATGTAGTTTAAATTTCCAAATGATTGGAGATTTTCCTGGTATCTTTTTGTTATTGACCTCTAGTTTAATTCCAATATGGTTAGTGAATATACCTTGTATGTTTATACTTATCTAAAATCTGTTTCTATTTCTTCTTCTTTTTTTTTTAATTTCATTTATTCCATTTTATTGAAGATGTAAGCACACCTAATCACAAATACTCTAATCTGGTCCATTCAAGACCTATTGAACTTTGAAGACAATTTGAATTTTGTCTAGATTCTATTCTTCTTTTTTTTTTTGGTGAGGAAGATAGCCCTGAGCTAACATCCATGCCAATCCTCCTCTTTTTGCTGAGGAAGACTGACCCTGAGCTAACTTCCGTGCCCATCTTCCTCCACTTTATGTGGGACGCCGCCACAGCATGGCCTGACAAGTGGTGCATTTGTGCGCGCCCGGGATCCGAACCCTGACTGCCAGCAGCGGAGTTCGTGCACTTAACCGTTTTGCCACGGTGCTGGCCCTGTTTCTATTTCTTTTATATCTATGTTTTAAGATATCTTGGTGAATGTTTCATATTGTTGGGTGTTCTATTTATAGAGTGTTCTATAATTGTCAAATAGTTCCAGGTGGTTGATAGTTCTTCTGTATACTCGCTGATTTTTGGTGTCTTGTTTTACCCATTCCTGAGTAGGAGTATTGAAATCTCTCACTATAATCATGGATTTGTCTGTTTCTCTTTTCAGTTCTGTTAGTTCTTGCTTCATATATTTTGAAGGTCTATTGTTAGGTCTGTATACATTCAGGATTACCATGTCTTCAAAGTGAATTGACCCTTTTATCATGATGTAATGTCCTTTATCCCTGGTGACTTTCTTTGCTCTGAACTCTGCTTTGAGATTAAATATCACTACAGCTTTCTTTTGATTGGTCTTTGCATGATATATCTTACTGTATCCTTTTACTTTGAGGATACCTATAACATTATAGTTTTAATGAGTTTCTTAAAGACAGCACATCCTTGGGTTTTGTAGGCTCATTAGTAGCATCCTTGATCTCTTTCTACTAGATACTAGCAGCTCCCTGCCTCCCCAAGTTGTGACCATCAAAAATGTCAACAGACATTGTCAAATACTCCCCCGGAGGTCAACATAATCCCCAGCTGAGAACCACTGCCCTATAAGTAATGTGTTATTTTTCTCTGGTTGCTTTCAAGGTTTTTCTTTGATTTTCAACAGTTAGTTTATGATGTGTCTGGAGATAGATTTCTTTGGGTTTGTCTTGTTTGTGGTTGTAAAGGGAAAACAACCTAGTTTTCCCCCTGTGTAGGGAAAAACCCAGTTCTTCTTACTATGTGTTTTTTTTTCCACTGCATCTCCTTTACTACTCGTATAGAACACTTCACTTCTAACACTTATGCTCACCAAATGTATGAAGGTTTTTCCCCTCAACAAGCAATTCTCTGCAACACCAACTGGGTGTCCTACAATTTTAATTCAATTCTAACACTATCTACATGGAGATAGTGTCAGATCTCACAGGTTAAGGTCTCAGTCCCACTTCCCCCACTTCAGATGCCATTTGCAAGTCCATGTTATCGCCTGTCCTTCTGACCAACTGTAGATAGGAGATTCCAAAGACTCCCTCCTTGGATTTGATTACTTTGCTAGAGCAGCTCACAGAACTCAAGGAAACACTTACTTACGTTTACCAGTTTATTGAAGGATATGATAAAGGATACAGAAAAACAGCCAGATGAAGAGAGACGTAGGATGAGGTCTGGGAGGATCCCTAGTGCCGGAGCTTCTGTCTCTGTGGAGTTGGGGTGGGTCACCCTCCTGATGTGGACGTGTTCTCCCACCTGGAAGCTCTCTGAACCCCCTACTCTTGGGATTTTATGGAGGCTTCCTCATGTAGACAGGATCAATTATTATCTCCATTTCTAGCCTCTCTGGAGGAGGTGGGTGGGACTGAAAATTCTAAGCTTCTAATCAATGTTTGGTCTTTCTGGTGACCAGCCCTTGTCCTGGAGCCCACCCAGAGTTGCCTCAATAGATCAAAAGATGCTCCTAGTGCTCTTATCACTAAGAAATTTACAAGAGTTTTAGGAGCCCTGTGTCAGGGATGGTGGTAAAGACTAACTATTAGAACAAGAGATGCTCCTAGTGCTCTTATCACTTAGGAAAATACAAGGGTTTTTGCCAAATCTGGAAAATCATTGGCCATCATTTATTCAAATATATTTTCTGCAATAGTCAGTCATCCCTCAGTATCCACAGAAGATTGTTTCCAGGACCCCTTGCAGATACCAAAATTCACGGATGCTTAAGTCCCTTATATAAAATGGTGTAGTATTTGCATATAACCTACACACATCCTCTCCCGTATACTTTAAATCATCTCTAGATTGCTTATAAAACCTAATATTATGTAAATAGTCGTTGTACTGTATTGTTAGGGAATAATGACAAGAAAGTCTGTACATGTTCAGTACAGACGAAACCATCATAGACCTTTCCATCTGAGGTTGGTTGAATCTGAGGATATGGAACCCGCAGATACAGAGGGCTGACTGTATTTTTCTTTTTTTCCTGTCTTTCTGGGATACTGATAATATGAAAGTTAGGCCTTTTGGTATTTTCCCACAGGTCTTTGAACCTCTGTTCATTTTGTTCAACCTTTTTTTCTCTGATTGAATAATTTCTATTGATCTGTCCTTGCTAGCAATGACAGTTTCCTTTTTTTGTTTCCAGTCTGCTGTTAAGTCTATCCACTGAGTTTATTTTGATTATTGTATTTAGGTTCTAAATTTTTATTTTTTTTCTTTATATCTCCTACTTTTTGGACACTGTCTATCTTTCAATTCTTTTCAAGAGTGCTCACCCTTTATGGAGCATTTTTATGATAGTTTCTTTAAAGTCTGTCAGATAATTTCAACATCTGTGTCATTCTTGGCATTTGGATTTGTTGATTGCCTTTTCCCATATGAGTTGAGATTTTCCTAGTTCTTTTTATGCCAAGTAATTTTGGATTGTATCTTGGACGTCTTGAATATGATATTATGAGACTCTGGGTCTTGTTCAAATCCTATGGAGAATGCTAATAATTTCATTTTAGGATGTGATTGACCCAGTTGGCTTCAGGCTGCAAGTTGCAACCAGCCTTCTGGGGATTATGGTTCCAATTTCACTTCTATTTTTGAAGCCTTTGAAGTACATTTTGGATCTGTCTCATGTGTGCACCACCCAGTGGTGGCCAGTTAGGGACCTGGGCAATGATCTGTCCTATAGTTCTACTCTCCAAGTCTTGGGTATGCTGTTCAGGTTCAGAAGCGTGCATATCTTGGAGCTGAACCCAGGAGTTCCTAGACAACTTTATGCAGTTGCTTTCCTGAACTCCTCCCTCTTCATGATCTGATTAGTACTTTCTGGTTCCTGAGGGCTTCCCTTTTGGGTTCTCCTGCCAGAAAAGCTAGGGCCTTAGTTACCCTGCTTGGTTGTGCATTTCTCATGATTGTACCCATGTCTGGGGCTAAGTTGCAGGACAAAGGGAAAAAGTAATGGGATTAAACCCTCCCCCTTGGAACCATAGCTTCTCCCCTCCATCAGAGTTTTAGGTGCCCCTTTCCTGCTCCTAGAGCCAGAGCTACAGCAGTTCTCCTAGAGTTCTGTCTGTGCTCAGTAAAAATTTCCAAGTTTTGAACTGCCCTGAATCCAGGCTGGGGTATATCAGAGAGAAGAAGAGGAGGGAACATCACCGCAGGGTCGGTGGTGCTTCAAATTCCCAACCCACCTGCTATCATCTACTTTTCGTAGTTTTCTTCAAATAGCTTCTTCATACATTCTGTCCACATTTTATCACAGCATTCTATGGGAGAAACAGTGTAGAATGTGCCCACTCAATTTTATCTGGATCCAGAACCTGGAACTAAAGTTTCAATTGTTTCTTTGAATATAGTTTTTTGTTCCTTCTAAATTTCAAAAGAAGTGAGTTGAATCACTTATTTCTCAAGAATAAAATAACTACTCATAAGTAATTTGCTTTAAAGTTTGTTTTTTCCTTGGTGTAACCCTTGATTGAATTAAGGCTGAACAGGACCTTAGCTATCATTTAAAAAAGAAATTTACATTCAAATTGTTCATGTGATTCAGCACTAGAGATGTGTGTGTAATGCTGAGAGAGAGATCATTTCAAATTTAAGTGTATAAAACCTTCTCGTGTTGCTCTTTTCCTATTGATTCCTACCTCTGATGTTAATGAACAAAATATTCAGGGTTAGCATGGGAGAGGGAGAAGTCCCCAGGCAGGGGTTTAGAACAGTAAACCAATTGGGAATGGCAGGGCACTCTTAATCCTATTTCTAATTTTAGCATCAGCAACCAAAGAAAGGCAGGGTTGCCTCAGTACTCAGGGCATTTTCCCCTTTTGTGTTTTTGCGTTGTTGAGTGGCCTACTTTGTCTTATCCACAAGGCAGTCTTATCTTACTGTTTAGAGTTTCTTCTCCTGTCGGTATGAGAAAGGCTATAATTTTCTGTGGTCTTTCCTAGATGTCTAGTATATATGCACTGACATCTTGTCAGGATTCCTGTTATTGGTTCTTGTCTGGTAGACAAAAGCAGGTGTTCAGTAAGCATTGGTTGAGCTGAGAATGTAATGTGATGCCTTTCAGAACATGACCATAGCCCAAATAGAGATCTCTGTGTTCATCTTGCTAGATTCTTTCTTGGCCTAATGTTGTTTTGTGTCACCTCTCCCCCATGTGCAAATGTATATAAAAAGGATTGAAATTGTTTAATTAGCTTAGTTGTGTTGATGGTAATGAATTGATGTTTCAGAGTCAGACTTGTTCTTTTTTTTTTTAAGCAAGGTCTCTATTTGTCCATTTTCACTCATTTTTGTGTCACTATCACATTCCTAGCTCTCATTTCCCTCTTTGCTTTACTACTCTGCCTTTTGAGATTTAGATCAACTTAATAGCCCCATCGCGTGGGGGGCCCTGACCATGTGCAGAGTAGTATGCAAAACTCTTTAGATGGATTCTCATAGCCAGCTCTAGATACAGGAAGGAAATAGTGTAAGTGTGGGCAGAAAAATGTAACTGAGAAATGGAGAAACTTGCCAAGGTCTTGCAGCTAACATTGGCTGAGTGTGATTCAAACCAGGAAATCTTGACCCTAAAGCCCCCTTTCTTAGTCACTGCTGTATATAAACTGTATGTAGTTCTGTCATCTCATATGTAAAAATAAGAATGACCTCTTACATCCCCTGCAAGTCTATTTATGACTTTGAACAACAACTTGCATCAGTATGTTTTTATATAATAATTCCTTCCTATGTTGGACCATAATGAGCACTTAGATATTTAAATAGACTTGCATTTTCAACCCTCAGATCTACACTCTCGCTCTCTTTTATTCTGGCTGGGAAGGATTTGCCCTGAGCTAACATCTGTTGCTAATCTTCTTTTTTTTCCCCCCTTCCCAAGGCCCCAGTACATACATTCTAGTTGTGAGTTCATCTAGTTCTTCTATGTGAGCCACCACCACAGCATGGCTACTGACAGACGAGTGGTGTCATTCCGTGATGGGGAACCTGACCTAGGCTACCAAAGTGGAGGGTGCCAAACTTGAACCACTAGGCCATCAGGGCTGGCTCTGCACCCTCTTTTTAACAGATATTTTCTAATGTCCCAATTACAGTCCTGAAATGAAATTCACAGAAAATGTAACCCACTTAACACATATAATTTAAAAATCAATATAATGTCCTAGTAATACCAGAAAGGAGAAATAAAAGGGAAATTGTTTATACAAAATATTATTTCAATACATAAATACTGACCAGAGCTTAAGGCATAATGAAGTAATCAATTGTATCATATGTAGAATAACCCTCAGTGGACCCATATTGACAATAAATTTACGGGTATAACATGGGCGACTCAAAGTTGTGTTGCTCTCAGTTAAGTGATTTTCTTTTCTTTTGTTTTCTTTCTTTCTTTTTTTTTTTTTGTGAAGAAGACTGGCTCTGACCTAACTAACATCCATTGCCAATCCTCCTCTTTTTGCTGAGGAAGATTAGCCCTGAGCTAACGTCTTTACCCATCTTCCTCTGTTTTGTATGTGGGATGCTGCTACAGCATGGCTTGATGAGTGGTGCGTAGGTTTGCGCCCGGGATCAGAACTTGCGAACCCTGGGCAGACGAAGCAGAGTGCACGAACTTAATCACTATGCCACTGGGCTGGCCCCTAAGTGATTTTCTATAGTTGTGATAAGCAGACCGAAATAAAATTGTATCTTGATTTACATGGTAGTTGCAATTTTGGAAGATAGAGTATATATTAAAACTGAGCAGTAAAAACTTTCTTAGGTTATAGGCTTAGATAAATGGGCTTTTGGTATATGTGAATGTTAAGGACCTTCAAGAGCTGTGCAGGGCATAGGGCATCTCTTTATTGTGTGAAACTGTCCTGCACACTTCAGGATGTATGACATATCTGGTCTTCACGTATCAAGTGTCAGTGAAGCCCTCTTCCCCCCCACCCCAAAGAAACCACAGATTTCTAAGACTACTCTCTAAGTGGTGAAATTTTCTTCATTGAGAATTACTGCTTTAGATCATTCCTTCCCCAGTTTGGAAGAACCAGTTTTTTAAAAAATTTCCAATCAATCGCTGACTCTGTGTAAAATACAAAAATTATTTAAAAAATGAAGGTTTAAAGTCAGTCAAAAAGACAAGCCCTGATTTTTATTATTAGGTTTAGCAGACATAAAATTTCAATCTGCTATAAAAATTTCTAAATGCTTAATCTCCACTTCTAAATTTATCTTGCCACCGTGTGGTCTCTTTATCTTCATCTAATTCTTTCTCTTCCTGAAGTCACCCAAAATGAATGTATGTTTCCGAAAAATTCTTCCTTTTGGAAGATTTTAGTTCTACTCTCTCTAACCAAATGCTCAAATGTTTTATTCTCAATGTCTCCTTTGCTGTCCTTAAATATTACTTTTTGTAAAAACTACTGTTCAATGATGGAAATGAACTTAGCTGCGTTCACTCTCGGGGATGCTTTTTTTTGGTGAGGAAGATCGCCCTGAGCTAACATCCATTGCCAATCGTCCTCTTTTTGCTGAGGAAGATGGGCATAGATGTTAGCTCAGGGCCAATCTTCCTTTATTTTCTATGTGGGACACTGCCTCAGCGTGGCTTGATTAGTGGTGTGTAGGTCCACGCCCAGGATCCAAACCCGTGAACCCCGGGCTGCCGAAGCAGAGCATGCAAACTTAACCACTACGCCACCAGGCCGGCCCCACAGCAACTGAACCTTAAGTGTGACCACCTTCCTTTTCCTACCTTTTGGATTCCTCTAGATCAGCAGAACAATTATCTGGGTTTCATAGGGATCTTTCCTTCAAATGTGGGTTAAAAATCTGAGTTTTGATAGCATCTTGAATATCTTCCCTCTTCCAGCTGACTCAGTTCACATGTAGTCCTTCAGCTATGATGTGTATGGTTGGCTTTGGCGTGTGTTTGTGTAAGTACTTATGGGATGGACCCAGGCACAGAGTCACGAGGCAGCTTTTGAAGTTGTTCTGAAGTGAAATGGAGATGCTTGGGCCTTTAAATTCTTAAAATTTTCAGTGCATATAACAAAAGCAACTATGTTGAAGGACATGATTTTATTACCTACCTGCTTCATGAGGCTGGGTTAGCCTAGTCTGAATGGCCCCCTTTAGTTGTGATATTGGTGTGGCAGAGGTGGTGCTATGATGCGAGGAAGCTCTGTTGATGGCACTGTGGCTCTCAAAACGTGTATCCTGGAGGAGCAGGACAAAGCCAGCTGTGGCCCTCTGAGGCCAAAACCACCTGTTCAGATACAGCTCAGAGACGTGTTTTTCGACTTGTACAGAGTTAAGTTGCGTTAGAACTGTGTGCATCTTAGATGGATTTACCTATATGTGATTAGCAAAAATGGCAAGCGGAGACTATTTTTCTTTCTATTGAGGTCATAATAGTGTATATAACATTGTGAAATTTCAGTTGTACATTATTATTTGTCAGTCACCATATATATGTGCCCCTTTACCCCTTCTGCTCACCCCTCAACCCCCTTCCCCTTTGGTAACCACTAAACTGTTCTCTTTGTCCATGTATTTGTTTTCTCTTATGTGGAGAATATTTTGAGTGGAGAATTTTTGTACATCATTTTACTCCATGATTCTCCATCCTGGAGAAGTGGGATATGGGAGATAAGAATGTTTCTTCAGTGGCTCAGCTACTATGTGCCTCATGCACACTGAGGACGTATTTAAAGATGCATACTTTTAATACCATTTGTCCCATAATCACCAGCCAATAACCTGATCTGGTGTTAAACTAAAGAAATAACTATTTGTTCTAATGTCAGTGGAAAAACTGGCTCCTCTGGCCTTAGTGGATGCCATGGACTGAATGTGTTTCCCCAAAATTCATATGTTGAAGGCCTAATCCCCAATGTGATGGTATTTGGAGGTGTGGCCTTTGGGAGATAATTAGGTCATGAGAGTGAAGCCCTGTGAATGGGATTAATGTCCTTAAAAGAAGAGACACAAGAGAAATGGTTTCTCTCTGTCCTGTGAGGATGCAGCAAGAAGGTGACTGTAAACCAGGATGCTGGCCCTGGCCAAAACCCAACCCTGCTGGCACCCTAATCTTGGACTTCCAGCCTCTAGAACTGTGAGAAATAAATTTCGGTCATTTAAGCCACCCTGTCTGTGGCATTATGGCATCCTGAGATGACTAAGATGTTGAGAAAGGTATAGAAATGTGGTACCTTCCTTAGGAATGTAAAAGTGACTTTTTAAATTCTCTATTTTGGAAGTTTTCAAACATACACACATGGAGAAAATAGTGTAATGAACCCCCAAGAGCCAGCTTTAAAGATTATCAACATTGTGTTCTTGTTGTATCTATATCCTCTAACTTTGTTGTTTTTCTGGACTATTTTAAAACAATTCAAAGGTGACTGATGGCACGGAAGATTTGTTTTACATGCTAACATAAGCATAGGTGTATTAGTTTCTTATTGCTGCTGTAAGAAATCACCACAAACAACAAGAGATTTATTCTTTTATAGTTCTAGAAGCCAGGCGTCTGAAATCAGTCTCAATGGGCTAAAGTCAAGGTGTTGGCAGGGCTCGTTCCTTCTGGAGGATCTGGAGGAGAATCCATTTCCTTGTCTTTTCCACCTTCTGGAGGCTGCCTGCATTCCCTGGCTTATGGCCTCTTCCTCTTCCTCCATCTTTGAAGTGCATCACTCCCATCTCTGCTTCTGTTGTCATGTGGCTTTCTCTCTGCCTTTGACTCCCCTTGTGCCCCCTCCCCTTTTTTTTTTTAAAGATTTATTTATTTATTTTCCCCCCAAAGCCCCAGTAGATAGTTGTATGTCATAGTTGCACATCCTTCCAGTTGCTGCACGTGGGACTCGGCCTCAGCATGGCCGGAGAAGCGGTGCGCCGGTGTGCACCTGGGATCCGAACTGGGGCCGCCAGCAGTGGAGCGCACGCACTCAACTGCCAAGCCACGGGGCCGGCCCCCTTGTGCCCCTTGTATAAGGACTCTTGTGATTACATCAGGCCCACTTAGACGATCAAGGATAATCTCCCTATTTTAAGATTCTTAATTTAATCACATCTGCAAAGTCTCTTTTGCCATATGAGGTAATATGCACAGGTTCCAGAGATTAGGAAGTAGACACATTTGGGACCATTATTCAGACTACCACAGTAGGCCCCCAGTGTCGTCAGTGCTCAAATGTCAAATAAATGGTAGGGTCACAATCTCAAGAGTGGGGACTCGAATCGCAGGGAAACACATGAAGATTAAGTTCTTCAGAACCTAGAGGGATCTGTGTGCAGTATACAGCTTGCCATTTGGCATCGAGGATGTGGTGTTCCTCTCAGATAACAAGGAAGAAGGAGGCATGTGTTGGTGTAAGGCCAGTTAATAACTGGTATCTTTTGGGACATAAGAGAAAAGACAGCTGCAGTGCCTCATCTCAGGCTTGACTCTGGCCAGCCGACAACAGTGCTCTGCTGGGCCTCGTGCTGTTACCTCCCTTCCCTGAGCTGCTGAGCCTAGCTCCTCCCTGTCTCTGCTTCTGCCTGTTTTTATAAGCCTTCATTGATCTTACTTGAATCCCTACTGTGTGCTAGAGCTGCATCTGCTGCATGGAGCAGCTTTACATAGTATTAAGTCAGCTTCTCTGGACTCCACAGAAACAAATCGATTCTTCCTAGCTCTAATTTTCACTAAATATTTCCAATGCTTTGTTATTCTCCACATAAATCTGGAGAAATGTTTTCATAGACTATAAGGGAGAGGCGGTGGGTTTCCATGTCTGAACATCAAGCGAGCCCCAGAGTATGGGAGTGGAAAGACTGGTGATTTGGAGGGCAGCTACTTACGGGCTGTGAGACTTGGGGCAAAGGTGACTCGCCCATACAGAGCCTCTTTCCCATCTGTGAAAAGGGGATTAAAAACATGGTCCTTTTAGGGTCATTGTGAGAACCAGCAAATGATGCAAGTGCCTCGCCCCATGGTTTGTTATGGATTAATAAATTTCTTCAAGAAATTGATCCCTTGGCTGAAGTCTCATCCTCTGTGCTCCACTATAGTGAAGGTACTCGACTTCCCCAACCCCATCGCTCTCTTAGTGTCAAGGCTTTTGCCCCACATGTTTTCTCTGCCAAGAATCCATTTGCTCCTTTCTGTCCATCTTAATTCCTAGTAATTACCTAGCCCTCAACTTAGAGGTCATTTCTTCCACAAAGCCTTCATTAGATTTTTCTGCCATACCTGGATTTAGGTATCTCTCCAGTATTTCTCCCATACTTAGCACTATAGTACCATTTAGCAATTTATATTTTAATTGCCTTCTGACTGTGTCTATTCCCCCACCATACTCTCAACTTTGGGGGCAGAGGCTGTGTCTTTCCCCGTGTTGTCATCAAAGACCCAGAACAGTGCCTGGTGTGGACTCGCTGGTCGGTATTCATACACTGAGCGTCTCTTGGTTGGAAACTTTTCCAATTCTGTGAAAGACTTTTTTTAAAAATAATTCATTGGATTTTGGAGATGGGGGAGGGTGGGTATAAAAAAATAGAATGTAAATTTGTTGTCCCAGGTCATGGAGTTTTATTGAAGTAGAAATCATTTACTGAAGGTTTTGTTTTTTTTAATGATGTTGTTTTTGTTGTATTTTTTGTTTGTGGAATATTTTTTTTTGTGTGGGAGCAAATTGAAATCTTGTTACAAGCTCCGTTGGGCCTTTCACTAGCAGGGAACAAGTTGTGTTTTAGGAAGATTTCTTGCAGGTATTTTGTCTTGCTTTGGCTACTTATTTTAATGTTTTAAGCAGTTCAAGTGTTTCTGGTTAGACTTTCTAATAGTATTTTAGCTTAAAATTCAGCTTTCTCTTTTGGGGGAAGCTCAATTTTTTATTTTATTTTTTAAAGAGAAATCTCAGACCATAGTGTTGAAAAAATGAGCCACAAAGAAGTCAGAAGCATCATTGAGTGATGCTCCTTATGGCTGTGTTGTTGAGCAGGCTGTGCCCTAAGATGCAGACCTCATTAGAATGGATTAATGCTAAGCCCTCCCGAGTTTACACCCATCATTACCTCCCTGTTCTCCTTTCTCAGCAAGTCTGATGCCCATCAACTGAGCATGTTCTGTGCACTTCTAATATTCTAGTATCATTGAACACTACTTGAAGTTGCCTAACTGAACAAATATTTCTGATTTCAAATAATCTTATTGATTTCTTTTCCATAAAAGGCATGACTTAATCATGTAAGTTTCTTTCTTGATTAACTAAACGACAGCAAACCTTTTATCAGACACAACTTTGTTTTTGTATGCTAGCAATTTTATCCTGACTTGCTGTTTAATTAATGTTTGTTTCATAAGAGGAGCTTTGCTCATCTCCTTCCCTCTGCTACTAGAGAGACAGCTTTGTAGCACACGATAGAGCCTTAGTTACTTTCTAGTGACTGGGGTCAACTTGGTGTTGTCTATTACCGGGTTAACGTTCACCTCTACCTTACTGTATATTTTAGGGTTTTAATTTGACCTCTGACTTCATACCAATTTTTTTAACCCTTAATTTCCCCTTGCTTTATTTTTATCTCATGGAAATTCAAAAAATCTTGTGTTGATTGCCTTTGTAAGTTGCTTCTTCCTTTGGGAACTTGTTATTTTTCAGTCACACAGGTTTTTCTGTAGCTAAAAGACCTTGGTTTGTGAACTAGATTGGTTTCTCTACATGTAGAAAATGAGACTCTCAACTCTAATTAGTTTTTAAAATCAAACAACCCATATATACTTCCAAAAAATTATGGTGTGCACATGTGTAAGATACATTGTTTGTTCAGTTTACCAAAAGTTCATGAAAGCATGTATGGATTTATGTACCCCTTATAGTAACTCTATGGCCTCTCCCTGATCCAATCCATTGATCAAGGATCAATGGTGGGAAATCCATGGCACTTGGGTTGCTGTGCCTCTTTCCTTCCACATCAGGAGGGACTCTGTCACAGACTCTTTTCCCACTGAGCCTAGATTAAGCCTCAGAATCCTTCTTATACAGTGCTCCAGATAATTACAACCAATTGTTTGTGGCTGGAAGGCAAGAAGAACGTTATTTGTCTCCTTGTGCTAGATGATCTTTCAAGAGCCTATCCATTTTGACTTCCATAAATCTCTTTTTGGTTCTGCTTCCTTG
Organism: Ceratotherium simum simum; assembly: GCF_057802395.1. NCBI lineage: Eukaryota > Metazoa > Chordata > Mammalia > Perissodactyla > Rhinocerotidae > Ceratotherium > Ceratotherium simum. Next base: position 56,194,007 of record NC_141900.1, on the reverse strand, counting down.
AGAGCGTCTGTACCTCATTCACATACAAGTCCTCCCAATATGTGAAGGGAACACATTTAGGGAGTACGTCATTTATCTGAGATGCACTTTTCCAGATCACTCATCTGTCCCTCTTCTTTTCTACTCCCATGGCCCCTCACAGCTTGTTTCCCTCGGGGGGCATGGTTTCTGAGTCTCAGAGTAGGGGTGTTCTACATGGATCTGAAGTGTGCTTACTGCAGTGTAGGGCCTTTCCTCTCCTTGACATTTATTGACATTTGTTCAGTGAAGGAAAGATTACATGCCCACATTCCTTGGACACGAGACTGTCATTGATTACAATTGAACTAGCTTTTAGGTATTAAGAATATTAAGTATTATTGATTAACATGTTAAAAGATCTGTGGGGGGGTGGTGCCAGCCCAGGGTTTGTGGGTTTGGATCCTGGGTGTGGACCTATACACCACTGGTTTTAAGCCATGCTGTGGCGGCGTCCCACATACAAAATAGAGGAAGATTGACACAGATGTTAGCTCAGGGCCAATCTTCCTCACCAAAAAAAAAGAGAAAAGGATCTGTGTGGGGGAGGCTTCTGAGATTGAGGTGCCTGACTGAATTGTGTTGTCTGACACTAACATGAAGGACCTGTCAGGGTGAGGTGATGGGCACAGACTTTCTGTGGGGCAAGGACTCTTCTGGAAGGCCAGTCCTGTGGGCAGGAGACATGTTGAAATTGGATGGCAGCAAATTCTCCTTGGTCGTGGAAGCTGAGGTTGGTTAACTCTAAGCCAGATGCCAAGACTTGCTAGGGTGCCCCCTGAGGAATTGAGGTGTTGGGTTATTCTCGTTGTGAGCTCCTAAGAAATTGACCATTGGCCATGTTATAGTAATGAATGCTGTCCATTTTAATTTTTTAAATTAGAAATGTTTTGTGTTCGTTGTAGAAGAGAATCAATGAAAAAAAAATTTATATATACACCCCTGTAATGCTGTATTCCAGAGGTAACCATCATTACTAGCTGAGTATTTTTGTTGATCTATATATAGGGTGAGCTAGTTGCCTGTCCTTAGATTTTTTCCTCCAGTTGTGGTAGCACCACTTACTGAATCAGCTTTTTCTTGAGCTGAGCCTTTGTACTATCTGGGACTCTGTCAAGTTCGCTGAAAGTGTTGCCTTTCTCATTTGAGGCTTAGCCAGGCACTGGGAATTCTTCACAGGTCAGTGAGGGGGGACTGCTGGTTCTGCCTTCTTTTTGGGCACATCTGCCATACCGTGGGCAGTATTGGCCATCCATTTACAACCAAGCAGCAACTGTGAATGTAGAGAAGAGCGATCTCTTCCTTTTTTCATCTAATTTTTCCTCCCAAAATCATTTCTGGGCTCAAACACTTTGTCTTGGCATTTGTGGGGCTACCTTACCTGGTTAGAGTGTGTAGCAGATGACATCAGTGTTGTGCGTTTTAATCTGAGTGCATTATATTTCATGTCATGAATATCCTAGAATGGCTATTAATGAGATTTACTAGGTTGTTCAATTTTTAGTTTTGTTTTCAGATGCTTAGCTATGTACTTGTTTCTTGAACTAAATGCGTTTAAGAGTAAGGGCTAGAAGTGGTGGTTAATGAACATTTATATTTAAAATCAGTAACATTGTTTCTCCTTGCCTCAAGTTCTTATTCATCTTAATTTTATTATTCTACCTTCTATATGTTATACTTTATTCAACCATAGTATGTATTGGGCTTGTCAACAGATAACTGTCAGGGTTTGTTATTTTTATTTCATTTTTACCCGCAGAAAATATTTTTTGTTTGTAATCTCTTGGGTGAAACATTTCTCTGTTATTCTGCCTTGCTTTGGTGATAATTAAGGAAGGCCATTGTAACACAATTCCCAGTTTTGTGTTTTGTTTGGGGGTGAGTTCTGAAGAAGTTAAAAGCAGATCTGCATGAGCTTCCAGGATTAGGTCAGAATGTCTGCGAGTCTTTAAAAGCCCATCGTGGCTGTCATAGCTGTCCTTGCACCCCCTGGAAAGTGCAAGCGTTACGGAGAGGCTTGCCCTCCATGTGTGGGTGACACATCTTGTTGACATATCCTATGTAGTAGCCACAAAATTGAGATTAAGAAAAGGCAAAGACAAGCCCAAGGTGACAGAAACAATTGTGAAGTTTTAAGCTTCTTTCTAAAAATGAGAGTCTTGTGAGCTCCGTAACTGTGGCTTTGGCATCTGTGTGCTGCATACACAGCCATGAGGCGGGAGGGAAAGGGGTAAGGATGGTTATTGCTTACAGATTTTGTATTTAGCTCTAGCTGGCATTTGAGGAATTTCATTCCTGTGCAAGAATGGGATGTCCTGGAGGGGTTACCTGCTACCTGAATCTTCCAGCTAGCTACTCCCAATAGAGGTGTAGTCGTTTACTCCAATCTCATGGTACTCTTTGCTTGCCTCTGGCTCCTTCTCCTATTCCTCATGCTTCATCTATATCCTCATGTCCTGGTCAGTCAAGGGACAGATCAACTCTTACTTAGTTGGTATTTTGATTTGAACTGCTTTTTTTCAGAAGCCCTGGTTAAAGGGATGACTTAAATGCCCCTCCTCCCATTATAAGTAATATAGATTCATTGGATAAAATTTGGAAAGTAACGTACAAAAAAATTTCGATATACCACCTTTCATATTCCTATGCAGGAATATACATAAACTGAATTAGCAGATCAGAGTGTGAATTTTTAGGCCATTTGCTGTTATACAAAACTTTGGGGAAATTTTGTGCTTCTTTATACTGCCCTCACTAATAAATGAGACTGCCCGTATTCTCCCAGCATAATTCATGTTAAAATAATTTAAAATCTTAGCCAATTTTATCTGTAAAAACTAGCATCCTTATTTCATTTGACATATTTACCTAACTTTGACCAGTAGGGAAACTTTTAAAATGCATATTGACCATTTGTCTTTGGCTGTTCATGGCCCCTTTCTTCTAACTGTGTATGTCTGGTAATACTTTTCATACTTATTGGGCAAACAGTAGTTATAATGTGTCAAGATTAAGGATTTATCATCTAATTTCTTTGTTTCTTTTTTTCCATCTGTGTAGACTTAGAATTTTTTAAAAACAGTACTGATCCTATTGCATGTAATTTAATTTCCTGCTTTTGTTTTTCCTTCTTTTTTTTTTTTTTTTAAAGATTTTATTTATTTTGTTTTTTCCCCCCAAAGCCCCCGTGGATAGTTGTATGTTGTAGCTGCACATCCTTCTAGTTGCTGTATGTGGGACTCGGCCTCAGGATGAACGGAGAAGCGGTGCCTTGATGCGCACCCGGGATCCGAACCCGGGCCACCAGCATCGCAGCGCGCGCACTTAACCACCAAGCCACAGGGCCGGCCCTGTTTTTCCTTCTTAAACTTTAGAGCCTTTTCTCATGTCAAACATTGGAAGTAATTCTCATTTTCTTATTGATTTATAACAACTTAAGCCTTATTAGTAGATCTTTTCTAACAACTTCATTGAGGTATGATTGACATAAACTACGCATTTTTAAAGTGTACAATTTGATAAGTTTTGACATAAGTATATACTTGTGAAACCATCACCACAATAAAAAAATGAACATAACCATACTGCTTCTTTTGGTTCTGGTAGCAATTCCAGTGTCTTTGTGTGTAGGGTTTACACACAGCACCCAGTAATTCTCCAGACACCAGCAGGGTGTCTGAGAATTCAGCTCAATTCTGACACTGTCTACCTGGAGGTAGCATCAGATCCCACAAGTTAAGGGTTGAGTCTTATAAGATTGGCCCCCCCACCCCCCACTTCAGATGCCAGTCACAAGCCCAGTTTATTATCTATGTTTCTGACCGAATGGCTATAGATTGGGGTTTCAATGAACCCCTCCTTGGGTTTCAGCTGCCAGTCTCAAGTCCAGGTTGTTATCTGTACTTCTGACCAACTGGCTATAAATCAGAGGTTCCCACAACCCCCTCCTTGGTTCGATTAATTTGCTAGAGTGGCTCACAGAACTCAGGAAAACACTCAAGTTTACCAGTTTGTTAAAGGATATGATAAAGGATACAGATGAATATCCAGATGGGAGAGATGTGTAGGGCAAGATATGAGGGAGGGGGCACGGAGTTTCCATGCCCTCTCTGGGCGTGCCACTCTCCCAGCGCCTCCATGGGTTTACCAACCCAGAAGCTCACCAAACCCAGTCCTTTTGGGTTTTTGTGAGGCCTCATTACATGGGCAGGATTGATTAAATCATTGGCCATTGGTGATTAACTCAACCTGCAGCCCAACCTCCAGCCCCTCTCCCCACCCCAGAGGTCTGTGAGTGGGACTGGAAGTTCCAACCCTCTAATCACATGGTTGGCTCTCTTGGAGACCTGCCCCCATCCTTAGGTGAGTTCAAAGGTCATCTTGTTAACATAACAAATAGTGCCTTTATGGCTCTCATAAGTTAGGAAATTGAAATTCCAAGGGTTTTGGGAGCCATGAGCCAGGAACTGTGGACAAAGACCAAATATATATTATTATAAGTCACAATATCGCACTGCCCAAAAGTTTTCCTGTGCCCTTTTGTAGTCCCTCCCACCCCTCTCCTCAAGCAACTCTCCTTTCTTTCACTATAAATTAGTTTGTATTTTCTAGAGTTTTATATAATGAATCATATAAAATGTGTACTCTTTTGGTCAGGCTTCTTTTAGTCAGCGTAATTACTTTAAGATCTACCCATGTTATGTACATCAATAGCTCATTCCTTTTTATAGCTGAGTAGTATTCCATTGTGTAGATATAGCACAATTTGTGTGTTCATCTGTTGATGGACATTTGAATTGTTTCTAGTTTTTAAATACTACAAATAAAGATGATGTATTTATGTACAGATCTCTGTATGGGTGTATGCTTTTGTGGGGGCCCACCTGGACCTCTGGAGTTGGTTTGAAGATTATTATTTTTTTTATTGATGTCTTAATAGTTTATAACTGAAGATTATTTTAAGCTAAAGACATTTGAGATTCAATAGATGCAGGAAGAAGCCTATTCAGAGCTTCCCTTATCTGACTAAAGGCAAAAATTTCTGGGAGTGAGGCTGCCATAAATAACCTCTCCAGGGGAGTTTTAAAAACTGAAACTTGTTAAAGACCTAAAGAAAAGATGGAGAAGACTACTTGCTCCTTTATAAACAAGCATCACAAACTTTTTCTCCCATTTGTTCTTTCTATGAACTCTTTTCTCTCCTCTCCCCCATCAAGTTAGGCATATGAATCCCCATTTTTAGCTATTAGAGAGCCGCTTCTTTTGTGTGCTCCCATATTCGTATATGAATAAACTTTGTTTTTTTCTCCTATTAACTGTCTGTTGTCAGTTAAATTCACAGGCCCCCAATCACTGTACCTGTTGGGAGAGGAAAAAGTTTTCCTTCCAACACTTTGATTTTTCTTGGGGGAATTCTATGGGTGGAATAACTGGGTCACAAGGTAGGTATATGTTTGTTTTGAGAAACTGCCATATTATTTTCCAAAGTAGTTGTACCATTTATGTTCCCACCAGCAGGGTATGCGAAGTCCAGTCCTAAAGTGTGCAATTCACTGGTTTTTAGTATATTCACCGAATTGTGGAACATCACACTATGTAATTTTAGAATATTTTCGGGCCGGCCCCGTGGCTTGGTGGTTGGGTGAGCGCGCTCCGCTGCTGGCGACCCGGGTTCGGATCCCGGGCTCCCACCGGCGCGCTGCTTCTCCGGCCATGCTGAGGCCGCGTCCCACATACAGCAACTAGAAGGATGTGCAGCTATGACACACAACTATCTACTGGGGCTTTGGGGGGAAAAAATAAAATCTAAAAAAAAAAAAAAAATAAAATAAAAGAATATTTTCATCACTCCAAAAAGCAACCCTGTACCCATTAACACTCGCCTTTTTTCCCCTCTCACCAGCCCCTGGCAGCCACTAATCTACTTTGTCTCTATGGATTTGCCTATTCTGGACATTTCATTTAAATGGAATCATACAAAATGCGGCCTTTGTGACTGGCTTCTTTCATTTAGTATAAAATTTTCAAGGTTCTTCCGTGTTGCAGTGTGTATCAGTGCTTTCTTCCTTTTTTTTTTTTTTTTTAAATAAACTTTTTATTTTAGAATAGTTGTAGAATTATAAAAAAATTACAAAGATAGTACAGAGTTTCCATACACCCCACAGCCGGTCCACCCTGTTATTAACATCTTACATTAGTATGGTACATTTATCACAGTTAATGAACCAACATTGTTGGGTCCTAGTTTATCATAAACTAAAGTCCATACTTTATTCAGGTTTCCTTAGTTCTTACCTAATGTCCTTTGTCTGTTCCTGGATCCCATCCAGGATACCACATTACATTTAGTTGTCGTGTCTCCTTAGGCTCCTCTTGGCTATTATAGTTTCTTGGGCTCTCCTCATTTTTGATGACCTTGACAGTTTTGAGGAGTATTGATCAGATATTTTGTAGAATGTCTCTTAGCTGGGACTTGTCTGAAGTTTTTCTCATGATTAGACAGGATTTATGGGTTCTGGGGAGGAAGGCCACAGAGATAAAATGCCATTCCTATTATATCATATCATACTAGCAACATGACTTATCGCTGTTGATGTTAACCTTGATCACCTGGATGAAATAGTGTGTTAGATTGCTTCACTGTAAAGCGATTCACCCTCCCAACCCCCTTTCCATCCTGTACTCATTGGAAGGAAGTCACTGGGTACAGTCCACACTCAGGGAGTGGGGAGTTATGCTGTACCTCCTTGAGTGTGGAGCATCTACATAAATTATTTTGAATTCTCCTCCATGGACATTTGTCTACTCTCCTCCATTTTTTCAATCCTTTGGCCTCATGGATTTTTATTTTATACGTAGGGTTATAATCCAATATTAATTTATTTTGTTCATATTGTTCTAGCTTTGGCTGTTGGGAGCTTTCAATTAGCTCCTGTGTCCCTGTGGTACCTTCACCATTGTGTGTGTGTATTTTTTTTTTTTTTTTTGAGTACTTCTTTACTTTTTGGTACTACAAGATATTCCCCACAATCATCTAGTATAATTCTTGCTCTCCTCTTAAAATTAGCCATTTCTCTAAGGATCCTTGGCTCCTTTTATTGGAGAGTGGTATTACAAACGAGATCTGGGTGCTAGGTATGACCTTTGCTGCTTGAGTGTCTTTGTGGTTCTCTGAGCTGACAGAGCAGGGAAATACAGTTGTATATACTAACCTGTGTATATACAGGTCTATAAATATATCTATGTGTAACTATCTGCATCTATGTTAAGCTAAATATTACTGATACTTAATTCCTTTTTATTGCTAAATAATATTCCATTGTGTAGCCATACCACATTTCCATTGTGTAGCCATACCACATTTTGTTTATCCATTCATCAGTTGATGAACATTTGGGTGGTTTCCACTTTTTGAATATTGTGAATAAGGCTGCTATGAACATTCGTATACAAGTTTTTGCGTGTGCTCTCAATTCCCTTCATACAGACTAGTAGAGCAATTCCTGGTGGAATGGCTGAGTCATATGGTAATCCTAAGTTTAATATTTTGAGGAACTGCCCAACTGTTCCAAAGTGCCTAGACTATTATACAGTCCCACTAGCAATGAATGAGGGTGCCAATTTCTCCACCCCATTTCCAATATTTATTATTGTCTTTTTATTTGAGCCGTTCTAGGGTGTGAAGTGATAATCTCATTGTGGTTTCAATTTGCATTTCTCTAATTACTAACACTGTTGAACTCTTTTTTTTTTATGTGTATATTTGCTATCTGTATATCTTTTTGGTGAAGTGTCATGTTTAAAACTTTTGAACATTTATTTATTTATTTATTTTTATTTTTTTTTTTTTAAAGATTTTATTTATTTTATTTTTTCCCCCCAAAGCCGCAGTGGATAGTTGTATGTCGTAGCTGCACATCCTTCTAGTTGCTGTATGCGGGACTCGGCCTCAGGATGAACGGAGAAGTGGTGCCTCGATGCGCACCCGGGATCCGAACCCGGGCCACCAGCATCGCAGTGCGCGCACTTAACCACCAAGCCACAGGGCCGGCCCTGAACATTTAAAAATTCATTTATCATTGAGTTTTGAGATTTCTGATATATATTCTGATACAAGATTTTTATCAGACATATGCTTTGCAAATAATTGCTTCCAGTCTGTGGCTTGTCTTCATTTTCTTGATGAAAGTGTCTTTTAGAAAATATTGGAGGTAATTCTCATTTTCTTATTGATTTGTATGAACTATAATATATGCTGATTCTTCAGCCATTAATATCAGTAGATCTTTATCTTCAAAAATGTTTCAAATTTTTAAAGCTTTCTAAAATGGGTAGTTTCAAGCATGTGCAAATGTAAAGAGAATAGTATAATGATTCACCCCATGAACCTATCGCCTGACTTCAACAATTATCAGTTTATGGCCAATCTCATTTCCTCTCATTCCTCCCACCTCATCAGATAGTTTTGAATAAATGTTAGTATATTAATTTTATTGATAATTATTTCAGCATGTATTTCTAAAAGACAAGAACGTTTAAAAACATAACCAATATCAGGGCACACAAAAATTCTTATTATAAAATGTGAAGTCTATTCAGATATTGTAGTTGCCTTGCATATTTTTAAAATAATTTGTTTGCATCAGGATCCAAATAAGGTCCATACTTTGCAGTTGGTTGATTTCTCTTAAGCCTCTTAATCTTTGGATTCCCACTCCTTTTTTTCCTTGCCATTTGTTGAAGAAACTGGACTTTTTTGTCCTGTCACGTGGAGATTTGCTGAGTTCATCCTTGTGGTGTAGTTTTGTTTCTCAGTCCTCTATATTCTTCTGAATTGGTGGTTAGATCTAGAGCAGTGATCTTAACCTTGGCTGCAGGTTGGGGAGTTTCATAAAAAATTCTAATGTCCAGGCTATATTCCAGAGTAATTAACTCAGACCCCCAGGGTTAGGGCCCAGGCATCAGTATTTTAAGCCCCCAGATGACTCTGCTGTGCTGCCGAGGTTGAAAACCACAAAAGACTTAGTCATATTCAGGTTCTCTTGCTCTCTCCCTCCCTCTCTCCCCTCTGCCCCTCTTTCTCTTTAAATAAGAATAATTCATAGGTGGTGGTACAGACTTCTGTCAGAAGCTCATATCTGGCTTTCTCTTTTTGTAATTTAGCAGCCACAGATTTTGAGAAATCTGTTATTTCAGGAAGGGAGTCAAAGGGGTGATTTTCCAGTTCTGTTATTGTTCTTTCATTTATTAATTGAAACACTTTTATAAAGAGAAACTGCCCTGGCTGTACTATTTGGTTATTGTGAGATTCAGTTCCTACAAGAAAGGCAAGATAAATAATTCTATTTATTTACCAGTTCTCAGTTTTCCAGTGGTAACTGATACTTTTCTTTAAATACTTGACTTTATAAATATTCACACTTGGTGTTTCAGTCCATTTTGGTTAGCTTTACTGATAGTGAAATTGTCCCACCTTTAGCCAGTGGGAGCTCTTTCAAGTTGGCTCCTAAGTCTTTGATAGTAAGAAAGTAAAGAAGCTAGCATATAAATGACACCAACGTGAACATGAACTAAAGTTGTTCTTGTTTTTTGTTGTTGTTTTTTTGCTAAGGAAGATTTGTCTTGAGCTGACATCCGTTGCCAATCTTCCTCTTTTTGCTTGAGGAAGATTTGCCCTGAGCTGACATCTGTGCCAATCTTCTTCTATTTTTTGTGTGGGTTGCTGCCACAGCATGGCTGATGAGTAGTGTAAGTCTGCGCCCAGGAACCCAACCCAGGCCACCGAAGCAGAGCGTGCTGAACTTAACAACCAGACCACAAGACCAGCCCCTGTTCTCACTTTTATAAAGAAAATACATGCTGCTTTTTAAAAAGCCAAACAAGTCAAAATGATAATTTCCACTTATTAGGAAATTTAGTGAGCACTTGCTGAACATGCTTTATTTTTTGCCTATACACGTGTGGTTATTTACATAAATGGGATGATACAGTCAGTGCTGTTATACAAGCTAGTTTTTAGTACCTACTAGGTGTGTTGTAGAAATCTATTCAAGGCCCTTCTTTTTTAATGGCTTTATAATTGGAAAAGACTAATTTATTTATCTTTTTTTGGTTGAATAGGTTGTTTCCAGTTTTTTGTTCTTATAAAATAGGGCCTCCATTTTTTTTTTTTTTTTGTGAGGAAGATCGGCCCTGAGCTAACATCTGCCAATCCTCCTCTTTTTGCCGAGGAAGACTCGCCCTGGGCTAATATCCATGCCCATCTTCCTCCACTGTATATGCGACGCTGCCACAGCATGGCTTGCCAGGTGGTGCGTCGGTGCACACCCGGGATCCGAACCGGCGAACCCTGGGCTGCTGCAGTGGGGCGCTTGCGCTTAACTGCTTGCACCACCCGGGGGGGGGGACTTAACTGCTTGCGCCACCGGGCCAGTCCCCCCAGGGCCTCCTTTTTTTAGTGACTTTATTGAGATATAATCCACATATCATACATTTCATCTATTTAAAGTGTACATTTCAGTGGTTTGTAGTATATTCACAGATATGCATTCATGATGTGCAACTATCACCACAATTAATTTTAGAATATTTCTATCACCTCAAAAAGAAATCCTGTACTCTTTAGATATCAGTTCTGTGTCTGCCTCAACCCCCTTAGTCCTAAGCAAACTGCTAATCTTTCTGTCTCTCTAGATTTGCCTAATCTGGACTTTTCATAAAAATACAATCATTGTAGTCTTTGTGTCTGGCTTCTCTCACTTAGCAAAATGTTTTCAGTGCTCCTCCATGTTGTAGCATGTATTGATACTTCATTCCTTTTTATTGCTGAATAATACTCCACTGTATGGATATACCACATTTTGTCTATCCATTCACCTGGACATTTGGGTTTCTACTTTTTGGCTATTGTGAATAATACTGCTATGAACATTCATGTATAGTTTTTTTTTGTGCGTGAACATGTGTTTTCATTTCTCTTGGATATATAACTAGTGCTGGAATTGCTGAGTCCTATGATGACTCTGTTTAAGGTTTTTAGGAACTGCCAAAATGTTTTCCAGAGTGACTGTACTATTTTGTATTTTTACCGGTAGTATATGAGAGTTCGAGTTTTTTCATATCCTTTGTCAACACTTATTGACTTTTTGATTGTAGCCATCCTAGTGGGTGTAAAGTGATATCTCATTGTGGTTTTGTTTTGCATTTCCCTGATGACTAATGATGGATGTCAAGCATCTTTTCCTATGCTTATTGGCAATTTATATATCTTTGGAGAAATCTCTATTCAGATTCTCTGCCCATTTTTCAATTTGGTTATTTGTCTTTATTATTGAGTTGTAAGAGTTCTTTATATATTCTAGATACAAATCCCTTGTCAGATATATGATTTGCATGTTAGCCTGCATGTAAACATGTAAATCCATCAGCTCACCTGTCCTAATTTTTTTGTGTGTGTGTGTGAGAGGAAGGTTAGCTCTGAGCTAACATCTGTGCCCATCTTCCTCTTTTTTACGTGGGATGCCTGCCACAGCATGGCTCAATAAGTGGTGCATGGGTCTGTGTGTGGGATCCAAACCTGTGAAACCTGGGCCACCAAAGTGGAGCATGCAAACTTAACCTCTGTGCCGCTGGGCTGGCCCCCTCACCCGTCCAAATTTTTGCTCTATACTTCTATCAGTATTCATTGTATGTACATGAATAACTAGTATTAAAGACTTGTTTATCAAAATGATCAATGTACTTATGTTGTTTCCACATATGGCTTTGCTTAAGGAAAATTAGTTCATTACGGGGTTCTAGAATTTTGATCTTTATAGTTGTCTGAGCTGTCACTAATGAGTGGGGCCATTTTCATTTCACTGTAGAGGATATAATATAACAACTGTATTAAAGCAGTGGGAGGATAATTGTTGGGGTGGCAGATAATGCACTGGTTGTGATTTAAGTGAATTTGTATTTAGTTGAACTTTTGGGCATGATTAAAATTCTGACAGATACAGTGCTTGAATTTTTTTTTTTGTTTTTGGTGAGGAGATCAGCCCTATGCTAACATCTGCCAATCCTCCTTTTTTTTTGCTGAGGAAGACTGGCCCTGGGCTAACATCCGTGCCCATCTTCCTCCACTTTACATGGGACGCCGCCACAGCATGGCTTGCCAAGCAGTGCGTTGGTGTGCACCCAGGATCCAAACTAGCGAACCCCAGGCCGCTGCAGCAGAGCGTGTGCACTTAACTGCTTGCACCACCGGGCTGGCCCCTTGCATTTTTTTTAATTTTAGAAAAATTGCTTAAATTTTGTTTTTGTCTATACAATATAAAAAATGAGAACATTTTTATTATGGCATAGTTGAAATCCTGGGAAACTTAATCTTTGAAAAAATTAATTAAATTTTTGTGAGGTGTGTGGTGAGATCACATTTCATTTTACTCAGAAAGTCTGCACTCTTCTCTGAAATGTAGAAGAGTAGCTTTTCTGTGAACCTGTTTGTATTGTGTTCAGAGATAATGACCTATGTAGTACCCATTACATAGTGAAATTTTAATGAATGATGCAAAGGTGACACTTTTGCCCAAGGATTATTAAAATTGTTGAAGAATACTGATATTAATTTGTAACTTTGATTTTTGAAGTAGATTTCAAAAATCAGCCATCACTTTAATGAGCACAAAGAACTTTTATTTTTATGTGTTCTTTGCTTATGTATAAGCGTATACAAGTAGAGAGTATATAGTGAATCCTTCTGTACCTGTCAACCAGATACAACATTTATTGACTTTCTGTCCTTCATGTTGGTATGAAGAGCTGTTGAAGAAATCATTTTACATTTAAGATGGTGACCTTTTGAGAAATGCATGGGTTAGCATAATGAGCCCTGGCTTTAGTGATGGGGCGTCTGAATCCTCTCTCCCCATGTCCTTAGTCTCTGGGCAAGTGGCCTTTTCTCTTAGATGCTCAATTTTTGCATCTTGAAAATAGGTTTAATATCTACCTTTGAAGGTTGTCTGGATGATTAAATGGGCTAATGTATCTGAATAATCAAAAGAGTCTTTGGTGGTTAATTACTGTGTGTGTACATAGAGCTGCCAATGCGATGGGTTCTCTGTTGCTATGTTGGATTTCCAAAGTCTGTAATTGTGTGCTAAAGCCTATTCTAGATACAGCAGTGAGGTAAAGAGTCTAATTCTGACACAGACAAGTGAACTGCCTGTTAAAGTACAGTAAACTCAAGCCCCTGGGTTAAGTACAAGGTGCTTACAAGGGAGGATGGAGGATGTATTATTTTCATAGGGCTGCCATAACAAATTCCCATAAACTGGGAGGATTAAAACAACAGAAATTCATTCTCTCACAGTTCTGGAGGCTAGTAGTCTGAAATCAAGTGCTAGCAAGCTCTCCTAGCTTCCGGTGGTTGCCAGGGATCTTGGATGTGCTTTGGCTTATAGATGTGTCACTTCAATCTCTGCCTAGGTAGTCACATTGCGTTCTCCGTGTTTGTCTCTGTGTCCAGATTTCCCTCCTCTTATAAGGATACCAGTCATTGGATTAGAGCCAAATTCACAGGTACTAGTGGACGTGAATTTTTAAAGGACAAAAATCAAAAATTAAATAAATTTTCAGGGGCCGGCCCCGTGGTGTGGCGGTTAGGTGCGCGCGCTCTGCTGCTGGTGGCCCAGGTTCGGATCCTGGGTGCCTACTGACGCGCTGCTTGCATGCTGTGGGGGCGTCCCATATAAAGTGGAGGAAGATGGGCACGGATGTTAGCCCAGGGCCAGTCTTCCTCAGCAAAAAGAGGAGGATTGCATGGATGTTACCTCAGGGCTGATCTTCCTCACACAAAAAATAAATAGTAAATAAATAAATAAATAAATTTTTAAGGTACAGGGGATTAACCAAGACTGGGGGTGATCAAGGATTGCATTCTAGAAGGTAATAAGACCTAAAGTGTGTTCTATTTTAAAGGTGGTTACTTAAGAAATTAGTCAGGGGTGGGTGAAAGATGAAGTTGGAGAACAATACTTGATAATAGTCTTGAACCATGTTAAATTGCATGGATTTTTTCCCCTAAGAGCCATAGGGAACCTCAAGGGTTTTAAAGTCAAAATTCACATAGTGCAGTGGATTTTTGCTGTATTCATGGCTGAACATTAATTTTGAAATAGCCTTTCTATATTTGAGGAAATTACCAGGTTATGAGTCTTCCAAGCTATTTTAGAAATTGGCGCTCAGATTTCCAGCCCCCTCTACTGCTAGGATGTGGAGAGCTGACCGCAGCTTGGCTTCTCAAATAAGACTTTGATTCAGTTGTGAGCAATAACAAAGACATGGAGTTGCTGCCATGTGGATTACAAGTCTGTGGATGTATGTTCTGAAGTGACCAAATAGAAGCCACAAGAGCATAGTTTCCAAACCAAGTATGTGCTGGGAGTGGAGACTTGTAGACAGGACTCTGGGAATCCTAGCAGTTGGAGATGGAAGCAGCATGGGGAAGAGTAGTTTGGAGATTAGGAAATTTGAGATTTGGGGTGGGGGGAAGGGGCGCAACTTAAAAAACCCCAGATGAACTTGGTTGATGAGTAAATAGAGCCTCAAAGAGGTGACCTTGCTGTTTTATAGACTTGATTTCCTAAAAAGTTTGCAGTTAATTAAATTGTCTTCCTCTGACTGTAACTTTTCTTTGACTATTCATGGACATTTGTTACTTATTAAAACCTTTAAGATTACTTGAGCATGCCCACTTCCTGTCCCAATGCATCAGTAATAGGTGCTACCAAATTAGTACTCAAATCTTTTCTAAACAGCATGAAGTATGATCATGTTACAATCTGAGGGGTAGGATCTGGGTGAAAAGCTTGTGCAATAGAATTTTGGGCCAAAAGTAGTACTCACGGGCTTAATAAGCAGTTTTTAAGTATAGCAAATATATGGCTGGGCTCCTAGAAATGCCTTGATCTTGTAGACACACTTCCAGAGACTGAGAGCAGTGGTGGTTGTGGGGCATCTCTGGTTTGCCTTGTAGACCCTTCTGCCCCACTTGACCAATAAATTTCAGAATGGGGCAATTAGAAGGACATTTGTATGAGCTACTTTTGTTGCCAGCTTGGCAATATCATGATGATTTGTCCACCCCACTGTTCAAAAGCAACTAGACTTCTTAGGAAATACATGTCTGTCATAAGAAACAAATAGCAATGGAGGGAGGGATTCCACTTGACTTTTGTACTCAGTCCACTCTCTTCTAGCACTCTGATCTGTCTTAGCAGTGTTCAGGTCTGCTACAATGCGTTGGTGTCATAAGCATCTTTCCTTCCTCTGCCCGGTCCCCAGATATTTGATGCATTTGACTCTGCCCTTGGTTCAGTTGTTTCGCTGGTGAGAGCCTTAAGAATGGAGAGGAGAACACTGTTTTCTCGGCATTACATTTTTTGAAAACAATTTAAAAACTAATATAATCCAGTTCGATGTTGTTCTAATTTATTTCTTCATTGTAAAATTACATGTTGTAGAAAATTTGGAAAGTGATGAGGTAGGAGAAAAAGTCTTTCTCCCAATGGCAATATTGTTATATGACTCATACTTCAATCTAGTATGATAGGCGTTTTTCAACATGGTTGAGTCATGTTGTATGTATAAGTCTATATTTTGTTATGTCTTAAACATTTTTTCTTTTTTTAAAATGAGCTATAATTCACATACCATAAAACTCACCCTTTTAAAGTATACAATTTTTTTTTAGTATAAAAAGTGCTTTTTAGTATATTCACAAGGTTAGGAACCATCACCACTATCTAATTCTGAAACATTTTCGTTATCCCAAAAAGTAACCCCTTAGCCATTAACAGTCACTGCCCTTCCTCCCTTCCAGCCTCTTCCTAGCTCAGGCAACTACTAATCTACTTTCTGTCTCTATGGATTTGCTTATTCTGGACATTTCATATAAATGGAATTATACAATACGTGGACTCTTTCACTTAGCCTAATGTTTTCAAGGTGCGTCCATATTGTAGTAGGTACTTCATTCCTTTTATGGCCGATAATATTGTATTGTATGACTATACCACATATTCTTTATCCATTCATCAGTTCCGGGTATTTTATTACAATGTCCCATAGAGCCCAGTAGAATAATTAATGCACATCCAAAGGACTGATTTTTATGGTAAATATTCTTATCAATATTGACTTTGGAACCAACTTCTTCCTTCTTCTCTAGCTGTTTCTATTTTTCATTTTTTTTAAATATAATTTTATTTATTTATTTTCCCCCCAAAGCCCCAGTAGATAGTTGTATGTCATAGTTGCACATCCTTCTAGTTGCTGTATGTGGGACGTGGCCTCGGCATGGCCAGAGAAGCGGTGCGTCGGTGCGGGCCTGGGATCTGAACCCGGGCCGCCAGCATCGGAGTGCGCCCACTTAACTGCTAAGCCACGGGGCTGGCCCTCTATTTTTCATTTTTAAATAAACTTTAAATAGGGGCAATGGGTAAAATGCCAGCATCTGGGATGGTTTGCTGCCACTTCTGGGGGCCACTTAATCTTGGGTATTTTTTTACCTCGTTTATATGTCTTTTTTTTTTTTTTTTTTTTGGTGAGGAAGATTAGCCCTGAGCTAACATCTGTTGCCAATCCTCCTGTTTTTTTGCTGAGGAAGATTGACCCTGGGCTAACATCCATGCCTGTCTTCCTCTATTTTATATGGGACGTCACCACAGCATGGCTTGACAAGCAGTGCGTTGGTGCGCGCCCGGGATCTGAACCTGCAAACCCCGGGCCGCAAAGCGGAGCGCGCGCACTTATCCACTGCACCACTGGGCCAGCCCCGATATGTCACTTTTTAATCAATGCTTTTTCCCAGAATTATGTTGGAATCATAATTAGGCTTTTGAACTGTTCTCTTTCCCCTTTCCTCTAGTAGTTTGTAGCTGTTTGGAGTGCTAATCTCTGCCTTTCTGCTAACAGAGTAATTTAGTGAGTTATTGAAACTGATATTTGCTTCTAGGATTCCCTAGTCTTTCATCTTTTGTTTTAGGGACTGAGGCCTGGAAGGAGGACCAGGCAGTCACTGCTCTCTGCTGGGCTCTCCCCAGACTCTGTGGCGTGTTGGGGGTAGGCCACAGAAGGCTTAGTGTTCAAGGTTTGGGGGATGCTGTGACTGAAGGGACTGAAGAAAAGATAGCAGGTTAATAGCTGGTACTGTGGAATTCCACGTGGCAGTGAAAAAGAATGAGCTAGGTGTGTATTTACCAACGTGGATTGTCCACCAAGATGACAGACTGAGGGGGGGGAAAAGCAAGATGAGTAATGTCATACTTAAGTTATTTAAAATCTACCTCAGTTTATTCATCAGCAAAATGGGGATAATAGCCACATTGCAAGGAGTAAATAAGAAAGCATATGTAAAATGTTTAGAACAGTAATTAACATATTAGTTTTATGAAAATTAAAAACTCAACAAAGTATTCCTCTTCCATGGGTGTATGTGTGAATATATAAGCATACAAACACTTTTTAAAAAACTTGAGCTAAAATTCACAATTATACAATTAACTGTTTTAAAATGTGTAATTCAGTAGGTTTTAGCATATTGACAAGGTTGTACAACTATCACTACTAATTCCAGAACATTTTCATCACCCCCAAAAGAATCCCCCTACCTATTAGCAGTCACTCCCCATCCCCCCTCCCTCCAGCCTCCAGCAACCACTAATCTACTTTCTGTCTCTATGGATTTGCCTATTCTGATAAATG
Source organism: Ceratotherium simum simum (assembly GCF_057802395.1). Lineage (NCBI taxonomy): Eukaryota > Metazoa > Chordata > Mammalia > Perissodactyla > Rhinocerotidae > Ceratotherium > Ceratotherium simum. The sequence continues at coordinate 56,176,244 of NC_141900.1, read as the reverse complement.
GAATCATACAGTATGTGACCTTTTATGTCTGGTTTATTTCACTTAGTGTAATGTTTTGAGGTTCATCCACACTATAGCACGTATCAGTACTTCATTCTTTCTTACGGCTGAATAATATTCCATTGTATGTACATACCACATCTTGTTTATCCATTTGGTTTGCTTCTGCCTTTTGGCAATTGTGAATGATGCTGCAGTGAGCATATGTGTACAAATATCTCAAGTCTCTGCTTTCAATTCTTCTGGGTATCTGCCCAGAAGTGGAATTGTTGGATCGTATGGTAACTCTATTTTTAATTTTTTTGAGGAACTGCCATGTTTTCCATAGAGGCTGCACTATTTTACATTCCTCCCAGCATTGTATGAGGGTTCTAGTTTTTCCATATCCTTGCCAAGACTTGTTATTTTCCTTTTAAAAAAAAAAAAAAAAACAGATATAGCCATTCTAGTGGGTGTGAAGCGATATCTCATTGTGGTTTTGATTTGCATTTCCTTAATGACTAATGATGTTCAGCATCTTTTCGTGTGACACACATACTTCTAAAAACGTCTAGAGAGACCTACCAAACTGATAGTGGTTTCTTTTAGGGTTTAGGGGAAGTAAGTGGTTTGGAAGCAGGTGGTCAAAAGGGACCCTGACTTTATATTATTTGGAGTGGTTTTACAAATATTTCTGTTTGTAAAATATAGAACAAGTTAACGCTGGTTAATACCTTCATCTGATTGCATTAGATAGAAATACAGTATTTAGCACTTGGAACATGGGCTAGGGGAGCTTATTGACCCTGGGAGTGATAAAATTCTTTGCCTACCAAAGGATGGTTTTGATCTTCCAGCAAAGTAAGGATTGAACTGGTTTCAGTCTGTATCATTGTATTTTATTTTAATTGTATGAGGAAATGAGGCAACTTAGTTGACCAAATGGTTAAGAGTGTGGGCCCTGGAATCTGACAGCTGGGGTTTAAATAATTCCTCCATCACTTAACTATCTATCCAAGTTCAAATACTGTTAACTTCTTCAAGCCATGATTTACCCATCTATAAAATGGGATTTTATCTCCTGGGATTGTGTGGATTAAATGAGTTAAAATAGATAAAACATTTGGGACAGTGCTGCTACTAGAAAGCACCCAAATGTTATCACCCATAATTCATTCCTGAAAGAAGGGCAGTGTCGTTGGAGAGGAGGGAGGGGCATTAGATGATCACACCGGTCACACAGGGCCTTCAGGGCACTTGTTAGAGATTTTGGATCCTATCCCAAATACAAAGGGAAACTCTTAGAGTTCCTAGTAGGGTGTGAGTTGATTAGCTCAGCTTGTAAAAATCAGTCTAGCTTAGCACTGTCCAGTAGAAAGATAATGCAGGCCACTTATGCAATTTAAAGTTTTCTAGTAGCCACGTTAAAAAAGTAGGGAAAAAAAAGGGTCCGGCCTGGTGGGGTGGCGGTTTGGTCCGCGCGTTCTGCTTCGGGGGCACGGAGTTCGCCGGTTTGGATCCTGGGTGCGGACCTGCTCACCGCTCATCAGGCCATGCTGAGGTGGCGCCCCACATAGAAGAGCTACAACTCTACAGCTATGATAGACAACTATGTCCTGGGGCTTTGGGGAGGGAAAAAAAAAGAGGAAGATTGGCAACAGATCTTAGCGCAGGGTCCATCTTCCTCAAAAAAAAAAAAAAAAAAGCCTCACCAGTTACAGGTTCTTCAAGTGTCAAGAGCATATTTTTAAAAAAAGTGAATATTAATTTTACTTAACCTAAAAATTGAAAACATTGCAATTTTAACATGTAATAAATATTTTAAAAATTGAGATTTTATATTTTTTGTACTGTCTTCAAAATCTGGTGTTTATTTTACACTTAAGCACATCTCAGATGTGGATTAGCCACATTTCAGGTGCCCAACAGCCACACGTAGCCAGTGGCTAACACACTGGACAATGCAAGTCTAGCTGTTATAAGAACAAACAATTGGAAGCAAAAATGAATATGGAGAGACAACTTAGGATTGTGTTCTGCAGTCCAGAGAGAGATGATGGAAGCTTGGTCTAGAGTAGTGGCTGAAGAGAGCAGCTGGTAGGCCCAGAGCAATATGTTGGAGGTAGCAATTTGTAGGTGGACTTTTATTGATGAGCTTCAGGAGGATGAAGGTGAAATTATCGAGGTTAAATGCAAGGTTTCTGGCATACATAACGGTGGTTGATGTTGCCATTTACCGTAAAAGGCAGTAACAGAAGAGAAATGGACACAACGTTGGGCTTGGGAATAGTTGTCAGATCTCAAGTGGTGCCTGAATAAGGTCCCTCCTGGCTGGAGCTCCTGGTGCTTGTCTTCCTCTGGGACTTGGAGGTCTGTGTGAGTGGGTGGTAACTTGGACTATTTTCTCTTGGTTGCTCTGGTCACATGATTTTATGGAATCCTAAATTATTATCTCCTCATGTTGGAGGATCTAACTTGTGAAAGTTGAGTGTGGCTAAAGAGTTGTATGGCTTTACCCTATGCATCTCTAACACTGGACTGTCTATGTGGTATGCTGGAGGCTGAGATTCCCTCTGGGTTTTGTCAATGATAAAGATGATGTACAACGTGGCTTGTGAGGTTGTCAATGATCTGGTCTGTGTATGTTGGCCTTCTCAAGTTGAAAGTCATTTTCAGAGTTTGGTGAGAGGGAATGGTTTGAATATTATCCAAATAGTTATGACGGTAAGTAACATTTCAGAGAAATCTACATTAAGGCGGATATTTCTTTAAATTATTTTGTACCACTATTTATTAGAAATGCTTATTAGGACCTAAGATATAGAGTTGTTCTTTATTTGCTTATTAATATAGCTAGTCTTCTCATACATAGATGTAAAAGACCCAAGTCCCAGGGATGATTTTATCCGTATCTGGCAACAAGTTGTTCCAGTTTCTATAAATTGTGTTGAGCTATATTTGAAGGAAGTGCCCTTCATCTCCACATCCCTGGCTCTACAAAGTTGATTCTGTTGGAGGCTTTTCTCCTGCTTTTGCTGAAATGAAGAGTAGTCAAAATGACTTCTTTCTGGTAACCCCTCTCCAAAGTCTAGGTCTGGTTTTGGTATTTGGAAGGTTATTCGTGTGTGTGTGTGTGTGTGTGTGTGTGTGTGTGTGTGTGTGTGTGTGTGTGTGTGTGTATTTTGGCAAGGTGTGTTTTGGAGCAAGAGAGCGTTAAATACCCTACTTTGATTTTTACTTTAATTTCGCTGTGGTCTTTATAATGCTTACAGCTTTCTACCTCTTCATCTTTTTTATATGAGTTCATGAAAAATACCTGTTTGCTTATTTCACTATGGACTTTTAAAGGAACCTGGAATTAGTTACCTTTGCTCTTAGGACAAAAACTATCTTGTGGCTTCTTTTTAACCCTTTACTTTTTTTTTTTTTTGTTCCTCACTGAACTAAGCATTGAGTTCACAGGTAACTAAGACATGGTCCCTTCCCTTATGCAGTTTAGAGGCTAATGCAGCTCTGTGTGAGGAGCCACGCTGAAGGGGGGGCCCATTTCTAGAGGCACTTTGAAAATATAGATTGGCGCACAGACTGTAATGTCCAACACTTGCCCGTCATCTTCTGAAACACATAAGGCAAATAAGGAGGACCTGGAATCTCTGATTCTATAATAAATTATCTTAAGCATGGAAGCCAGTATAACTATTAGGAATAGAATATTTGTGACACATCTGACAATAATCACATCAGTATGGTTAATAATCACTAGCCTAGTGGGAGAATGGAGATCAGTGAAGGGATTATAACATGACATTGCCTTCATTTCCAGGATTAGGTAAACTCAGGTGCTGTGGAAACCGGTGCTTTACCCAGTCTTGAGGATGTCACTGGAACTTAGGTCTGGGGGAAGTATATTGAAGATGATGGAAGAGGTAGGCAGTACCGGGTCATTGATGACCTCCTACCCCAGGTTGAAGGTAGGACAATTTCTATCAGCATTTGAAGCCATTGAAGAGCAGTAATTTCTAGCAGGAGAAGGGTCATGGGTGGTGGGCTGGAGGCGAGAATGCCAATCAGACCTTTGATTCAGATAGTTCAGAGGTGATGGGACCTGAGCAGTGGGTATAAAGAATAATGAATTCTTTGAATTCGTAAAATGAATAACGAATACTTGAATGAATAAAGTATAATGAATTACTCCATGCCCATAGGGGATCAGCTGAAACACAGCTAGTATTGCGGTGGGTAGCAGTGGGGCTGCTGTGGCAGAGGAAATCTGATCATGTGTGAGGTACAAAGATAGTTTTTCAGCTATCTTTATTTCACTGTTCTGTGTATGAATAAACTGGGCTACTAGATTGAAGAGCGGCATGAGAAACTTATCTTGATTATGGTGATGGTTTCGTGGCTGTATACGTAACGGCAAAACGGATCAAATTTTGTGCAGTTTATTGTACTTCAATAATACTTCAAGGTTTAAAAAAACTAGGTCATTATCTGGTAATATTGATCTTAATTATTTTTAACAGCTTTATTATTTATTCACCTACTGTACAATTCATCCATTTAAAATGTACAATTCAATGGTTTTTAGTATGTTAACAGATGTAGGGGAAGAGGGATAATCCCCCTCTGCCCTTTCCCTTAAGGTTCTTATGGCTGGCCAAATAATTAACAAGACAAGTTAGCAGGAGAAAAGAATACCAAGTTCAATAACATGTATACATGGGAGAAACCAGGGACACTGTGTTTCTCAACACAATAGCAGAAATTCTCGTCTTAAATACCATCTTCAGGGCCGGCCCCGTGGCTTGGTGGTTAAGTGCGCGCGCTGCGATGCTGGTGGCCTTGGTTCGGATCCCGGGTGCGCATCGAGGCACCGCTTCTCCGTCCATCCTGAGGCCGAGTCCCACATACAGCAACTAGAAGGATGCGCAGCTACGACATACAACTATCCACTGGGGCTTTGGGGGGAAAAATAAAATAAATAAAATCTTTAAATACCATCTTCAGTAAGGACAAAGGAGAATGTTGGGGGTGGGGGGAGTCAGTTACAGGAGATTACCACTAAAGCACAGTAAACAGGAATAAGGTTATTATGCAGATTTAAGGCCTCACCTTCCACATTGATAAGTTTCTAGAAATGAGGTCATCCCCCCTCTTCCCAATACAGAGAGGGAGATACCTTTACAAATGGAGATTTCCCTTATAAATGTAAATGTTTGTCTGGCAACTCCTCGCAGGGCCATCCAGAGAATGTGGCCAGAGAGACAGAACTTCCAATAAGATGGGCTTGTTGGTGCTTTTTCTATTGTAACATCTATTTTACATTATATTACAGCCATCAGATAGAAGATCTGTTCCAGGAAGGAGTTACTATGTCAAATTATTTAGGCAGTTAGTGGGGGAGGTCAAATGTCCGTCAGAGGAAACAATCAAGGTAAAGAGATATATTTCAGGGTGGCCAAATCTTGATCTCCCACACAGATATGTGCAACCATCACCACAGTCAATTTTAGGACATTTTCATCACCTTGAAAAGATATCTTTAGCTATCACCCTCCACTCTCCCACTCTTACGAGCCCTGTGCAACCACTAATTTACTTTGTCTCTAAAGAGTTCCCTATTCTGAACATTTCATACGAATGGAATCATGTAATATGTGGTCTTTCGTGACTGCTTCTTTCACTTGGCATGGTGTTTTCAAGGTTCATCCATGTTGTAGCATGTATCAGTACTTGATTCCTTTTTATGGCCATATAATATTCCATTGTACGGCTGCACGACATTTTGTCTATCCATTCATTGGTTGATGGAATTGAGATTTTTTTCCACTTTAGGCTATTATGAGTGATCTTAATTCCTTACTGCTATGTTAAGGACAGTGATAATCTTTTCATTTATTATGAGATTCTTTGCTGTTTCTGCATTTGGGGGAAGATTTTTTTTAAAAATGCTGAACGTTTGAGATTTTTAAGTCCTAACTCTATAAAAAGGGGGAATTCCACCAAGCCGTTTCCTCTGAGGCTTTAATTCGCTTTGATATGTTCTTTCCCCTCCACTTGGGGCTTAAACTTACCTAAGCATAGAGAAGTGTTTCCTTTCCAGCTTGAGTAAAATAAATTCATTTAGGAATGAGAATTTTGGTTTGTTAACAGATTTGTGGAAGTGTTGGAAATGTGCAGTGAAAGTTTTGTTTTTTGGGTTTTTTACCTTTAAACAAGGCTGTTTAAAAGAAACATTTGTGCTTGAGATAGATGGGAGAGGTAGAAAATACAAGATGTTCTAGGAACTGAGAGGAGACAAGGACCTAGGGGTGGATGGTTTATGTGACAGATAACAGGAACATTTGTCTTATCTTCCTAGTTAATGCAGGATGAGTCAAAACATCAGAACTTATCAAGAGTCAATTGTATTTACTCTTTGAGACTTCAGTGGGTTGGAGTGGCATGATACAATTTGGTAGTCCTGCTTGACTTAGCACATTCAGACAAACGCCTACCTAATAGATTGAAGGAAAACTGGTTACCACAGCATTGCCCGATCATTTGGCAGTTGGAAATCTTTTGGGATTTAGGAATCTGTTTGGGCTGTTGACAATGCTTCCCCCATCTCTCAGTTGTGATTACCTCCAAAACTCGTATAAAACTTTGAGTTAAGAAATCAAAGACCCATTGAAATCCATCTATGGTGTCTAGGTAAAACCCCCTAGGTGTGTCATTCACTTGTTCTCAACTAGGTACCAAAATTGATGCTGGACCTATTTCTTTTAAGGATTATAGTTTTTTTGGTTTTAGAGTCAGGTTTATCAAAGTATAATTTACGTACAATAAAATTCACCATTTTTAGTGTATAGGATTATAGTTTCTAATTACTTTTCTAGAGATTTTACACACGGGATAGTTGACAACCAGTAGCATTTATTATTATTTAGGAATAGAACATTGAACTCTGCAAGCAATTTTGTTTTAAACATATTAAACTTTATACAATATAAGCAGTGAAAATTTTGATGTGCATTTTCTTGATTTTTTTAAGTTAAAAATTTACGTTGTATAATTTGTGTGTATGTATATATGTAGTATATATTTACATATGAATATTTGTGTGTGTGTATATAAATTATATCTATTTTATGTTAGATTTGCCAGAGGGCCTTTTGGACAACATTAGTTTCATTAGCTTTATTATTGCAGGTTTAGTCAACATGTTTATAAATCATGGGTATGTAACTTTTGTAGTGTTTTCTCTATAATAGTAAAAGTTAAGGTGGTGTAAGGTAAACTATGTGGAGACTAATGTACTTAATTACTGAACAAATTGCTTTTGGGAAGAATTAAGAATGAAGTTTATTTAAATTAACATATTAAATTGTCAGTCACCCCCTACTGCCTGCCCCCCTCCTCCACCAGCACCATCTTCACCGCCTCTGCACCCCTGTCCCTGAAGAGATCCAAGTTGCTATAAAGCTCTACTATTAGAGTGGCTTTCATTTAGGTGCTAAATTTTAAATGGTAGATATACCCTTCCTGCTGCTTTAATTACTTAAGATGGAATGAATTAAAATATCTTGTTAGAATTCTGTTAACTTACATATAAAACACTTTTTGGTATTGAAAAATTTTTGTTTTAAAAATATAAGTAGGTTGCTTTTTTTTTAAAAAATTTTAAGGCATTATATGTTGCGTATTATCTCTTTGGATAGCATTGTGAGAGCCTTCCTATTTTTTGGCCTTTATAAAATATGTCTATGATCAACATTATGTGCATGGCAAATTCCCCTCTAAAACAGGTGAGCACTGTGATGAGGAGTACCACTCCTGATAAGCTGTACTGGAATTTCCTCCTGAGAAGTATTCACTTCACTCATGGGGTATTTGAATGTCTCTTTGTGCCTGTATATCTAGGTGCTGGATGTGACAGTGAACAAAAACCTCCTGTTCACGTGGAGCACACATCCCAGTGGCCAAGGCAGGCACATGAAATTTTATGTAGTCAGTTAAGTGCTCTGAGTTAAAAATAAAAAATCAAGCTTTATGATTTAACAGTAGCTATAATTAGAGGCAAAGATGAGTGTGCTTCTACTAGTAGGCCCCACTCAAAGGAAATGACTATGTCAAGACTTCACTACGAAAATACGTAACTATTCCATTCACAAATAGGTATTAACCTTATTTAAAACTGAAAAAAAATAAATAAATAAAAAGCTCATCGCCAGGCAAACCTTGCTATAGATTTTAAACTGGAATCAGTAGATGAAACAAAAGCCTGAAAGATACCACATAAGGTAAACGTTCCTTTAGAAGAAATTGCTTCCAGTTTAGTAGGAAATTACCATAAAATTTATTTAATGTGTTTCTTAGCGGTTTTCTGTGTTCTGAGGGCCAAGAAACATTCTCAAGGGATTGTCCTTCAAATTTTGCAATTAAATTGATGAGTAAGTGGTTTACTATAAATTAATGGAAACTTATTTTGTTTTACTTTCCCAGAAACTTGTGACAGTTCTTGGAAACTAAGGACAGTTGAATTTGGTTTATACTGATGAAACATATACCTGCAGTTTACACTATAATAAAATTTAGTTACTGTTTTAACAGGCTCTCATTAGAATAACATGCACCGTGTAATAATACAGCTACAGGAAAGATGGTGAAAACATAGACAGCTTCCTATTGTACATTTTCCAACCCAGTGTAGATTTAGAAATGTTCACTTCTTTTTATATCTTTACTGCTCAAGTATATATTGATATATCATTTAGGTTAGTCTTTAATTCAAGACTCCAGGTAGAACATCAACTGCGCTCGCTCTTCATTTTTGTTAGCCTGCCTTGAGAGTCGTCTGTTCTGATACACCCGTTACATAGCTGTAAAAGGAAGCTCTTTGAAAAGGAAGGTCTTGAAGATAAAACTTAACTTAGGCCCCTGTCTCGTGATTTGGTATACAAGGAGGAAGTCTGATGGTGTGTTGGTGTGTGTGTGCGAGATATGTACTTCTTTCTCCTCCCGCCTCAGCAACCGGGCGGCTGTGACTGAATACTGTGCTGAGCTGCTTCATTTCTTGGTTAGCCGTGGGAAACGAGCTTCCAGTCAGGCCTCTCGGGTTAGGTAGCAGAGAAGCCCACCGTGGACACTCTACGATGCCCTTCCATTGCTTCTGTAGTCCAAAACCCCAGTAAATTTTTTGGGCTCTTTTTCATCACAGTTACTTTGTGATTTTAAAACATATTTCTGCCCTTGCTAATAACTTGGGAAACTGAAAGTTTATTTTTCTCTCCCCCTCCTGATAGGTGCTGGATAGTTTACTAGTCCAGTATGGAGTGGTGGAAAGCTGTGAGCAAGGTACATGTCTTCTCAATTGCTTTCAAATTTGTAAAAGACAGGAAGTAGAAAGAAAACTAACTTTTTTTCTCTTCATTTTTCTCTTTTCTTCTAGTGAACACTGACTCGGAAACTGCAGTCGTAAATGTAACCTATTCCAGTAAGGACCAAGCTAGACAGTAAGCAGTATGAAACCTTTTATCTACATGTAATAACTGGGTTAAGTATAATACTTACACTTTGGGCTGGTGGATGGCAAAAATAAACTTTAATTTGCAAAGTTTGACCCTGTAATTCTTTTTAAGTTTGAATGTCTAATAAGAATCCGCATTGATTAAGATTTTATTACATTTTCAATATATCTTTAATGCCAATAATAGAGTGATATAGTATGAAGCTGAACTACGCCCTAATTGCAGAACGCTCTGGGCCTAGGTATCGTTGTCATATGACATAAAGCCTTTTTTTTCTTATTTATATGATACATATATTTTTGCTATTTTATCCAAAGCTGGTAAGTTGATCACATGTTAAATTTTCTTGCTCACTGATTTTTCTAATAATTACTATTGTCATTTAAGAGTGTGCAGACATTGGACCAACATTGGACCATTTTAGATTGATGGAAAAAGTATATTCCAGTGCAATTGACAGACAAAACTTCATTTTAGGAAAAGATAATTCTCTAGGCTTGGGAATCATCTAATGAACTGACTGAGCACTAGAGAGAGAAAATGAGGATCCCACAAACGCTGCTTTTGACAGATCTGTGCAGAACACAGACATGGAGGAATGGCATGCATGGTGCCTAGCAGCACAGTGCTGAGTGTCAGCAGACCGTGGAAGTCTTGACCACCTCCAGCTACAGTACAGGCAGGAACAGACTCTCGATCCTTGGTGGGAAAGGTGAAAGGACAGACCATGCTGGCTGACCCAGAGCCTAAAGGGGAAAGGTGAAACCAGCTGAAAGATGGGAATTCAGCTGGGTTACCAGAGACAGTGCACTATGAAAGGAAAGATAGGCCTGGGAAGGAGATGAAAATTTGCATAACACCAGTGGAACTTTATTTTTAAAGTTGGTAATATTCACGTTCAAAATTTTAGAGGTCCAAAGATGTGTATAGTGTAAATCTTCCTCCCAGTGTTGTTCCCCAACTACCTTGTTCCCTTCCTAGGGAGATAACCGTGTGGAGGACAAACGCATGTGTGCATTTTTTTTCCTTTTTACACAGATTGATAGCATAACATTTGAATGTTTTATACATATAAATATATTTTTTATGGTTGCATAGAATTTGATTATATGGATATGGAATGACTTTAGTCCCAAATTGGATATTTATAGGTTGTTTCAAGTGTCTTGCAGTTATGAACAATGCTGTAGTGAATCCCTTTTTGCCTATGTCGTTTTGCATGTGTGAGTATAGCTATAGAATGAATTCCTAGAAGTAGATTTGCTGAGTCAACATGTATGTGTATCTGATGTATTTGTGCATTTTTTTATTTTGTTAGATATTGTCAAGTTATCCTTCATAGAGGTTGAACTAGTTTAAATTCCCGTCAACACTGTGTGAGACAGTCCCTAACACAGGGCTTTATCAAATTTTGCCAATCTAGTAGGTGAAAAGTGGTATCTAATCATGTTAACTTCATTTTTTTCTCATTAGTGAGACTTATGAGATTCACTTTTAATGTTTTTTGTTTGTTAGTTTTGGTGTGTTTTTTTTGATGAGGAAGATTAGCCCTGAGCTAACATCTGCTGCCAGTCTTCCCCTTTTTTTGCTTGAGGAAGATTTGCCCTGAGCTAAGATCTGTGCCAGTCTTCCTCCACTTTATATGTGGGTCACCACCACAGCATGGCTGACGAATGGTGTAGGTTCACACCCAGGATCTGAACCTGCGAACCTGGGGCTGCCAAAGTGGAGTGGGCTATATTTAACCACTATGCCACGGGGCTGGCCCCCTCACTTTTAATGTTTTAATATGAGACTTGTAATATGTTTTAAAATATCCTATTTTTCCTTCTGTTTGTATCCTTCATTTAAAAAAATTTGCTCCTGTGCTTTTAAAAAAAATTCCAAAGTATTAAGAGTACAGGCACAGAAAGGGTAGACTGCTAGTCAGGGCAGAATTACTGCTGAAAATCATCCTAACATGGCAGTGAGCTGAATGTGGGGACATGTTAGTTCTTTTTTTTTTTTTTCTTAATTTTATTTATTTATTTTTCCCCCAAAGCCCCAGTAGATAGTTGTATGTCATAGTTGCGCATCCTTCTAGTTGCTGTATGTGGGACGCGGCCTCAGCATGGCCGGAGAAGCGCTGCATCGGTGTGCGCCCGGGATCGGAACCCGGGCAGCCAGCAGCGGAGCGCCTGCACTTAACCACTAAGCCACGGGGCTGGCCCCAGGACATGTTAGTTCTAAAAGTACTTTGTAGTGGTTGTTAGAGATTGGCAGGGTCCTACTAATCCCAAGGAGGAGGAAAAGACTGTTAGGAATGTATAATTTAGGTGATTAGACAATCTAAACAAATAAATTGGGCATTTCCATGGGGGAAATAGTCATCATACCTTTTATCTAATAGTCAATCAGTTAACATTTATTGAGGACCAACTCTTGACCAAAAGTTGCCAATGAATAAAGGCAAAGTCCCTGTCCTCAAGGATGGTGCCCCCTTGTGGTGAAAGAGTATTTTGAGAGAGGTTACCTGATTTTAATTCCTGCCCAAGTTGAGTTTCTTTATAAGGATATTGGGTTTTTCTCCTCCACAAGAATTCTGAAGATTAGAAAATAATCGGGTATTCAGAGAAGGTTAATAGATTTAAAGAATGAAAAAGTTTTGTGATATAATGTTATGAAAATTGTCTATTAAAGGTCTCTAGTAAGTTTTTTAAAAAAGGGATGGTGAGTACATTCTCATTCTATGAGGAGAATTAATTTTATTTGGATGTACTGGAGAAAGTGTGGATTCTGGGGTCAAGTAGCTCTCACTGTAACCTTGACCTCTCTGGGTTTGTTTTCTCAGCATGAAATGAGGTTGTCAGGAAACAAATATCTTCATGTATATATGTACATACTTTTAGAAAATAGTCTTATCAAATGGCCTGGCACATAGGTACCCAGTAAATAGTACCTCTTGTTCAGCCAACTGGTTCTAAGCTGCTTCGAGTACAGCTTGGAATGACTTGAGCTGGGGAAGGCTGGTCCCTCCAGGGCTTGCTCCACTGAGCCCTGCAAGCCTGCTCTGTGGGCTCTGCATGACTGTCTGCTGCCTGAACTAACCTGGTGTGATTTCTTCACACCCTTTCCTTGGCAGGCCACCCAAGCTCACATCTTCAGGTAGTGAGGGCTGAGTTGATATTTTCAGTTGACTTCTTTTCTTTCCTTAGCATCTGTTACTTGGGAGTCTGTGTAACTGGGATGTGCTTATGCAGGTGTGAGTGGAACTTGGAGGTTAAGAGGATGCATTCCAGAGGCCAGTTCCATGGAATGGACTCTTCTGTGCCACCACTGTTCTAGCTGTGACTCTGGTTAAGTTAATCTGTCTTAGTTCACCCCCATCTGTAAAATGGGAATTATAGTCCTTAGTGCATGAGGCTGTTGAGAGAAACAAACATAATGTGTCCAAAACACTTATCCTAATACTTCAACAGTAGTAAGAGCTCCAGACTCAGCAGCTGTTGTGCATTTTTCATTGCTGTTGATGATATCTTGTTTTTGTTCAGGGCATTTCATTTCAGATAATGACTGGCCACTGATACTCAGGCAACTAGTTTAAAAGTGTTTGTGGCTGCCTCTTTTTGTTACTTAAAGCTCTCTGAATGCCATTTTTGAGAGGATTGATTCCTCAATAAAGCGTGTCTCTAAGACAGAATTTAATGTGGAAATTTCTGCCACCTTGTGGCTAAGAAAAATCAGAGGTTCATAGTAAATATATTACTAGGAAATATATACATTTATTTCATTCTTAAGTCTCGAATTATTAATTTATTAAAATAATAATAAAATGAGTAAAAATAATGAAAACTTAAAAAAAAAATCATTAAAAACAGAAGTCTGTATTTAGTATTCCTTGTTCCTTGGAGCAAGAGAAGCTTGGATCTCTGAACACCTGTTTCCTTCCGGGGATGCTCAGATAGCACTGTCAAGGATAGACATTACTCATTGGAAGATTCATAATGTGTGACAAAGAAATAACCCTTTAGAATTTGTGGGCATTTCTTTTTTTTTTTTTTTTTTAAGTTTTTATTTATTTATTTTCCCCCCAAAGCCCCAGTAGATAGTTGTATGTCATAGCTGCACATCCTTCTAGTTGCTGTATGTGGGACACGGCCTCAGCATGGCCGGAGAAGCGGTGCGTCGGTGCGCGCCCGGGATCTGAACCCGGGCTGCCAGCATTGGAGTGCGCACACTTAACTGCTAAGCCACGGGGCCGGCCCCTGTAGGCATTTAGTTCTTATACTTTCTTTTCTTTAGGGCTCTTATTTCTGATGTTTATGTTTTGTTAGGGAATAGGAATATAGTTTATATTTCTAAGATATCATTGCAGATGCTTTTATATCAGTTTGAAGACCTATCAGGTACACACAGTTGCAGTTACAAGTGTTTGAAACAACTTGGCTAAAGGGAGGAAATTCACTCTTACACTTTAAAATTAATATAAATAGATGATGATAATGTAAACTTTAAAAATTATGTAAATAGATGATTTATTCTGGAAAAAGAAATAGCAGATAAAGCAGTGAGACAAAGGAATTTCTTGCCATTTTGCCATTCAGAGACAGCCACTGTTAAATTTGCCATCAAGTTTTATGGACTTTGTCCCATGCATCATAATTTGTAAAATTGCAAAGATCATTCTGTAGAGTTTTGCGGGTTGTCTTTCCATTAACTATGTTTATACTGTTTGTAGTCTCCACATAGTACTTCCTCTCTACCACAGTCTATGTATCCACTCCTCTACTGGACATCTGGGTTGCTGGCAGGTTTTTTGCTTTTAGAACCAGTTTAGTAATGAAGTCAGTAATATTTGTAGGTAAATATTTGGGCTTTGTCCATAATTATTTTCTTAAGTTGCTTCCCTGCAGTGGTATTACAAGGCCTTCAGTAATTATTGCTGAATTGTATGTCTCAACCTCTTATTCTTGGTACAAGCAGAAAACTGAATTATACGACTTTTCAATAATGGCTAACCCTGATTTTGTTAGGACCTGTATGATATACAGCAGTGAGGTCTAGGAATAAGAAAAACGAAATTTTAGACATGGAATTTTAGAGTTGAAAGGGACCATAAATCCAAACTTGTAGTTTTGTAGCTGAGGAAGCTAACACCAAACAAGAAGATGACCTTTCCAAGGTTACATGGCTACTTGTTGTTCCAGCTGGGCCGGAATTCCTGTCTCTAGTCCGTCCTCTTTTTCGCTATTAAGATCTGTGTGTGTGTACCTTGGGTAAGTTTAACTTCTCTGGGTCTCATTTCTTCCTCCTCCTTTTTCCCCCTCTTGAGTTAAACTACTTACTCTCTCTCAAGGCCCTTTCAGCTCTAAACTATGATCCACCCCAATAAACTTCTTATCAATACAGTTAAGTGCTACCATTTAGAAACACTACCCACCATCTTCTAAGTGACTCTTAAAATAGTGTCAGTGCAGAGTCAAATAATGATGGAAAACAGGAGCCTGAGTAAAATACATGTTGGATAAACAACCTTGAGTTTTGTTGAACTGAATGCATATGTTTTGAATAATTATGACAATTGTTTGATGAACAATGTCTTTCATATACAGTAGGTTTGGTGAAAATGTTACAATGTTTTCCCCGTGAACTCAGCAGACCACCAAATGATATAGCTGAATATCAGACTTTGTGCATAGAAAGGTTTTTCAGCAGTTGGACTTGAAATTCAGAAACTTAGAATCTTCAGTCATGAGAAGGCCATTGCTTACAGTTAGGTTACTCCTGTACTGTCTCAGCTCTGCCCAAGTTTGGAGCACTGTGGTTTGAGGGGTCAGGAACTCTGCTTAGCTGGCAGTTAGACAGTGGAATACACACAGTATGTGCTTTCTGCTCTCTGACAGGAGCAGCCCGAGTTTGGAGCCTTTGGGGCCCAGACTATGCGCTGGGTACTGGAGCACCGTGCTGTCTGACCTCCCGAGTGAGAGAGTCGTTTTTTTCCCCCTTAAAGAAAAAACTTTTTTACCCTTTTTTTTTTTTTTTTTTTTTTTTTGGTGAGGAAGATTAGCCCTGAGCTAACATTTGTTGCCAATCCTCCTCTTTTTGCTGAGGAAGATTGGCCCTGGGCTAACATCTGTGTCCATCTTCCTCTACTTTATGTGTGGGATGCCTGCCACAGCTTGGCTTGATAAGCAGTGCGTAAGCCTGTGCCCAAGATCCGAGCCTGTGAACCCCAGGCTGCCGAAGCAGAGGGTATGAACTTAACCATTATGCCACCAGGCTGGCCCAAAGAAAAAAATTTTTAAAGCAGCACAGTGAAGTTTGGAAGTTATAGTTTATGCCAAGTTGAGAGAGTTGTTGTGTGAGACACAGGTGACTTTATTTTGACAGCCCCAGAATACATAGATGCATGTGGTGACTTACCTGTTTATCTCAGTTTGTCCGCATGGAGAAGAATGTCTGTCTCTCTGTATGCATGTCTCTTTCTCATTCAAGAGAAAAGTTATTTACTGTTTTTTGTAACATTACTGACTTAATTCCACAGTCAATATTTACTACTTCTCTTCTGAAGCTGGAAATACTCAAATTTTATAGTGGGAAAGGATATTATAGTGAACTATATTGCCTTTTATGCTCGTGGATACGGTTGATTCCTTCATGGTGTTCACATTTCCTTATGTTTTTGAAAGAACCTTCAAGGATCTGCTTCTCCTGGCCTTTGACAAGATTGAAAGTTGGTTTGAGTGAATATCTAATTGGTTGAAACTTCTGCAATTCCAACTTTCTGTAATACATATAGATCATAAATATTAATAAAATTTCTCAGCTGTTGTCTTCCTGTAGAAATAACCAAAATATTTTAGGGCCCTTAATCCACATTTCCCTTAGGAAAACGGGGGAAAGGGAGAAAGCAAGGAAGGAACAGTGTGTTAACTTAAGGTTCTGTTATCAGGCATTGGTAAATAAGTTGTGCTGTGTGCCTGCTATCACTCTGTGAAGCTTATGAAAAGAACGCCCTCTGACATAGAAATCATGTGGAAATATCCCAAGGTATATTGTATTTGAAAAGCAAGCCACAAAACTCTACATCGTGATCCCAATTATGCTTTTAACAAAGGTACTGAACACGTACACGTTTGTGTAAACGTGGAAAGCACAGGTCCATTTGCAGAAGTTATCACAGTTAATAATTCTGGGAAAGGTCTTGGAGAGTTGGTGACGGTGACAGAGAAATTTCTTGTTATTTTTCTGTGTGACTGGGATCTTTTATAGTCAAAGTTCATTTGTGTGCTAGGGGACTGTAGGACGGCCATGTAACAGGAGATTGAAGTGAGAAAAGAGGGCAGAATTCTGTGTCCTGCCCTCTAGGCCTGCCTTCCACTTCCATGCTTTCGCAC
Organism: Ceratotherium simum simum; assembly: GCF_057802395.1. NCBI lineage: Eukaryota > Metazoa > Chordata > Mammalia > Perissodactyla > Rhinocerotidae > Ceratotherium > Ceratotherium simum. The sequence goes on along the minus strand of NC_141900.1, from coordinate 56,159,380 downwards.
CCTTTTTGGTGCTAGGACCATTTCTTTTTTTCTCTCTTCCATCTAAGTTAAAAACTTGAAAGATCTTCAAATAAGGAAAGCAGTATGTGAACCAGAAATGACCACTCTGAGGAACTAGAGAGACACCATTCCATGCCTGTTTTACTTTCTCTGCCCAAGGTGAACTCAGGGCCCATTGGAACAGAATCTGAGCAAAGAATCTGAATAATTCTAGGGACAGTTTTTTTATTTGTTTTTAATTTTGTTGTGTACTAGGGGGTGTGTATTATTACAAGTGTGTTTATGTGTGCTTTTGAAATCTTGGCCATGTCTTCTATCAATTTTTTGAGTTCTCCACTTTTAAAATACATAGGTAAGGTAGAACACAACAATTTGGATGAATCTTATAAACATGATAAGTAAAAGATGCCAGGGGCCGGCCCGGTGGCGCAAGCAGTTAGGTGTGCGTGCTCCGTTGCGGCGGCCCAGGGTTCGCTGGTTCGGATCCCGGGCGCGCACCGACGCACTGCTTGGCAAGCCATGCTGTGGCGGCGTCCCATATAAAGTGGAGGAAGATGGGCACAGATGTTAGCCCAAGGCCGTCTTCCTCAGCAAAAAAAAAAAAAAAAAAAAGAGGAGGATTGGCGGATGTTAGCTCAGGGCTGATCTCCTCACAAAAAAAAAAAAAAAAAAAAAGGGGCCGGCCCCGTGGCTTAGCGGTTAGGTGCTCGCACTCCGCTGCTGGCGACCCGGGTTCGGATCCCGGGCGCGCACCGACACACTGCTTCTCTGGCCATGCTGAGGCCGCGTCCCACATACAGCAACTAGAAAGATGTGCAGCTATGACATACAACTATCTACTGGGGCTTTGGGGGAAAAAATAAATAAATAAAATTATAAAAAAAAAAAAAAAAAAGATGCCAGACATGAGAGAATACATAACATGCATTTACATATACTTATGTATATAGAATTTTAGAATAGGCCAAATTAATCTATGTTGTTAGAAGTTTAGGGGAGGGGCACACACTGGAAGGAGGTTCTGGTGGGGCTTCTGGGGCACTGGTAAGTCCTAGTTCTGGAGCTAGAATTTTCACCTTGTGAAAATTCATTGAGATGTATGCTTAAGATTTGGGTACTTTTTGAGCCAGCTCTGATGGCCTAGCGGTTAAAGTTTGGCACGCTCCACTTTGGCAGCCCACATTTGGTTCCTGGGCGTGGAACCACAACACTCATCTGTGAGTAGCCATGCTGTGGCCATGGCTCACATGGAAGACCCAGAAGAACTAACAACTATACACAACTATGTACTGGGGCTTTAGGGGGGAGAAAGGAAGAAAAAAAAGGAGGAAGATTGGCAACAGATGTTAGCTTAGGGTGACTCTTGTCCTACAATAAAAAAAGAAAAAGATTTGGGTATTTTTCCATAATATTCAAAAATAAAACAGTAAAGTTCCTCTCAAAATAGAGAGATGGATGGATGAATGGACACATAGATGGATGATGGATAGATGGATAGATAAGGTAGAAAATAGCTTCATTTGCTTTTTTGGTTCTCTGCCTTCCTTGTGTCTCTGCCCCGAATCAGGTAATAAACTCCACATGGTCAGCGACTGCTGTTTTCTTGGGGACTGGCTCATAATATGCACTGAGAGTTTATTGAGTGATTGATTATCCTGAGTATTAAATTCTACCTATCTCCTGTGAGTGGTTTAAAGATATTTGTTGGGCCAGCCCCGTGGCTTGGCGGTTAGGTGCACGCATTCTGCTGCTGGCGGCCCGGGTTTGGATCCCGGGCGCGCACCAACGCACCGCTTCTCGGCCATGCTGAGGCCGCGTCCCACATACAGCAACTAGAAGGATGTGCAGCTATGACGTACAACTATCTACTGGGGCTTTGGGGGAAAAATAAATAAATACATAAAGATATTTGTCCTTCAATTCTTAAAATGTTTTAAATACTTGTATTTTTTAAGAGGATGAAGTAAGGGAGGTGTGTATTTCTAATGTCTTTTCCATTCTGATTTGGAAAGACTAGCCAGGACAAAGACTGCCCACTCAGTTCTCTTGCTGTTTGGGCACTCCTAAGCTGTTACTAACCTCATGGGTAATAGATTAATCAAGAGTTTGACAAAATGTTTTTTTACTTTCTGTTTTTCATTGGTAGATTGCAAATATGTTCCCTTTGGAAACTTGTCGGTCTTTTCTTTCCTGTGTGTACTTCAAAGGAAAAGTGTGTGTGAGGGGGGTGTTATGTGTGTTCTGGGTTTGCTACTTGTTCAGTGGCTTTATTCAGAAGTTTTAGAGCCAATCATTTTGAGTGGAAGAGATGGGTATTGCTTTGCTGAAATGTTAATTATATAGCTCGATTTCTCTTCCCACCGCCTGCCCTTTGTCAACCTCCAGAGCTTTAGACAAACTGAATGGATTCCAATTGGAGAACTTCGTGTTGAAAGTGGGCTACATCCCTGATGAAATGGCTGCCCAGCAGAACCCCCCGCAGCAGCCCCGAGGTCGCCGTGGGTTTGGGCACAGGGGCTCATCGAGGCAGGGGTCTCCAGGATCAGGGTCTAAGCAGAAGCCGTGTGACTTGCCTTTACGCCTGTTAGTTCCCACCCAGTTTGTTGGAGCCATTATAGGAAAAGAAGGTGCCACCATTCGGAACATCACCAAACAGACCCAGTCTAAGTGAGTATTCCTGAGTGTTGGTGGGCATTAATGTTTTCCACTTTGAACCTTAATAACAGAGTGTTCGTTCTGGTACTTGGTGTCCTTCTGAACATGGTTATGATCCCTTCTTGTACAGTTCTTGGGAAGCTGGAAAAACTTTGTGACTTGGTATCTTAGTGTTCATTTTATATAAATCTGGGGCTAAACTTTAACCTCAAAGGAAACCTCATATTTTCACGCATGAATGGAAAACAAATGATACCTAATCCACTTCTGGTGGGGGAGGCCCTGGCAAACAAAAGGGCAGCTCTAGGTTGTTCTCTGCTCCCCTATCCCCACCTGCACGCCAAGTGATACCTGCCTTCAGTGCTTTTGGAAGTAATTTTCTGAATTCAAATCAGAGATAGTTTTTCAGTCTTGCTTTACTTCAGTAAAGAATCATTCAGCTTATGGTCCAAATTTATCCCATGATTAGGCCATGTAGTTAGAATGGCCTTTTCTTCAGGATGTTGTTTGATAGTTTTAATTTGCAGATTTTAAGGGATTGGAGGAGCCTCCATCAAACATTGGGGCTATCTTTGCAGGAGCTATTTGTTTTTATTTACCACTGTAGCCCCAGTGCTGAGCACATTGCCTGACACGTAGAAGGCTCTGTTTGCCGAATGAGTGAAATGAGTATGTATTATGTTTAATGCCCTTAAAGATATATCTAAAGAACTGTGAGTGTACTGCGAGAAGAGGCTGTGTACAAACTGCTCTCGTGTCATTCTATGAAAAAGGGTAGGGAAATTGCCTTGTGCCAGCTACAGAGATGACTGTGAATTATTTTGCTTTTTAAATTTTGTAAGGAAAATTATTTCATTTTATGTAATACAATGAATTAAGCAGAGTCTTTTTCTGAAAGTACAACTATGGTACTGTGTATCCCTTGCTCGTGTGTGTTTTCTGACAGGCCTAGGAGGATCCATATTTGTCATGGGCACCATGCCCGTGTTGAACTAGCTGACTCATTTCTCATGCAGAGCCAAAAAGAACTGTGTTTAGTTGTGGTTGGGCACCCACTCCCCTGCAGAGTGACGTCCCTGCCTCCCCATTTTGAAGCAGGGGATGTTGCGTGCCATTACCTTTGTGCAAAATTAATGGCCTTGACCTCATAATGTAGAGGGTGGGGAGGACAGTGGAACCGTAGCCTAGGTGGCAGTTTTAATCTTAAATTTGCCTGGTTTTAATCTTAAATTTGCTTGGTTTTAATCTTAAAATTTAAGGGCTTTTTGCTTCCCTTGAGCCACCATTACCTGCAGAAACTATGAAATGGTTTTCCTTCCTTGTTGCTTGGCAGATTAGAGCTGTTCCTTTTAACACTACTCATTTCCTTGTCAGAGGAGAGAGCTGCTGTGACTTAAATTGAACTGTTTGTTCTAAGGCAGGAAGATGGAGGATGGAGAGGGAAGGGAAGCAATTTCTGTTGTATCCGATGATTCGTTTGCAGAGCGCTGCCAGTGGATTTAATTAACTCTTGCCATTAAAACTAGTCATTATCAGATCCTCTGTTTCTGGAACGGCCTCAGAGGGTTACCCTAATCTGTAAAGCAACATTCCCTTCTATCAGAGAATCAGAATTTAGTAATCCTTAACACAGTGAACAGGTGGAAATAAGCCAGAAAGAGGGAGTTTAACATGTTACCTGCTGGAAGATAAGCAATACTTAGTGATTGGGGATTGAAACAGTGGCTGGAAAGATGGTTCCTGAGATTGGGTCTGTTATCTAAGACATTGTTTTTCGTTAGTTATTTCTGGATAGCCCTTATTTATTTCATTTCTACATCGCCCTGAGTTTTAGTTATAGGTTTTACTTCTGAGATATACCTTCAGTTTTCCACCAGACCTTTAGGAAAATGAAAGGAAATCCGAACCTTGATGTTACTGGCATGACGAAGTGGTTGTTCTCATGGCCATAAGTTATGTAGCTCTTCATCTTCTAGTGTTGGAGTGACCAAAGGGACTCACAAGTATTTAATTTTCCCTGAACACCCTTTTTTGGGTAGTTGATTTCCTTTCTTGTACTTTTTAAACAACAGCAGACTTACTTTGCAATTAATTCAAGAATGTACAAGTACACAAGTTAAAAAAAGAAAAAAGTTACCCTTCACCTTCACAGAAAAAAGTTACCCTCTGATGTAGCCATTGTTAAGTTGAGGATATATCTTTATAGGACTGGTTCCTTGTATCTACTAACATGTGTAGCTTTAAAGGAGAGATCTCATCATGGTATGTATTGCATTTTTTCAAGAACCTCTTACTATATTGGTACCTGTAATTTTACCACGTTTTTAAACAGCGGCATGATATGGATATACTGTTGTTTAATTGTCTCTTCCTGATGGGCATTTTAAAGATAATTCCAGTTTTCTATCTACTACAAACAGTGCTACAGTGAACATCCCTCTGCCAGTGATTTTCAAGCAGGGGTGACTCCCCCTCACCCCAAGCAGACATTTGGCAGTGTCTGGAGACATTTTTGGTTATCACAACTGGATGAGGGATGTGCTACTGGCATCTATCTGGTGGGTAGAGGCAAAGGATGCTGCTAAACATCCTACAATGTACAGGACAGCCCCCACAACAAAGAATTAATGTGGCCGCACATGTCAATGGTGCCGACGGTGAGCAACACCAATCTTGGCCCACATATGAGACTGCTTCCTTGGGAGATATTAGGAAAAGTAGAATTCTTGAGTCAAAATGTGATAAGCGTTTTAGCGTTGGTAGGTCCTGCCCGTTTGTTCTACACTCCCACCAGGAGTGTGGGGGTGCCCAGTTGCCCATCCTCTTGCTGATGTTTAATTTTATCTATCAAAATATTTGCAGGTCTGGAAGAAAATGCATCTTGTTTTAATTGGTGTGTGTATAATTACTAGTGAGAATTCAACATCATTTTGTGTTTATTGGCCATTTGCTTTTCTTTGAAGTAGAATTACCATCTCTTTGGGTTTCATTCCTATCACTATTTGTTGCGGAGTTTCCTCTTTCAAGGAGGTAAAATGTAGAAAGAGCCTTGTGAAAGGAGACAGATGAGCAAAGTCTTCTCATACAATGAATAGTGTGAGAATACTGTGTAGAATAAGAAGTTTGACCTAGCTTGTGAGATTCCAACTCCAGCTCTCTTGGCATGCATTCCAGTTCCTTTTTGTTTTAGAGCAGAAGAAAGCCTTTTGTCTGAACCCAGGCTCTTTGATGTGAGACGTTTGTTCTGTGGCATCTAAAAGGAAGCTTTAAGCACATACAGCTTTGGCAGAATGAAAAGATGTTCCTGCTTGGTTGGATTGAGGAAAGAGAGGGAAGCGTTCCTGGAATTAAAATTTGTCTTTAAGGCATCCATGTTGACAGCTTTTCAAGAATTTATGCTCTTGAGGGAAGTGAGTCATCCACTCTGCACAGTAGTCCTATGACTTAGAAGTTGCTAATTACAGACTACTGTGAATGCATGCTTATAGCTCGCACTTTCCTCTCTCCTTGTGCCCACCATAAGAATCGATGTCCATCGTAAAGAGAATGCAGGTGCTGCTGAGAAGTCGATTACTATCCTCTCTACGCCCGAAGGCACCTCCGCGGCTTGTAAGTCTATTCTGGAGATTATGCATAAGGAAGCTCAAGATATAAAATTGTGAGTAAAAGGGATTAACCTGTGAAGAGGTTGATATTCATGCTGTTTTATTGTGTATTTCTATGACACAATTATTGGGAATTGCCAACAAACACAAGGAATTGCTGTCCCAATGAGCTACAGTGATTGGCACTATTTATTTGGTTGTGAAGCATAAGCTTTTAAATATTTTGTTTTCATTCATGTTTGGATATGGAGTGAGTAGTGGTAATGGGGCAAGTCCAGCTGTAGAACAAGGCAATTGGGGGACATAGGAAGCCCACCTAAGGTCCAAGAAGTATCCCTGGGATTTACCCTAGGTGGGGACCCCAAATCCTCACTCCTTTACTCTGAGCTCGCTGGGGCTCTGTTCTTTTTGTTTGCCCAGCCCCATCCTGCAGCAGCAGGGAGTACAGAGGTGGGAAAATCCCTAATCTTGTGCTAAGGTAAACTGAGGATTTATTTGGATGTTCCAGGTTGGAACTCTAAATATCTTTTCCACGGGCACCCTGAGTGAAGGTTGGGTTCTGAGCTACTTTTAGCAGACTGCACAGTGCTGTGCTAAAAGGAGAATCTGGAGTAAGATGCTGGAGTTAGCCTGGGGACCTCATCACAAGCCCTTAATCTGTTGGGACCTTTAAAATATATTAAATATATTTTAGTTATTAAGGTGTCATGTGGTGCTATATTGTAAGATTGTAGTTCTTTTTTAGTATAGAGAAAAATAAAGGAAAAGCCCACCATCCAGATAACCCCACTGACATTTTTAGACAGTGATATGTATATGACTTAGAAATTCAGAAATGTACGAAATGAAAAGTGAAAGCTCCCCCTTCCTGCTCTTACACTCTTCCCCCAAGGTGTAACCACTATTGAGTTTCTTCTGTTTCCTTCTATAAATTGTGCACTTATCTCCAGGTATGTAATTTAAAATTTATACTAAAATCATCCTGTTTTGCATTTGTACTATGTGTTCTGATATTTGGGGTTTAGGAATATGGATTTGAGTAAGAGGTGTTTTCAAAGAGCTTAACAGAATCCATCATTGGAAGATATTCCCTGAGATGAATAAAAGAAAACTCTTTTAAAAATTAACTTCTATCCAAATACTTGTTAATGTTTTTTCACTCCCTCTGTTCATGCATTGCTAGAATGTAGGCTAATGGTCAGCAAGCTTTAAACTCTGCCCAGCATAATGCTTCCTATATGATAGGTAGGAAGTAAATGTTTAATGAATGAATATTGTCTTTTTACCCAAGAGTAAGTTTACTTACCCTGATTTCATGACCTTTTTTTAATTTACAGCACAGAAGAGATTCCCTTGAAGATTTTAGCCCATAATAACTTTGTAGGCCGTCTCATTGGTAAGGAAGGAAGAAACCTTAAAAAAATCGAGCAAGACACAGACACTAAAATCACGATATCTCCGTAAGTGCTGCCTTGCTTTCTTTTGCATTAGAAAATTTTCACACACTGTTTTTTAGCTGTAGGTTTTATATTAAGCATAGCTTCTCCCATTTTATAGCTGTTGGAGCTAGCCTGTACTGCCTTACTTACACTTCGTTTCTCAAACTCAGTCTACTGTCTACTATTGGTTTCCAACCATATTGCAAGCATTATCTGTTCCCACTAAAGAGGCAGGAAGCACTCAATACCTTACGTTCATATTTCTTAGCTGAAGTCTTGGTCAAGTTTTCTGACATTTATTTCCGAAGTTGGAATATATAACCCAGTTTATTATCTATTGCTGTGTAACAAATTATTCCAACATTTGACAGCTTAAGACAATAGTAAACATTTATTGCTCACCTGGTGTCTGTGGGTCAGGAATTCAGGAGCAGCTTAACTGGGTGGTTCTGGTTCAGGGTCCCTTGATGTTGCTGACAAGTCAGTGCTGACTGATGGTGTGAGGCCTCTGTACCTCACCACATGGGCCTCTCCACTGGGCTGCTTGGGTGTCCTCAAGACATGGCAGCTGTCTTCCCCCAGAGTGAATGATCCAAGAGAGAGCAAGATGGAAGCTGCAGTGTCTTATAACACAGCCTCAGAAGTCACACTCTGTCATTTTTCTAATGTTGTTTACACAAGTCAGCACGGGGAGGGGACTATACCTCACTGGGAAGGGGGTCATCTTAGGCTGCTAGCTAGGGCCCACGAGTGCTCTGAAATTATATGGAAATGTTTTTCTCTTTCTGAGAGTGACTATCCTTAGTTTCCGTTAGAGTACCCAAAAAAGATGAGGTGGGAAGAGATTGATGAACTAAGGAAGAATGGTAGGGAAAGACTGAGGTGACATGTTTGTAGCAAGGAGTTGTCAAAGGAGGAGGAGGTGGTAAGGAAGTAGGAAAGTCCTGCTTGGTTGTAAAGAAAGAAAAAAACCACAAAGTGGTAAATATAATAAATGATCCTACCCTATCTTGAATTTTATGCTTAGAAATAGGAGGATTTTAAGAGAAAAAAATCTTAAGAGCTATTCTAGAAGCAGCTATTTTAAAAACTGTAATATAAAATGTTTGGCATGGGAGAGGTGAATTGAGACTAGAGATTAGAAATACACTTCTTTTCAGTAGTCTAAGACAAATCGTCTTCATTGTGTAGATGTTTACATTTTTAGCAACTTTGAGAAAAAGTTAAGGAATAATACCCCATTCATCTGGCTCAAGATTAGCTTAAGACACTCTGCTAGTAGTGAAAATGAGAATTTTAACCCTAGGAATATGAGGGAGAGCTGTACCAATATTCCATATCCTTTCAGTCTGTGTACTTTGTCTCATTTTCCATGGTAAGTGTCTTGCATTGCTTTCCCTCGCAAGGCTGTTGACAGGTTCAGGCTTAGGTGGTCTCAGATGTCATGTGAGTGGATTTTGAAGCTTCAGCAGGACCTGGGTCAAGCAGGGAGTTTCTGAACACTGCTGTTGTATTCTAACTTTTTAGTTGTCTAAATGGTCATCAAAAGTCCTTTTTTTAATTTAGTTAAGATGGGTTGATTTATATTACTTCCTCCAGCCTACTTTGATCTGACTTCCAATTACTGGCAAAAAGTAAGTATAGACACATGAATTCTGGTTTGCTTTTTTGGAGTATATCGAAAGTATATCCTTGCTTGGTGACCCAGAAAATGCAATTGCACGAGAATGACAATTATGCCTAGAATTGGTCAGTGCAGACTAGGAACATACTTATTAAAATTACATACATCTGGTTCTTGGTTTCCACTAAAACTGTACATTCCTCTGATCATTTCTTTACATTTCACTGTTAAATTGTGAAAATGGTTCAACCTTAAGTGGTAAAGAATTACTCTATGTTTAAAACATGGACTTAATTGAACTATGTACACCTAGTAATTTTTATTGAGAAGGTGGGATGGGGGAGTATTTTCTTCTCTCCTGCAGCTTTACAATTCTTGGATTCATGTCTTCTGGGGTTTACTCATTTTTCATCATGTCTAACCACCCACTTTTACATATTGCCAGCCTCCCCAGTTGGTCTTAATTGCCATCTGTGGCTGAACTATTATTAACTGTCTTCCTCCTATAATTTCCATTCTTTTTCTTTCCCCTCTTTTTCAATCTGCAGATTGCAGGAATTGACGCTGTATAATCCGGAGCGCACCATTACAATTAAAGGCAATGTTGAAACATGTGCCAAAGCTGAGGAAGAGATAATGAAGAAAATCAGGGAGTCTTATGAAAATGATATTGCTTCTATGAATGTTAGTTTTAATATGAAAGCATGTTTTTATTTTGGTGAACAGTTACAAAGATGTTTTCAATTGCAGTGATATTGATTTCTTTAATTGTGTCATCATTCAATGGAGTTTCTCACTGATTATTAGCACCATAGTTAGTGCCCTGGGGTAGTTGGGAAGACATAGGCTTTGACATTAGGCTTGGCTATCTCTGTGATTTTAGAAAATTTTTTACTATTTGAGCCTTAGCTTCCTTATCTGTAAGGTAAGCCTAATACCTACCTAAAAAAGGTTAATCTCTCGCGTACAATGTTGATTTGAGGGAGATTAGCCCCGTAGTAGAATTGTGGGCTTTAGAGGTATGTGAACTGGGTTTGAATCCCAGCTCAACCATTTATTAGTTGCAACTCTGTTTACTTGGACAAGTCATTTGATCTCTCTGAGCATCAGTTTCCTCATCTGTAAAATGGGACTACGGCCTGCATTGCATGCTCACTAGAATTACAATAGATACAGTGCATATGAAAGCTGCTATAATAAATACAAATTTAAAACTTGGTTACTCATAAACCTTGGAGATAAAAGAATTTCAAATGATAAAACAATCTGTGTAGTACAAGTAAGGCAGTGAAAGTGGATTGCTGACATTCCTTAAGGGAGGGAATGGTGCTGAAAATGTAACATTTCGAAAGTCCATCTTGAATTTTCAAGTAAATGATTGAAACGAAAAATTCCTCAATTGGGCCTGACATCTGAAACATTACACATAAAAGAAGGGAAATGTAAAGATGATATAACCTTTGTGAGAAGAGCCTAGAATGCTAATCATTTTACCCTCACATTGTCACTGCTCAGCCAAATGTTTCAGAGTCGATTGGGAGTAAACCCAACCCCATAGGTCTTTTAAAGTGATTCTCAAGTATGCTGAAGTCTCAATTCTCTCGTCTTCACCTTACTTCCTCAACCTTTATAAAATTAAACCAAAACAAAATCCCCTTTCTGCTCCTGGATCCACTCCAAAGATATGTTTACTTGCAGTAGTTACATGGGGATGGGACCTTGATTTCCAAAGGGCTTGACTTTGTTTTAGGCCTTTGGACCCATGACTGCCAAATTTTATCCAAGGAGTAAAGATCTCTTGATAGCTGGTTCTGTATATCTGGTTTGCTTTTCAATGAACAAATCTTGTTTGCTTACTTCTTCAACCAATGCAAGATTTTCTGTCTGTATTTACTGTGTGCCCATGGTATGCAGAGTACGTATTTGTCTTAGCACTGTGAGCTGGTCCTAAAGGAAAGGAAGGCTGTGTTCTCTGCTTTGAGAAACGTAGTGTAGCTATAGATCAAGGAGGGGCAGATGAGCACACGGATTTTAAAATACTAAGAAATATAAACAGATAGAAACTATATACTCAAGTATGATCACATGGAATATATACTTTGTACTAAAATTTGAGTCATAAAATGACTTCTTTATTAGACAAGAAGTCACAATCTGAATATTGTCCTTTATAAATGCTCACTTACACTTGATCTTTTCCTTGTAAAATGAAGGGACCTTTTTACCTTTGCAGCTTCAAGCACATTTAATTCCTGGATTAAATCTGAATGCCTTGGGTCTGTTCCCACCTACTTCAGGGATGCCACCTCCCACCTCAGGGCCCCCTTCAGCTATGACTCCTCCTTACACACAGTTTGAGGTAAGATATGTGCCTTGGCTTTCTTGATGGTTGAGCGGGATGCAGTCAAAGGGACACAGTCACACTTAGTTGCCCTCGAGTAATGTGACATTAAATGATAACTGGGAAAAATCTTAATGTAAAACCTGGTCCCCATGTGATCTATCATCAGCTTAGAACCAGCACGTGCTTTCCAGTTCTTGTCAATAGAACCTTCCTATCTACCCCTTTGTAGACACACGAGTTATTATTTATTTTTTTGAAGTTTTTGGATGGTAGGGTTGTCAACATATGTTTTTAAATATTAAAGAAAAATTTGAGACTTTGGGGAGGGGGAAAGATGTTAGTTATTTTTAAATATTGAAGGAAAGGACTTTTAAAAGTCTTCCTTCATCTTTAACCTCACCTGGAAATTAACTACTTTTAAAGGCCAGTAAAGACTGGACATGCTTTCCATTCTTAGTGTTTGTACTTTTTAAACAGTGAGCTCAGATAGTTTTGCTCACAAATCTGTTGTGCGTGTGTGTGTGTGTTTGTGTGCAAATGTTAAACAGCTTTTATTTGTTTTGCAAACAAGTAGATTATTAAGAAATAAACCTTATTTTTATATTTGCTTTTTAAGAATAGCAATTTCCCTGAGGTTAGAAATAGACCAGTGATCTTATGAAAATAATTGCAGCATAGCAGACGCCTTATACAGTAATTTTTTTGAAAATAGTTCATAATTCAGTTGCACTATCAGTGATAGTTGGAGGTAGACAATCATGTGAAATAAAATTAACATTCTAGGATCTTCCTTCATGAATTTGTTTTTACATCTCTCCCTTCCTGTTCGGCTCTCTTCTTATTCATATAATGTTTTGAGTGGCACCTTCTACACCAATTTAGGGAAATGTCCAGGTGGAGTAGGTTGGGGATTCCATTTTCACACTGCCTAGAGTATACGTAGAGTAAAATGCCACTAGGATTCTACAGAGAGCACAGGTCGCTGTGATTGTCCATATTTTGTCCCTTCAAGAAGGAGCATTTCCTTTGCCTTTCCTGGAAACCACCAGACCGTTAGGTGTTCTTAGCTTTTGCCCTCTTGCAGCATGTGTTTCTGCCTCTACTGTCAGCAGCAATTGCCTCTTCCCCTACAATTCATCTGCCGCTGGAACATGTTTGGGCCTGGAAGTCATATAACAAAGCACATTAATCTAGGGATAGGCATCAGAATTTCAACTCCATATCCAGTGTGAATAGATTCATTATGCATTAAGTGAAGCTTTCCACCACAGCTGAAGGTGATGTGAAGCAGCGGATGTGTTTGCACCTTGATGCTAAAGGGGACTGGTGGAAAGAGCCCTGGAGTGAGCGCCTGGTCTGCCCAGCTCTGCGCTGGGTTTGTATCACTGTAGGTCGGTCTCCTCTTTGCTCTGTGTTTGTTTTCTCACCTGCACAATGAAGAAACTAAACTAGATGAATTATCTCTAAGGACTCTTCTTTTAGGTCAAGCATTTCTGGTTTTTACAGAATTCAATAATATAAAAATTTTAAGAAGAGGGTAAAAGTGAGCCTAAAATAGGAATCTGAGAGTATATGGACTTGACCTGTAATATGCCTGCTAGTATCTTTATTACAAATAGATGCGTTTGTCCTATGATTGAGTTTAGGGCAGATGTATCCCTGATGGTTCTGTGTAAAATGACATTTATTGAAAGCTACAAAAAGCTGATTATTTAAAGTAACTCTGTGCTAGAGATGCTCTCCTCTAACCTACATTTCTGCTAGCCACTTTAACCTAGCTTTCTCTTTGGGCAAGTCACTTACCTCTCTGTTCTTCACTTTCCCAGCTTGTAAATTGAGGTGTCACTTGAACTCTCCTCTCTCTGCTGGTTACACATGTCATGTTCAGTCAGTAAAGCCTCTCACATTATGAGTGGTAGCATTTCAGAACATTCTTGAGCATCACCTGTCTTCTACACTTAAGTGGATGCTTCAGTAGCAAAAATTCCTGAAGTGAATTGCTAGGTAACTATTTTTTAAATGTACAAATAAAAGAATATGAATATTCTCTGGATTTAGTCAAGTTTCTGATTTAATGATATGGTTCTGTGTATTGGGTTCCCATGTTGTTAGAAAAATTGTTTTAAGAGAAGGGAGATCATATTAAGCGCTTAAATTTCTGAAGCACTTTTACAATTTTAAATGTCTGAGTGACTTAAGTAGCAATTTTGTTTTATTTTAAGAATGGGAGAAGGTCAGTGATCTTTACTTTGATAAAAGTGAGCCAAAAGTAAATGTAAGGAAGATCTCACTGGAATAGGTGGTCTTTGCTTCTCCTGAGGTTTTAAAACTAAATCAGGTAGATGCAATTAGAAATAGCCAGTGGGAACAGGAGAAGATGCAGAAGCTGCCAGCAGTAAAGGTAGAAACACTGCAAGAGGGCAAGAGCTCGGAACCCCTAATGGCCTAGTGGTTTCTATGGCAGGAAAAGGAAATTCTCAGTCTTAAAGGGATGAAATGTGGACAGTCTTAGCAATCCATGTTCTTTGCAGAATTCTAATGGGCATTTTACTCTACATGTATTCTGGGCAGGGATAAAATGGAATCCCCAACTTTACACCGGACATTTCCCTAAATTGGTACAGGAGGTACCACTCAAAACATTAAATGCGAAGAAGAAGGGCAAATCTGTCATCTGTCTAGCTGGAATGGTTGATAAATTGTATATATATTGCATGTGTTTGCTGCTGATGAGTGTGGTCTTGTGATTTTTCTATAGATTTACACCTGCTGCTAACTTCATCTCACTATTAGTCTTGAACCTCAAAAAACATCAGGACTTATCCATAGAACTTAAAAGTGGAGGAGACATAGATTTGTAATCTACCTTTTTCTCCAAAATGGAAGAAATCTTTGCTTTTATAGGTTTTAAAAATGTGTCCTCACAATTGCCTTTTCCTCCTATAGGTGTATAATCCTGTCTTGGATTTTTTTTTTTTTTTTTCAAAATTTATTTATTTTTTCCCCCCAAAGCCCCAGTAGATAGTTGTATGTCATAGTTGCACAGCCTTCTAGTTCTGTGTGTGGGACGCGGCCTCAGCATGGCCGGAGAAGCGGTGCCTTGGTGCGCGCCCGGGATCCGAACCCGGGCCACCAGTAGCGGAATGCACGCACTTAGCTGCTAAGCCACGGGGCCGGCCCGGATATTTGGTGTATATATATATATATATTTTTTGTTTTTGTGAGGAAGATCAGCCCTGAGCTAACATCCATGCCAATCCTCCTCTTTTTGCTGAGGAAGACCGGCCCTGAGCTGACATCTATTGCCAATCCTCCTCCTTTTTTTTTCCCCCCCTTTTCTCCCCAAAGCCCCAGTAAATAGTTGTATGTCATAGTTGCACAACCTTCTAGTTGCTGTGTGTGGGACGCTGCCTCAGCAGGGCCGGAGAAGCAGTGTGTTGGTGCGCGCCCGGGATCCGAGCCCGGGCTGCCAGTAGCAGAGCATGTGCACTTAACTGCTAAGCCACGGGGCCGCCCCCGGTATATATTTTATAAACTTTGTAATTATAGGTGATTATTAATGAGAACATTGTACTGTTTTGAACTTTTCTCCTCAAGGACATTCACCTTGATGTTAACCACAATATCATCATTACTGTTTGGAAATTTGGCAGAATATTATTATTTAATATGCAATTCATGTCTAAATTTCCATGGTTACCCCAATAATGTCCTATACATCTGTTTTCAATAAAGAATCCAATCAAGGATCATGCACTGCATTTAGTTGTCATGTCTCTCTAGTCTCCTTTTTTATATTTAACAGTATTCCATCCCCCCGACCCCCTTTATTCTTCTTCATAGCGTTGACATTTTTCTTCTTTACGGCATTGAAGAATCCACGCTAGTGATTTTATAGAATGTCCCCTAATTTGGATTTGACTGACTGCCTCTGCATTATTAGGCTCAAGTCATACCTTTTTTGGGGCAGGAATATCTTAGTGTGTCACATCGGGAAGCAAATGATGTCATTGTGTCTCATTGTTGGTCATGTTAAGTTTGATCATGCGATTAAGGCAGAATCTGTCTAATTTCTCCATTGTAAAGATACTTTTCCAAATTGTGATTAAGAAGTAATCAGTAGTACTTTGAGAATGTGTAACGATCTTGCACCCCAACAGTATTTCACCCAATGCTTTAATATCATTGCTGGCATTTGCCCAAATCATATATTACTATTTTTATGGCTTCTTTTACATTTATTAGTTGGCAATCTTGTGTAAAGTACAGCTTTCTCTACTCCCTGCCTTAAGGGGAAATAATGTTTTTTAATTTACATTGGAATTGCCCCAGACCTTTAGAATATCACCCTCCCCCAGCCCCCGTAGGTGTTGGGGGTGAGACCCAGGCATCACTATTTGGAAAAATCCTTGGTGACTCCAATGTGTAGTCAAGGTTAACAACAGTTGCTCTGTTTCTTAACTGGTTAAGAACCTGTGCCCCACCTTGGACTTAAATGAATCAAAATTCATTGGGAGGAGATGGAAGCTCAGAAACTTGTAGTTTTGTAAGTAAAGGTCGTCAGGAGTTTTTTGTTACCCATTCATTGTCAAGAACTGCCATTCTGCAAGAATGTTTACTAGTGTGTGGAGAGTGGACTTAAATGTTGGAAAGAATATCTATCAAGACTAATGCATGGGAGACATATTTGGGATAAGCATGAACACACACCACTCATGTATGTCCCTCTTTCTAACTTGTTCAAGGCTTTATTTTAAAGTGTGGTGAGGGCCGGCCCCGTGGCTTAGCGGTTAAGTGCGCGCGCTCTGCTGCTGGTGGCCCGGGTTCGGATCCCAGGCGCGCACCGACGCACCGCTTCTCCGGCCATGCTGAGGCGGCGTCCCACATACAGCAACTAGGAGGATGTGCAACCATGACATACAGCTATCTACTGGGGCTTTGGGGGGAAAAATAAATAAATAAATAAAATTAAAAAAAAAATAAATAAAGTGTGGTGAGAAAACTCACCCCTTTTTTACTAGACCACCTGTCATTCCAACCCATGGGCAACTATCAGGCCAAAAATGTCTGGAGGATGCTGCCATATGTCGATTTTCATGCTTCTAAATATATTTTGGCATGCTATGTGTATCAGAATTAGGTTTGGCAGTGTGTTACAAGGAAAAAAAATTAGTTGAAATGAGCTTTCCTTTTTCAAGAGAAGAGTTGAAAGGTAGAGAACCCAAGTAGCTCTGGTAGTAGTTCTGCCATATCATCTAGGACTGGTGCTCCTATTGGCTTAGCATACCGTCTCCTGGCCCAGGATGACTGCTCAGGCTCCAGCCATTGAGTTTGATTCCAGCCAGCAAGAAGGATGCAGGATTAAAAATTGGCAGCTACCTCATTTAAGGACACTGCCGGAGGATAGCTTTTCACACTTCCACTCGTGTTGTATTTGCCAGAACGTAACACCTGGCCATGTCTATCTGCAAGGGAAGCTGGGAAACAGTTTATAACTAAATAGATGAATAAATTTTGGGGACAGCTATTTGACTGCCCCACTGGATTTAGCAGTATTACACGTTAAAGGAATGGCTCAGAGCCTGGGGAGGAGCAGGGTAGGCTTTTAAATTCTCTCCTCAAAAAAGAGGAGGAGTGGGCTGGCCCTGTGGCTTGGCGGTTAAGTGCGCGCGCTGCGATGCTGGCGGCCCGGGTTCGGATCCCGGGTGCGCATCAAGGCACCACTTCTCCGTTCATCCTGAGGCCGAGTCCCACATACAGCAACTAGAAGGATGTGCAGCTACGACACACAACTATCCACTGGGGCTTTGGGGGGAAAAAATAAAATAAATAAAATCTTTAAAAAAAAAAAAAAAAAAAAGAGGAGAATCTAAATTAATTCTGGAAGAGAAAATTCCATGTTCTAATTCCACGTCTACAGATTATTTTAATGTAAATAAAGGGAAAATACCATTTTCAGAGAATTGGATTGTGTCTCTGGATACCAATTAGAGTAAATTCTACTTCCAAATAGCTATCAGGTAATTTTCTGGTTTAATGTTTCAGGGAACAATTCTTTAACAAGTTTTGTTTTAGTGTGTAACTTCATGGGGGAGAAATACTTAGTTGGAACAGCTTTGCCTTCACTGCCTCTTATTAGACTTTGTCCTTTTTCTAAACCCAAATCACTAATCTTCATCTATTAAGTGTACCTAGTGGTCACCACTTTTTGAAACACAAATATTGTTTTTAAAGGCAGTAGATTTACCAAAGCTTTACCACTTTTTTTGCTTACCATTGCTTCTTACATTCCTTTTATTCCCTTTGGTTTCACTTTGCTTCTTGCTAAAGAACATAATATTGAAGGTCTGTGATGACATTTTTCAAAAACCAAGTTAGAGCATCAACAGTGGGCAGGAGTTTGCTCTCTGCACTTTGACGATGCTCCTCCACACAGTCTGGCATCTAGGGCTGCTGCTGAGAAGCTTGCTGTTCCTTAGAAGCCCTCACAGACAAGTCGGGTTACTTACCGCGATTGTCTCTTTATCCTTGATGCCCTGTAGGTTGGCAGGGAATCTCTGCTTTTACTTTAAATGTATATTGCCTGGCAAGGAGAGGTTTTGATGACTAAATGTTTAAAAGAATCTGACTCTATTTTAATGTACTGCTTCCTCTTTCTTTTAGAGTTGTTTCATTTTTCTACTCATGTTTTCTCACTTCTGGTTTGCAACGTGAAAGTAGAATTGATACATCTTGTCTTCAGATAAATCCCTTGCCTCTGTTCCATTCCAGGCACGCAAGCGCGTGCGCGCGCGCACACACACCATTCCAGGCGCACGTGCACACCCCCTCCCTCCCATACTCTTCTTCCTGGAACCTGCCAGCTTGATGTTTCCACCAACAGACAAAAAGTCTCTAGTTCATGCCTCGCAGCTGCCTCATGCAGTACTTAACTTGCAAACTTTGAGTTTATAAATGACAGGAAATGCTCCTTTCAGAAATGCTCAAACAGTAGGGAAGAGGCAATTGGCAGCTAGTCCAGCTAGTGCTGGAATTGGCATAGCACACAACATCCATAGCTGGATGGTCTTGGCAGCTTGCATTTGGGTTGGCAGAAGTTAGTCCAAGTGCTGTTGTCTTCATAATTTTGATAGCATCTTTGGAGTTTTCCCAGAAGTCTCCATAACAATAGTGTAATCTTAAAATCGCTAATTTTCTGCTTATGGAAGAGGCAGGAAAGGCCAGCAATTCCTTAGATCTTAGCTAGTTTAAGGTGCTCTTTAAGAAACAATCTTTTGAGTTGAAAGGGATTTTTGGATCATCTAGATGACTGTTTCATGGAGTCTCTGTCGTACTCCTTACGATGTCTTACTGTGGGTGCAGCTCTTTTGTCATTAAACAATTTCAAAGTAAATAACTCACTGCACACATTTATTACCTCTAAGAGGCCTTGATTACTTAGTTATAGGGAGAAACTTTCTTTGCCTTTTTTTTTTCTTTAAGACTTCAACATTCTATTCAGGTCATGGAGTTGAGTAAACTTAATTGCAGTTCCAGACCAAAATCCATTAAAACAAAACAAACAAAACAAAAAATCTAGGAGTATCTATTTTACAAGCCAAAGAAAAACACTGGCATCCTTCCAGGTTCCTGGAGGCTGGTCTTGTTGGCTGGCATGCATGTCTCCCTGTCTTTGTAATGTCTTAGATTCTGTTCCTCACAAAGTAAATACACTTAACCTTACTGTTTGCTCATTCTTGTATCTCCTCATGATAGATGATTAGGAATTACTCATTGGCAGACTTCACTGGTTATGCAAACTTTCAGTTGAGCAGCTTTGTTCTTCTGTTATTTCAAGCTATAGCATAGAGTCTGCCAAGAAGTCCAAAGGAAGTTTTACCGATAGGCATCTGGCAGAAATCCATTGGGAGGCAGCTTGTGTCCTGTGAATATCTTTCACCTTTAAAAGTTTAGGAAGAAGGGTTCAAGACAATGCAGCTAAACATGAACTTAAGTACAAAGAATGTGTAACAAGGGTAATAATGCTGATGAATTTTTTCAAGCTTGATCTCAGAGACTTAAATTCACAGGTGAAAGAGGCTTATTATAACCCATTGTTCTGGCTTCTTAGCTTTGTAAGTAAACATTAAATTATCTGTTTATCTGGGTGTCCAAATCCTGAAAACACGGCTTACTATGCTGAATCACATATAAGAATGGTTTGTACCAGAGAGCGAGTTTAGTGATTGTCAAGTAAACAAGATGTTTATTCCAGGTGCCTTATGTTCCCAGAGGGAAATTTCCTTGAAAAGTAATTTATGGTCAGGGAGATGCTTGGTGGACATGGAATTGGAGCAAGGGGTATTGGGTGATGTTCAGAAATGTCTTCATCAAGCTTCAGACATCTGATGAGTCGACTTTAAGGTACTATTGCCAAAAGTACACATCACTGTCCATCAGTCTAGGGCACCATCTCCTCCTGCTAACACTGCTTTTTCTATTTGACAGGTTCTGTGGCTTCTGTTTTCATCCCAGTACAGAACATTTTTCTGTCTACATACTGATTCTTTCTTCATGTCTTTGCCCCTTCTTTCTGTTATATTGTGGTCCTCTCGGCCCTTCTCTACTGATCACTGTTTCTTTTCCAAAGCTTCCCACAACTTTTCTCTTAAATTTTTTCTCAATCTCTGTATTGAAATTTTTACCTCCTGCCCTTCTGCTACTCCTCCAAAATCAACAGAACAAAAGCATCAATAGCCTTTCATCACTGTGTCAGATTATTTTGCTTTTTGTTCAGCTTTTGAGGCTACAACATAGTTTTTGCCTCTGAGCTTTTCTCATAACAGTGGACACCAGTATCTTTCAGACTAAGACACATGCTTAGGCTGTGCTTTTGAGGTTCCAGGACTTTGCTTTAAGGATGTGAGGCCTATTATGTTAGTCTTTTGAGGACATTCAGAAGTTGCTCTCTGGGATCAGTCCCAGGAAAAGTAGTTTTTACTAAGCAGATGAATAGTTTTTCTCTTATAGACATGGTAAATCATGCAACTGATTTTTTTGGTTGTTTTTTTTTAATTAGTTGCTGGGAAACTTAGAGCCACGTTTGTGTGACAGCATGTCTGGCTTCACCTTACCTTTTCTGTTCAGGTCCCCGTGCTCCTCTGTCTTCACCTCCTTTGTTATATCTCACTAGATTATGTGTATTCTGTAAGTGGCATAAAATCTTTCTGGACAAGGCCCAGAAAACAAATAATTATACAGTCATGGCAAAATACAATGGGGCAGATCTGGTTGAGTCACATATTAGATTTAGTCTGATTATTAAAAGGATCTTTATCACCACCAGACTAAAAAAAAGTATATTATTCAGAAGAACATCCATAGATGTTCTCAGTGAGATAAAATATTTACATCCTATCTTTACTTAAAAAAAAATTGGTTAAGATTAACATATCAGTTTTAATGTAAGGAGCAAAATGACAAAATAAATTGATACTAACATTGGGCACAGTTTATGGTCAATGTCAGCATTAATTCAGTTGGTATATCCAGTTATTAAAATAAGAAAGTTCTTGAAGTGTCCCTGTGGAATAAATGGTATATGGTAATTGCATAACACACTGGCAAGCTGTGAGGTATGGGACTTTCCAAAGGGAGGCACTGGTTCTTATGACTTGGAATTTCTGAATAATGAAATAATATTATTTGGTGTTCTTCATTGATGAATAGCAACAGAAGTGACTTGGCCAAGCTGTGCAGGACAGGCCCCTTTCACAGATCTCCACAGTCAAGAGTTGACTGGGAAGGTGAAAACCTCTTCTGGTATGTTTGTTGTAAGAATGCTTATAGAGTTACAAAGGAGATTTTACTCAGCTGACAACTGTATTAAGACCTGCAGTGTGTTATGATGTCCTGGGAAACATAGCAAATACCAAAGAGAGACCAAGTTGTAAAGAATATAGTACATCTATTTATACAGACACTGAAGAAACAAAATCCAATGATCAGAAAAAAATCCGATGGTTTTTGTCAAGAATATTTCCTGGACTTGAATTTTAGGATAACACTTATAGGAAATAGGAGGTACATTGTTGGGGTTATAGATTAAGGAAGAGACTTAGAAGAGCAGAGTTGAGATGATTTTCCTTTGTAGAAAATTAGGCATAGGGTCTAGAATCATACATTGCTTTATTTTTCATAAGTGTGAAAGGCGTGGTTTGAATTAAAATGACTTCCCCCTTTAATGCATTTATTGTAAGATACTTACATTTACTGTAAGATAAATTTATTAGCATGATAATTTGGAAATATTTGTCAATTTTAAATGGTCATGCTCTGACCTAGCATTTCTATTACATAAAATCTTAGAAGTATTTGTACAAGAGCACAGATTTATGTTTAAAGATTTGATTGCATTATTATATGAATTAGTGAAAAATTGGAAACCAAACTTTTTCTGAAGGTCTTTTTTTTTTTTTTTTTTTTTTGCTGAGGAAGATTTGCCCTGAACTAACACCAGTTGGCAATCTTCCTCTATTTTGTATGTAGGTTGCCACCACAACATGACCACCGATGAGTGGTATAGGTCTGTACCCAGGAACCGAACCCCGGGCTGCCAAAGTGGAGCATGCTGAACTCTCAAACTAATAGGCCACAGGGCCAGCCCCTCTGAAGGTCTTTAAAATAGCATCCTCAGATATAGAAAAATAACTGTCAGGTAAAGATGAAGGAATTACAGGGTTTTTTCTTGACAACTTTTCTGTGATGTGGTTATTTTATTCTCATGGTGGAAACAAAGATTGAAACACTTAGATTGAAGTTACAAAGTATCTTAAACATGCATAAGTTGGGTGTATGCAGATGACACAACAAACCTGTTGATTTCAGTTCCTTGTTCTAGTAATCATTTTTGTGTGTGATTCAATTAAACTAATCTTTTTTTTGGTATTTTTTTTATTGAGGTATAATTGACATAAAACATGATATTAGTTTCAGGTGTACAACATAATAGTTTGATATTTGCATATATTGCAAAACGATCATAAGTCTAGGTAACATCCATCACCATACACAGTTAAAATTTTTTTTTCCTTGTGATGAGAACTTTTAAGATCTACTCTTGTACCAACTTTCAAATATGCAATACAGTATTACTAACTGTAGTCACTATGTTGTATATACATCCCCATGACTGACTTATTTTATAACTGGAAGTTTGTACCTTTTGACCTCCTTTTACATCATTCTTAATCTTCAGTTATCTCTATTCTTCAAAATAAATTTCTTAATGGACTATCTCTGATGCCCTTTTTAACATGTTGATGATCAAAGGCTTAAGCTTTTGCCAACTATACATAAGAAATTTCTTTTGACTAAAAGGAAGTGACATCAAGGCAGATCGAGAGAAGAGTGATACAACTAGGAAAAGGCAGCAACCTTGAATGAGAATTCTATTGGGCGTTTTTCTTAAGAGTAACTTCTGCATCTCTACATATATTTCAAAGCATATCCATACCCATTAGAAGCAGGGCACATACTGTTTTTTTTGTGAACATGGCTGAAGAGATAGAGAAGCCCCGGTTTGAATCCTGACTCCAACCCCAGTCAGCATATGACCTTGTGCAAGTGACTTAACCTCTCTGGCTCAGTTTCTCATCTTTAAAATGGGAATGTTGTTAGTTTCCATCAGTTGGACCAGTTGTGAGGTGCAAACAAGGTATTGCCCAGCACCTCACACATACTCTCCACACAGGGTTGCTCTATACCCCTGCCACGTGGTCATAGTTATCTTTCTCTTAAACCTGAGTTTTTACATTAGTGTGCTTCTCACTCATCTCCCACTACTCTTATAAAAAACAAAGGTAGCATTCAAATGTTCCATGAATATCTTCACTGGAATTCCACCTTCCTGTGTGGACTGAGAGGGAGCCTTTTTGTATAATTCTATAATGTTTATCAATTTTAAATGTTCAGGCCCTTTGACTCAGCAGGTCTAAGAGTTTATGCAATACAGGTATTTGTACAACGGCACAAAAATTTTTGTACAAATTTGATTGCAGCATTACATGAATTAGTTGAAAACTGAAAACTATACACACATACACAATAGGGGTGAGATAAATCAGCTGTGGTATATCTATTTGAAGGAATATTCTGTTAATAGAATGAGGTAGAGACATATGAATGACATGGGAAAATATCCAAGGTATACTGTTAAGGTAAAAAAGCAAATTAGAACATGTTACTGGGGCCGGCCCCATGGCGTAGCGGTTAAGTGTGCACGCTCTGCTGCTGGCAGTCCGGGTTCAGATCCCCGGTGCGCACTGATGCACTGCTTGTCAGGCCATGCTGTTGCGGCGTCCCATATAAAGTGGAGGAAGATGGGTACAGATGTTAGCCCCGGGCCAGTCTTCCTCAGCAAAAAGAGGACTGGCGTGGTTGTTAGCTCAGGGCTGATCTTCCTCACAAAAAAAAAAAAAAACATGTTACTTGTTGTAGTCTCCTGTTTTTTTTGTTTTGTTTTATTTAATACATTTTCCCCCAGGAAACATGTCTTCCTTTTCACTAGGTTTTTGTCATTTTTCCTGAACATTTGGCTTGAAAGAATTAATTAAAACTATAGGGGCTTGAGACTTTAGGTAATTAGCTAATAGTTGGTCAATGAAGTTTTTCTGATGGATTTTGGTAATTCCTAAACAAGTTTTTGACATTTTCAGACTTATTGACATTGTTGTATCTTAATTTTTATCTTGTCTAATATCATTTCCCTTTTCTCATTTCCATTTTTTAATTGGTAAATAGGCAAAAAGTTTTCCTTTTATTTAGAGAACCAGCCCAGCCTTTTTATTATTTCTAGTGTTTTTGTCTACTAATTTATTTTTTAAAAAATCTTTGCTTCAGAGGAGGGAAACTAAAGACTTGAAAAGAAAAAAAATTCCTACCAAATGGTGTGATTAAGCCATGTCCTATGGAATAGCCTTCTGGTAAGTCTGTGTCGAGGGATAAGTAAGATGGAATGACTGATTCATCCATACGTGTGCTTCTGCTGTTGATCATCAATCTCTCCACAGACCTGTGGCGCTTAGTGTTCCAGGTTCTCTGCCTGCACTCTGGGATTACAGGGAGAAGATGGAGCCATTAATACCACTAGCAATTTTTGCGTGGTTATGAGTGGCAATGTCGGGGCCGGCCCCGTGGCTTACCGGTTAAGTGTGCGTGCTCTGCTACTGGTGGCCCAGGTTCGGATCCTGGGTGCACATGGACGCACCGCTTGTCCAGCCATGCTGAGGCAGCATCCCACACACAGCAACTAGAAGGATGTGCAACTAGGACATACAACTATCTACTGGGGCTTTGGGGAGAAAAAGGGAAAAAAAGGAGGAGGATTGGCAATAGATGTTAGCTTAGGGCCGGTCTTCTTCAGCAAAAAGGGGAGGATTGGCATGGATGTTAGCTCAGGGCTGATCTTCCTCACACACACAAAAAAGTGGCAATGTCATTTGGTGGACCATCAAGTGCCACAAAATTTGTTTCCACATCCAATAAAAAGGAAGGAGCTCAGTGCTGCTGTTTTCTTTGACTAAGATTTTCAGAAACTGCTTAAAATGATCAAATTCTAAAGATTTCCCTCATTTCTGAGATGCTTGAAAGCAAAACTGTTGGCATGTTTTTGTTGAGACTTATAAAGAATTTTGCAAAAGAGTTTAGGTTAAAAAATTAGAAATTAGCCTGGAGCTGTTTTATGGCTGTATGTGTACTTGTTAGTATTGATGGATTAACTTGAGTTCTTGGGAACGGGATTTATAGTATCCTACAAAATAGGAATATTAGAAGGTTCAAGAGAGAATTCTATGAAGTATGTCTTACCAAGTATGGTTCATGTGTACATTTCTTACTGCAAAATATCTTCTAACATCTCTAGAAATCTTAGTTTGCTAAGTATACATTTTTTTTTAACAAATGCATATTATGGTTTACTTGGGTTGTGGTTTATTCAGTTGTGGCTCACATTAAGATTTTTCTTGGCGTATATGGGAAATCTCTGTACCTTCCTCTCAATTTCGCTGTGAACCTCAAACTGCTCTAAAAAAATAAAAATATTTTAAAAATATTTCTTGAAATAAAGTTCTTAAAATTAACTTATCCTTGGAAGCATGTTTTTCTTATTGTTAGAAGGCAAACAAACTTCCCGAACATGTGCACTGCTTCTGCATCTTAGAACCTTTAGCTCACTGGTAACATTCCTGAACCTTGAATTGGCCTTTGTAGGGACCCAGTCACTGTGAACTCTTCTCCTGAGTGTGTCCTTTAGCCCTGCAAGGACTGTTGGAAGGGAGACTCAGGAAGGGAGCAGCTAGTTTGAAGTGGGACGATAAGGAGGAATGAAGTATACAGAGAAAATCCACTTATGAAAAACCTTTTAGGAGTTAGCCTTTAAAATGTTTTCCAATTTGTCCATGTGTAAGATGCAAAGGGAAGGCAGAAATGGAAGGAATAAAGAATTATATGGGAAAGAATCTTAATGGAATTTTACCACTAACGTGAGTTAGTTCTCTTCTAATCCTGTCCTATGCTTGGGGATGATAAGTTTTGAATGGTAGTGCTAAGGTTTTACACGATTTACTCATATATGATGAGATCCAGGAGTTTTTCCCTTTGAGAATAAATAGTTCACTAGGTATGTGTTTAAGAAGCAAAATCTACATGGATAAGGTGTGGAGTTGGTATCCTTGAATGCTGTCATGTTTGTTGATGTGTAGCCCAGATTTCACTTATTGGTTAAAAATCTACCTTAGATATAGTGATGGGGGATCTTACTTAATTTTAAACATAATCTTCTCCCTCTATTCTAATACATTTAAACTTTATAACATTTACATGTCTTTTAAATCTGTAACTTGGTGACATTCTAAAGTTTAAGAAAATTTTGTAGAGAAGTGACATTTTAAATGCAGATGCTTTCAGGATGAATATGAGATCTTGACCTGTTAGGTAAACTCATGTCAGCTTCCTGTGGTGGTTCTTCCCAAAACGATCCTAATACTCCTGCTGTATGAGAATGTCCCCATCCCTATGCCAACAATAATAGCCTGATTTCTACCAAATAAGCATGTATGTTCTGTCTTTTCCAACAGCAATCAGAAACAGAGACTGTTCATCTGTTTATCCCAGCTTTATCTGTTGGTGCCATTATTGGCAAGCAGGGGCAGCACATCAAACAGCTTTCTCGCTTTGCAGGAGCTTCTATTAAGGTACTGTTCTGCCAACTGTGGCTCTCCTGGTGCTTTAAATACATTAAGTTACAGAAACATGAGTCTTCTTGCCACTTTATAATTTGAAGTGAATGCGGCAGTCTATCCTGAGGTAACATAAGGGTGTGACAGAAAACCCCAAACAACAGTAGCTTAAACAAGCTAAGTTAAATTTGCTCTCCAAAAAAAGTAGTCTGGAGGTAATACAGTGCTGGTATTGTGGTTCTGTCCCACCACGTCTTTGGACCTAGATTCCTTCTAACTCATCTTCCCCAGGTGTGGTCTTGGTCCCTCATGGTCCCAAATGACACTATTCAGTGCTCTAACAATCAAGTCTGTGGTCCAGCTAGTAGGAGCAGAGGATATAAAGAACACCTTTCTCTTAAGGAGGTTTCCTGTTAGCTGCTTTAGGATATTTCTGTTTATATTCCATTGCTCAGAACTCCATCACAAGGCCAGACGTAGCTGGTGGGCCAGCAGGGAAATGTAGTCCATTGTGTGGTCAGCTAAATATTTTATTATGGAAAGTGGGGTAACAAATATCAGAGGACAACTAATGATATCCACCAAATAGATAATTGTGTGTTCTGAAGATTCTGTATTTTGATATGCCAAGAAACAATGTAATATCAAATATACGGGTCCTTTTGTTTTAAGGAATACACAAGTTGACAAAGGCTTGATATAGTGATAGCTTTCTTTAGGAAAACATCAGTCTATTGCGGGTTTTATTTTGGTTATGTTTTATAAAATTTATACAAAAATTTTTATTTAAAAGAATACAGTACACACAAAAAAATTGCACTCAAATGTTTATAGAATCTTTATTTATAAACTGTCCCAAAATAGGAAGAAATAAATGTTCGTCAACTGGCAAATGGATAAACTGTGGTCCATCTATACAATAAATATTACTTAGCAATAAAAAGGAATAAACTATTGATACATACAACAACTTGGATGAATCTCATGTATTATGCTAAGAGAAAGAAGTCAGACTGAAAAGGCCACATAGTTTATGATCCCATTTATATGACAGTTGTGGAAAAGACAGAACTATAGGGATGGAGAGAAAAAATCAGTGGTTTTAGGAGTTGGAGGTAGAGAGAGAATTGACTACAAAGAGGCAGCAAAAGAAGTTTGGGGACTGATGGAACTGTTTTAATTGTGATTGTGGTGGTGGTTACATAACTATGATTTGTTACCAGAAGAGTGAATTATACTGTATGTAAACTAAAGTAATAAAAAAGCAAAACGCACACACAGAAATAGCCCTCATATGCTCTCTTGTAGCAAAAGATAACAAAATATGTGAATAGGAAATGCAGCCAAAATAAATAAATGGGTAAAGGGAAAGGAATGGTAAAAGATTTAAGTGTGAACTATCTTTACTGTCCTGCTAGTTTTCTGATTAATGAGTTAAAAATAAATCTTTGACACATGCAAAAAGAACCTAGTAGATTCATTCTGGAAAAACTACAATGAACATTTCATGAAGAAAAAGAATTGGGTACTTAGATGTTTGGTTCTTTTTCTTTCTGGCTTTCATGGAGGTTTTATAGTGAGGTTAAAATGTTTTGGTTTCCAAAAAGTCTGAAACATGCATAATCTGCAAGATTCACCACTACTCTTAACACTGCAAGAGTTACATATATGTAAATTTCCATATATGTACTTACTTTAATAGGCATATATTTGGTATCACCAAACCATGATTATGTTCGCTTACTAGAAATTTAGGTTGTTCCTAAGCTCAGTGTACAAGTGCCCTTAGCTCCAGCTCTCTATCACCAGTACTGACAAATGTATTTTTTAAAAAAGAAAACTAGTCAGAAAGAGGAAGAATGATATCTTCTTTCTAGGGGTTTCCCATGAATAATCCTAAGAGCTTGGACTAAAGGAAGTAATTATTTGCGTATTTTATAGACACAGAATTAGCACCCTGCATAAAATAGGAACAATATGAATTTGGCTGTAGGTGACAGAAATATTAGCTTTATTTTAAGGGAGGGAGAAAGCATAACTCCATGAAAAGTAAAAACATTCTTTTGATTGTAAACGTGGGGAAAGGTCTAGTAGACTAGGTAAGTAATTGACAGTGATCATATTGAGTGGCAGAATTTGGGGTGGTTTTTACTCTTTTTTGCTTCCTATTCTTATATTGTAATAATGTATTTTTTAAATAATTAGAATTAATTTGCTGCTTGCACAACAAACATCTAGCTTTTCTTCTTTTAAAACAACTCCTACCAGCCAGGACCCAAAACCCTTTC
This sequence comes from Ceratotherium simum simum, assembly GCF_057802395.1. Lineage (NCBI taxonomy): Eukaryota > Metazoa > Chordata > Mammalia > Perissodactyla > Rhinocerotidae > Ceratotherium > Ceratotherium simum. Next base: position 56,130,210 of record NC_141900.1, on the reverse strand, counting down.
TTACTATGACACCGAGGGGATGCTGGCTTCTTCTCCCTGCAACAGTCTCTGCAACGTTTCCCCAGCCCAGGCTTTTTGTGTGATTTCACACACTGTGCAAAAATTGAAGTCTGAATTTACTTTTCTTCTGCCAAATTAGTGTTAGTTTATCGCATATGTTACTCCAATGAGCCTACTTTAGGGGAATTTACCAATCATCTTAGATTCATGAACTTAGCAGTTACTTGCACATACAGGAAGCCTGAAGGGTTTTGATGCATGTGGGCCAAAGACTACAGTTTGAGCACCACTGGTATAGTGATTAGGAACACAGGCAGTGGAGACAGACCCAGCTCTCCCTCCAGCTCCAGCAGCTGTGTGATCATGGACCAGGTAACAGCTTCTCCAGCCCCCAGCTTCCTCGTTTGTAAAGTAGAGGCAATACCTCATCAGGATGTAGTGAGGATTAGCTAGCTGAGAGACTGCATGTGGACTTTTATATTAGGGCCAGGCACAGTGTAGGTACACAGTATATGGCAGGAGCCATTAAGTAATGAACCCACATTAATCACTGCCTCTCCATAACTTCCTCCCAGAAGGCTTTCATTCTACATTTCAGTAATTCACGTGCAGATGTCAGGCTGGTTTGTGTAACGTTTCTATCAGTGGCACCTGAAAGTGTCATAATCCCTCGATGGGTCTGTTACAGATTGCTCCAGCTGAAGCACCAGATGCTAAAGTGAGGATGGTGATTATCACTGGGCCACCAGAGGCTCAGTTCAAGGTATGTGCTCTAGAGTCTATGCAAAGGTAACAAATGAATAGATGTGGAGAATGTTAATGCCTTCTTTTCAGGAACTCCATAACCTGGCTTCTCCCTTAAATACAACTAATACTCAGTAGAAAGAATCTCTCAATAGAAATTCATAAAACTAAGAACAGACCAGAAACATACCTAAAATTGCATTTCAAAAATTAACCAAAAGCCTTTGTTTTAATTTTGAGAGTTCTGTAATGGTTGTTGGGTTTATGTATCTCCCAAAGGAGAATTTGGTCAATGCCGTGTTATCACATGTGCAGGTGAGACATTAAGACTGAAATTTATAAACCCATCTGGTTAATATTCCTTGGAAAACTTGTTCCCAAATTTTTCCTCTTGTCCCTGAGAAGCCTTAACCTTGAATTACAATGCCCCCTTTTCCTCTTACCCTTGGATTAACTCTCTTAGCCCTTGTCCATAGTCTCTCCACAAATCACTCTAATCCTTTGAATTTCAGAGGTAGAAATGGCAGGAACTCTTGTGACATTTGTCATGGTATGAACCACTGCTCATGTTTCTTGGAGTTTGGGGCCTTTGGGGCTGGACTGCCTCTCATTGTCTACTGAGAGGTGGTATAGCGGTGATACAGGGCAGAGACTTGGCAGCCAGGCTGCTGGTTCAAATCCTGGCTCTACCATTTACTAGTGCGTGACTTGGCAAGTTACTTAACCTTTCTCTGGCTAGTTCCTTATCTATAAAATGGGGATAAGAGCATGGTTTAAAAAAGGTTATAAGGTTTAAAAAAATATATAAAGTGCTTAGAACAGTGCCTGACACACAGGAAGCACAATATAAATGTGCTGGTGGTGGTTCAGCAGACTCTGGGTGGATCCAACTAAGACCCTGCCAAATCCTCAAATTCACAAATAAAACACACTTGTGAGTGTATGATTTCTCCCATAAAACTTAGTATGGGTGTCTTGCTTGCTATAGGTAAAAGCAACTACTGAATTCAAATGAAACTAATTTATCCAAAACCTATGTCTTTTTCCTACCACTTAATAGCTGTGTAATAGGACAACTCTTTAAGCTTAAGCCTTAGTTCTCTTAGCTCTAAAATGTGGCTAGTAACAGTGCCTACCTGTTCCCTCCTCCCCCCTTTTTAAACACTCACTTTCTTTGATCTCTATTTCCTATGGGCCATTTTTCACTAAAAATCCAAAGTTTTTTTTACTTCATTTACAGGAAGAACAGGAAACAAAAGGAGGTGCTTTGAGATGTGGGTGCAGTTGGCTAGGCTCAAACTCAGGTGAAGAAATTTACTCCCTCACACCAGCCTTGTGGTCCAGGCAGTTCAAATCATAAGTCAGAAATGTTGAAAACCGCTTCCTATCCTGAACCTACAGGGTCAGTCACTTTTAGTTTGAAATCTTAAAAGATAGATACAAACATCAATTATTGCATGTTTCTTGGTGCTGAGCTCTTACTATTTGATAAATGGAATTACTATCTTGTAACTCCTGTAATGGTTGTATGCTGGGAAATTCAAAGTTTGTTTCCCTGTATCCTCCAATGTTATACAGTTATCTTAAATGGAATATTTAAGCTATAATGCTTAAATCTCATTTATGTGATCAGTGATAATCACAAATGATTTTACTTTAGAGATCTAACAACAGTAAACCTCCTAACCCATATTTTTTCTTATGAATTCAAGAGCTTCTGTTTTGGAGGATGATATATATCCCTAGTGTGTCAATAGCTACATCTGTGGCCTGAGACTTTGAGGATGAAGGGAATATAGAGTACCAAAATGGGATTGTTTTTTCTGTAATCCCCTAAAATGAGCTTATCATTTCTGTACCAATGAAAATATGTCTGATACTTTTTTGTGATTTGCCCTGGCAGCTTGTCAGATTAAACCAACTCTAACTTTACTTTGGTGTACACTAGAGCAAATTAGCAGTTGTACATAACAGGAGAGGTTTCTTATGTATAACTTCTAGTTGTATGCAGCATGTGACAGGATGTGTTGACTATACAAGTGTATGTTAACTTGATTTTGTAGCCTTGTTATTCAAAGTAGAAATCACTTGGCTAAGATGAAGAAACGTGTTTAAACAGAAAATATTCATCTCAGCAGGTTTCTCACTGGCCCATTTAGACACCAGCTTGGTTCTTGTGAGCCTGGCACAGCTGGCTCTGTAGTTCTTCCCCAGTTTCTTGCTCAAGAAAAACGCAATTACTTTCTTATTGCCAGCAGGAGAGGTTTTACCTTTCAGGACTGGAGAGCAAATGGCCATTTGCCCACAGAAATTATCTATTTTTAGTTAGGCTGACAACTAACTGTCTTTAACTGTTTTTGTCAGAAGAATATGGTTTATTCTTGTTTCATCAGTCATTCAGTTGCCTTCTCTGTGATGTGTAGTTATTCTCAGCCTTTTCAAGGTCTTCCTAATTTCTCTGTGTCTTATGTGACCTTCAACAATCTATCAAATGCAGATGTATCACTGCAAAGGGCTATTGCAGGGGATTTGGGCCATCTTTAAAGTTAATGGATGTTTTGTGTTTCCTACATGAATGACACTGATAGGATATGTTCTCATCTGTAGGCTCAGGGAAGAATTTATGGAAAAATTAAAGAAGAAAACTTTGTTAGTCCTAAAGAAGAGGTGAAACTTGAAGCTCATATCAGAGTGCCATCCTTTGCTGCTGGCAGAGTTATTGGAAAAGGAGGCAAAACGGCAAGTACTTCAGCAAAACCTGTGCACAGTGGTATGAAAGGGAAAGCGTTGAAAGGTACTTAGGAGTTCCAAGTCCCTGAATTTTGGCTAATTTATAAAAAGCAGGACCATCTGGGCCAAGGTTTGGAGAAGACTGCCTTTTGTTCCTCTTATCTGAGTGTTGGTGCCAGCCACTAGTGACAGTAATGCCTTTCTTTCAGAGCACTTTGTGTGAGAGGACTGTCTCATTTATAAGGGGCATTTAGCATTTTTCTGTTGATATAACTTAAACTTTTTATTTTTATTGCTCAATGACATGGAAAGAAAATTTTTAAAAATTTCATTTACCTTTATAACTTGTACCTTTATAACAAAGAAGCAAAGGGTTTCCAGTTTCTCTTTAACACATGTAACTTCTAAGTCGTTTTCAAAGCTATTTACAATTTTGAAGTGATTCAGAGTGTACACTTTAGAATCAGACTTTCAGGATTTGAATCTGGTTCTGCCATTTACTCGTGTAATTTTGGGCAAGTCAATTTCTTTGGCTAAGCCTTAGTTTTAATCACCTTGAAATGGAGACAATACTAATAACCTGACAGAATTATTAGTGGATTAGATGAAATTTGTAAAGCCATAGCTAGTGTTTGGTATACAGCAAGTGCTCAGGAAATGGTAATTAAAAAAACAAACAAACTCAACTTATCGTGATTTGTATTTATCTTTTTCAGGTGAACGAGCTCCAAAATTTGTCAAGTGCAGAAGTTGTTGTCCCTCGTGACCAGACGCCTGATGAGAATGACCAAGTGGTTGTTAAAATAACTGGTCACTTCTATGCTTGCCAGGCAAGTGGGCTCTAATGTTGATAAGCAAGCTCTTTTACTTTTTTCTCAAATGGAAGCAATTCTCCCATGGGTCCCCCAACCCCATATAAATATTTAAGGTTGTTTGGTGCTTAACACTTTTAATCCCCCTTTTAGCAGGTGATTTCAGAGACTCTACTAGCAAACTAAACTAATTAGTATGTATCTTTAATCTTTAAGTAATTTCTATTTGAAGTTGTTGAAATGGAAGAGTAAAATAACTTGAAGTAACTTTTGATCAGGTAGAAATTTCAAAGCTCTCTCCTTTTGCAGGTTGCCCAGAGAAAAATTCAGGAAATTCTGACTCAGGTAAAGCAGCACCAACAGCAGAAAGCTCTGCAAAGTGGACCACCTCAGTCAAGACGGAAGTAAAGGCTCAGGAAACAGCCTACCACAGAGGCAGATGCCAAACCAAAGACAGATTGCTTAACCAACAGACGGGCGCTGAACCCCCATCCAGAATCACATGCACAAGTTTTTACCTAGCCAGTTGTTTCTGAGGACCAGGCAACTTTCGAACTCCTGTCTCTGTGAGAATGTATACTTTATGCTCTCTGAAATGTATGACACCCAGCTTTAAAAAAAAAAAAATAAGGGGGGGAGGGAGGGAAAGAGAGGAGCTCTGCACTTCCCTTTTGTTGTATTCTCAGTATAACAAATAGTCTAATTTTTCTTAATATTCCCCCATAATGCCAGAAATTGGCTTAATGATGCATTCACTAAATTCATCAAATAAAAATAGATTGCTCCTAAGTCCAATTGTTACAATTGGGTCAGAATAGAATTATTACAGGAACTTAAATGTGAAGCTATTAGCAGAGAAAAACTATTCTGTTTTATTATCTAACACTAACATGAATAACCTAAGGGAAGTGCTTGAATGGTGGTGGCAGGGGTATTAAACGTGCATTTTTTACTCAACTACCTCAGGTATTCAGTAATGCAATGAAAGCAAATTTTTTTTTTTTGAAAATTTTATATACTTTATAAAGATAAAAGTCCAACAGTTTTTTAAAAAATAAAATTTAATTAGGTAACAGGCAAATAACTGAGAAAAAAAAGTTACTTCTCACTGGTTACAGTAAAGCTGGAAAATTAATTTCAGGTTTTTTGAGGCTTTTGACACAGTTATTAGTTTGCAAATCCGATAAATGTTCAGTGATATGGAGCAGTGCCTATATTTGGAGAGCAGCAATACCATTTATTTTTTCGTTTATGGTAGGGAAAGTTTTTGATGGTACTAACAGAGCAAAGTGGTTGCAGGAGGTTTTGGAACGGCTAGTTGAAATGGTTTCAGGAGACTTCAGTTTTTTTGTTCAGCTACGTGATTGAATGCATAAATGCTTTGTGCTTTTGACTATCACTACCTAAAGAAAGTACATCAGTGAAAAGATGCAGCCCCTGTGGACTTGAATCTGATTGGCAAAAACCAAGCTTCAGCTTGTCTTACAAGATGCTTAGTTTGCCAATCCACTTCAGACCAGATGGTCTATACTTTGAGCAGACTCCAAAAGAATTGCTTTGTGAAGACCAATGGGGCAGTCATATGGGGTGACAGTGTTTAAAGGCAATAAAAGGCTACATCTCCATGTGCCAGGCACCGTCATGAGCCTCACTAAGCTATTTTGAAGATTTTTAAAACAATGATAAATCAAGAGAAATCAAAGGCCACCTAAAGTATCACATAAACTGCAGCAGGATTTCTGTATTCTCTGCAACCAGTTATTTGATAATACGTCAAAAGGTAGGGAATACAAGCAAATAATTTTTGGAATATAATTTGAATGACTGTGATACAACACTTGACCTTTGATACTGAACTCATTTGCCCATTCCTTAGCTTGATGGCAAAGCCCTGGGATGTACAATTATGTGGGTGTGGGTGGTCTCCAAGGCCACGCTGCTCTGAGAATTGTTTCTGTGTTTCTTTTGTTCATTAAATGATCACAGTCATCATATTACACTGATCTAAAGGGCATATATAATAACCCTTGAAAAAAATCATTTTGCCTCATTCGTATTTCAAGATGAATTTCTACACAGGCTCATTTTTCTGAAGATCACCTTATCAATTAGACACTCTGAAAATGACTTGAAATGTTTTCCTAAATGTTTTCAGAAAACCAGTTTATTTTGTAGTTTTAGCCAAAAAGTGCCCTTCTGTCACTGAATTCATCTAACAATTCATAATTTTTTTTCATACAATGAATTGCTAAAAAAAAATCATGGACTGGCTTTCTGGTTGGATTTCAGGTGAGATGCACTTAAGGCCAGAGCTCTTTCTTAGTATTTGATTTTTCCAATATTTGTTTTTTGTGGTTTTTTTATACAGATAGGTGCTACATTTATATCTGCTGGTTTAAATTGTCATCTTTCATTTCTAGCCTTTTAGTATGGCAAATCATATTTTACTTTCAATTAAGCATTGGTAATGGAGTATCTGGTAATAGGTAGGAAATAATTCTGTAATTGAGTTTTGTACTCACCGCATATGGATCATTCCTCAACTGTAATGTGCCCCAAATGCAGCTTCATTTTCCAGATACCTTGATGCAGAATAAAGTTTTTCATCATTAGGTGCAGCGTGGTATGTACTATGTTTTATTTCTGGTTTTTCAAATAAATGTGAATGTTCTGAATTTAGTCAAACTATAAACTTGAATAGATTTTTAGTAATACTATGTCAGTCTCAAGGTAAGCACCAATATCTACTAGTAAATTATTTTCTCCATCTCATGGTACTTACTGTGAACCTTGGTAACACTGTTGCATATGAACTAAAAACTATAGGTTTTAAGTAATAGGACCAGTGGGGTGGTTATGTTTTTTGCTTTATTTTATAAAAATTTTGGCTATTCCATTCTACAGAATAAGATTTAAGCAAAATTAAACTCTGAGCAGAGAGCCTGAGTTAAGCACAGGAGTCAGTGCTAACTCCAGGAAATCCTGCTGGGATCTCAGGTATAAATTTTAGTTTCCATGTACTGATTCTTGCTGTGAGAATTAGCTCATTTACCTACCATTTCCACATGTCAGTTAGAATGAGTGCCCATAGTTAAGACCTGTTTTGACAACAATCTAACGAACGAGACAGGGTTTAGAAGCTATATTTTTAAGAAGTGACTCAATCCAAATCGGAAATGACTAAAGCAGTTCATATCATTTTATTCATATTTGACCTCTACTGGAGTCAGGGATGAAGTGTCATCTTCTATTCCAAGAATGAAGTCTTCAGGTAATGTCTCAGGTGCTATCTGAGCTAACTGGTCATCGTAAGAACGTAGGGTCCATAATTTCTCTAATTCATAGGTTTCTCTGGCTTCTGGAAGCATCAAATGAATCACCATGTTGCCTATCAAGGACAGATAAGAGTTACAACGAAGCAGCAGTTCATTTGCTTTTATTCTTGTGATCTCACAAACCTCTGTGACAATTAGAGCACTGGTTCTCAAAGTGTGGACTCCAGATTAGCACCACCTGGGAACTTGTTAGAACTGCCAATTGTGGACCCCATCCTGCAAAAATACCACAGAAGCGATGCTGTGCTTTTTCTCAGTGCATCATACAAGAGGCCCATGATGTCAATATGTCACCTTACTGGTGATGTTAACTTTAGCCAAGTGACTAAAGGTGGGGTCTGTCAGGTTTCTCTTGGGACACAATTCTCCATAGGTATCACATTTCTGCACATCCTCTGAGGAAAGCACTGAAAGCACTGACTGCCTTTTGTTCTGGACTATCTTTTCAAGGATGTCTGTATGGCAAAGAGTCTCAGAAAGAGATACCATCTCCCTCCAGGTCAAAGAGCAGGTGTGCTTACAGCAGTGGTTCTCAATCAGAGACATTTCTGATTTTCAGAATTGAGGGGTAGAGAGGTGAAGGGATACTGCTAAACATTCTACAATGCAAAGGATATTCCTCCCACCCCCATCAGAATTATCTGCTCAAAAACGTTAATAGTGACAGAGCTGAGAAACCCTGACTTACAGCCTTGGCAGAAGAAGTGTCTTCCACCAGAGCAAATGCAGGCCTACTTCCTGCCCATTATAAAAGATGTGGATACCCTAATGTCAGCGTTCCTCTCTTAGAACTGTGTGCAGGTGTCATCTGGTCCTGTGTTGCTCTACAGAAGCTGGGGCTCAGGGAACCTGGTGCAAAATTGCCACTGCTGGCTACTGCTATTGCTGTGAATAATTAACTGTCCTTCATCTCTAACCCTGGAATACTCTTGAGTCTTTTACCAGTACGCATGAAACCGGCCAGCTAACTTGTTAGCTTATAAGTAAGATAAAATCTCAGACCCTTCACAGTTCTTGACAGTTACTGTTTTTCCCTTTGTAATAAGTATCTTGTGGGGAAATACTTTCAAACTATGTATACATTAATGCTCAAATTCATTAGGTCTTTTCAAAATTCCAGTCCTCTGCTCTTGTCCTTTCCTGTGCCTAGAATGCCCTTCCCCTTCACCTGATCTGAGTTATTTAAGGCCAAGGTTACATGTACTCCAAGCCTTCTACCACCTCTAAGAGATCTCTCCCATTTCTACCACATTATCCATTCTGTTCTCACCATCTTTCTGACCTGTATGGCTAGTAATATATATACCAGGTTAGGTGAGGATTTCATATGTGAATAAGACCACCTGGGTTATAACTAAATAAAACTATTTTAAATTTCAAAAATTTTACATGGAAAAACTCAGCAATTTGATCTCACTCCTTTTGCAACTGAAAATAGTTCAAGATTAGCGTAATACCAAATGTTTATCTGTAAAACGTGCCAAAATAACTTACCAAAGTCCACACACAGCCAGTCATCAGTGTCCTTCCCTTCGATCTTAACATGAGGCTCACTTTTACATTTCAGGTATTTGTACTGAAAAAAGCCAGGTCATATATTAAAGGGAGAGGGGATGGGGAAAGTCTCTGCTGTTACTGAAGGAATGGAGGTATTTTTCTTGGTCTTAATTTGGGAACTAGCTTACTCATTCCTCATAGCTATACTCTGCCCCATAATTAATAACACAGGGAAACTATTTCCCCCCTAAATCCTATCCATCTCCTTCTATACCTCAATCCTGAATTCTCCTGCCCAAGCCCTCTGACAGGGCCATCCTACTTCTTCACAAAGGCATCTCTGAGGCCTAAGCTCACTCAACATCTGGTCCTCACCTATATCATCCCTTCTGTCCATCCCAGCTTCCCTTCACTCTCAGGGAAGTAGATGCTGCCTTCCTGTTTTAAGGCTAGATCTTCTCAGTTCTATTGATTCCATCTCATCTACCTTCAAGACAATATTAATGGGGTTTTACCTCATGTCTGTATTCCCAACAGATCCCATGAATGGTCTAAAACAACAGATATACTAATATCAGACAAAATAGACCAAGTCAAAAACTATTACAAGAGACAAAGGATATTATATAATAATAAAAGGGTCAAGTAACCAAAATGATAACAATTATAAACATACATCACCAAAATTAGAGCTCCTAAACACATGAAACAAACTGACAGAATTGAAGGGAGAAATAGATGGCAACACAATAACATAGGAGACTCAATATCCCATTTTCAGTAATGGATAGAACAACCAGACAGAAGATCAATAAGGAAATATAGGTCTTTGAACAAATAGAGCAATTAGGCCTAACAGATATTAACAGAACATTCTACCCAACAACAGCAGAATACACATTTTTCTCAAGTGCACATGGAACATTCTCCCGGATAGATCATATGTTAGGCCACAAAACAAGTCTTAATAAATTTTTAAAAACTGAAATCATACATATTTTCTGATCACAATGAAACTAGAAATCAACAGCAGGAAAACTAGAAAATCCACAAATATGTGGAAATTAAACAACACACTTTTAAGAAACCAATGAGTCAAAGAAACCACAAAGGAAATTAGAAAATATCTTGAGACAAATGAAATTAAAACACAACATACCAAAACTTAGGGAAGCAGTGAAAGCAGTGCTAAGAGGGAAATCAAGATCTATAAATGCTTACATGTAAAAAGAAAGTTCCCAAATGAACAACTTAAATTTACACCTTCAAGAATGAGGAAATGAAGAACAAATTAAACTTAAAGCTAGCAGAAGGAAGGAAACAATGAGCAGAGAAAAACAGACAAAAATCAATGAAACCAAGATTTGGGTCTTCAAAAAGATCAATGAAATAGACAAATCTTTAGCTAGACTAAGAAAAAAATAGAAGACCCAAATAACTAAAATCAGAAACAAGCAAGGGGACATCACTTAGAGAAATAAAACGGACTTATAAGAGTACTGTGAACAACTGCATGCCAACAAACTGGATAACCCAGATGAAATGGACAAATTCCTAGAAACACAACCTACCAAGACTGAATCATGAAGAAACAGAAATTCTGAATAAACCAATTCAGTAATAGTAATGAGATTGAATCAGTAATCAAAAACTTTCCAACACATTTCTATCAATTAAAAGAAAAAAAGGAGAACATAGAGAGGGGGAAAAAACTCAACCAAGAAAAAGAAAAGCCCTGGACCAGATGGCTTCACTGGTAAATTTTACCAAATAGTTAAACAAAAGCTAACAGAAATTCTTCTTAAACTCTTCCAAAAAATTGAAGAGGAGGGAACACTTCCTAACTCATTCTATGAGACTAGCATTACTCTGATACCAAGGCCAAACAAAGACACTACAAGAAAACTAGATCAATATCCTTGATGAATACTGATACAAAAATCCTCAATAAAATACTAACGAACCAAACTCAACAGCATATTAAATGAATTATACGCCACAACCAAGTGGGATTTATTCCTGGAATGTAAGGATGGTTCCACATGAAAATAGATCAATGTAATAAACCATATTAACAAAATGAAGGACAAAAACTACAGGATCATCTCAAATTTATGTAATAAAAGCATCTGACAAAATTCAACAACCTTTCATGATAAAAACACTCATACCTCAAGATAATAAAGGCCATATATGAAAAGCCCACAGATATTATACTCAATGGCAAAAGAATGAGTTTTTCCTCTTAGATCAGGAACAAGACAAGAATGCCCACTTTCGCCACTTCTATTCAACATAGTACTAGAAGTTTTAGAGCAAGTAGAGCAAGGAAAAAAAAGGTTACCAAATTAGAACGGAAGAAATAAAATTATCTCTGTTCACAGATGATATGATCTTATATGTAGAAAACCCTAAAGATTCCACACACAAAAACACTGTTAGAACTAATAAATGAATTCAGCAAAGTTGCAGGATACAAAATCAACATGCAAAATCCAGCTGTTTCTTTTTTTTTTTTTAAGATTTTATTTGTTTATTGTTTCCCCCCAAAGCCCCACCAGATAGCTGTATGTCATAGCTGCACATCCCTCCAGCCGCCGTATGTGGGACGCGGCCCCAGCATGGCCAGAGAAGCGGCGCGTCGGTGCGCACCCGGGATCCGAACCCGGGCCGCCAGCAGCGGAGCGCGCGCACTCAACCGCCAAGCCACGGGGCCGGCCCTCTAGCTGTGTTTCTATACACTAACAATGAGCAAGCTGAAAAGGAAATTAAGAAAACAATTCTGTTTACAATAGAATCAAAAAGAATAAAATACTTAGAAATAAACTTAACCACAGAGGCAAAAGACTTGTACACAGAAAATTATAAAATGTTGCTGAAGAAATTAAAGACGACACCAATAAATAGAAAGACACCCTGTATACATGGATTGTAAAGACGTCAATACTACCCAAAGCTAGGTACAAATTCAATGCAATCGCTATCAAAATCCCAATGACTTTTTTTTTTGCAAAAATAAAAAAAAACCATCCTAAAACTTATATGTAATCTAAAAGGGACTCCAAATAGCCAAAAACAATCTTGAAAAGGAAGAACACAGTTGCAGCTCTCAAACTGTAGTAAAATTTCAAAGCTTACTACAAAGCTGTAATAATCAAAACAGTGATCAAAATAGACATACAGACCAATAATAAATAAAATAAAGAGCCCATATAGTCAAATGATTTTCAACAAAGGTGCCAAATTCATTCAATGGGGAAAGGGCAGTCTTGTCAACAAATGGTGCTGGGAAAACTAGATACCCACATACAAGAGAATGAAACTGGACCCTTACCTTACACATCTACAAAAACTCAAAATGGATCAAAGAAAGACCTAAATGTTAAGACTAAAACTATAAAACTCTTAGAAGAAAACACAGTAGAAAAGTTTCATGACATTCAATTTGGCAATGATTTCTTGGATATGACACCAAAGGCACAGGCAACAACAACAAAATAGATATATTGGACTTTATCAAAATTAAAAAGTTTTGTGCATCAAACGACACTATCAACAGAGTGTAAAGGCAACCTATAGAATGGAAGAAATATTTGCAAATCACATATTTGATATGGGATTAATATCCAAAATATATAGATAACTCCTACGACTTCACAACAAAAAAGCAACCTGATTAAAACATGGGCAAAGAACTTGAAAAGGCATGTCTCCGAAGATATACAAATGGCCAATAAGCACATGAAAAGATGCTCAACATCACTAATCAATAGGGAAATGCAAATCAAAACCACAACCAGATACCACTTCATAGCCATTAGGATTACTATTATCAACAAACCAGAAAATAAGTGTTGGCAAAGATGTGGAGAAATTGGAACCCTTGTGAATTGCTGCTGGGAATGTAAAGTGGTATAGCCACTATGGAAAAGAGTATGTTGGTTCCTCAAAAAATTAAAAATAGAATTACCATGATCCAGCAATTCTGCTTCTGAAATTAAAAGGAGGGACATGAACAGATATTTCTACACTCATGTTTATAGCAGCATTATTCACAATAACCAAAAGGTGAAAGCAACCCAAATGTCCATCAATGGATGAATAGATAAAATGTGGTATAGACCTACAATAAAATAAATATTCAGCCTTAAAAAGAAGGAAATTCTGACACATGCTACAACATGGATGAACCTTGAAAACATTATGCTAAGTGAAATAAGCCAGTCACAAAAGGACAAATATGGTATGATTCCACTCATATGAAGTACTTAAACTAGACAAATTCATAAAGACAAAAAGCAGAATGGTGGTTGCCAGGGACTGGTGGGGAGGGAGAATGGGAAGTTACTGCTTAATATGTACAGAGTTTTGGTTCTGCAAGATGAAAAACGTTCTGGAGATGGATGGTGGTAATAGTTGCACAACGTGAATAGAATAACTATACACTTAAAAATGTCTTAAAATGTTAAGTTTTACGTTATGTATATTTTACCACAAACAACAAAATACTTTGTATTTTTGTCCTTGCTCATCTAAAATTTTTGTGAAAGTAATTTCTATTCCCTTGCCCTTCCTCTTCCACATAAACTTCTCTGAAAAACCTATCATTCTTTTTATATCTCCAAGTCCAACGGTCACTCCTAAGTGTTCATCTTACTCTGTCCCACTATTACATCTGACAGAGACCATGGGGCCCTGTCTTTTAACCCCTCTCCATGCCCTCTTGGTTCTCTGTCTGTCTCTCCAACTACCCCCTTTTTGGAATCTTCTTTTGCTCTGCCATGTTGCACCAGGGTTCTGTTTTCAGCCCCTTCTTATTTTACCACCCTTCTCTAGGCAATCCCAGCTATTCTTTTGGTCTTATCTGTCCCCTCTATGACCAATTTTCAACAAGGTGAGAGAGGTATGTTCCCCTGCAGAGTAGTATCAGAATCAGCTAAAGGCTTCCAAGTACATTTTCTTCCTCATTCTGATTCATATTCAGTCCAGTTGGAAAATGAACTGCCTTCCCTTTCCTCAACTAGACCTGTGAATTCGGAGGGTGAGGAATAAATCTTTTTATCTTCCCCATACCCAGCACAGTGCTTGGGAACACTGGACATGCTCAAACATTTGAATTAAACTCTAGGCTAGCACTGTCCAATAGAACTTTTTGCAATTACGGAAATGTTTAATGGTTGTGTTATCCAATATGGTAGCCATTAGCCACATGTGGCCACTGAACACCTGAAATGTGCATAGTACAACTGAAGAAACGAATTTTTAATTTTAATTTATAATTGAACAGCCACATGTGGCTAGTGGCTACTACACTGGACAGTGCTGCTCTAGAAATCCCTCTGGGTTATACTGTCTTCTAGCCTGCCTCAGGTTATTTTTTAAATATTTTTTTCCTTGTGGTCACAAGAGATAAGAATTAGAAATATCCTGACTCACTAGCACTAGATACTTGTCCCCATAACCTTTTACTATCAAAGAACATAGAACACTCATGCAAATTCTGAAAATCTGGGTTTCTTATATAATCTCATATGATGGGTTTACTTTTTAAGTGCTGTTCCTCAGCCCGATGCACTGACACTATTCCATTCTGTTAATAGTTCCAAAGAGAAAAGAAAGCATCCTACCATTTTCACAATGTAGTAGGCCATGGCATGTAAGTGTCGGGTGGAAGTTCCACTACCAATCACAAAGTAATCTGTATATTTCATTTCTGGAGGAACTTTGATCACACAAATGTCTCTTGCATTTTCTTGCCTCAGAAGTGAAACCAGCATATCGATGTCAAACTTGGGACCAGTATGATCTGAAATGCACAAAGATTTGCTTGTGTCAGGTGGCCAAGTAGAAGACAGACACTGTACGCACCCAGAAACACAGGCAGCTGACAGTGAAACTGCTCCTCCGTGAGGGCGTTAAGATCTAAAATGTTTCAAAAGATGGCAGGGCCCAGGTCTCCTGGAAGCCGAAGCTGGGCAGTGGTTTCATATAGCACTGCTCAACTTTTATGAGAAGGGTGCTCAGGTTACACAGAACCACCAGACATCCTTTCCTATAGCCACATGCAAGTAGAACCATACATCAGCAACAAATGACTTTCTGTTCACCGGTACTTGCGGAAATGAGCGAAACACCTCAAACACAGAACTGCTACACAAAGCAAGAAAAACAGCAGCACAAGCTGGGGAGGTGGTGATATCCTGGGGTATATTAAACTGAATCCCAGCCATAAGGGGTCACAGAACTAGAACTGTGAGCTGGAAGGGCTCTTAGGTAGTGTCTGGTCCACAACCTTCACTTGAGAGATGAAGAAAGAAGCCTAGCAGAACAAGTGTGGCCACAAATCAACCAACAGAGCTAAAATATTAACAGCTATTCTCACTTTGAACCCTCAGGTTTTTCTTAAAAGCCATTTGGGTTATGTAACAACTGTTATCTTTGAAAATCTAATTTCTTTTCTGTAGAGATTTAGATATTCTGTTCTTCACCTTGGAGTATTAGAGCCTGTAAATTTATAGATCTCTTAAGTTCTGAAGCTGACTCCCAAGGCCCTAGTGACTAAGTCCACTAAGACCTCTCTCTTACACTCTATCTTTTCACAGATGTGATCTGTTTACCATCTCTCAAGTTTCTAAAAACTTACAATAACTAGAGGACCTAAACCGGCCCCATCTCCTATTAGCGCTTCCTACGCAGCCCCTGGCTCTTCCTCAGAATCCTCACGCCCCGACACTCTCGACAAGTCCATTTCTTGAGACCCTAGGAAGAGTGTGAAGCGGGATGAGGACGCTGAGATCGTAACGCCAAGGGTCCAGTGTGACCATCCGGACCCCCGGGGTTTTGGAGACGTCAGTTCATCTCTGGGCCTTAACAGTTTCTTCACTGCGAAACAGCAAAGTTGACACCAACAACCTCTGAAGTCCCTTCCAGCTCTGGGGCTGTAGGAGTTTTATGCCTCCAAAAGAAATGCATCAAGAGGGAACCTCAGAGCCTCCTCAGCTGGGACTTGGCTGCCTCGAGGGGGCCGCCGCCGCCCTCCTTCACGCCCGTTACCTGCTGTGCCTGACTCGGGGCGCCCCTCGCCGGCTGCCCGCTCCGCCAGCTCCTCCACGCCTGGCCCGCCATGCAGGCCGCGCACACGGTCGGGGGCCAGGCAGGCCTGGCCGAGCCCTGGTCCCGTCGGAAACCGCCCCACGGCCAGCAGCTGAAGCCGGGGCCCCGCGCTTGCCGCTAGCCCTGCTCCCGGAAAGAGGGCCTTACGCCACAGCACCGTGCCGAGTCGCCGCGCCATACAGCGGCCCGGCCCCATCGTCGTCGCCGCGCGTCGACCCACGGGGCGGGGCTTAACGGAGCCCGAGCAGGTTCTTCGGCTTTCGATTGGCCAGGTCAATGCGGCGCGGCCTGGAAAATCGACGTCAGATCGTGGGCGGGGCCAGGGGCTGAAGGCGGGGCCGTGAGCGGAGTCTGAAACCCGGCAGGGATGACGGTGACCGGGAAGGGATGATTAGCGATTAGGTTTTGTAGGAGTCGGAGGACTAGTATTTGCGCACCTAGCTTTGTCCTACGTCATAGTGACGCACTACGTCGTCTTTGTCTTTTTTTCTTTTGATCTATCTCCCTCCACTGGGTAGATCTTTTGATTTATCTCCATCCGTAAACTGCAAGAAGGCAGCAATTTCTGTTTTGTTTTAACTGTCCTCGCCGCAGCGCCTAAAACAGCTGGTACTGAATGTGCAGAAGTTGGTGCTGTTGATTAGAGAATTAGGCCATATAATTTTCTACCCGTCGCCCATTACCAAAAAAATGAACAAGATTCCCTTGCAAATTTGAAATCCCATGAGGAAAATCTCTTAGCCTGGGCTAAGGTACTGTGGGAGGCTGAGGTATGAAGGACCATTAGGAAGAGGTTTTTAGTAGGTCAGCCCTTCATGTACACTCCCGGCGTGGAGTTGTTTATGCCAATGGACCAAAATGTGTGTAACACTGTAACAGTATTAAACCATGTGACAGTATTAAACCATGAGATTTTAGAGCTGAAAGAGACCCAGGGAGGAAAAGCGACTTTCAGGTGACCAAGCTGGAACCAGAAACCGTTTCTGCACTCCAGGCCTGGTAACTTCTGAAAGGAAGAGGCCGGTAGAAGGTGGCAAATATCCCAAATGCCTGGAACAGTGCCAAGCACATAGTAGGTACTCCAAATGCTTGATAGGTTATTTAATTTAACTCCACTGATTTTGGGGAAATTGAAAACTATGGAAACTAATACAAGCACCTGTGTGTACCACCCCAGATATTTACAAATGCTTCAAGGTATTTTTGAGATAAGAAGAATAAAGTATTACAGATAAAGTTAAGTCTCATTGGGCCGGCCCTGTGGCTCAGCGGTTAGGTGCTCGCGCTCTGCTGCTGGCGGCGCGGGTTCGGATCCCGGGCGTGCACCGTTGCACTGCTTCTCCGGCCGTGCTGAGGCCGCGTCCCGCAGGCAGCAACTAGAGAGATGTGCACCTATGACATGCAACTATCTGCTGGGGCTTTGGGGGGAAAATAAATAAATAAAATCTTAAAAAAAAAAAAAAGTTAAGTCTCATCCTCTCCACTTCCATTTCCCCATAGGCGTGGATTTGGTGTTTCTCCCAGCTTTTGCCATCAGTTGCCACCTTCTCTCTGAACATACCAAACCTGTTTTACCCCCTGTATTTGCCATCTCATTTAATGGATCATCATGCCTCCACATCTCCTAAACTCTGGACTGCATTCACTCCAGGATCTCCCTGCAGCAACTAATCCATTCTCAAATCTTGCTTATGCTACCTCCAAAATATTTTTTGAATTCAGCTTCTTGTCTTCATTCCCACTGTTCCTTCCTTAGTCCAAGCCCTCCTCAGCTCTTGCTTAATTACTGAGACAGCCTCCTACTTGGCTCTCCTGTCTGCAATTCATCTCTCCTCTTTCCATTCTCCACGCTACCATGCTGTCAACTAGAATTATTTTAGCCTCATCTGCTTTTTGCTGTTTTCCAAATGCACCATAACTGTCCAATGCTAAGCTTTGCACATGCTATTCCATTTTTTTAGAGTGCCGTTCTTCCACCTTTTCACATGACAAACTCAGATTCACTCTGTAAGACCTACCTTAAACATTAAGATATCTCCCCCTACTCTTTCAGATGGTCCTTCAGAAACCCCTCATCCCTTTGTTCATAAACGTCTTGAACATTTACCATGTTTGATTGGATAGATAACCCATTGGAAAGACTTAGATTTAATTCCAGCTCTTTTGTTTACTAGCAGTGTGCTACTGAAGTTACTTAATCTCTCTGAGCCTTAGTTTCCTCATCTGTAAAATGGGAATGATGATGCCTTCTTCATAGAGTTGTCTTGAAAAATAGAGTAAAATAAGAAATATAAATTACACATCATAGTGCTTGGCATGTAGTAATCACACGAAAATTGGTATATTATCTGTTTATAAATTGGCCTCATGGGGAGGAAATGCCTTGAATCCAGCAGTTCTGATAAAGCCTATCAAAAAAAGACCATTAAGGACACACATATGGTCAAAGTTAGACTTATTAACTTGCTGCAGCAAGGGAGATTGCACACCATGGAGGACAGAGGAGCACTTCAGTAAGAGGGAGTAGGAGGGGCTTTGGATAGGGCTTGTGCCTGTGCTGAATGAGTCTGAGGAGAGCCTGGAGGATGTAAGGACCATTCTGGATTGGGGGCTGGCCTGAAGCAGGGGCAGTTTAGCAATTGTGTATCTCATTAATCTTTGTTCAGGAGATTAATCTTTGTCAGTTCTGGGGACAAAACATTTCACAGGCTGGGATACACGTGGAAGTAAAAGCCCATTGCCTTCTCAGGGGGTTGATACCCTCACCATGGTATTCCCCTCTCCTGGAACATCGCCCCCCAGAACCTCCAAGTTGCATCGCTTTAGGGGTTGCCATTCCCCCAGAGTCCAATGTAAAGGAGCCCCCTGAAGTTGGACAACATGGGGCCCTGTAGCCCACTGTCCTTTCCTCTGCCTCAAGACCCAGGCCTGTTCAAATATTACCCCCTCACAGAGCCTCCTCCCACTCGCTCCTGCAGGACAATTGCTGCTTTGCCCCACAGCATTTTGGGATCTTTCAAATACAAATATGGGCATTGATGACCTTTATACTCTGATCATTATCTCTCCTTCTGTCTGGGCACTCCTTGTGGGCGGGGACTATGTTTTATCCACCTTTCCCCTCCCTGCCCTAGCCCAGCACCTGGCACCAGAATGTTTGTTGGATTGAACCTTGGTGAGGGTCCTTGGGGGTGGAGGGAATCACAAGTCTCCTCAGAATGACTCAGAATATGCAAATTGTATGCAAATTGCACCTATATACATCAGTGTGAGGAGAAAGTACACTACTCATTGTGAAGATGAGTACAAGTAGGGCTGGGAGGCCTTCAGGTCCCTACAAATTCTTGTAGGCTTCGGAGGAAACAATAGCCTGGCTGTGAGCCAGCGCCCAGTAGTCACAGGGAACAACATGGGTGCTCAGAGGCCCAGCTTCAGAGCAAGCAGTGGCTCTGAAATCTGAGGAAACAATGCTGCCCAAGGCAAGTGGTGGGAATCTGAGCCTGCACTTCGGCCCAATCAATAGGCCTACTGGAAAAATGGTGGAGGAAGTGCTTCCCATACAGGAGTCTCCTACGTGAGAGGCCGCTGGTGGTGCTCTGGGATGCCCTCAAACCACAGGTTCGGTGCTTCGTCTTATTGCAGGCCTCAATACCCACTCCAGGTTGGACTCCCTCTCCTTACAGCATGAAGGACGTGCCAGACAAACCAACACAAAACATCTGAACAGGCATGCAATGCAGACCCCATGCTTCATGGAGAGCATGGATGAAGACACAGTGCCTTACCTCTAGGTTTATAAAATAATGAGTCCCTGTTGCTCAGTCTTCTCTTTAAAAGGATTTGTCCCCCTTCCAATTAGGAGATGTACAAAGAGGAGGACAAAATAATTTTTAAGTAGAAATATACAAACTTATAGTACCTATAATCAACTAGATTTATAAGAGAGGTAATTTTAATCCCAGCCCTTCCCTCTGCAAGGTCTCCTGAAACAGTACAAAGTAGAAATCTGGGAAAAAGGATGAAACTTAAATGAGGAGGGAATATTCACCAACAGCTACAGCTGCTCAGTGGTGGAATGAGCCATCCTATGAGAGTAGCAGAGGCTGGGGAGTAGTGGTCCCAACCTTTTTAATTATGATGAACTTTTGTTTTTAAAAATTGTAGCTCTTTAAATATCAGTCATTGAACACATGCATGACAAAAAGCTGCTATGAGCTAAGCAACGCATTTAAATAAAATTATATTGAATTGCAATAGCGTCTACATCCATTTGCTGTGGGAGACATGTTTATTCTGTCCAAAGACAATGTTTGATGTATATGTGGATTTGAGGAGCCTTTGCAACCAAAAGACAGTTCATGGTCTACACAGATGCTTAAAAAATTCATCCATGAAGTAAAGCAAAGGTTGGACATGATAAACTTTTAGGCCCCAAATTATATGAATTTAATCATTCATTTATTAAACAATCATGTGCCAGACGTGGTATTAAGTGCCCCATGGTCAAGTGTGGGTACATCGGGTAAGTTTGCTCAACCTTTCTCTAGTTTAGCCCCTGGGTCCTTCTCCGGCCCAGGCTGCTCTGTTTTTCCTGCCTCTCTGTTTTGGAAGCAGGTCCCTGAGGTCCCTCTGGTATCATCTCCCAGAGTAGCGCCCCATCCTCTCCCCAATCCTGAGGCTAGCTACAGAAGACATCTCTGTGACTGCAGCTTCCCACCTTCCTACCTTCCCATGAAGCCTCAGGTAACTAGTTTGGGAGACTTTTGGCTGCCGCAAACAGGAGGCTCCTGAATTAACACACCAGGGATGTCATTAGCGTCCGTAATCTGAGGACTGCCCTTGTAGTCATGGACCCTGGTTAATTTATAATTCCCAAATCCTTCAGGAAGCTGCTTCAACCCTCTGTTCTCAGCACACCAAAGGTAGAGATTTTGAAACCATCTTCCCCTTCTAATTCTGCCTTTAAAAAGCAACCAAGGACTGGAAACAAAATCCAAACCCAGCAGCAGATAGCCCTGTTCACAAGTGGGGGCATTTTGTATTTCTGAGGACCTCTCTCCTGGGTAACAGTCTTTTCTCCACAGTCTTTACTCCAGGCAGGAAGGAAGACCTGTAAGAACTGCTTTTGTTAATTAACATTAAAGACATTGTGCTGACAAACTTTGTCCCTGAAATCATAGATTATGAGAAACTGCTGTTTGGATTCATTTCAATGGGAAGGAATATTCTACTCTTGCCTGAAGAATCGGAGGCATGCAGGTCATTTCACACAGAGAAGCAGTTTTGATATCCCTCCTCCACCAGGTATAATGCTTCAGATAAAGGGATTTCAGACACAACTCTCCACATCTATCTCAACTTTATATTTCTAAGGAGAAGTCCCCTGAGTCTCTGTCTCAACTCTATTGATAATCCGACTGTGATGTTCCCAGTGGAACCTAAAAAAATGTTACTAACAGGGCATATTTCTCCTCAGACACAACGCTTTTGAGTGATTGAACCCCGGCCCCATGAACTTCCTCCATTAAAGAATGATTCAGAGGATCTGTGGCCCTCCTCACCCAAAAGTCAAATCAGAGCCCCACCCCCACAATCAGCAAGACCCTTGGCTGTTTTCTTTCCGCCAAAACTTCATTTCTGATGGGGCCTCCGATTTCTTCTGATCAGATCTGTTGACAATCCAATAAAGATTCTGTTTGCTTTTTCTTTTCATAATCCCAGTTTTATGAGTTTCCTCCATTTTGTACTGATTGTGAGACTTGAGTAATTCTGAGTAGCAAATGAATGTAACCCTGATGGCTAAACTTCAGAGGGCTAGTTCAGAGCAAACAATCACTGCCGCTTCAGCAGTAGTCGGATTCCTTGATGCGATCCCTGCCTTGGGCTGCCTCCGGTTTTGTGTCAAGTCCCCACCGCAGAAGGGTGCCCAGAGGAGGTGAGGGGACACCTCACGGAGTGGTCAGGTTTGAACCTGGGATCTCACCTTTACAACTGCGCACCTTTTGGCCACACCTAAGGAAAGCAAGTGACAATAGACATCCATTCCCACTGTTGCAGCGGATCAATTCTCCTGTCTGTCTGATGGCTTCACAAACCCATGACACAAAGAAGTACTGAGAAGTGTAAACCAATGAGTTTAGGAGCACTCCAGGCTGGTCCATTCAAGCTCCTTAAAATACAGAGAGGCTTTCTTAGCTCCCTGGGGAAAGAACTGAAACCAAGTTCAGCCCTGGTATATGAGTGGCTTCTGGTGACACTGCGTTTCCTCCAGGCTCTCTCAGCTGTTACTTGCTGCTGATGCAGCTGCTACTGTCAGGAGTAAGGTGACAACATCAAAGTTGTAGCTACTTAGGGACCAATAACATTTGTATGGCTTTATTATATTCATTTATTTATCCCAAACATATTTTTTCAGCATCTACTATATGCCAGCCACTGTTTTAGGTGCTGCAGATAGGATCCCTGGCCTCAAGGGGTTTCCTTTCTGGTTGGAGAAACAAAGAAACAACAATAATAACCAGGCAATTACCATTTCTGTGTGTGATAAGTTTTTTAATGGGTGTAAATACAGGTTGCCATGGGAGCATTTAGTAGGATTACCTAACCCAGACTAGGTGGGTGGGGTCAGGGAAGCCTTCCTGGAGGAAGAGATGTCTAAACTGAGAGCCAAAGTATGACCAAGGTTAGCCAGACAATGAAGAGAGGCAGTGTGCCATGCAGAAGAAAAAGTATGTGCAAATGTCCAGCATCTGGACAGAGCACATTTAAGACCTAGAAATTGAGCCAGGGGGGTGGTTAGTGAGAGATTAGGGGTGGGAAGTAAGCAAAGGCTAGATCCTAAAGATCATTGTAAACTATGTTGAGGAGTTTGGACTTCATCCTGGTGGCAATGAAGAACGAGCAAACTAGAGGGAAAATATGGTTAGAATTGTGTGTTAAAGGATCCAGATGGGCCCAACATGAAGAATGAGTATGGGTGGGGCAGGATAAGCTGCTGGGAGACCAATTAGAAGGCTGTTGCCATCTTGCAGGGGAGCAGTGACTGTGACTCAGGCTGGAGAAATGGCATGAAGAGAAATAGATGGAGTCTAGAGATATTTAGACAGTAAAATGAACAGGACTTGGTGATTGATGGTTTCTGAGGGTAAAGGAGAGGAAGAAGTTAGCCAGGCAAGTACATCTGTCAACCACCCCATGCCCTTGGGTGGGGCCTTCTAAACACTTTAGTCCACCTACATGTCTCTGTCTTTGAGTTTCCATTTCTGTAACATCCTTTTAATGTACTAAACCTACTGTTGGAACTCCCAAATTTGTATCTCTAGCCACACCTGTCTCCCAAATCTCAGACTTGCATAAGGATTACCTATTTCCAGTTGGATGTATAATAGGCATCTCAAACACAAAATTTCCAAAGTCAAACTCCAGATGTTCCCTCCTCTTGTTTTCTAACTATTCCATGAACACTTCAGCAAGTTCTGTTGCATTTACCTTCAAAATACATCCAGACTAATGCATACTACAACATAGATGAACGTTGAAAACATTATGCTAAGTGAAAGAAGCCAGACGCAAAAGGCCACGTATTGTATGATTTCATTTAAATGAAATGTTCAATTAGACAAATCTATAGAGACAGAAGGTAGATTAGTGGTTACCTAGGGCTGGGGTGTTTTTGGGGTGGGGTTGGGAATGGGGAATGCTACAACAAATTGCCATAGACTGTATGGCTTAAACAATAAGCATTTACTTCTCACAATTCTGGAGGCTGGAAGTCCAAGATCAAGGTGCCGGTAGATCCAGTGTCTGATGAGGGCCTGCTTCCTGGTTTGCAGATGGTCGTCTAATCCTTGTATCCTCACATGGTGGAGAGCAGATAGAGGAAGCAAGCCCTCCTGTCTCTTCTTATAAAGGCACTCATCCCATTCATGAGGCTCCATCTTCATCACTTAATCACCTCCCAAATGTCCCACCTCCTAATACCATCACATTGGGGGTTAGGATTTCAACGTATGAATTTTGGGGGGACAAAAACATTCAGTCTATAATAGGCTGTAATCATGGATTTATTGATAATGGCTTTGACCTGTGTAAGTATAAAAGGAAACATAATTTTTCTGTTATTAACATGAGGCATCAAGCTGAAGATATGAGAAGACCCTCTGCTGATCTTTGGAGAGCTCACCCTCTCTCTTTCTGTACAGCTTCCTCTTCCCTGGTACTCTCATCTGCTGATGGCTGTCTCTTCACCTCAGCAAGAAGGCTGTGTTCTGTGAGGGTTTCCTCTCCCTGATCTGTGGCCCGGGGACAGCCTCCAGGCAGTAAACCATGCACTAATCATAGGGCTCCTTGCTTTCCTTCTCTCGGGGGTTACAGGCCTGTGCTGCCCATTGTCCAATATCTGAAAACAGTTGTTTCACATATTTTATGCAGTTTTCTAGTTGTTTACAGTGGGAGAGAAATTCCTGTAGCAATAAATTTTTCATGGGTGGAAGCAGATATCTCTCATCTGCTTTTAATGTTCATTTTCCTGATTATTAGTGACATTCAGCATCTCTTCATAAGTGTATTGGTGTATTAGTCAGCTAGGGCTGCCATAACGATATACTACAGATTGAATGGCTTAAACCACAGAAATTTATTTTCTTACAGTCTGGAGTCTCAAAGCCCAAGATTAAGGTGCCAGTAGGGTTGATTTCTGGTGAGACCTCTCTTCTTGGCTTGCAGACAGCTGCCTCCTTGTTATGACCTCACATGGGCTTTTTATGAGGACACAAGGCCTATTGGATCAGCTTCCCACCCTTATGACCTCATTTAACCTTTATTACCTTCTTAAAGACCTTATCTCTAAAAACAGGCACACTGGGGTCTAAGGCTTTGACATATGAATTTTGGTGGGGACACAATTCAGCTGATAACAATTGGCTATATATATCTCTCTTCTTTGAAATACCTAGTCATGTCTTTGCCCCTTTTCTTTATTTACTGTCTTGTTTAGGAAATCCTATCTTCCTGAAGTCGTAAAGATGTTCTATATATTTTTCTGAAAGTTTTAAAGTCTTATCTCTTAAATTTAAATCCTTAGTTCATTTGGAGATGATTCTTGTGTATGGTGTGAGGTAAGGATCCCTTCTTCCCCAACAGAGATATGCAATTATCTCCACAAAATTTATTGAATGATTCCTCCTTTCCCTATTGATCTGCAATGTCATTGCTGTCAGATCCCTCGCTGTCAGATCTATTTCCGGACTCTCTATTCAGTTCCATTGGGCTTCTTGTCTGCCTCTAGCCCAATACCACATGGTTTGGGTAATTCTTTAGAATCTATCTTCCAATTTACTGATTCTCTCTCTAGCTATGTCCAGTTGGCTGTTAAACTCTTGTTTTAAAAAACTGAAACAAACTGTAAAAAATAATTTTGAGGCAATTAAGGAAATTTGGACACTAACACGATGCTTGATATTCAGAACTATTGTTAATTATTTTATATGAGATAATTGTGTTGTGGTTTTGTTTTTAAAAGAGTCCTTATTTTTTTAGAAATACATACCAAAATATTTTTGGATAAAATTATGTGATTTCTGGAATTGGCTTCAGAATTAAAATGATTAGTGAAGGGGGCCAAAAGATACAAACTTCTGGTTATAAAATAAGTCATGGGGATGTAATGTGCAGCATGGTGACTATAGCTAGTAATACTGTATTGCATATTTGAAAGTTGTTAAGAGAGTAGATCTTAAAAGTCCTCATCACAAGAAAAAAGTTTGTAACTATGTATGGTGACAGACGTTAACTAGACTTATGGTGGTGATCATTTCACAATATATACATATACTGAATTATTGTGTTGTACCTTAAACTAATATAATATTGTATGTCAATTATAGCTCAATAAAAAAACAAAAACAAAATGTCTTGAAAGAAAAAAAAGAAATAAAGTGATCAGGGATATAGATGAAATAAGGTCGGTAATGAATTGAATAATTGTTGAAGCTAGATTATGTCTATATAGTGTTTTCTCTCTGCTTTTGTATTCATTTGAAACTTTATACTTTAAAAAAGTAAAAACAAAACAAAAGCAACAGAAACTCTGCTGTATCTAACTTTAAGTATTATGGTTTTCATTTCTAGAAGCTTTTAGAAAGAAGTCCATTTAGCCAATGTTGATTATCTCATTCCTTCAGCATACTTTCAATCCTCTTCTACAGCTCTAAATGTATGACACATACTTAATTTATATTTTTTATCTGATAATTCTAATATCTGCAGTAGTTGCCAGCATGATTCTTTTATTGTTCCTGCCAATTCATTCATGAAAGATTGTTTGCAGGTGTATTTAGTGAGTTATTGCTGTGTTATGTTTTTTTCTTTAATTATGATCCCATGTTTCTTGAGATTTTATCTGTGGAAATTCTCTGAAGCTTAGAGTTCCTGCAGAGAAAGTTTGTATTGCTTCTGCCAGGTGTATGCAGGCATTACTCACCCAGGACCACTTTAAATGAAATGTTAAGCTACAAGTTTTTCAGTGTGAATTCCAATTATAAAACCACATGAGTAGAGGCTTGGGGTCAGGAATTCTCAGAGGGGACTGTTCATTTCATGCCTCTCCTCCACACCCACCACCAGAGTCCTGAGCCAGCTCAGCCAAATGTCTCCACTCTCTACCTCCATGGGGTGGATTTTTCTCTATTTTGCCTACTAAGGAAGGCGTTCCAGACTCCTGGCTTTATGCAGGAGGGTGTTCGTGTGTGTGTGTGGGTGTGTGTGGGTGTACTCCCACCCTGCCCAGACTTCATCATTTGTTTATCTTTACCCCAAAGAGTGAGCCTTTAAACCCAAGCTCTGGTCCTCCAGGGGTGTGCATGTTCCCCAGGGAAGGCTCTGGCTGCTGTGCTTGCTTTTTCCCATTCTTCTATAGACTGGTGTTTTCTGAGATGGGTTCTCGTCACGAAAGCGTCCCTTTAAGTTTCCTGCCAGCTTGATCTTATATTAAAAACATGTTTTTATACCTTATTCAATATTTTTAGTTGTGTTGTAATGGGAGGGGTTTGTTTGGGCATCTGCTCCATCTTGTTGCTGGGAACAGAGCTGACAATTGGGATTTTATCTTTTTTGCTCCCCAATAGTCATTTTCAGCTGACGCTCAAGATCACCCGCTACATGGTGAATAGCAGTTAGCCCTTCTTGATTTGGCCTGCTTGGATTTCAGGCCCCCTGTGCTGAGAAGAGGCCTTCTGAAGAAGAAACCTGGGCCCTGCACTTTCTCAGACAGCTCCCGACTCCTGTAAAAGTCCCTTTGTGGTAAGGAACTGTAGGAGGTCTAGGAATCATTTGAAAAGCCATAGCGGATTGAGTTGTTGTCATTGCTTAACTCTATAAATCATGATTTTTTTTTCCAAAAAGAAAATCTTTCAAATTGTCAAATGTTAATTCCCATTTCCAAGGATAAAATTGTTTTAATTGCTTGAGAAAACCAAGAACTTAAGAAAGAGTACAAAGTTTTTACGGTTCTAGGTTTAACCCATTATTCTTCTTTCCAATACTTTACAAACACTTAGAAAAAACCTTTTCTTTGCAACTCAAGTGTATATGGTGTCTGAAGATTAAAAAAAAAGTATATCAAGTGTACACACATAGGAAACCAGGGATACGGCTGATGAACTTGACACTGAGATAATTAAACCCTTTCTATACTTACAGAACCATCCAGAGTCCCAAACCAAAACCCAATGTATTACAGTCAGGGTATACTTTTTAGCTCTTTTTCTTTAAACATAAGGAGGTACCAGGTGAGCAATTAGGATGAATCTTAAATAATCGAGAAGAATCTTACATAATCTTACGTCATGTCAGGGTGCAGCAGTTCTGTTTAAAAGATGGTAAGGGTTTACTTTGCCCTTTGTTTTCTACAAAATATGATTCCTATGATTTCCTGAGGAGGCTTCTGCTGCAAGAGGCTTTCTGACTTGAGACACATGAGGATCTTTGCTTCCTTCTTTCTGCTCCCATTTGCTCTCTTTACCGTTCTGAAATAGTATAGTTATGATCACATTAAGATCCAAACAATTCTCTCAGGGGGGCACCCTGCAAAATGTTTGAGTAGCAACAGCTGTGATGAGATATCCTCATGTTAGGAAAATCCGAGCGGCCCGCACTGATGATAAGATGATAAATTCGAGGTAATTCTAAATTAAAAGGATCCCAATTGAGAAGAATTCTAAGCTGGTGTTCTCTTTCAAAGACACCTCCCTGCCTTCACTTTTCTTTCTCTCTGAAATGTTCCGGCTCCAGGCTGCACAGGCAATGACAGCTGGGAAAACAATCGACAAAATGTGCTTTCAGCTTCCTGAAAGGTGCTCTCCTCTGCTAGGTGACCACATCAAAAGTGGTTCCTCTGGTAGGGACAGAGTTTAAATGTGGGGTTCTTGAGCCGTGTTTTCCTGAGGTCTCCTATCCACGTGATTACAGGGCTGCTGATGCAGAAGCGACCATGGGTTTGGGTGTTAGAAGTTTTAATTAGAACAACTAGTCTATGTGTAGCAGTAAATCATGAGAGAAAATCCTGTCTAAAGACCTGGAGTTTATGGGATTTTAAATAGTAGGCAGCCAGCGAGTTGCCTTCAAGTAGCCATTTAATGATTACTGAATTGAGTTAAATGGCTTCAAAGGGTTTTCTATACCAGAAACGGAATGATGAGGCACCCCAGGAATGGCATAAAGTTTAAGACCTAGTTTTTGGCTTTACTGGGCTTACTATGTAGAAGAAGAAAAAGACACAAACATGTGAAATAGGAAAGTAACAAGAAGGATTTAGATAATAGTATATACTGCAATAGCATGATGCCTTGTGACCATTTTAAAACATGACTCCAAATTCTTTGACACTTTTCCCATTGAGATGTGGGGTCTACGTCCCCTCCCCGTAAATCTGGATGGGCTTGTGAGTGTCTCAACCAATAAAACATAGCTGAAGTGACACTATGTTACATCTGAAGCCAGATTAGAAAAGGCTATGCCACTTCTGCCTGGCTCTCTTGGATGATCCCTCTTGGGACACTCCCTCAGAGGACACAAATACCATGATGTGACAAGTCCAGGACACATGGAGAGGCCACATGTGTATGCTCTGGTCAACAGCCCCGGCTGAGCCCAGCCTTCAAATTATCTCAGTTAAGGCCCCAGACCTGTGAGTAAAGAAGCCTCCAGATATTTCCAGCCCCCAGCCATTTGAGTCTTCCCAGCCAAGGCCCCAGACATTGTGGAGGAGAAATGAGCCGTCTTCATTGTGCCCTGTCCAAATCCCTACCCCACAGGATCTGTGAACATGATAAAGCAGTTATTTTATACTACTAAGTTGGGGATGTTTGTTACACTAAGTCATAGTAACCAGCACCCACCTCAATTCCAAACTGTTCAAATTGTGTTAAAGAAGTTCAGCAGAGATTCCAGCATAAACAGAGTACTCAATAAGCATTTTGTTGAGAACACGATGAAAACAGAGGAGAAAGCACTTTATGCTGGATGGGTGAGGAGACGGTGGAAAGAACGGCGGCGGGGGGGGACCCAAGGTTGGAGGCAGGTAAGCGACATGTTTGATCCTAGGTGGAGCGAGTAAACCAAATGGCCAGCTGGGAGGGTTTTGGCAGGAGGTAGTGGAGTATGAGAGTGGAGAAGAAGGTTGGTGCCAGACTGCAGAGTAGCTGTATCCCTTTCTCAATCTTGACAAACACAGTGAGGCACCATCGCATATGGGTCACGCTCCCAAACATACGGCTCCAGGAATTAATTGTGACACTAATGTATCATTCTCTTTCTCTGAGCACATCACAATGCAAGGCAGTGATTCTACGGTTAAACTTGAATCCTCATATGAACAAAGGCACCTAATTATTTACAGATGACAGGCGTCCCAACTTGACACCATAGACAGCCTTAGAGGCCACAGCAAACAGTTTGGATTTTCCCTGTAGGTGATGGGGGGGTGGTCACTGAAGTCTTCTTAATCCAAATTTGACAACTCCAAAGTTATCTTTGAAAAGATGGCCTTGGAAGCAACGAGCAGTACGAATATGAAGAGAGGGAAAGAGGTGGTTGGGAAAGCCATTTGGAGGCTGTTACTATAAACCAGGTCTGAAGTGACAACAGACTGATGGAAGAATATTGGAGAGGAAAGGACGGAGCCAGGTGTCCCCTCAGGGCATATTGGATATCCCTGGGGCCCAGGACCAATTGGTGAGTAGCTATTTTCATCCAGTATTAAAATGCAGGAAGGCAGCAGCTAGAAGCTTTGAAATGCAGCTCATCCACTGAAGCAGCCTTCCGTTTTGAAAGCAAAGCTTTCTCCCATGGCCCTGCGAGGAATCAGTGAATGTGAAATTCACAAATAGCTTCTATGGCTACTTCTTGTCTGGGGTTTCCAGGGTGACAGAAGTCAAGTCCTCTCATTTTATAGATGAGGTGTGAATTTTTTGGGTTAACCACGAACGGTCACTGTGAATCCAACCAGAAGTAACATCTTTAAGTTGGAGGGTGGATTTTGTAGGAAAAGGCAAAGAGGTCAGGGCTTTGGGTTTCAAAACTCTAGACAGTTTTGAATGGAATAGCATAAATTTCATTCCTGTTAGGTGGTTCAGACCACACACAAGGAATGAAAAGATTGTTGATAACTCATTCTTTTAAAAAATTATAAAATTTTTCAAATATGTCAAATAGTGGAGAGAAAAACAAAGGAACCACCAGATTTAGCAAATCTTCATTTTGCTATATTTGTTTCCGATCTTTTTCTCTTTAAAAATAAAATGTTCCAAATTCAGCTAAAGCCCCTTCCCATCTCTCCCTAATCCCGTGCTTCTCTCTCCTTCTTTGGAGATAACCACTACTCTGAATTTGATGTGTATCCTTCCCGTGCATGTTTCTATTATTTAACTTCATATGTATGCATAAACAATGTATAGTATTATTTCAAATGTTCTTAAATTTTACCTAAATATTATCATACCGTACCAATGGCTTATTGTTGACATATCTTTGTTCTTTTCATTTGCATTTTCCCAACTACTAGTGTGGTTGAATATCTCTTCAGATGTGTATTGGCATTTAGATTTTTTCTTTTGTGGACTGTCTGTTCACGAACCTTTGCCAATTTTTTCTATTGAGTTGTCTTTATCTTAAAATTCTTTTTGAAGTTATTTTATTCCACTTAAAAAATAAATAATATTTGAAAACTACTAAAGAGTACATATAGCATGTAGACAAAATATAAAGAAGAATGAAACAAACCTATGGGTCAGCTTAAGTAATAAAACACGGCCAGTGCTATTGAAGCCTCCTGGCGCTGCTGCCCACTGCACTCATTCCTCCTCCCCAGAGGCAACCTCTGTGCTGAATTTCATATGATAATTCTTCTGCCTTCTTTTCCATTGGCTTGTTACATATGTTTTTATACATTCTCATATTGTTTAGTTTTCCATTCCTTTGTAAACTTTATATAAATGGTATCATATTGTATGTATTCATTGGAACTTGCTTTTTTATGTCAACATTATGTTGGTGAGAGACTTTCCTCTTGGTGTTTGTAGCTGTAGGCTCATTCATTTTCACTGACAATGAGTATTCTGTTGTATATCACAACTGAGTTATCCATCCTTCTGTTGTTGGACATTTGGGTTGTCCCTCATGCTGCTCTGAACCTTCTTGTCCGTGTCCACTGGAACACGTATGCAAGGTTTCTCTGGGGCATTCCACACCTGGGAGTGAGATTGCTGGATCATAGATATGTGCATCTTTAACTTCACCAGATGATGCCAGATTGTTTCCCAAAACCACTGTTCCAATTTAAACTCCCAACAGCAAAGTATAAGCGTTCCAGCGTTCTCACTTTCGACAACACTTGATGTTGTCAGATTTTTTCGTCTTTGTCAATCTGGTTGGTGTGAAACGATGTCTCGTTGTGTGATGATTTGCCTTTCCCGAACAGTTCTTTATATAATCAGGGTACTTATCTGTTATCAGTTACATGTATTGCAAACATATTCTTCCAGTCTGTGTCTTTTCATTTCTTTTCTTTTTTCTTTTGCTGAGGAAGATTTATCCTGAGCTAACATCTGTGCCAATCTTCCTCCATTTTGTATGTGGGTCGCTGCCACAGCATGGCCACTGACGAGTGGTGTAGGTCTGCACCCAGGATCCACACCTGCGAACCTGGGCCACTGAAGCGGAGTGTGCCAAACTTAACCACTAGGCCACCAGGCCGGCCTCTGTGTCTTTTCATTTTTAATTGACTTTATTGAGGTATATTTATAGAAAATAAACATAACCAATTTTAAGCCAACAATTTGATGATATTTAGCAATTGTATACAGTTGTGTAACCACTACAGTCATGGTATAAAATGTTTCCCTCACCCCAAAAAGTTCTCTTGTGCCTCTTTGTAATCAATCCCCTCTCCCTGTCTCTAGTCCCAGGCAAGTACACGTCTGCTCCCAGTCACTATAGTTTTGTCTTTTCCAGAATATCATATGAGCAGACTCATTCAGTATGTCTGGCTTCTTTCACTTAGCATAATGCTTTTGAGATTCATCCATGTTGTTGCAACTGTCAATAGTTTGTTCCTTTTTATTGCCAGGTAGTATCTCACTGCATGGATATACCCCGTTTGTTTATCCATTCACCACTTGATGAAAATTCAGGCTGTTACCAGTTTTTGGCTATTACAAATAACACTATTATGAACATTTAAGCACAAGTTATTGTGTGAATGTATGTCTTAATTTCTCTTGGGTAAATACCTAGGAACAGGAGGGTCAAGTCACACGTATGTGTACGTTTAACTTTATGAGAAACTGCCAAACTGTTTTCCAAACTGCTGAATTGTTTCCCATCTTGCATTTCCACCAGCAGTGTATGAGAATTCTGTAGGTTTTTTTTTCAAAACAAGATGTTCGTGGCATGTTTTTCATACAGGACTTTAAAATTGTAACATAATCTGATATATCAGTCTTTTTCTTTATGGTTGATGTTTTTGCGGATTTATGAAATCTTTCACCACTTGGTTCATTATGTTATGATTCTCCTATTTGTCATGTCTCCTGAGAGGATTATTAGATTTTTTTTCTTCAGAAAGGTGTTTTTTGACATGTCCCCATAGCAATTCATAGGTAATATACACTTAACTTACTATGTCCAATAATACAGCACTTGTCATTACAGAATAATGTGACATGAGATTGAGGGTAAGAGCTCAAAGTACTCAATTAAGAAAATTACATTTCATGTAATTGAGATTCTCTGATGAATTCTTGTTTTCTCACTTCAGTTCAGAATGGAGTTCAACAATGCTTTAGAACACAGATTAGCAAACTTTTTCTGTAAAGGGCTAAATAGTAAATATTTTTAGGCCGTGCAGACCATACGGTCTACTCAACTCTGTTGCTGCAGTGTGAAACCAGTCACCGACGATATATAAACGAATGAGCATGGCCACGTTCCCATAAAACTTCATTTATGGACGCTGAAATTTCAACTTCATATAATTTTATGTGGCACAAAATGTATTCTCCTTTGATTTTTTTCCAATTATTAACAAATATAAAAACCAAGCTTTGCTTGCAGGCCATACAAGAGCAGGCAGAGAGCCAGATTCCGCCTATAAACTATAGTGCGCCAACCCCTGATTTAGAATACAATCCTCCTGACATCCCTGTAAGGAAATTGGGTAACATTATCCTCCCCATTTCACACAATAGAGCATTAGAACCCAAAGAGACTTTCGAGTTCCTCCAGTTTAGTTTCTCTCTCCTTCTCCTCTCCTCTCCTCCATTTTATTGATGAGGAGGTTTCGGTGCAGAGTAGGGGAAACGACTGGCTTCAGGCCACATAGCCAGTTAGTGACAATACCAGGCTGGCGCTCAGATATTTTGTTTAAGTCCTACCTACCTTCCTCTACTCAATTCCAAAAACCAAAATTTTAAACTACATCCGTAGCCACAAAATCCTTCTGCCACATTCTCCTCAGCAGTTAAACCTTTTTTTTTTAACCCTAAAGGAATTTATTCTAATAAATACCTTAAAATCAAGGACTCACTATGCTCAAGTCCTGAAATTTAATTTATATCACTAAAACCTGTACAGTGCAATTAACAGTGACAATTGCATTGTAAAGTCAAGAGCAATATTGATTAGTGAGGTGCCATGATGATATCTGTGGGAAAATTATACAGAGAATTGAAACTGGTTAAACACTAAAATACCACTAAGGCACCCAAGTTCAAAAAGCCTATGGAAGATTGCCAAATTTTATTCCAGAATTTCGAGGACAAAGGAATGGCAGTTCAGTTATAAGTAGCAGAGGAATTGCCTCTGCAGATTAGACTCAAGTCAGTGGGGTTGGCCAGAATGGGGGCTCCAGGCCAGAGGTCAGCGCTCTCACTGCAGTGAACGTCTGGAACCCCAGCTCCAGGAGAGCAGAGTCCTCATCTCTTGTTCATGGCTGTGTCCCCTCCAGACCGGAGCCTGGGACATACTGGTGCTCAGTAAATGATGGTTGAAGGATCAAAATCAGTCTGCAAGAGGTGACTCCTGGGAACGGACCTCTGGATTTTAGGATACTTATTTCAGCAGCTTTGGGACCATTCTTTGAAAAAATCTTGAAGGATTTTTCCCCAACCAGGAGCCCCATCAGAAGGTGGTCACCTTCATCCCCTGGGTGATTATCTTCTTGTCTGCCCTTAGCCTGTCACTTAGGTTTGGACTTACTATACATTCTGGATGTAATGAATGCATTGAAAGCATGGCCCTCTAAACTGTTAATTAAAAATTCAATGAGGGCAACCAATGTTTGTGAGTGATTCAGAAGTGTTTAAAATACAGACATTTACAAAAAGTTCTAGGAATAAGAAATTCCCAGAATAATTTATTACCTATACATTTAAATTTTCTTTGGAAGTTCTAATTCTCAGCAAATCAAGTCATCCCACTATCTTTTAGGTTATTTCACCTATTTTACAAATAGTGATTCATCAGAAGTTAAATGACTTGTTGCCAAAGTCACATGGAGAATATAAATCTTGGGGCCGGCCCCGTGGCTTAGCGGTTAAGTGCGTGCGCTCCACTACTGGCAGCCCGGTTTCGGATCCTGGGCGCGCACCAACACACCACTTCTCCGGCCTGGCTGAGGCGGCGTCCCACATACAGCAATGAGAAGGATGTGCAACTATGACATACAACTATCTACTGGGGCTTTGGGGAGAAAAAGGGAAAAAAAAGGAGGAGGATTGGCAATAGATGTTAGCTCAGAGCCAGTCTTCCTCAGCAAAAAAAAGAGGAGGATTGGCATGGCTGTTAGCTCAGGGCTGATCTTGCTCACAAAAAAAAAAAAAAAAGAGAGAATATAAATCTAAATAACTCATTAATTCATGCCTCTCTCCTGCTATTTGTTAGATTGAAACGGAGGGAGGTTTGATGAAGATTTCCTCTGGCTTCCTTGGTGATTGACTGTATATTTGTTACTCTCTGCTACCCCCTGTTGATAAGAGAAGGGAAGAGCAGATCTTAAGACCAATATTTCTCAAAGCTAGCTGCTGGCAGCAGTAGGACCAGCAACACCTGGGGAACTGGTGAGAAACCCAAATTATGGGGCCCCACCCCAGAACACTGAATTAGAAACTCTGCAGTGGGGCTCAGCAGTCTGTGTTTTAACAAACCTCCAGGTAATCCTGCTGCCTTGATACTATTTTTCTTCTTTAGGTACTAATGACCTGGCCTCCCAGTCATCATAAAAATGATAAAGCCTCTTTACACTGCTTCTGTCCTCAGGCCTCACACGTGGTATACACCACTATGCCATATACAAAATGCTTTCATGTCCAATCATTCTTTCAGATGGGTTTGCAAGAGCCCTGTGAAGTAAGATAGGAAGGGACTACTTATCCATTTTACAGATGAAGAGACTGAGGCTCAAGAAAGGTGAAATAACTTACCCAGGGTTACTCAGATTTAAGCGGCAGGGTTGGATTTGAATCCAAGTCTTACATCCATGCCCAGGGCTTCTTCACTTGCTCTACAGCTGGGTTTCTGACATTTTGAGCCAGATAACTCTTTGTTGTAGGGGCTGTCCTGTAGATTGTAGGATGTTTAGCAGCATCCCTGGCCTCTACCTACTAGATGCCAGCAGCACCTCACCCTAGTTGTGAAACCAAAAATGTCTCCTAATAATGCCAATGTCCCCTGAGAGGCAAAGTAATCCATGGTTGAGAACCACTTACCTGCAACCAACACATACATACATGGGGAGAAATTTGACAATTCATGTTCTGCAAATTTTGTATTCTTTGAAGATGATTTCAGGACAAATAGCTTATTTTTGGTCTCTAAGCTATCTATGAAGTAAAGGAATTACACTGGATGTTGGTCTCTATAATACCTTCACAACCGCTTAAGAAAAGTAATAATGATTTTGTAATATCATCTGGTATCCATTGTGTACTCAAATTTCCCCCAGTCGTCCTAAGAATATCTTTCATAGCTGTTTTTTTTCATGCAGGATCCAATCTAGATTCCCAAATTGCATTTGGTTGTTATGTCTCTTTAGTCTCTTTTAGTCTAGAACAGGGGTCAGCAAACTATGACCCATGAGCCAAATCTGGCCCACCACCTGCTTTTGTAAATATGCTTTTGCTGGAACACAGCCATGCTCTTTCATTTATGCATATGGTAGCTTTTGTGCTATGATAGCAGAGTTGAGTTTTTGTGACAGATACTATATGGCCCACGAAACCTAAAATATTTATTACCTGACCCTTTACAGAAAAAGTTTGCTGATCCATGACCTAGGACTATCCTCTTGCCTTTATTTTATTTTATTTTTTTATTTTTATTTTTTTGGTGAGGAAGATTAGCCCTGAGCTAACGTCTGCTGCCAATCCTCCTCTTTTTGCTGGGGAAGATTGGCCCTGGGTTAACATCCATGCCCATCTTCCTCTACTTTATATATGGGATGCCTGCCACAGCATGGCTTGATAAGCAGTGAGTAGGTCCGCACCTGGAATCCAAACCTGCGAACCTGGGCCACCAAAGTGGAGTGTGCAAATTTAACCACTATGCCACTGGGCCAGCCCCGCCTTGCCTTTATTTTTAATATAATACTGACTGTTCAAAGAGTTCAGAAGAGTTGCTTATAGAAAATCTCATTTTAGATTGGTCTGAATATATACATTTATATATTAAACTTTTAATTGAAATTTTGCATACTGTATACATATATGTTAAAATACAAAATATTTAAGACGGTATCAGTGTTCTATGGGGCAGTCTTAACTTTTTATGCATCAAAAACTATAAATGAATTTGAAAGGCAAACAACAAATTGTAACAATAATTACAGTTCCAAGGTCTTGTCTCTTTTCGTACTTTATTTTTCAGGAAGGAGAGAAAAAGAATGTCATGTCTGACTTATGATACATAGTTTTGGTTACAAATGGAAGTAAAACTCTCACTGATCAAGTTTCTATATCATTTAAATAGAAAAACCATTAGGAAAACCAGGGGCCTCCTTCTTTGGAAGATCATAATATATAATTTCAAATACCTGTATCAGAGTGTACAGAAATTCAGATATATACACAAGAGTGTCAACACTCTGAGTGCAGGGCCATGAGCCTACCAACATGCCTGATATACAGAAAGTGCTAAATAAATGTCCATGGGATAAATGAATGAATGAATACCATTCCTTTACACAGCCGGGCAAGGCAGGTTGTCACAAAAATATTCATATCTATTTATTAGAGTATTATTTTTTTTAAGTATAACAAGCATGCACATCATACTAGAGGCTTAGCCTGTTATTATTCTGTTGGGAGCTCATGCATGTTCTTTGAAATAGAAATCAGTTAGCTTGGAACATTATCTTAAGGACAGGAATACATTGGGTTTATGCATATAGTTATATGGAAAGCTAGAAAATGTCCATCCTCCCCTTCCAGGTAACCTAGGTCAGACTCTAATGCATAGTACCTTCTGCCCCTACTCTTTGTACACAAGATGTCTATCCTACTAATCACCTAAGACATTATAAGTGAAACATAAATCATAACGAAAGAAAGCACTGCTAACTGGTTTTACTAGTTATATAACATGGCCTTGGCTGCGCACAGTATAATTTCCCTCCACTTCTCTAAAATGTCATTTAACCTAGATAAAAAAAAAAAATTAGACCTCCCTAAACCACAATATATTTTACAATAATCTTTAGGGACAAAAGTTAAGAGTCATCCACTCTAGCACAGCTCACATAAATGGCACTGAAGAGTGAGCTATTGGCCGGGAATCAGTCTGAAGATTTAAAGAGTTCCCGGCTGGTTCTTGAGCACTGGATCTTTTTCCTGATTTCCGGGGAAGAACGCGGACTTTGCGTGGTGGAGGAAAACATTCAGCCTCTTGCCTTTGACCACGATCCCAGTCCTGTTTCCTATTGGTTTGTATGCCTTGTGTTTTCTGAAAACAATGTGTTAGACAGATTAAAAAAAGATCTCCAGCTGGAATATGTTAGTTTTTACAATGTCGTACGTGCCAAGTACAAAAGGGTTAATTCCATTTAACCTAATCTATGGCTTTCAAGACACTGTTGTTTTATGAAAATATATCTGTTTTCTCTTCTTCATGCAAGAAACGTGCCTGCTGACTATAATTTGAGATTATACATTAAACATTAAGATGACACAATTTTGTAAAGTTTTACTGACATCTGGTAGCATTTTCAGGATTAAAAAAAGACCACAGCAAAATTAACAGGCTAGTTTGGTATTCATCATTCAGTGGAAGATTTTCCTCCCACACTCAAAATGTTTAAAAGCAAAAAAGGGAAAATGGCCCTTTTGTGCAGAAATACGC
Source organism: Ceratotherium simum simum (assembly GCF_057802395.1). NCBI lineage: Eukaryota > Metazoa > Chordata > Mammalia > Perissodactyla > Rhinocerotidae > Ceratotherium > Ceratotherium simum. The sequence goes on along the minus strand of NC_141900.1, from coordinate 56,091,095 downwards.
TATTTATTTTTGACAATAGACTATCGTGATTTAAGGTGTTAGAACCAGCAACTTACTTGTACGCCAAAAGGGCGATCACAGTGACAAATAAGGTCAAGCAGCCAACGGAGACCAGGACACCATTTGCTATTCTTAAAGAGGAGGCTGGGTCTTAAAAAAGAAGCAAGACCATGTTAGTGACATCTTCCACCTAGAGGATATGCTGCTTGTAATGCAATTAAATAAATGAGGAAGGGAGCCTTCAGAAGATATATGGCTCCCTCTGGGCTTTCAGTAATCTTTTCCATTAAATAATACATAGTCTTTGGGTCAGCTTATCCTCCATTTAGAGAATGAGTTAGCATGTCTGGAACACTGTGTTAAGGGCTCAGGAGTGAGATGTCACGTCCTGGAGACACCTGTTCGGGTCTCAGCTGACCCAGCAGTGCCCCCTGGTGAAGGGCTCCATGATCCTCCTGCCCACTCCTTTGGCCTCATTGCTCACTCCCTGCCTTCCAGCTGCACTAAAAATTCTGGGAGGTGCCCATCCTTCACATGCTCTTTCAAGTCTCATGCCCCCTGCTGGGAATGTCCCACCCGCAGCTCATCTCAAGTGTCCACCCGTTCGGGATGCCTTCTGGACTCTCTTGAGGGCACCGGGTTACATTGTCCTTTGTCACTACTCTACTCGCCTCTCTTCCTCTATCATGTTGTGTCGCAATTACTTCTTTACACATATTTCTTTCCTACTGGATTGTAAGAACCATGAAGTAGGGATTATGTCTTCTCTGTACTCCCAGAACCCAGCAAACTAATTAGTCTTATCTCTATTGCCAAAGTATAACTGGAGTTGATCTGTGTTTCCTTTGTCTCCTCTGCCACCACCGATCACAGTCCCAGCCACCAGCCTCTCCTCTGAGAGGACCTCTTAATTGTCTACCTGGTTCCACTTTTATGCTCCAATGATCCTTACTTCACTCTGCAGTCGGAACAATCTTCTTAAAAGCATCAAACAGATCATGCTTCAAATCTGCCAATGAGCTCCCCTTATGCACAGAATAAAACCCTAACCCTACGGTGGCCTACAAAGAACTAAATGGGCTGCTTGTTCTTGAAATTCAGGTCTCAGTTCAGAGGAGGCCCTTCAACAAGTGAGTGCTGCTGGGTCAGCAGGACTTTCCCTGACCTGCCAATCTAGAGAGCCAACTTCTGTCCCCTCTCTCTCATGCTTGTCACTCTCCATGCCCTGGCCTTGTTTAATTTGCTTCACCGTATCATCTTATTTATTTATTGTCTGTTTCTGCTCACAAAAGCAGGGACCTTCTTCATCTTGTTCCTCACTTGATCTAGAACTGTATATCTCATGCCTAGAGCTGTGCTGTGCACGGAGTGGATGCTCAATGAATATTTGTTGAAAGAATTGCAGATGCTGGGCCACGCCAGGGGCATAGTGGTTAAGTTCATGTGCTCCACTTCGGGGGCCTGGGGTTTGCAGGTTCACATCCCAGGCATGGACCTACACACGGTTCATCAAGCCATGCTGTGGTGGCATCCCATAAACAAAAAAATAGAGGAAGATTGGCACAGATGTTAGCTCAGGGACAATCTTCCTCACACACACACACACACACAAAAACCTAAAAAAACCTTGTATTTTGAAGAAAAAAAAAGAATTGCAGATGCTTCATGAATGTTCATTGACTCAATGAATAAAAGTTATTTCAGCTAAAAGTCTATGGGTTTGCCTTTGAACAATGATCTATTTCTGAAATTCTGACTTTGAAACCCAAGTCAACAAGTTACAGTCCCCACTGGATTAAAAGCTGTCTTTCTGAGCTTCCTTTATTTGGATTTTGGAAATGGCTCAGGTCACACCTAAAGTTATCACTGACTACAAGAAGAATAAAGGAGTGCAAATATCTAAACATCCAATGCAGACAAGAGAACAGAGGTTTGCTAGCCCCGAGAAAGCTTTATAGAATAGGTTATGCCCCTAAATGCAATTCTAAGAAAGCTGTGGCAATGCAAGAGGAATAATCACAGCAGCTCCCGGAGGTGACAGCCTTGGAGATCCACGCTCACTTGGTTACCAGACTCCAACCTGCCTCATTCCGCCCCACCCTCCAGCTCTCCACCTCAGGCCCCAGGGCACTCCGTCCCCCAGGAAGCAGTGTACTTTTGCATTGTCGTTCTTTTGTTTTAAAATCTGTTCCTTGGATTTTACCAACAATAAGCCCTCATACAAATAATCATATGCATGATTACTTAAGCTTTGCTTTCAATGAGGTCAAAGCTGCTTTTTATATGGTTAATGAGTAAATATATGTTTCAGTACATTTTACCTTCTGAGATAGGCTCCAAGTCCAAAGGAGTTATTTATGAGTTAGTCATTAGATTGTACCTGACAAGACTCAAATTAAGGAGCAAAATAAGGGCTGTCATGTATACACAATTTAACCTCTCCCTTCCATTCTACCATGTAGCACTTCTTCTAAGAGATAAAGCAGTGTCTTACAACAGAGTAGGTTGTAAGTGAAATTCAGTTAGGGTCACCAGGTAGAGTCCTAATTTGGGGGGTGGGGAAATTGGAAGCCACCAGTAAATGAAAATTTCTCAGTGAAATTCCTTAGTCCACTTTGTTAACATTTTACCTCTCCAAGCATTTGGGGGGCAAAGAGTAGTTTTCCTGGTGAACATCTGAGGTTTGTTACCATCTCAGTGTAATGCTTGGTAGAATGTGGGAAGGGAAAGAGAGGACACGTGGCAAGTTAGAAGGTAGCCAGGAGTCCACTTTGTTTCTCATTTCTCTTCTTGGCTTCGTGTCTTTGCCCAGGTGGATTCTAATGACAACACGATACCAGCCTCCCCTTTGTTATGGTTTAATTGGAGAACATTGTTATTTTTTGATGTTGGGCTTTACGGTTTCCCTTGAAATACAAATCTATTTGAGCAGGCAGTGATCACATCCCATTATTACTGGTTCATGTTCACAGCTGACTTTGTTCATCAAAAGGCTTTTCTTTGGCCATTATTTCATTGGATGTCTCTCTCTCATCCCTTCCCTAAGTAGATTTGCTGTTGGATTTTAAGGCTAGTTCTCAAATCCACATTAACAACAGTTCAATGAATTTTGCACTGAAATAAAATTAAACATTGATAGTGAAGACTTAAATAGCTTTAGTATTGAATACACATTTTTATCTGCAAAATGAAATGTTTGTACGACCATAAAACAAGACTTACCTCTGCCAGGGACAGAGACGTGGGTGCTCGTGAGGGCCAGACTCGCCTCGTCACCCAGAGTGAGGTTCATACAGTATGTCCCAGACTCCCTGAAGGCTCTTCTCACGGTCAGCAAGCACAGCTCGCCCATGTTCACATCCACAGGGTCACAGATTATGCTCTGGGTGATCTGGCAGCTGGGGTCGGAGATTATGGTACAGACCTCTGTGGGAATGCTGAGGGCACAAAGGGTGCCGAGAGGGAGAGAAGAATGTAATGTCAGTTTAAAAGGAAAAACGAGGGCCGGTCCCATGGCCTAGTGGTTAAGTTCAGCACTCTCCGCTTCGGTGGCCTGGGTTTGGTTCCCAGGTGTGGACCTGCACAACTCATTGGTGGCCATGCTGTGGTGGTGACCCACATACAAAATAGAGGAAGACTGGCACAGATGTTAGCTCAGGGCGAATCTTCCTCAAGCAAAAAGAGGAAGATTGGCAACAGATATTAGCTCAGGGCGAATCTTCCTCAGCGGTAAAAAAAAAAAAAAAATGGGGAAATCTTTATATTTCTATAAAATTGAATTCCACCTTACTCTTACTCAAACCATATGATGTCGAATTGTCACGTATAATTTACTCTTAAACAAGCCTGGGTGTGAGCTACTGTTTCCTCCATATCCTCAGGAAGGTGAGGCCCTGGGAGTGGAGGAGGAAGAAATTATGTCTCCTAAGTCAAGGGGCTGTTGGAAACTGTGAAGCCCAAGTCCTTCCCTCTACATTTTGGCTTCTTAAAATGCCCAAAGATGCAGACAGCTTAGGTGTTAGGCAAAGACATTATTAAACGCCAGAGCTGGCCCTGCCTGGGTTCCCGTAGAGATGTGATAACAACCACAGCTGTTTCTGCAGTATTTACTGTGTGCAAGGCACTGAGTTTTAGATATATGACATGGTCTTGCCTACTCCCCTCAGTGACTTTATGGGGAAAGTAATATTATCCCAGTGAAGGAGCTCAGGGAGGGGAAATAACTGGTCCAGAGTCACACCAGCCATTAGAATTGGAGCTGGGACTTGAACAAAAGATGTTTGACAACTGTCCTTGTAACCACAAGGCTACCTGGCCATGAACTACTGTCTTGGCCACGGTTTCACTTCTGAGGAGACTTCCTGGATGGAGAGACCAGGTTCTGAGGCTGGGTCTGGTGAGGGCATGGGGTGAGGTAGGGACAGGCTCCTTCTCACCCAGCCCTGGCTTCCTGCAGCAGCCTCACTCCTTCAGCCAGGTTTTTCTCTATTTTCTGTCATCCTCTTTCCACTCCTCTCTCCAAGCTGGAGAGCTCATTAGCTACCCCTTTCATCAAATAAGGCCACACTTTATACTGTTCCAGTCTCTCGATTAATTTATACATTTACCTTATGCATACATTTAAATTACAGATTTACATATTATCTGCAAATTAATATATTTACTTAGTTAATTGATATAGTATTTACATATTAATTAATTTATATTTAGTCTATTATATATAGCTATAACCAAACCATAGAAAGTCAAATTATATAATGCATTAGAAAGAGCTTTGTAAATTATAAGGAGAGACAGGATTATCAGGCGTTGCTATTAATTCACGCTAGGACATGGCCATTCCACACTGGCTTCCTGCCACTCCGGAGGAGCCTCAGGGAGCTTAAGAGTGGGGCTCTGAGCCAGACCACGGCGTGTGAAACGCGCTCTGCCGGGACCCGCCGTCTCTGGGGGCAAGTTCTCTAAATACCGCATGCCTCGTGGCCCCATCTGTAAAATGAGGAGACTTGTAGGACTGTGTAAGGATTCAATATTGTTGAGACCATAGTAAGTGTCCAATCAATATTCAATGAAGTTATTTAACTTCATCAACAGTTAAAGGTAATGAGCATTGCTCAACTCTAGCAAAACCAGTGTACGCTTGACAGCAACTCCAAGGGTCCTTCCTCATCCTGGCTTATTGATGAACTAGAAATTTAAATCAACTTAGAGAGGAAGACTGGCATGTCTTTATTCAGGCCTGGGGTCCTCACTTGACCCGTCCCTCTGACTGAGAGATGTACTCACATCCCTTCGCAGGTCACGACAAAATCCATCAGGGAGTTGTCAGGCTGCGGTGGGGACATTGGAACATCTGTCATCTTGATGATGTTAACCTCTAGAATTCCATCTAACAAAACAACCCCCGTAGAAAGACACATCAAAACACAACAGAAACCAAAGCAAACCAAACCACTCCTTAACAAATCAGAAGGCCAAACAAAATGGAGACAGCCTTCTTGCCACACCAGAAACACACCAGATCCAGGAATTTATCCCATAGCTTTGGATACATGTCCATGCAGCATTTTCAAACTCAAACTGAACTGTTCTTCAGTCCAACCTAGATCTGTATCACTGGACCCTGTGTATGTGCTAGAAGGCAGCACTCCATCTGGGTAGGTATTTCGGGAAAAGGTGACCTTGAGGGGTGCAGCCCCCAGGCTTAGGCATTGGCCAGCTTCTCTCTAGCAGAGATGGCTCAGCCCCGGGGCACACAGCTTGGGTTTTAGCCCCCTCCCCAGAACCAGGGTGCACGGCTTCGGCTTCGGCCCCCACCCGTCTTCTCTGGTGGGCACCTGTGGACGGTGCCCCAAACCCACCACGTGTGGTGGCCCTGTTCATTTCCCTTTCTTACACATAAGAAATGTGGCTTTGTGAAATCTGCTAGGGGAAGAAAGTGGAAGCTGTGGGAGCTTGTTACTGGTTTCCTTAAAGGCACATTCATTCAGATTCCTGGGACGCACAGAGTGGGGGTTCCAGGCCCTGGGCAGGCTCATTAACATGTGGGCCTCACGGAGGGCTCATTTCCACCAGGGTGTCTAAGGAAGGCTGGGATAGGCACGTGGGAATCTAGAAATTAGGAGAGTCTTTGGTTGCACACGTGTGGTATCATCTCAGAGAAAAAGTGGGTGTCCCTGCTCCCCACCCCCACCCCTCCAGACTCAGTGAAGTGAGTGGGTGGCCCCAGGTGGATTCTAACATCCTTCCCCCATTGGTCTTACCTACAATTGTGATGGTAGCTGTAAAGTAACCGTATCTGTTAATCTGGCAGTTTTCATCAGGAACATCACTCAGCTCCAGGGGGTTGTCACCACCAGGTGCTGGAGAGTTTGAGTAATAAGATTTTAGATTAGTTGCTAAGAATGTAAAAGATATACATGATATCACCAAAAATCTAAACATCTCTCTGTCTGGTCTTTAGAAAAACATCAAGCATTCTATATATTAAATTGCTGCAGAAATGTGAACTAAATGTGTAATGATTCATATAGCTGTGAAAGCTATAAGGCATTATCATTGTTAAATTATGTAAGTAAACACAATCCCATATCTTGTTTAAACACAGGAAGCAAATGAAAGGTAGAAGCCATATTAAAATGTGTGATATAACAATCATAATGAAATAAAGCAAGCCATAATAGATAAAATCATATCTCAATTTTGGAGGCAGGTATTCTGGGCCTAAATTCCAGGTCCCTTGTTTTTAGCTGTTTGAGACCATAGGCATATCATTTAACCTCTCTTTGCCTCAATTTACTCCTCTGTAAAATGGGAATAATACCTACTGACCTACTAAAGTTGAACTATTAAACTTAAATAAGATAAGGTATATAACACCTGCTTCATGCCTGCCACATAGAAAGTATTTAATAAATATCAATTTCTTTGTCCCAGTATGTACTTCAATATATCTATTTAGATGTAGATGCACTATAACATATAAGAATGTTAAGGTTGGTGTATAATAGATTAAGAAGCAAGCAACATGGAAAAAGGGAATTCTTTCCCTGTTTGGATGTCTCATAGCTGCAGAGCTTACATTCTAAAGTCTTGCTGTGACTGTGATGAGCGGAGGTGTGGGGAAGAAAAAGAATGAGTACAAGACACTTTTCAAAAATAACCCTGTATGATTAGAGCAAGGAATTTAATGCTCAATTAGTTACAATTTAAAAAGCTCTAATTGAGGTGTTGGGGTTCCTTCGACAAGATAGAAAGACTGGAAGGAAAATATGATACTGAAAATACAATGCTATCTTCTCTTAAATTTCAAAAGGCAGGAAAATGGACCCAATTTACAGGGAGGGGCATCAAAGCTCCGCAGAGCTGCATCTCTAACATAGTAATATGTAAGGACGAAGCCGGTTGGGAGATTTCTCCAGGGCTCCTCAGAGGCTTTGCTGGGTGAAAGAACGTGCCCTGTGACTCTCCTTTGCTCAGAGGCGTCTTCTCAGAGCGTCTCTGGAAACGAGTGCTCCATGGCACACACTTTGGGAAATGCTGCTGGGGTAAAGCCCAGAAAGGCTCTGACGCCACGTCAGATTCAAATGCAGTGGTTTATCATCAGGACTGGCTGTGGTAAGCCCTTGGGAATGTCCCCTGAGTTTCACCGTGGTCCTTGGAAAGTTACAGAATAATCGTTCTTTCTGTCCTGAGATTTAACTGATATGTTCTGTAGCACAGATTTGTTTTGCAGGGTATTAAAGATGGCTGGCTTTTCCCTAGAAAACTAGAACACTCTTTCTTTTGAAATTCTTGACAGGTAGAATTTAGCTGTCAAGTTAGAGCATGGAATCATGACCCTGCCATTTTTTAAAATAAAATTTCTTTTAAAAAATGACCAAGTAATAAAAGTCAATGATTTTACTTTCGGTAGAATGCTTATAAAAATGCATATGGAGTTTTGCAGACGTATCTATAAAGTCCAGTCTATAGCTATATATCTATATCTATAAAGTCAAGGTATGACTAAAAGGCTCATGGAGAAAAACTGACACCTTAAAATATGGATGGGAAAGAAAGTAAACCTCATACTGAATTCATTCTTTATGTCCCTGTTACCCAGAGAATGGTGTGAGAGCCCTTGATTCTTTGGGAAAGCACAAAATTTCCACACAATATAATATATATTACACTAATCAGCATCAGTCTTACAAAGGTTGTTCTTTTCAGATTTGTTCACAAAATTCTGAAAAATGAACAGCGGCACTGTGAATTCTGTGGCTTAAAACTAGTGCACAGCTGCCAGCCCTATAATGGAATCATCTTCCTGAGTCACCTCTTCAACTCTGCTTCTGTCTCACTCCTGTGGTTGCGTTTGGTTTCTATTCAACGGCTGTGCTTTATTATGAAACCACTTACCAAAATAGAGAGAACATAATTTTTGGTCAAATAATAATCCAATGCTCAATAATCCAAGCCTGTTAATGTGGTCTGCATAGCTGAAAATGCTCTCTCTTCTATAGGACAAATACCCCACACCACCCGCCTTTATCACATCATGGGCTGACTCCTCTCCTCATCATGGGTCCCATTACTTATTCCCACCCCTCCCTTCTCCAGCTCTCACAGCCGCTTTAAGGCATTTTGGGGTTGATTATGATTGATCTAACACCTTTAGATAAAGCCAGGCAGCTTCCCCTCACTGTAAAACCTAACTACTCTCAAAGTTACTACTTGATATCTTACAGTCTCACCTATGGAAAATAATAATAGAAACTTAAAATATGCTGTCATTGACTTAAAATATATTTTTAACACATGCTATGATATAAATAGTTTCTAAGAAAAACAAGCTAGGGGCCGGCCCGGTGGCGTAGCAGTTAAGTGCCCGAGCTCCACTGTGGTGGCCCAGGGTTCGGATCCCAGGTGCGCACTGACGCACTGCTTGGCAAGCCATGCTGTGGCGGCGTCCCATATAAAGTAGAGCAAGATGGGCACAGATGTTAGCCCAGGGCCAGTCTTCCTCAGCAAAAAGAGGAGGATCAGCATTGGATGTTAGCTCAGGGCTAATCTTCCTCACCAAAAAAAAAAAAAGAAAAGAAAAGAAAAACAAGCTAGCTTAATCAAAACGCAATTCAAAACAGACTGACATTAAATAATCTAACATTAAGCCCTTTACTATTCAGGAATTTCTAGACAGTTCTATATAGTATAGGCATCTGTAATTTATTTTGCATTTTACACCTGGTCCCCTTATTTATAAAGAAGATAAAGAAATTAATTCTCCTACAGAAATACAGAATGAAGATATATGTTTAGAATTGTTCAGTGCAATTTTATTTGTAATTGGAATTAGGATTAACCTAATCATCCATCAATAAGAGAATGGTTAAATAAATTATAGTTTATACATACTATGAAACACTACATAGCCACTGAGTAAAGTGAGTTAGATTCATGTGTACTGACAATGGAAATGTGTCTATAATGTTTGTTAAGCGAAAAAAAGTAAATTGTATAATAATATATATAGCAGGAGCCCATTTACATAAAAATAAATACAAAACATGTATATTTATAGAATATGCTTGTAGATGCATAGAAAAAGATCTGGAAAGAAACACTCCCAACTATTAATTGGGTTTAACTCTTAGGAGGAGAGTGTGAATAGGGACTTTCACTTTTATTCTCGACTTCTATATTGTATGAAGTTTTACTAAGGAACATAATTTCGTAATTTAAAACATTTCAGAAAAGAATGAATCAAAATCAGTAATAACTTATAAGGTTTTGATTTAGATATACTTAACAAGATCTAATTTTATTAATAACACACTATTATAACAGTTTATTATTTATAACTAATAGGTTTTGTTAAAAACAATAATTGCAGCAAATCTGGACATCATGATGGAGTGTTCCCTCTGGGCTTGGTGATGGCGCCCTCTTGTGACTATGGAGAGGATGCCAGTCTATTGCCATCCCCTGGATTCTGGGATGCTAAGATGTACTCATGGCTGAGTTGAGTAGGGTGGGGAATCAGATGGAAGCTACTGCCTTCCAAAGTAGACCCTTAAGAACTTCTTGAATGTCCTCATGTACTATTAGTAGAGGGTGGAATTTAACTAATTATGCCTTATATCCAGAACAATTTTAATGTCTGGAGTCTTTCCAGCTTGCTAGCTGAAACCTACTCTCAAGTTGCATTCCTTCTTGGGCCATTTGGAAAATGCTTTCAAGCATAGCTGTGTTTCATGGGATAGTAGGTGGATGTGGGCAGGGTAGAGAGGAGAATGGAAGTGGGGAGAAATGTGGAAGGGGGATGAAGAAAAGTGGAAATGGCCTGAATGTTTATAAGGAGACAATGTGTCTTCTCATAGCCGGGAAAAATGGGAGACGAACAGCAATGTGATAGGCTAGATGGGGGAAGCATCTGTACACATAACAAGGGCCAGTACAAATTAGGAAGGTCAAAGAGCTGTATAGTAGTCCCCCTTATCGGCAGGGGATACGTTCCAAGACCCCCAGTGGATGCCTGAAACCATGGATAGTACCGAACCCTATATATACTATGTTTTTTCCTATGTGTACGTACCTATGATAAAATTTAATTTATAAATTAGGTACAGTAAGAGATTAACAACAATAACTGATAATAAAGCAGAACAATTATAACAATATACTGTAATAAAAGTTACTGTTGATCTTAGCAACCTTAGCATACAATTTTTTTCTTTCCTCATTAAGTTAAGAACTTGCACCTTTTCACTTAAAGGAAGCACTTTACGGCTTCTCTTTGGCATATCTGAATTGCCAGCATCACTACACTTGGGCTTTCGGGCCATTATTAAGTAAAATAAGAGTTACTTGAACACAAGCACTTTGATACCACAACAGTTGATCTGATAACCAAGACAGCTACTAAGTGACTAAGGGGCAGTGTGTAGGGGGGGTAGGTAGCATATAAAGTGTGGATACGCTAGACAAAGGGATGATTCATGTGCTGGGTGAGACTAAGCGGGAGGACGCAAGATTTCATCAGGCTACTCAGAACGGCTTGCAACTTAAAACTTATAAATTGTTTATTTCTGGAGTTTCCCATTTAATATTTCCAGACCACAGTTGACCATGGGTAACTGAAACCTTGGAAAGCAAAACTGTGGATAAGGGGGGACTACTGTATATGAGTCACCAAATTCTACTTGCAAAGTGACTTTAAACATACTCTCCTTTCTTCTATATTCTAATAGCTTAAAATGGTGATAAAATGGCTAAAAAAAATCAACAGATACAGAATGCAATCATTGCAGAGTCTCCACACAATCCTTTAAACTAGGAATCTAATAATGTAACTTATATGAATATTTTTTTAGCTGTTAAGGAACTGCCCTCAAAGATCACCTGGAAAACACTTACGTAAAGAAGGGGTGGGTTTTGGAGGTCGGGGTGAAGGTGAAGGACAAGGTCCAGGCACTGCAGCTTGCACAGTGAGGTTAAGGTTGAAGGTTCCATTGCGCACATACGTGTGATTCAAAGTGGAATTGAGGGAAACAAACAGACCGGTATTATCCCCGAAGATCCATTTGTAGTTAATGGCAGACTTGTTGAGGAAGTGGCTGGGATCATGAATCAAGACGTTGAATATAATGGGGAGGTTCCTGAGGAAGGTTTCATCAGACAAATTTCGATTGTTCTTCTGGGACATAGTCACAAATATGGGAATCTGATCTAAAAGATATATCCAAACAAAGAAAGAACATATGATTGCTTGATTTTAAGTGGATGACTTCGATAATGCTTTTAGGTTAAAAAATTAAAGTTAGGGATAATTCAGCCTCATTTTCCTTTTTCCTATGCAAATTTTCAAGAGGTTTCCCAATTTATTCTGGAAAACATACATGGACTACAACATAATTAAATATATAAGCTTGGGAAGGAGCCCAAATGAATCGTAACCTAACCCAGAACACTTGGCTCTAACTCCTTCTTAATCCACTGACATCCCCAGAACTACGTGCCTCACCCTCAGTTAGTTTCGAGGTCACACCACTCACCAGTTACCACGTACACATCTTTCACTTTTGCGATGGGAACATACGCCCGTCGGTGTCTTCTATAGACAGTTACTTCCATGAGTTGAGGGCCAAGCGTCACATTGGCTGTGTTTATAGAAACTCTCACTGAACACCGTCCCAACCTCTGGAAATACTGACCTTTGAGAAGATGGAAATTTTTAGTTATTAGCTACGTTACACAATCATTGTAAGAAGTTATTGTTTCTTAAAACTAGTGACTGCCATTTAGAGGTTGTTCTGGGAAGGTGAAAAACGGGATGGGAATGTGGTCCTCGCTGCTTCAGAAAGGAAGATGGTGCTCACTTGTATGTAAAACCTTATAAAACCACCCCACAGTTATATAAATGTAATTGTATATAGTTGGTTAAAATGAAAGGAGCTGTTTAGTGGGTTAATACAGTTAGTCCTTAGTTTACAAATATATACTTTTTATAAGTGCGTGCTCTGGCACTTGAAATACATGTGTCTCCCACAGAAAATACATTTAATGTAATGGTGAGGTGTCCAAGGAGTTAAAACAATTTATCCAAAAATCTACCTCATTTTTGTAATGATATTACTATTTCAGCTATATTATTAAGCAGCTTTTTTTTTTCTTTTTGGGAGACTAGAATCCTCCACCTTCTAATAGTATTTGTATGTAAAGATGAAGTAAGTGAATGAAAAGAAATAGGGTATGGTGGCTATGAAAAGGAATGGAGTGGTTCTGTAAACACATTTATAGAACACCCTTGGGTCATTCTTTTTCTTTCTCCAACCCTAACCTAAATCTAACTGCCACTGGCTGGCTAGTGAACGTAATTCCTCTCCTTCAGGGCTCAAGGATTTTTCTAATCCTATTGAGGCACCTGGCACAGATGTGTCATTGGAACAACAGGTATTGTAAAGTGGATGCTTGAGTGATAAGGATGTTTAAAGATCATGTTTATCACACGGTCAAAGGTGTCAGAAAAATACACTAGTCTTCTAAGGGATACGTAATTCAGAATCCCCCTTTGCCTTGAAATGCAGAGGCAGCTCTGCTGGAGATTGTAAGGGGAAGAGGTGTCTCTTGGGGGTTAGTTATATGTGAGGGAAATGTGAGTTCTGGCACCGAGAGACAGATCACAGAGGCAATGCTTAGCTGAGGGCGAGTATGAAGTAACTGAGACCTCAGCAGAAGATGGAAATTCAAAATATTCTTATTGAAAAAACAACAATTTCTGGGCTGAAATCTGATTCTAAATAAAGACATCTTAACTAGTTAAGTTAATGAATGTTAACTAGGCTAAAGAGTGTCTGGAGTGTTAGTGAGCATAAGTGACCCCATGGAAACTGTCAGGTCAAAGAAATCACGACATTTGGTGAACTGACTGACAGGGCCATGAGGGCATCAGAAAAGTCAGCTTTAAATCAACTGATTTAAATAGACAGGCATAATATTTGATAAATATTTTGTACTTTGTTGAACCAGAATGTATTATTAATATGTTGTCTTGATTTGTAAATAAGTTAGTTGAAGAAAGAGAAGCTTTCTCCAATTTATGAAGAAAGACAAAATATTTAGAAATTTGGAGGCTGCATGATTGGTAGCAGTTTTTAAATACTCAGAGCCAGGTGGCACCTGATGACATTTTTAATGAAGAACTTAGCAGCTTTGCTAATAAAAACCTAAATTTGCTCCTCCCAAAAGTAATCATTTCACAAATAATACAGCCAAGTGGATACCATTTGTGGTTAAAAACAAAAAAGAGGATAGGCTATGTTGGAGAAAAACCATGGTTAAATTATGTTATTTCTATACAATGGAATATTATACAGTCATTAAAATAATGTAAGTAAAGAATTTTAATGATATAGTCAAATGCTCATGATATTAAGCAAAAATGTGTATATATTATGATCTTGATAAAAAAATACTAGTAAAGAAAACACCACATTAACAGTGATAATCTCTGGTGTTAATTATGGATGACAATTTTTATTTATACTTTTCTGCATTTTCCAAATTTCCTACAAAGAGCAGAAGTTTAATTCTTAAAAATCTTTTTGAAAACACAAAAAATTAAATAAATAAACAAATGCCCATCCATGTACCATTCAAATAAATATTAATATTTTTTCATATTACTATTTTATACAGAAAAACATTGAGTAGCTTTGTTTTAAAAAAGAAAGCTGAATCTGTTTTTTTTTCTCCTTTTAATTCTTTGGTGCCCTGGAGATTTGGTGAGGCTAATCGAGACTTTATTTTTATCCCTCATCCTCTACCCCAGCTAAGGAAAGTTAATAGAGTAACTGTTTTTAAACTCTCAGTCTGTTATAATTCTTGATTATAGAATAAGAGAAAAAAGTTAAAATTATAAGAGAAACAGAAGACGCTAAGGGGTTTGTAAAAGTCCAACCAAGTGTGTGAAACACATAGACGAAATTCCGTTTCTTCCATCCAGGGGGGTGAGGGAAAGGCTTTCCATCAGGGAACACGTTGTGATGATCTTGGCTGGTGTCATTTTCCCGGTCATTGTCCTCTGACCATGCTGCCCAGTTGTAAACAAACGGGTCAGGAGATGGGCCAGTATCTAAACAGAGAGAGAAACAAGCCATGCTTGTCATCTGGGCTCAGAATGCCCAGTGCTCATCAATGAGTTAAACACTTGTTTGTATTTTTCATAACCAGTTTAAACATAGTTGCACAACTAAAAACCTAATATTCAGAATTCATCCAATGGCACATTTATGACCTGTGTATTTTTAAGCATATATGTTATATTTCAATAAAAGTTTTACATAAATCAATTATTCAGGAAAAGTTCAATCTAGAGATATCACTTAATGTAGTTATCTTTATTTCGGGTCTCCAAATCACAACCATATTCAAAGGAAACTGAAGGATGCTTCATCTTTTTATTTTGATACACTTTCTCTGACTGTACCTTTTTTTCCTGACTTATCTGACATTATGATTCTCCACTCCTAAAGACTTTAACACACATCTCCTAAGAATAAGGGCAGTCCCCTACATAACCACAACACCATTACCACCCCTACCACAGTCTAATCAAGGTTCACATACTACATTGGCTATTTTGTCTCTTCAAATGACAAAGGAAGGAAGGAAGGAAGGAAGGCGGGGGAGGAAGAAAGATTCAAATACAGCAAAATGTTAAAATTATTGAATCTAGGTAAAGGCTATTTGGGTGCTCAGTGTACCCTGCTTTCTACTTTTCTGTATGTGTGAAAATTTTCATTTTAAACAAATCACGGTCAATATTGTTCATCTAGAACAGTCCCCTCACCTTCTTGGTTTTTTTATGTTACTGACACTTTTGAAGAATCTTTTTATTTATCAATCTGTTACAGTCATTATTTTTTATTCTTAAATTGTCCCAAATATGGCCAGTGGAGCCCCTTCAAGCTGGCTTCTGTGTCCTTGTGACATGCCCCCATCAGTCTTTGAGCACTTCCCTACTTTCTGGTACAAGAAGATGTTGCAGGCTCACATGGTCCTCTCCCCGCCCTAGACTCGGAATTAGTGATTTCTCCAAAGATCCCTAGTTCCTTTTAATGGTGATAGATATTTTATAAAAATTTTTATAAGTCACAAGGACTCTTTCATATAAAAACGCTCAGAGGGCTAGATTGTTATTTGAAACACTCATAAGAATCAGTTTTTTTAGAAAAGAAGAAAGAGAAAAAATGCTACAGAATATTAAACACAACCCTTTTAAAATATCAGACCCTTTCTATACAGAATCTAATGTTTTCTTCATAGGAAGATGATAAATTAATAAAGAATGAAAACATCAACTGTTTAATAGAAGTTCTAAATAATAAAATCAGATCATAAGTGCATTTAATAGCCTTGTCATTGATTGGTGAATCTCAGTAATTATCTCAGAGCTTTTGAGAATGTATAGTTCTAACAAGACAATTTCCCTTGATGTGTTTGTGTTCATTTGTTCTCTTAACATGTACAAAGAGCCTATCTGCTTTAACTAAGAGCAAAGGAAACCAAAATATGCACATTTTAGCATTTGTGCTGGCCATACAGCATTTGCTTAAGAAATACTTGTGAGCAGAAATTAATCTGATCAGTAAACCTCTGCCAAATTGGCTATTTTTTAAGTAGCCAAAAGAATTCCAGGTAATAAAACAAAAATCTGAGAATCAACAAGATATTTCTGTCCAATCAACTGAGTGTGATAATGTAGCTTTTGAAGAGGGTTCCAAGCAGCAGAGAGCCACCAGTTTGCTGACGTGGGTTTGGCTAATGTTGATGTTGATGAAGGGACTAAGTGGGACCACACACTCACCCTCCCTGTCATCCAACTTGAGGAGGGGGGTGGCAAGGGACAACAGCAGCATTTACACAAGTACCTGTGAGCATTAAGGTTTATGAGAACTACTGTGAGGAGTAGTTAGGAGAACTAGTGTGTTCCTATCATGTGAGTAACATTCCTTACCATTTCGGCAGTTCTTCTCATAGACTATGTTGCCATTGGCATCTTCCTTTTGGCATCTGGGGAATACCAGGTTCACCACAAACGTTATAGTTGAGCCCACCAGTGCTGGTGAATCACTGGTCAGAACCGCCTGGACATGGCCTCCTAGGGCATAAAAAAGTAGAACTCAATGATCAAGCACTTTTTGTTCCTTTCACTGATAAAGTTAAATCTACCAACAAGGAACAGAGGATCCTTATGCCTCTTTATGATACGTTAGTTTATTTTCTGAATTCCTAACTTTAGCTTTCAGAGTACAACAACATTCTAGAAGATGAATAAAAAAAGAAATCAGACCAGTTAAGGAATTCTCTAAGCATAGAAAGAACACTTAAAATAATTAAAGGATTTGCTCAATTGGATTGAAGAGACAAGTATTAAAGGTTTGTATTTCTTAATCTCAAAACTAATGATGGAAAGACTCTTTCTTTCATGTGAATGGAAAGATATGCGCTTTCTGACCAACCACACTTTTTTTTTTTGATTGTGAAATTTTTGTTGAACATTATTGTTTATCAGTCACCATATAAGCGCATCCCTCCACCCCTTGTGCCCAGCCCCACCCCCCTAGCCCCTGGTAACCACCAACAGTTCTATCTGTCTGTGTGTTGGTATATCTTCCACATATGAGTGAAATCATGCCCTGTTTGTCTTTCTCTTTCTGGCTTATTTCACTTAACATAATACCCTCCAGGTCCATCCATGTTGTTGCAAATAGGCACCCACACTTTTGAAACAGTCAAAAACTGCTCTGGAGTCACAGATCAGAAGATGACCATTCCCACATTAGTAAATACGTTTGATGCTAAATCTCCTTGTTCTCCAAAATCTAATAGCTACTACCTTGTTAATTTCTAAAGTGATTAAGCATTTGTGTGTGCGTGTGTGACTTAGAAAGCGATAATGCTGAGATAAAGGAATGACTGCCAAATCTAGGTGGCTCCCATTTGGTAACTAGAGTACTGTCATTCATGGATGCAATATAAGCCATGGGATCTCAAAGTCTACAATCTATGAGATAATTTAAATAGGAAATTACAGTTGTTTGGGTTGAGTCTTTTGATTTACCTTTCCAGGAGTTTTTCCACCGTGGGTCTCCCCTTTTCCACACTGGATAGAGTTTTTCATTCCAGTCATTTTCATCTGAAGACCAACCATTTAACTGGTTGTGCTCCCTCATATAACCAGAAGGTCTTTCATTACTCAGCACATCATGAAATCCTATATTAATATTTGAAAAACAAATTATTTCATCTACTCCATTCCTCATTTAGTACTTATGTAACAACGGTTAAAGCAATTTTTCATTTCATAAGGTTGGAAAGCACACATAATATTTCCAATATGTCAAGCAAAGAAAGGGTACTTAAAAAAAAAATCTAGTGGAAATATCTGGAATACAGGCATTCAGACCCTATCTCTTTAAGTACTTTAAATGAATCAAGGAAAATTTTTGAAAGTCAGTATTTCTTAGCCATCATTTGGTTTCTCAAAATATACACTCTGAATATTTGGATTTGATACAATATCATTAAGAAAACACTAATGCCACTGACCTTCAGATCAGTTTTTGCATCTTTTCCCCTTCTGAACTGTTCACCTGGCTAAAAAAACGCCAGGCTCAGGAGTGCCTCTAGGATTCCAAGAGATGCATATCAGTGCTGGAGAGACCACTGTTGAACAATCTAATTTTTGGGGGGAAGGGGGCGCAGAGTTCAGCATGTGGTCTGTCTTAGTGAATGTTCCATATGTACTTGTGTAGCCTACATTTGTTGGGTAGAGTGTTTTTTTCATGTCATTTAAGTCAAGCAGGTTGATAGTGTTTTGGAGACTTCTGTGTTCCTATTGATTTTCTGTCTGCTTATTTCAATCACTGAGAGAGGAATGTTAAAATTTTCAGCTATAATTATGGATTTGCCAATTTTCCAATTTCTTCTTTCAGTTGTCAGTTTTTGCTTTATGT
Source organism: Ceratotherium simum simum (assembly GCF_057802395.1). Classification (NCBI taxonomy): domain Eukaryota; kingdom Metazoa; phylum Chordata; class Mammalia; order Perissodactyla; family Rhinocerotidae; genus Ceratotherium; species Ceratotherium simum. The sequence goes on along the minus strand of NC_141900.1, from coordinate 56,072,595 downwards.
ATTTTGAAGCTCTGTTTAGAATTGCTAAGTCTTCTTGATGAACTGATCCTTTCTCAAAAGGAATTGACCCTCTTTATCTCTGGTAATATTCCTTGTTCTGAAGAATACTTTAATGTTAATGCTTAGTATTTAACTGATACATCTTTTTCCATCCTTTTACATTTAACCTATGTGCATTTTTATATTTTAAGTGGGTTTTATTTTCTTTTGACCTAGTCTGACAATCTCTACCTTTTATTTGGAGTGTTTAGATAATTTACATTTAGTGTAATTATCTATATTGTGGGATTTAAGTTTACCATCTTGTTTTCAACTTGTCCCATCTGTTCTTTATTCCTTTTTCTTTTCTTGTGCTCTTTGGGATTATTTTTGGATTTTATTTTATCCCTACTATTGGCTTATTAGCTATAGCTCTTTGTTTTGTTTTGAGTGGTTGCTCCAGGGTTTATGATATGCTAATTCTCTTAAAGTTTTTTCTAATCTTGAGTTGATGCCTTTTTGCCTCACCTGACAACTCCGGTGGTAACATTGTCTCTTTCTTTGAGGATTGTAGCAGACTGTTTGGTTGCCTGCCCAGCAGCCATTTCCTGCCTGCTCTCCTCCTCTTTTTATCCCCCACTTGTTGCAGAGCTTCTACTGTAACAGTTCAAAATCACAGATGCTCACTTCCCTAGTTTTCCTTACAGTTTGGGCAGGAGCAGATGATTAGATCCCGGCCAGTGGGAGCTGAGAGGAAGTCTGCTAGGGGCTTCTGGGAAAGGTTTTCCTCTTTCATTAAAAGAAACATGTGAGAACTAATTCCATTTTTTCCTCCTGAGAATTGATTTTGGAGATGGTAGTGTAATGATATGATGACAGTCATATTTAACCACGTGGGCACAAATCTGAGGAAGCAAGCCAACACATCAAGGGCATCAGGATGGAAGGATGGAAAGAGTCCTTGATGATGTTGCTGAGCTGTTGCTCTAGCCCTGCCCACCCCTTGATGGATTCAGTGAGATAATAAGGGTCTTATCCAACTTATCTGAGTATTCTATTACTCACAGCCAAATGCTCAACTGTATATAACCCTCAGCCAGCCCCTAATCATAGACTATCATAAACTGTTCTCTCATCAATTCATGTGGTCTTATGTCTTGGCCTGGCCATTGAATCTTAGAGCCAGAAACACTGTCTTCTCTTAAATCCTGGAAGAGCACCTCCATGAGGTGTGGTATTTAGTAGGTGCTCAGAGAAACCATATTGAACAGATGCCACTAACCTCTGTCTTCCATTCCTCCATGCTGCTAGAAGGCAGCAGCATGTTATTCCTTTCTTATAAGGGAGGCAAATGGAAATGGAAGAACATTGAACTGAGAGTCACAGAACTTGGTTTCTAGTCTTAGTTCTGCTACTAAAAAGGCTGTGTGACCTCAGATCATGTGACTTCTCTTGGCCTTCAAATCAGACAAAAACCAAATGTCTTGTGATTCTGTGAGATTGTTCCTATTTGGAAACAGATACTAAGTGAGGGCAGGAAATGCATGTTTATCAATAAATGTTTATAACTGAAAATTCACTCAAAATGAGTCACAGAGTGGTAGAATGTTCAATCTGGAAAGAACTAAAATTAGTTAGTTCAAATCCTTCATTTATAGATAAGGAAATTTAGGCCTAGAGAAGTGATATCGTTCACTCAGAGTCATCTTCCATCGAGTAGAAATGAAGATTCACATCTTTTGATTCCTAGGACCAGTTTTTTCCTTTGTTCCAAAGAGTCTTCCTCTTCCTCAGATCCTCAGTGAAAGTCAGTGTTTCCAGAAATATAATAAAAACAGAGATTTCTCCTCTGATTTTAAATGTCAGAAGTCAAAGAAAAATACAAACTTAAAAGGAGAGTGACAATGAATAGACACATAGGTCCAAAGTATAGACTAGAGAATCCAGAAATCGGCTCACACAAATATGCCTTATTGATTTTTGACAAAGATGCAAAAACAATCCAATGGAGGAAAGATAGCTTTTTCAACCAATGGTGCTGTAAGAAAGTAAAAAGCACAGGAGAAATCTTCAGGCTCTAGGTAGGAAGGAATTCTTAGACTTGACACCAGAAACAGGATCTATAATAGGAAAAATTGATAAATTCAACCTCATTAAAGTTAAAAACTTTTGCTCTATGAAATACCATGTGAAGAGGATGAAAAGGCAAATTATAGACTGGGAGAAAATATTTGCAAACTGCATTTCCAACAAAGGACTAATATCTACAACATATAAAGGATTTTCAAAACTCAATATTAAAAAACAATCCAATTAAAAAATAGGTAAAAGACCTAAACAGACATTTCACTGAAGAAGATATACAGATGGTAAATAAACACATGAAAAGATGTACAATATCATTGGCCAGTAGGGAAATGCACATTAAAACCACAATGAGAATGACAAAAATAAAAAATAGTGACACATTAGGTGTAGAGGAGGATGTAGAGAAACTGGATCACTCATACATTGCTGGTGGGAATGTAGAATAGTACAGCCACTTTGGAAAACAGCTTGGCAACTTCTTGTAAAACTAAACACACAATTAGAATGCAACCAAGCAACTGTATTCTTGGGCATTTGTCATGGAGAAATGGAAATGTATGTTCACATAAAAACCTGTACATGAATGTTCATAGCTGCTTTATTCATAATAGCCCAAATTGGAACAACCCAGATATCTTTCAATGAGTGAATGGTTAAACCAACTGTGGTCCATCCATACTATGGAATACTACTCATTGATAAAAAAGAACCAACTATTGATACATGCAATAACTTCAGTAAATTATGTTGAGTAAAAAAAGTCAGTCCCCAAAGATTACACACTGTATGATTCCATTTATATAACATTCTCGAAGTAACAAAAGTATAAAAATGGAGAACGGATTAGTGGTTGCCAGGGACTGGGGGTGGGGTGGGGTAGGAAGGGGAAGAGAGTTTGGCTAAAAAGGGCATGAGGGATCCTCGTGGTGATGGAACTATTCTATATTTTGACTGTATCAATGTCAATATCCTGGTTGTGATATTGTGAAATACTTGTGCAGGATGTTACCATTGGGAGAAACTGGTAAAGGGTACAGGGAATCTCTTTGTATTATTTCTTATAGCTGGGTGTGAATCTACGATTACCTCAAAATTAAAAAATGAATTAAAAAAATAGAATAAAACAAACCCAATAGTAAGCATACTTTAAAAAGAAAAAAGAGGTGTGTGTGTGGTGGGGGGATAGATGTAAAGGTAATTGGAGTCACACTCAGTACAGCTGTGTGGCTCTTTGCTCCACACTTTGAACTCCCTGCTCTGTTCACCAGAGAGGTGCCCGCTGGGCCGCTTGTTAACTTGGTCAACACCTTCTCCTTCCTCCTTTTTACTAGGGCTATGACTGGAAAGTGGCAAGGAATCTCTTGGTGTTTCATACCCTGCTAAATCCTACCCATCCCTATTTTTTCTGGCCAGAATATTTAGTCTAAGGCAAGGTGAAGTCAAAAACGTCCAGGTTTTGTTACATTGCCTAATAGGTTGGGACTCGCTCTCAAACTGACGGCCGAGAATCAGCCTCAGGCTAATCTGTCTTCTTGAGCAGAGCAAAGAGGAGCTGATGGAAAGAAGGCAAGAATTAGGCGCAGGGGCCTCCCTGGCAGTTCTCTGTTCTCCGTCTCCCCAGCCTGCAGACTCTCGGGCAGTCTGTCCAGGGAGGTACACTGGGGTAAGACAATTGCTAGCATGTACGTCTCCCACTTCAGCACATTTTGTTAGCTGATTTCACAAGAACCCTATTACCTAGTTTTGCAAGAAAAGGAAACGAAATCCCCGCCCGCGGCTGGCAGGGAACCCAAGTCTGTCCAACCGCAGGAAGGACAGCGGTGGCCGTAGAAGCCGCCTTCTTCCTCTTACCCACTGCGTGGCCTACGCCGAGTTACTTGCTCTCTCTGTGGCCGGTTTCCTTGTTTGGGAAACGGGACCATAACAGTGCCAGCCTCCCGGGCTGTTCCGGGGCCGCGTGCAGCACAGCAGCCCCAGCCCGCGCCAAACACCGGGTCGGCGGGGCCTTTGGAGGGCGCGGGCGCGCCGCAGTCCCCGCGTCTGGACTCCTTTGTCAACCATCAAAGACGCGGGCCTTTTCCTGGTCCCAGTCACCGGACATCGGGGGCGGGAGTGTCCCGGGGCTGGGGGCGCCGCCCAAGCCTCCGGCCTCAGCGGCTCGCAGCAGAACTGGCCGAGCCCCCCGCTGCTTCCCTCCCCTCCCCGCAATGCCTCCCGCACCACCACCCCTTGTTCGCCCACCTCACGCCTTGCACCACCATCCAGGGCGCCCAGCGCCCCCTTCTCACACCCCACCCCTGCCGGGGCCTGTCCAGCCCCCAGGAAACCGGCCCTCGCGCTCCGGGGCTACCAGCGGCTCCCTCCTCTTCCTCTCTCCGCCCAGCAGCCGGCGGGGATCCTGCTCTGCAGGGCAATCTAATTGTAGGACGTTTCTCTCCTGCAAGGAGGAGTGAAATGCCGGTCTGCACAGGCGCCCCAGGCCCTGTGTCCAGGATCCTTCTCTCTCAGAACTGGGCCGAGCAGGTGAAAAGCAAGACCGGGGCGCTCATCTGTTGCATGGGGGGACCATCTGCTCCACAAAGGTGTTTGTGGGAATTACCTGAGTAATGTAAGCAAAGCGGCCAGCATAGAGATCACACACGGTGGGCACGAGGTTGATGCTGGTCCCTTCTCCCACCTACCTCCCGGTATGGAGTTATCCTGCCGAATCGGACCCCTGGACTTTTCATCCAGTTAACATCATGACTCTATTGGAGTGAGTGGAGTCGACCTTCTGGGTGATGTATAATTCACTTTTTTCTCCCACACCATGCTAACTCTGCCTAGAGGATGGGGGCCACCACGGCCACCCATCCCTTGGACTGGACAAGTGGGCTGCACAGGAGTTCAGTGGTTGCCAACCATGACTTTGCATTCCACTCACAAGAGCAGCTTTTTAAACAAGGATGCTCAGACCCCACCTCCAAAGATTCTGATTTCACTGATCTGGGCATCAGCTTCGTTAAAAAGTCCCCAACCTCTAATGTGTAACTAGAATAGAGACCCAGGGCTTCAACTCTTCTCTCAGTAATCTTACTATAGCTGCAGCAAGCTCCTGCAGGTCTGTGAAGAAATATCAGCAGGATTACCAACAGCTTCTGGGTTGTGATTATTAGAGAGCTTGTCTCCAGATTTTGAGCCCATTTCTTCTGAGGTCTCTACCCCATTGGGTAGAAACCAGACAAAGTTTAGTGGGTAGCATTGCTTTGCTCTCAGGCCAGAGACTGTTCCCCGCACACCTCCATCCTCCCACTGTCTGGCAAGAGAGTAGGTGGCGATTGTGATGGAAAAAATCTCCATAAGAGAGGGGCTTGCATAGTTATTACTTTCCAAGAGCCTAAAGCATTTTGCTGTAGTTTCAACATTCCCAACCATTTCCAGAAGAAGCGCGAGAGCATGAAATCTTCCTGAGGAGCTTCATGAAGTCCAGCTTCTGCCTCAGACATTGCTTCAGACAACCCATCACCTCAGCCAATAGCCAGAGAATGGGTTAAACACAGAAATTGAGAATTACTCACGTTTGGCGGCATCAAGTGGCAATCTTGCAGCCAGAAGCAGAAATCCCAGGAAACAGTAGATACATTCCATGCTGAATTCTCACAGACCCAGGCAATCAAGGTTTAACTTGTAACTCCTCTGGCTCCCTCCACTGAGAACAACAGTGCGCTTCTGGCCTCTACTGCGCCCTACTCCTTATTTTAATAAATACTGGGCCTCGGGGCAGATCATGTGATGGTATTAAGCAGCATTGCCTGATCTGCTCTCTTGAGTTCAACCTCTTACAACTCATGTGCTTCTGACTCACTCACTCTTAGCATCTATTTATTCACTTTTCAGATGCACACCATTTCAATGTTGTAATTCCACATTTCTAGTTAAAGGGATTTCCTTTCCTATGGACCCTATTTTAATATCCTTCACCAAATAAATTTTCAATCTCCAACCTCATTGATTATCAACTTGCTGCAGTTCCTTTACTGATTCACTCACACAGCTCGTCTTGAGATGTCACAGTTACGCTTCTTTTGCTATAATTTAGATGACGAGCTTCTCAAGTGCTAGCTGATCCTGTACATTCCCTTCTCCCAAGAGGAGACAAAGATGGGGGGGGGTGTCTCTTCAATCACTTGAGATTGTGGATTGCATATATGGATAACAACATATGTTGTGCCAGAAGGTGCTTGAAACAGCTGCACAGGCTTCTGGTAATTGAGAAATTTACTTAAAAGCACATTTAGGATATCTGTGCAATTCCGTATAACTTTTGGAACAACCTGCATAATTTTTGGTAACTGCTCTCAAAGCATTTATGTGTTGTATCACTCGGGGTCAATTGCATAAAACATACTGCATATTTATTTCATGTTACAGAACGCGGGCATTAAGTGTAAAAACAAGCTTGCCTGGAACATAAGTTTTATACAATCAAATCATTTCTGGTTATAGAACGTGCAGAAAATGTGGCAACATGAACACTTTCCTGCATGTGGTCTTTCTCTAAGTCACATCCACACGACCATTTTCAGTACATGTAGAAGTCCTGGTTGGGGGTGAGGGTAAAATTTGGGGTATTGATTTATGTTTCAGTTGTGCTAGCGAGGAATAGAAATAAATAGTCTGTGAAACTAAAACCCATGGAGCAGGAAAGGCCAACTCCCTACCCGAAGGCCACACACAGCTCTTGAGAGCTCCTTTTACAGCCTTTGAAGCAAATAGGAAGGAAAAACAGCAAAGGGAACATCAGTCAGGATCGAAACAAAACTGTTTTCAAATATAGATGAATGAACGAATAATGGAAATGTTTATTAGTTTTATGTAATGTGAATAACCTATATAGTTCTGTTTGCTTTTTACAACAAATGTGTAACTTTTATAATTAAAAAAGAGCTTTTCAGTTTAGGGAAAACTTACTATTGATGTATTTTTAAGGATTACTGCCCTTTGTTTCTGACAGTTCGTTCGGGCTTATATTTTTGGCCAGATCAGCTACCTCTGTTTCTAAATAAATTGGAAGTGTCAAACTCTTCTGTAACAAGACCTTAATTAATAGGGAGACAGACACAGTGATCAAATCTTCTTTTATGTCTTCTCTCTTTCTCTGCCCCATCAAGGGGAGATGGTAATGACAAGGGCAGCAGGCAAAAAGGTAGGCAGCTGGACGGAGGTGAAGAAGAAACCAGAAGTTCTTAATTCCGAAGCATGACAAATTGGATAATCTGCCGTGATAATCAACAGTTGACAACATATAAAGTAGTTTACTTTGTAGGACTCAGATACAGGGCTATTTTGGATAAAGAATATCCTCAAGGTTTTTTTTTTTTTTTTTTTGAAAAATCAAATCATACTGTGGATTAAGTTTGAAATAGTTCATTGAAAGAAGGGAAATATCTCAATTACTTGGAATTATCGACATGATTATTCTGTTTGGAAACGATGTTGAGAAAAGTAATGGTCAACTTTCGAGAAGGTCCTAAGTTGCCTCTAAGTGTCTGGTTTCTGACCCCTCGTGGTGGCCACAGTCCCAACGTGAGGAGCAGCACCTGAGATGTACTGATTGCACCAGCCACCCAAATGGGGACACGTGAAGTGGCAGGTGGTGGCCACACCCAGGAGTCATGGCAGGCAGCAGGGGAGTTAACATTTTTAATTTTAGGAATATCTCAGTTCAAACTGGTGTCTTTAAGCAAGATAATAAAAATTAAGGTCCTTTTTTCCCCAACTTTTGTAAACAACACAAATCTATTATCTTACATTCTAGAAGTCAGAAGTCTGAAATGGGTCTTCACTCAACCAAAATCAAAGTGTCAGCAGGGAAGCTCTAGTGAAGAATGTTTCCTTGCCTTTTCCAGCTTCTAGAGGCGTTCCACACTTTCTGGCTCGTGGCCCCCTTCCATCTTCAAAGCTAAGCAATGGCCAGAGGAGTCTTTCTTATGCTGGGTCATGCTGACACTGCTTCTTCTTCCTCCCTCTCAATTATAGGAACTCTTGTGATTACGTTGGGCTCACCTGGATAATCCAAATTAATTTCCTTGTCTTCAAGTCAGTTGATTAGCAACCTTAATTCCATCTGCAACCTTAATTACCTCTTGCCATATAACATATTCACAGGTTCCGGGGATTAGGATGTGGACGTCTTTGGGGGGGTCATTATTCTGCCTATCACAGTTACATAGCAGGTGACTTAGCAAAAAATCCTCTTTATGAAGAACAGGGTGTGATGAGAGCAGTGGTGGGAAGGACCTCCCAGAGGTTACAGACTTGTTGAAACAAAGTCTTTGATATTTGGCAGAGCAGAAAGGCAAGAACAAACGAAAGATAAAAGAATCAGTTCAAAGAGAGAGAAAGCCCATGTGACTGCCTTGTCCTAATGTGAGCTTTTTAACATGTTATAATCAGAGTCACAGTTTTCGGATTTAGGCATTAACAAATGACTTGGCGACTTCTGTTTTGTGTCTAGTTCTTTGGTCTCTCCTGTCTGTGCACTGTCAGCATGAATAAATAATTAAACTTCCTTGTTTCCAGGTTTACTTAGTTTTGAAATTATTCTTCCACGAACATATTTTTCCTGTTTTTCAGGGAAACAGAAGAAAATGAATCCTAAAGAGCATCCTTTTCGGGTCACTTCTGCAATCACAAATAGGCAACTGCTGTTGTATTTTTTTTTTTTTTTTTGGTGAGGAAGATCAGCCCTGAGCTAACATCCGTGCTAATCCTCCTCTTTTTGCTGAGGAAGACCGGCTCTGAGCTAACATCTATTGCCAATCCGCCTCCTTTTTGTTCCCCCAAAGCCCCAGTAGATAGTTGTATGTCATAGTTGCACATCCTTCTAGTTGCTGTATGTGGGCCATGGCCTCAGCATGGCGGGAGAAGCGGTGCGTCGGTGCACACCTGGGATCTGAACCGGGGTCACCAGTAGCGGAGCGTGTGCACTTAACTGCTAAGCCATGGGGCCGGCCCTGCTGTTGTATTTTTAGCCTAATTTTCCAGCTGGAGGAATTGGACACTAGATGTGGGCAAAGGGATTTGCTTCTTGGAATGCTGGCTTGCAAACATTTTTTGACATGACTCTTCTGATGGAGTCACTGGCCCTGTTTAAGATTAGAAAGAGCAGTACGTGTAGAAAAATGTGGATTATCACACTAAGTCCTAGATTTGTTTTTAAAGTACTTTCTCTGAATTATTAGTGGAGAAGGAGAGTAAGACATGAAAGTTTATCACATGGATGAAGAAACAATGATGAATATGTTCCTTTCTTTTCTACCTTTGGTACCCATAGAACAGTGGACAGAGAAGGGAGAAATAGAATGGGATCTATGGAGAGAGAAAGAAGGGAGGGGCCAAAATAGAAATCTAAATGGAAACTTGGCTTCCAGTTTTATGATAACTATGGATTACCCAGAAATGTCTCAGAGCACTGGAGCAAGCACATCGCATTCACTCATTGGAGAGCAATTGTAAGACCAAGAAAGAAGCTACAGCAGAAATCAAAAGAAATTTTGACTGTAGAAGAAAGGCCAGAAACTGAAGATAAAATAGCATCTTGGATCTTTATTTTCACACCTAAACTCAGCTTTTTCTCAATGAAATTTTTAAACACCTCAGGTAGAATTTAATTCAGCAAGCACCAGTGGAGGTCTACTTTTCTATGGTAGCCATCAACTACCAAGACATAAATGACAATCTCTGACCTCAAAGGAGCATAGGGGATGTCTTATTGGGAAAATAAGACATTAACCCAGAGAATGGGTAATACTATGAGACACTATTTGAATTTTTTTATTCTAGAAACTTTCCAACATACACAAAAATAGAGAGAATAACGTAATCCACTTCTGTGTACCCATCACTTGCTTCAATGATCATCAGAATATATAGCCAGTCTTGTTTCATCTACCCCCCTCTCCACACCGATATCTACAGGATTATTTTAAAACCAATAATAAACATCACTGGCGTGTGATATTTAAACTAAGTCATGCAGATAGAGCTAAAGGAGTTCAAAGAAGATGGAAGATGAAAAGAAGTCTTTATGGAGAAAGTATGACTTGACTTAGTTCTTGAATGATGAGTTAAATTGGATAAGCACAGAGGAGGCATGGGGAGAGCCCATTCCAGGTAGGAGGGAACAGTATGAATAGAAGAAGGAACATTTTAAAAAATAAAAAGAGGTACATATATGCAATGGAATACTACTCAACCATAAAAAAGACAAAATCTTGCCGTTTGTGACAACATGGATGGACCTTGAGGGTATTATGTCAAACGAAGTAAGTCAGACAGATAAAAAAAATTACCATGTGATTTCACTCATATGTGGAAGATAAACAAACAAACAAATACATAGATACGGAGAACAGATTGGTGGTTACCAGAGGGGAAGGAGGTTGGGGAGGGTGAAAGGGGTAAAGGGGCACACGTGTATGGTGACAGATGGCAACTAGACTTTTGGTGGTGAACATGATGCAGTCTATACAGAAGGTGAAATATAATGATGTATACCTGAAATTTATAAAATGTTATAAACCAACGTGACTGCAATAAAAAAAATTTTAAAAAGGAAATTTAGCCTTTAAAAAATAATAATAAAATAAAAGGAATGAAGTATTGATACATGCCATGATGTGGATGAATCTCAAAAACATTATGCTAAGTGAAAGAAACCAGATACAGAAGGTCAAACATTATATGATTCCATTTACACGAAGTGTCCAGAATAGGCACATCCACCGAAAGAGAACAGACTGGTGACTGCCAGGGGCTGCAGGGAGGAGAGAATGGAGAGTAACTGTTAAATGAGGTTTTATTTTGACGTGTTGAAAATGTTTGATAGAGGTGGTTGCACAACATGGTGAATGTGCTAAATTATTCCCTTTAAAATGGTTAATATCATGTTATATGAATTTCTCCTTGATTAAAAAAAAGAATTGTGATGCTTTTTTTAAACATTAATGATTAACTCCACAATGCCCTTCATCAGGTGTGCCAGGCAGGATCCTGGCTTTATTGAGCATACAGACCTGTCAGAGCAGCAGCCAGGTGAGGAAGCATGTGTGGGTGCTATGATAGAAATATGTCAGGGTGCATAGCGAGGACACAAAAAAAGGGGCTGTTCCATTCCATCTGGGTAGCACTGTCCAATACAAATATAATGTTAGCCACATACGTAATTTAAAATTTCCTGCTAGCCACATTAAAAAAATTAAAGAGAAACAGTTGAAATTATTTTAATACTATGCATTATTTAACTCAATATACATAAAACATCATTTAAGCATGAAATCCATATATGAAATTATTATCAAGATCTTTTACACTCTTCTTTTCATGCGGTCTCTGAAATCCAGTGTATTCTATGCTTACAGCACATGTCAGTTTATTTATTTACTTATTTATTTATTTATTTTTTTGTGAGGAAGATCAGCCCTGAGCTAACATCCATGCCAATCCTCCTCTTTTTGCTGAGGAAGACCAGCCCTGGGCTAACATCCATGCTAATCCTCCTCTTTTCTGAGGAAGACTGGCTCTGAGCTAACATCTATTGCCAATCCACCTCCTTTTTTTCCCCAAAGCCCCAGTAGATAGTTGTATGTCACAGTTGCACATCCTTCTAGTTGCTGTATGTGGGACGCGGCCTCAGCATGGCCGGAAAAGTGGTGCGTCGGTGCGCGCCCAGGATCCGAACCTGGGCCGCCAGTAGTGGAGCACACGCATCCAACCGATAAGCCAAGGGGCCGGCCCCAGCACACATCAGTTTAGACCAGCACATTGCAGGTGCTCACTGGCAGCACATAACAGTGGCTGGCCTATCGGACAGCACAGCTCTGGAGGGACAAGCAAAGCTTCTCCAGGGGGTGAGGCATGGCCTGGGGCTCGTGCTGCTCCAGGAGGAAAAAGGGGGGCCGCGTCCCAGAGGGGAGCAGAGGCTGGAGGGGTGCTGAGGTCTGTAATCCGTGAGGGTGACATGCTCACCCTACAGCCAGCCTGGAGGGTCAAGCCTGATTTTGATGCAAAGTGAGTGTCACGAAGTGAGTAAGTGAGGGAGGATGTTTTAATGCACATTTGGTATTTTTTTCTCTGACCAACTTCCCAGGAGTGGAGATAAAGAAGAGGAAACGTAGAGGTCAAGTTCCCATTACACATAATTGATTTAATGACCATTCCCCCTACACCCCGACTGTCCGGCTCCAGCATTCTTTTCAAAGTGGAAATAAATCTTGCAAAACTCGCTTGTAAGACTTTTTCATCTGTACTTAGTCATCAGTGCCTTAAGATAGTGTTTCAGTGTTAGCCAAGAAAGAACTCTCTCAAGGCAACTGATTTCAGAAGTGTAAGGTATGTGCCCATAATTTTTTAACTTCAATTTTATTTTGAAATAATTGCAAATATACAGAAGAGTCACAAGAATAGTACAACTCCCATATACCTTTCATCCAGATTTACCGATTTTAACATTTTGCGACATTTGCACACTCATTTAAATATGCTGGTGTGAATATATACATACATACATGTTACTGTTTTTTAATGAACCATAAATTGTAGACATCATGCTCCTTTATCCTTTTTTTCTTCAGCTGGTATTTCCTAAAATCAAGGGCATTCTGTTAATATAAATACAGTGCAATTATCAAAATTAGGAAGATTTAACATCAGTATAATGCTACTATCTAATCCCTAGTTTATTTTCAAATTTTTCCTATTATCCCAATAACATCCTTTATAGTAATTTCCCCACCTCCCCAATTCAGGATCCAATCCAGAATCATGCATTGTATTTAGTTGTCATGTCTCTTTAGTCTCCTTCAATCTGGAACATTCCCTCAGCCTACTTTATCTTTCGTGACATTAATATTTTTGAAAAGTATTGACCAATTTTTTATAGAATATCCCTCACTGTGGAGTTGTCTGATGCTTCTTCATGCCTAAATTCAGGTTATGTATTTTGAGCAGGAATACCACATAAGTAATATTATTCCTTTTCAGTGTATCACATCTTCCAATAATTTTTGAACACCTTCTATTTATTAAATTGAAGAGGGATATGATTTAAACAGAAATATATACAATCTATTAGCACAGGGCAAGGCATAGAGTAGGCTCTGGAACATTCTTGTAGATTGAGGTTTGGAGGCCTTACATCAATAAGAGAGGACTATTCCAATTCTCATATGAAATTTATAAAACAAATTAAACTTTCATTTACATAAAAAGCAGCAAGCTTGTTCTGATTTTAGTACATACGGGACATTTTTGAAAATGTCTAGAATGTGATTTCATAGAAAATATGTACATAATTTCTTGAGACATGCAAGACAGCTCCCACACGTAATAACACATCCTTCCTTGTTGTTATAAGAGGCTACATTCCAGAAGTTTCCCATCTTCCCCTCTTTACCTTCAGCATTTTTTTAGTTCACTGGCTTTGGACAATAACTCTCTTGCACATTTCTTTACCTTTTTAAAATTAATCACGTGAATGTGAATCTAATCATGTGAATGCTAAAGCTTTATAGCTTTATAGCTAAATGGTATGTACTCATTCATGAAATGAAATGACTGAAAATGAAATGGGTTTTGCTCAATATTTCTAACTAAATATGGAAATATAAAAGAAATATGTTTCAGTGAAGTATGCCCAGCTGTATAAAATAAAACAGGATGGTGTTCCAGAGCCGAGACCTCTGAGCAGAGTCAGACTTAGGGCCCAGCATCATGGGCATCACCCTCAATTCGCCCAGGGATCCACAGATCCTGGGTGGGAAAGAGGATGTGGCTGGAAGCTGACCCAGCTCTCTTGGCTACCTTTCTTTTCACCTATTTGCCACAGAATGCAAATTCTGTTACGATTTTTGAGTGTACGTGAGTGTGTGTGTGTGTTGGGGGTGCTGATAATAACGAGTCATAAAAAGTGGAATGTTGACTGAAGCAGAGAGCACCTCCAAAGCCACATTTGAATTTCTGGGAGAAGGTTGGGCAGATTATGGTTCATGGTAGTAGTCGAAGCTTTAACGTCTAAAAATTTAAATATGTTTTGTTGTTCCTTTGACCAATTCCTCACCATCTTCTGACATTAGGAAAAATCTACAAAGTCAAGGCTATGCACTTAACTGGTCAAGGCAGCTGTCTTTGTGAAATAAAATGTTTTATTTGCTATGTATAAGCTTGTAATTTCTCATCACCACCCCTATTTCCTCCAAGTTTCTGGAGGGGAGGACTGTGTGGACTGAACTCATTTATGTTCATGCATGGGTCTTAAAGGCAGAGGGGACTGTCAGAATAGGACAGGGAAAGATTTGGGGGACAGATCCCACCAAAGTCACAGACTGAAAAAAAGTTGGGAACCAGTGATATGGAGCAAGCAGAGCAGCCAAATTTTTAAAAAGTATATAAAACCCACCATATCATAACTCTCTCTTTATAGAGCTGGCATTTCAAGATTGCCATGTGTGAATGTTATATTCCTTTCTTGTTAGTCCTTGTTCCACTATGACTTCATTTGTTCATCTGCTGAATTGAGCGTGCTGAGGTTCATAAACAGAACCTGTAACGTGAGCCTGGAGGATCAAAGGAGCCATCTGTAGAGGCATGCTCACGGAGCCGAGGGCTCTGACTCACAAGAGCTGGGATCACATGCTGGGCACTGGCTTCACGTCTCCTCCTCCTCCGAACCTGTGTGTTCACATCCCAGTCTTTCTTTTCTACATGCAGCAGTGTGCTTTGGTTATAAGCCAATCCTTTAGTTCTGTTTGATTGCCTGTTTAACCATTGCAAAAGATCACTCCGGTGATCCTGACAAGCCGGCCATTATGAATACAAGAGGTTTGACTACAAGAGGACTGTGGGACATTATTCAATTTATGGCCTCATGTCACGTGACTCTGTCCAGCAGCAGAAGGGTTCTGACTGTGGAACATTAAATTTCATTAGAAAAGGCCAAGCAGAACTTGTAAAAGCTACCAGCTAATTTTGGTGCTTCTATGGTTTGAAAACCACCTGAAACTATTTGGAAAAGTTATTCTCTTTTAAAATGAGTTAGCAGGGGCCAGCGTGTAGCATAGCGGTTAAGTGCGTGCGCTCCACTGCTGGCGGCCAGGTTGGGATCACGGGCGCACAGCGACGCACCGCTTGTCAGGCCATGCTGTGGCGGCATCCCACATAAAGTGGAGGAAGATAGGCACAGATGTTAGCTCAGGGCCAGTCTTCCTCAGCAAAAAGGGGAGGATTGACATGGATGTTAGCTCAGGGCTGATCTTCCTCACACACAAAATAAATAAATAAAATGAGTTAGCAGTCTTAGGAAAGGTTGGAATTAAGCAATTGCTTGGTTCCATTCATAATAAAATAGTTAAAATTTCTGGGTTGCCTTTTTAAGGTCAAAAATCAGCCTCGGGGCCGGCCCCGTGGCTTGGCAGTCAAGTGCACGCGCTCCGCTGCTGGCGGCCCGGGTTCGGATCCTGGGCGCGCACCGACGCACCACTTCTCCAGCCATGCTGAGGCCGCGTCCCACATACAGCAACTAGAAGGATGTGCAACTATGACACACAACTATCTACTGGGGCTTTGGGGGAAACAAAAAGGAGGAGGATTGGCAATAGATGTTCCTCCTCAGCAAAAAAAGAGGAAGATTAGCATAGATGTTAGCTCAGGGCTAATCTTCCCCACACACACACACAAAAAAATCAGCCTCCCCATTAGTTAACCTTGGGGCAGACACTATTCACTGCCTACCCCAAAGCCATTCCTTTATTCCTATTCCCTGATGCCATTCGAGGTTTGGGTGGAGACCTCTAGTTCTCAAGGGAGGGGGTGCAGGCCCTGGACTAAGTGAGCATTTGATCATTTCTGGCTAATACCATGAGGGGAAGTCTGCTGGGGGGCCTCAGGGAATATTCTCCTCCCCTATAAGAGGGAGGTACATTAAGTCAAGTTCTTTGCCTATGTTGCTGTCAGTTTTCTACCTTTCAGCTTGGTCACTGAAGGAAACTATCCCAGGAGCTGTTGCAGACATCTTGCAACCCTCAGGGGACAAGGAAGAGACCTCGACCCAGGGCCCTTATCTGACATCATTGAACTGTTGCATCAATGCCAGTCCTTTCTCTGGATTTCCTGTTATGTGAAAATTAAAAAACCCCATTAGTAGGGTATTCTGTTACCCGAAGCAAAAGTAGCCATAAGTGTTATGTATAGCACTGATTGCCTGCAAGGCCCTGTGCTAAGCAATCAGGGGAATAAAAGCTATATTGGATATGACTCGCATCCTCCAGGGGCATACAGTCTAGTTCAGCGGTTGGGTCCTAGTTTCAGTAAAAGGCCAGAGAGTAAATATTTTAGGCTTTGTGGGCCATATAGTCTCTGTCACAAGTACTCAACTCTGCAGGTGTGATGAGAACGCAGCCATAGACAGTATGTAAATGAGTGAGTGTGGAAGTGTTCAAATAAAACTTTATGGACACTGAAATTTGTATTTCATATATTGTTCAAGTGTCTCAAGACATTCTTTTTTTTTCCTCAACCATTTAAAGATGACCTTTTTTAGCAGGCTGTACAAAAATATGAGGCAGGCTGGATTTATCACGGGCCGTAGATTAGTGATCCTTGTGTTGGTTAAAGGAAGAGCCTTAAAAAAATACTATCTTTTGGATTTACAGGAAAGGAAAACTGAAAGTAGGGAAAAGACAGTCTTTAAAGTTTTATTTTCTTCTAATTTTTTCCTTAAGCAGAGGAAAACCTCTTGGCGGTTGAGAAGGGCTGACCAAGAGATGAGAGAGGATTGGAAGACCGATTTGAGTGGAAGAAATGGTCAAGGACTTGTATGCTGTTGAAGTTTGGTTTAAGAAGTTCTTTCCTCCCCCAGGTCACTGAGATATTCACCCACACTTTCTTCTATTAATCTCATGGTTTTGGCTTTCAGATTTTGGTCTTTAATCTATCTTTGTATGTAGTCCTAGGTGGGGATCCAGATTTATTTTTATCCACATAATACCAAGTTTTCCCAAGACCATGTTCTGAGAAACCCCTCTTTTCCCTGGTTTGTTGTAGAGGATGGCTGGGGACAAGCTAGGTGTCTGCCACCTGGGAAGGGGAGAGTGAAATGTAAGGACGTCACCATGGGGTCCCAGGCAGCAGGGAGAAGGCTAGAAGTCCTCACATCAGCATGGATCTTAAGATTGTAGGGGGAACGTTACACACAACACTTATGTGAGGTGAAGACACATGCATTCACGACCACAGCACCCCCTTCACGCCAACACTGGGAAACAGAGAGTCCCTTAAACACAGGATGGGGGGATATGCGAGTGAGGAACGTGAATAAGAGAAATAAAGAAATATAGAAGTAAAAAAAATATAAAGCAAGAGAACAGACTTATGTGGAGACTGATGAGGAGACTGTGCTTCAAACAGGGGAATAAAATTAACTAGCTTCATCTAGGTTAGTATTAAAAAAAAAAGTTAACAAGCATCTTGAAAAACCAGATCTGTTTCATGTTGTGACCTGGGGGTTTCCTGATCATTCCTGCTTCCCAGGTGAAAGCTTGGTAATTTATTTTACCACAGCCAGGTAACATCCTCCCAGAGGGAGTGGCAGACCACTTGATGAGTGAAAAAATGCCCCGGGTTTTTGTCAGGTACCGGCAGGTGTTAGGAAGTAAGAGTGTGAAGAAGGATGGAAGCAACACTGCAGGACCTTCTGGCAGGGTTGTGAGGCTGGATATCATCCACCCAGGATGACAACAATGGCAATGACCATGACAATTGCTTTTCATGTGCTGGACAATAATCTAAGTGTTTTATATTCCTACACAATCCACCAGGGGTAGGTACTCTAATTGTTCTGATTTTTCGGATGAGAAGACTAGGGCACAGAGAGGTGAATTAATGTGCCCAAGGTCACACAAATAGTAAGTACTGGAACTGGACCCCTGAAGTCTGGTTTCAGAATCTGCCACTGAATCTTCTCACTGTGCTGAGGGTTTCACAGGTGTTGGCAGTTTCTGGTGAAGCTATATCACCTGCACCACTTTACTTATGCTCTTGGTAGTAATGGTTTAATTACAAAAGGTTTAACTTTTTGAATATATGGGGGGCATTCAGTATTACAGGGGACAATACACAGACTTTTTTGGGTTAGGATCTTTTTTCAGGAATATTTGTTCTGTGGTTTTATTTCTCAGTAAATTGATATACCACTGACTATTTTTAACCAAAAAATATTAAGGGCCGGGGCTGGCCTGGTGGAGTAGCGGTTAAGTGCGTGCTCCTCTGCTGCGGCCCGGGGTTCACAGGTTTGGATCCCAGGCGTGCACTGATGCACCGCTTGTCAAGCCACGCTGTGGCGGCGTCCCATATAAAATAGAGGAAGATGGGCACAGATGTTAGCCCAGGGCCAATCTTCCTCAGCAAAAACAGGAGGATTGGCATCGGATGTTAGCTCAGGGCAAATCCTCCTCACACACACACACACACAAAAATTAAGGCCCATGTTCTTTGCTGGTACCACTGAATAGACTGTGAAGTGTCCTTCCTGGGCCTGGATACTGAGAACGACAAAGGTGAGAAGGGGCCATTTTGATGGAGGTACAACTATGACAAGTTAACAGGTTAACTAATTATTTGTAACTTAATCAATGGGAAAGATTTTGGCATGTCTTAATTAGTCTGAAAACTAAGTGATTGCATTTTACTCTACCAAACAAAAATACTGTCAGTGAGCAGAATAAAATGAAAAGGAAAGAAAACGATTAGAATGTCAGTGAGCTGCATAAAAGGGAAAGTGAAAGATTTTTGTATTCAGGGCTCCCCAGTGTTAAATTGATCTTTCAGGCCAATGTTTTGGAGCGTGTTCAAACCAAGAAAAAAGAGCGACATTCTTCATCAGCTGGAGATAACAAGAGGCATTTTCAGCGGGATTTAACGCTGGGTAGAGACCACAGCAAGCATGGAAATAACTGAGTCTGAACTCATTGAACTGATTTGTGCTGTTTACTGATGTTCAAAAATAAAAAGACTCCATTGATTCAAGTTCTCGGCCCCTGAATCCTTTCACCAAGTGTGCAAGGAATTGGCATGACGCTCAAGGCCAAAAAGAGTGACACCATGAAAAAGAGACTCATAGAGGAAGTAGACTTTTCTGGCAGGAACACCCCAGAGCCTGTGAAAAGGAACATTGAATGTCTGTGGGGCCAAGCCAGGGGCCACAGCTGTCAGATGGGGCCTGAGCGGAACATGTGGCTTCTGCTGAAGGAATTGGGTTTCTGAGAAAGAATTAAGGCCCAGACCGAGGTGGTGGAGTAGAGCGCAGAATGGTGAAAAAGACAGCTGGGTTGGCACCAGGAGAGCGCACCAGGTCCCTGAAAGGCAGCCCGCTGCGAATAAGGGCCATTGTTCAATGACGCTTCAGCCCCCATGGGCTCCACCAGACCTGCTGGGAGGTGGCTGCCCCTCTGAGTCAGCTCACATCGGACTCCATGACACGAAGGGCTGGCGTTTAAAGCCTCCTTTAAACTCCAGGATGAGACGATTAAGAAAATATGCTTTAATAGGTACATCCTTCAGAGGCAGCAGGCCAAAAGGGACACCCTCATAAGTGAGACAAATGAAAGGGACAATCAATTAACAACTACGTAAAGAAGGAGGAGGAGGAGGAAAAGAAAGGAGCTTTAAGACTGAACTCTCTCTCTATACACACACATCCATATCATATATATTTACATTTTATTGTGAAAAATTTCAGACATACATAAAAACAGAATAGTACAATGATTCCCCATATATCCATCACCTGGATCTAATAATTACTAACATTTTGCCATATTTTCTTCATATGTTTTTCATCTATTTATTTCTTTACCATTATTTTATTTTATTTTTTTTTTAAAGATTTATTTATTTATTTTCGCCCCAAAGCCCCAGTTAGTTGTATGTCATAGTTGCACAGCTTTCTAGTTGCCGTATGTGGGACACGGCCTCAGCGTGGCCGGAGAAGCAGTGCGTCCGTGTGCGCCCGGGATCCGAACCCGGGCCGCCAGCATCAGAGAGCACGCACTTAACCGCTAAGCCACAGGGCCGGCCCTTTACCATTATTTTAAAACAAATCCCAGACACTTCCTGAATACTTCAGTATGCATCACTAAAAAACAAGAACACAATGGGGATAGGGGCTGGGCACAAGGGGTGAAGGGAGACAGGTATATGGTGATGGACAAACAAAAATGTACAACCAAAAATTTCACAGTTATAAACTATTAAAACATCAATTAAAAAAAACTATGATGGATAACACAGACACACACAAAAAACAAGAACATTTTTTAACTCCAAATCTTAACAGTTATGAGTTAATTATTCCTTAATATTACTTTATACTTATATTTCTCATAACAAATTACTGCAAACTTAGTGGCTTAAAACAGCACAAATTCTTTATCTCCCAATTTCCAAGGTGTGATTAAGGTGTCAGCTGGACTGCATTCCTCTCTAGATCCCAGGGTCTTCCTCCAAGCGCCTGTGGTTGTCAGCAGAATTCAGTTCCTTGTGGTTATAGGACTAAGGTTCCTATGCTCTTGCTGGCCAGCTACTATCCCAGTACTCTGCTGCTGTTTGCAGCACAGCTCCTAAAAAAATGTTCATATTCACCACATCCACAACCTCTCCTCCCATTCTCTTTTGAAACCATTTCAATCAGAGTTTCTATTCCACCATTCCATTGGAACAGCTCTTGTCAAGGTCACCATGACCTCCATATTGTCAAATCTGATGGTCCATTCTCAGTTTTCATCTTGTTTCATCTAACACCACCATCAGACAGAGTGGATCACCATCTTCCTTGAAACACTGTCTTCTCTTGGTTTCCAGGACTCCATACTCTCCTTGTCCCTGGTTCTCAGTCTCCTTTGCTGGCGCAATTTCTGATCCTGTGGTCCCCACAACCTCTTTTGGAAACTCCAGACTTATCCAGATATGAGGAGCTTCCTGTGCACAGACTGCAGTGCACAGACCAGTATACAGTGCCACCCCAGACCCGCTGATCCTGCTTACCTCTCCTCCCACCCTGAGTGGTGAGAGTGAAGGCTCCCCCACCTCCCACTGTTATAAAGCCCTGGCCACAGACACAGCCACTTTAGACCAAGGAGCGCTATGTGCAGAGCCAACCGACGGAGAGACCTATACCAATTTGCCAGAACTGCTGAGGCTGCAGCCTCCCAGATGTGGAAGTATTGGGGAGTTAAAGACCATGGGGATTTTGGCCAGAAAGAGAAAGAGAGAGAGAGACAGAGAGAGATGAGAAGTAGGCAGCAGATAAATTACTTGCTGCTCCTCCCTGACAACAGACAGTTTCAAATGCAATAGTTTTATGTATCCTTTCTTGAGATGTCCTGTGATAATGAGCAACCTGCTGTGTTTGTTACAAGGCTGTGGCAGCTTGATAATACATCCCCTGGTATTTGTTCTCCCTCCTTCCCTGCCTCACCTCTCCTTTTCTATCACTCTTGCTTCTCTTGGATTGTAAGCCCCAAGATGGCATTAGTGAGTGGAGAAGTGAGGAAAGAGCCTATGGAATTGACTCTTTTTTTTTTTTTTTATAATTTTATTTATTTATTTTTTTCCCCCCAAAGCCCCAGTAGATAGTTGTATGTCATAGCTGCACATCCTTCTAGTTGCTGTATGTGGGATGCGGCCTCAGCATGGCCAGAGAAGCGGTGCGTCGGTGCGCGCCCGGGATCCGAATCCGGGCCGCCAGCAGTGGAGCGCGAGCACTTAACCGCCAAGCCACAGGGCCGGCCTGGAATTGACTCTCAAAAAAGATATTTTGGGGGGGCTGGCCCGGTGGCACAAGTGGTTAAGTGTGCGTGCTCCGCTGTGGCGGCCCGGGGTTCGCTGGTTCGGATCCCGGGCGCGCACCGACACACCACTTGTCAAGCCATGCTGTGGCGGTGTCCCATATAAAGTGGAGGAAGATGGGCATGGATGTTAGCCCAGGGCGGGTCTTCCTCAGCAAAAAGAGGAGGATTGGCAGATGTTAGCTCAGGGCCGATCTTCCTCACATAAAAAAAAAAAAAAGATATTTTGGGGGCCAGCCCCGTGTCGTAGCCGTTAAGTGTGCATGCTCTGCTGCTGGTGGCCGAACCTCGGATCCCAGGCATTCACCGATGTACTGCTTGTCAAGCCATGCTGTGGCGGCATCCCATATAAAGTAGGGGAAGATGGGCACAGATGTTAGCCCAGGACCAATCTTCCTCAGCAAAAAGAAGAGGATTGGCGTGGATGTTAGCTCAGTGCTGATCTTCCTCACACAAAAAAAATAAAATAAAAAAGATATTTTGTTTTGTTTTGTTTTTTCCTTATCAATTTCACTGAGGATTATTTTACACATAATAAGTAAAGTATATATATATATATTTTACATGAACATATAATTTAAATCCATTTAAGCATACAATTTGATAATTGTGTATACCCATGAAACCACAACCACAATCAAAATTGAGATTATTTCCACCACCTCCAAAAGCGTGTCCAGTATTTTCGCCATAAGCTTCTTTGCTGTGGCCATCTTTGCCACAAGAATTTTTGCCACAAACATTTTCTCCGCAATTGGCCGTAAGGCAATTTTGCCGAGAAAGATAACTGGTTGACAGTTTGGTTTGACAGTTTGGTTTCAACTAGAAAATACGGTGATGAAACTTACTGAAACTGTGAAATAAACAAAGTGTGAAGCCAGACTACACAGAAAACGATACTACACCAGAAAACGATAACATATCAGTTTGCAAATCCTTCGTGAGCACAGTCATCCCTCCCACCCGTTAAAACCGAAAGTTGAGCAAACTATGGCAAATAGACAAGAGGCAGCTGGTCATTCACAACAGTCTTGAGAGCATTAATTATCAATTCTTTAATGTAGATACAACAGCTTGTTCTCTAATGCCGTCTTTACAAAATTTATCAAGAGATATTAAAAGTTGGAGGTAAAAGAATAATCAAGCTCCTATTAATCACACCCCCCCCAAAAAAGAAATGGTTATGTGATTCCTGATGAGTATAAGTTTCTTGAAATTGGTGAAAATTTTTTGCTATTTAGTAGTGGAGAACATGACATGGACAGAATTTTGGTATTTGGCACAGAATCTGGCTTAGATGATTTGGTGAAATATAAGGACTGGGTATGTGATGGAACATTTAAATGTAGTCTAGATATGTACTACATGTTTCATTACGTCCTTTTTAATGTCCCTGTTTTATTTTATTTTTGTTATTCTATCTTTTACAGCAAAATTGCCTTACGGCCAATTAGTTATGTGGCGAAAATGTTTGCAGCAAAATGTTGTGGCAAAGATGCTTATGGTGAAATTACCCAGAACCCTTCAAAAGATTCCTTGTGTCACTTTGCAGTTTATTCTTCCTTCTACCCCCAGCCCCAGGGACCAATGATCTGCTTTTTGTCACTGTAGATTAGTCAGCATTTATGTAAACGAAATCACACCATATGTACGCTTTTGTGCCAGCTTCTTTCAATCAGCATAGTGATTCTGAGATTCATCCATGTTGTCGTGTGTATCAGTAGTTCTTTCATATTGCTGAATGTATTCCATTATATGGATATATCACCAGTTGTTTGTCTATTAACCTGTTGGTAGCTTTTTCCCTCCAGTTTTTGGCTATTACAAATAAATCTGTAAACATTTGTGTACGAGTCTTTGAATTACATATATTTTCATTTCTCTTGGATAAATCCAGGAGTGGAATGGCTGGGTCTTATGGTACGTAGGTGTACAGGCATATCTCAGAGATACTGTGGGTTTGGTTCCAGACCACTGCAATAAAGCTAATATTGCAATAAAGCAAGTCACACGAATTTTTTGGTTTCCCAGTGCATAAAATATGTTTACACTATACTGTAGTGTATTAAGTGTGCAATAGCATTATATCGCAAAAAAAAGTACATACCTTAATTTAAAAATACTTTATTGCTAAAAATTGCTAAACATCATCTGAGCCTTCAGAGAGTCCTAATGTTTTCGCTGGTGGAGGGTCTTGCCTTGTGGCTTGCCTGGTGGACAGGTTAGCAGCTGTCACCACACTCCATCTGCAAATTCTGTCCTGCGATTTCCTCTGGCCCTACACCTGAGGAGGCTCTGAGGAGGGAACATCCTGGCCCCAGGCATGCCTGCATCCTGGGCACGCTGATGCTGATGGTTCTGGAGCTCCCATAGGGTCCCTGCTGGCTCTGGGATGTGGAAGGGTGATAAGGGCGGAGGGGCCGACCTTGCTCAGAGCGTGTGAGCCTCCGACTTTGGCTCTCAGCCGCAGGTGCACTGCTCGTTCAGAAGCTGGGCACACCGGGAGTCAGAGGCAGCAGCGCACCCCCACCCCTTGGGGAGGCCGCCCAACCCAGGAAGCTCTCCTCCTGCAGCCCCCATGGCGACGCGCGACCTGAGGCCACTGAGTGCTTGTAGAGTCACAAGTCATCCAAGAGGTTTCCTAGATGATTACACGGTTGAAGAAACGTGGGACCAGAGATGATGACAAGGGGAGCAAATTTAGCTTATTTGAATAGAGGACACTAGATTAGTTAAAACAGCTACCTGTCCATTACAAAAGGTGAGACATCGCTTCCACCGTCTTCCTCCGGTGCTCTTGTTATGCTCCTGTTGAAGGAGCGCCCGGAGTCTGGGACGCGAGCCCGCGGAGTATTCAGCCCCGCATGGCGGTGGCGTCTGAAGGGAGAGCTGCCCCTTCAGCCTCGGCCTGTGTCTGTGTCCCAAGCGTGCGCGCAACTGTCCTGGCTGGCGGGATCCTTCCCCAACGGCCCCCACGTCCTGCACAGCACGCCAGAGGCTGCGTCCTGCATGGGCGCCCTCTGATCCCGCGCGGCTCTGGGCGCAGGTTACGCCTGCCTCCTCCAGCGCCCGCCGGCAGAAAACTCAAAGGCTCGGGGTGCCCTGGGGAATTTAACTGCCAGGCGCTTTTGCTCCCTGCACCTGTGGCCTAAGCAGCCTGTCACACAGCGCAGTCCTCTGCAGGAGGCTGCTGGAGCCCACGATGCAGAAGCTGGTGGCAACGCACAGAACCAGCAAGAGGGACACAAGGGGACCAGCAGGACCACCTCGCCCCCCACCCCAGCTAGTGCGCAGTGCGTTCAGGTCCTGGCCTCTCAGCAGCGGCTAACACATCTGACCACATCTGCTTCCCTGAGGCACCTTCTTCGTGAGGCTTCCAGGACAGCAGGCTCCACAACACACCCAGGGCTGGGGGTGAGGAGGTCCTAGCTGCCCTTTCCTGGCAGGGTGACTGCACATTCTCTGTGCCCGACCGTCGGTAATGCCTGTTGTCCCTGTGTCCAGTGACAGTGGGGAATGCCCCTTCGACCTCAAAGGGGCCTGGCTTGGACAATCAGCCACCCAACCCCGTTTCTTGGAAGGGACTGGCTTTTCTCTGAAGTTATGTCTTTCCCAGTTGGTGGGAAAATCTCCCTCCTTAGAGGAGAAGGTGATGGTGTGGATGAAATTGCGCTTCATGTTCTTATTTCTGAAAATAGAAAGGTAGCAACCCTACAGCGTGCCCTGGACTGTTATTGGCTCCTGAAATCAAAAGTGTGCTTCAGAGCATCCTGTCCTCGATTCTTGGGTCTAGAATGTGGCCACTTGCCACCCACACCCCTTCTGGCCCTGGTGCCTCATTTTTCCGTGCACACATTCATTCAACAAGCCCTTACTGTCTCTCTCTCTGTGTGAGCAATGTGTGAAGGTCTCCTTGGGTGGGGTCAGATTGGGAACCAGATGAGACAAGGTCACTGTTGTGTGGCTGGCTCAGCACCTCAACCCAGCCAGAACCTAAGTGCCTCTTGATACAGAACTTTCCACCAACATTTATGGAAAAAAATGTTCACCTACATTGTCTCCTAAAACCAACGGGACAGAAAAGCGATGCGTGAGAAACATCGAGTTCATTCCTCTCATGGCTGGTGGAAACACCTGAGCACTGGTGGCCTTTCAAAAGCTTGTGAGCATCCGGGACTAGAGAGACCAGCATTACCCAGAAGCTGTTGGTGCAAAGAGCCCATGAACTGGACCAGCCTGTGACCTTTCCAGCTGTCCACAGGCAGACAAGCCATCATTCCTTTTATTGGGATGTTTCTCTGTGCTCTAGAAAATTGGTTCTTCATCTTCCTTTTCCCACTCAGGAGTGGGTCTGGTTGTCTGAAACGGTGCCCACATGGGACCAGAGATGCTGCTCTGAGGAGTGTGTGCTGGGAGGCAGGTGAGGCCAGCATCTGCTCCATGTCGGTGTGAAGCACCTGAAGCCTGGATGGCGCGCTGACATGTGTGGCCGTGGGCCCCTCCGGGTAGAGGCTTCGTCCCCCACAGTGGTCCTGCCAGTCCTTCCTGAGGCTCCATCTGCCCCGGGAACTCATTGTCCCCACTTGCATTCAAAGTGTGGTTCACCAGCAACAGAGCAGGCCCACACTTGGTCCAGGGGAGGAACCGGTACTGTGCACAGGACCCATGCTCTTAGGCACAGCTGCTTAATAAAGATTTGGGGGTCAATGTGGGACCCGTGGATGAGTAGCTACTGTTCAAATTTACTCTATACTGCATAAACTAGATCAAGTTTGACTGTTTCTCTAAATGTGGCCTGCCCTATAGAGCAATGTACTCATTAGTGTAAACTACCCACTAGGCGCCAACTAGATTGAGGAGTTCAGAGCAGTCCCTGTGCCCACCGAGGTCACGTTCTTGGGGGACAGTCACCAGTCCAGTGAAGCAATTGCAAGGACTCCAATAGCCTACTGGGACCAGTGTGTGAGGAGAGGCGAAGTGAGCTCAAGGGATGGACGGAGGGGGCTGGGTGACAGGCTAGTTTTGGGGGGAGGCAGTCTCTGCGGGGGTCCCCTAGGGGTTCTTCAGGGGGCCAAGGTGCACGGAGATGGGAAAGGGCACTCCAGGGGAGGTGGCCAGTGTAGGAGGGAATGACACGCAGGCCTGGGGGGCTCCTGAGGGCGGGGCAGGGCAAAGAGCTTGTGTCCTGGAAGCCACGGGAGGTTTCAGCAGGGGCCAGGCAGCATGTAGCAGATGTGCTTATTGGTTGCTCAGGCTCCCATGGGGAGAATGGTGGCCCGGGAGCTCGGCGGCGGTGATGGGGGTGTGCACAGGGAGGAGGGGGTCCAGGATGACACTTTCGTTTGGGGCACGAGCAAGTAGGAGGATGAGGCCACCTGCTGATGGGGAGACAGGGGTGACTGTCTCTGTGGGATTTGTGTAGCATTGTCCCATGGCCCCCAGGCCCCCCCGCCTTCCCCCCACCGCTGTGCCCCGTGCCCAGCATGACCCCTGTCCTTGATGTCCAGAGGTGCTCAGCAGTCATCCTTATCAAATGGGTGGATGATGGACAGAGTCCCCGGGTTCCATCCTACTCTGCTGCTGCTTCTTTCAACTCATTCTGTGTTTTTAGCAACATTGATATTGCTTTGATTCAGAAATTTCCACATGTGCATTCCGTTTCCCTGTGGCCAGCAGGACTGAGGCTGCCTGATGATGGAGAGCACAGATGGGGGAGGAGTAAGGGGGACTGCTGGGACAATCGGGGCAAAAATGGGAATGCAGACGTCTTCCTTCCTGCTGAGCTGTGAGAAACGGTTTACTGCAAACGTATCTTATGAATGAGATATATTTTATATATATTTATATATATTTTAAATTTGCATTGGAAAATCTGAAATTCTAAAATGGAATATTGAAATATTAGCTTTACTTCTGAGATGTGGCCCTAGACCTGGCACCTCTTCTGGGTCACATGTCATTCAAGAACCTGATCTCTTGTTTTGCCATGTTTGCTGGAGGACTTGGCCCACTTGGTTTTACTCATTTTCATAGTGGAAAGCAGACGTCTACAAAGGCAGGGGCTTCTACACGTCACTGCACAGTGATGCTCCCTCAGGCCGACTGTCTGTGATACCCTCAGAACCCTGAGTCTGGTGAATCGCACCTGGGGACATCACTGCGGCTGTATTTTGATGGTGGGGATGAGGGCAGAGGTCATTCCCAAGCAGGAATTTGGGGGGAGTGGATAGGGAGGGGAACATGTCCCATCTCATGTCAGTGCAGTGCACCAGCCCATCAGCAGAGCTGGCCCATCCTTGGCTCACCCCCTGGCCCAGGCTCCCTGGGGGGGCTCCTGGAGGAAGTTGCCTAGGACAAGGACACTAGCAAGGAGGGGCCACCTTGTTTTAAGTTTTGAGCAATCCCAACATCAATACCAACCATCCCAGTAAGTCCATCCTTACTGATTCCCACCAGCATACGCTGAACTTCTCAAACATGCTCAATACGCAAAACAGCCTTTGCTCCCTCTGAACAAGAGAACTCCCCAGAAGAAAGAGGCTCCCCAAGTGATATGCCACCAGGACATCAGGCTGAAGTCAGTCCCAGGTCAAAGGTCTTCAGGCCATGGGTCCACCAGCACCTCGGCACGGTGATCCATCAGGGGGACTGTGCTCTGAACGACTCCAAGCACCAGACAGGCCTTGGCACCTGTCCACAAACCACTGATGTTTCTGAGCCTGCCTCCCACAGAGGCAGCCACCTCTGCCTTTACAGATAGCCCTTGATCTGGCCCCTCCGCTGGAAGATGGATTTCCACCTAGACAGGTGGCCTCAGATTTCTCATGTCTGGATCAAGATGTCCCACTTTTGTCTTCAAGTTGTTCTTCCTGCCGCATTTCCTGGCCTTCCGTCTGTTTCAGATTGATTGAATTGTAGTGGGGCGGGAGGGGCCACAGGGATTTGTTCTTCCCTTTCAGGCGGATGGGGCACCACCTGGCAGCCAGGAACATGGCCAGGGCCAAGGTTGCCAGGAAGTGATGGGAAGTTTCTTAGGCCACTCTATTCACTCTCTGCAACTTCTGGGCTCAGATTCTCGGAGTGCAGCGTGGTGGGGAGGCACATGTGGACTGGTATGAGGTATTTTTCCTCTATCAGGTAGCAGCCTCTTCCAGTCAGCTCACCTGGGCCTGGCAGAGGCGCTGACAGCCACAGGGAGAGAAGAACTCGTCAAGAGCAGGATGAGTGTGCCGGGGGCGCGCTGTAGTCTGAGGTGGAAACCCGACAGACAACACTGCGAAGAACAGCAGGGCCTGGAGCAGAAGCGCCATCTCTCCCTTCCGTGAGGCCTCCAGCGGCGCCGGGCCTTTATACCCGCCCCAGCGAGTCACAATGCCTCCTCATGACGTCACAGCTGCGTCCCTGGCCAATCGCCAGGTCTTGCTGGTGCAGCCAATCACCGGGCAGCTCGTCCAGCCAATCGCTAGGTGACTCTCACTGTTGCCCTCCTGACGTCACCGGCCAGATGCCATCCACGATTCCCTACGCCTTGGTGCGGTGCCCACGCGGGCTCTTGTCCCTTGCAGCCCGCAGCTCCCTCTCCATTCTATCGCAGAACCTTCATTTCACAGGTGGAGCAACTGGGGGTGGTGCTGGCAACCCGCTCATGGGGGACAGTCTGAGCCGATGCTCCCAGGACCCTCAGGGTCTCAGAGCTGCAGGGGGCGGGCTGATCGTCGCATGGTGTGGGTCCTCCCTGGACCCGCCCTCCTATTGCCAAAGCTCCACCCAGGGGTTTCCATGGTAACCCTAAGTGTGCCTGGATCCTGACGCTGCAACTGTTCCCTTTGCTGCTGCAGATTCTTTCACCTGAGAGCTGGTTCTGAGGACGGGACTTCTGGGAAGGGGAGACTGAGTGCAGGGTGGGCGGGCTGCAGGCGGCCTGGGGCAAAGACAGTGGAGGTGAGACTCCAAAAGAAGGACCAGTCCTCACACTGAGGGTCCAGGGCAACTGAGGGAGTGGGCTGCCTATCTGAGAACCTGGAAATACCATTTCTGGACAGCACCCCATCAGCCCTTCTATGGTGTAGGGGCAGACAACTGTAGGAAATTCCTGTTGGGAATCACCCTGAAAAACTCAAATAATAAAGCTTTCTATCCAAAAATTCCAGGAAGGACTAAGGTTGCTCTTGGTGGTGGTGGGTTGTTTGTTCATTTATTTATCTGTCAGCCTTGTAATGTGAGGTGTAGAATCAAAATTTAACTTGTTATGAAAAATAAAGTGATATTTCTTTCACACCCGTGTTTGTGGTTTGTGATTCATATCCTCCATAGAACTTGGAAGAATTATCCTTATTTCCATTCTGGAGTTGGCAGCATATGCAGGCAGTGGTGACCTTCTCTCCAGACTGTTCTCTTGAGGTTCTTCAATTTTTTGTGAGGATATTATCCTGCCCAGGGCCAGCTTCATAGCTGTGTGACTTGTGCAGTCCCACAGGGCCCCACCCTTACAAAGGCCCTGTGATAGCTTTAATGTTCTGCTGTCACCATCTTGAAATTCTTAATTTTTGAACAAGGGGGCTTACATTTTCATTTTGCACTTGGCCCACAAATTATGTAGCCAGTCCTGATCCTGCCTCCAGCTCTGCACCTTAAAGTGCATGGCACCACAGCCTGGAATAGCCACATCCCTGGATGGGTCCGGAAGTGCTTCCCTGAACTCACTGATGCTGAAGTTTGCAGAGCTGTCTTAGGCTATGGAGGTGCGGTCTGACTGCCCCACCAGGCCCTCCAAGGCCCACCCAGGGGTAAAACTAACCAGCTGAGATGTGTCCCCAAAGGGCATAGTCTTGGTTCCCTGTAGAATTGATTTCTGACCCTTGCTTTGGCCTGGAGCCCTCGCCTCTGTTTAAGGACGTGGTATAAAACAGCCCTGTGAAGCCACTGTGGTGCATCCTGAGGAAATGATTGAGGACTCTGTTGAAGGTGTCATATGTACACCAGAAAATTCTCTCTGATCTCAGCATGTGGAATGGTTAGCCTTCTCCTGAGCAGTTGATTGTTTGTGTTCTCATTTCAGAAAAAAAATGTTAGGGTCACCGTGGGCCACATCAGTCATTGTTGTCTTCACTGTCTTCCTGTTAGGAAGCTGAGAGCCAGCTCTGCCACCACCACCAGCAAAGGTAGAGCCCATACTGCATACACCTTGATGATAGTCCTCATTCTTGACTCCATTTTATCTTTCCTGCCCTGACTTTCCTTTTGCACCGGTTCCCCCATCTACTTGTTTCAAGTTTTATCTTATTGTATGTATTTTTGTAAGTCATCTCATATCCTTTCTAGAAAAAAGTTGTAACTCAATAAATAAACAACAATTGTTAAAATAAATGAAATCCTACAAGATTAAGTGCCCTCTTTCCATAAAATCCCTATGAAATAAAAAGATTTTTCAGGACCTGCTCACTTAAGCACAGTTATTCACAAGAGCATTCTGGCCCAACAGTGACTAGGGCAGTCCCATGGAGTCACGGGATTTGCTCTGTAAGGGTCTAAGCATGGTGTTGAAATGCCTCCAGACCAGCAACCCCCCGTGACACCAAGTCAGCTGCCCAGGACTCCTGGGGAGGAGATCACTACCGCTTTCTTCCTCTTTGTCAAAAGTAAAACAAATCCAAATCAACTCACTGGCCACTGAGCAGATAAATGCCCAATGGCCTTCTCTGATACCCAAACGCAGCACAATTAATCCAGCAGATGGGTTCTGCCTTGCTGCACCAGCTATCCAGGAAACAGGGGAGCACAGAAAGCCAGCCTCTAAGTTAATTTACTTTGCCTATGGTGGATTATTTGAAATATTGCAGGAAGAAGGATGGATGAGGATCAGGTATCACATTATTGAACTCTGATGAAGTACCAAGATGCTTTAGGTAGCATGAGAGAGAGCAAGGTCTTCTCAACTTCAGTCACTCTTGTACCACCTTCATGGTTTTTGTCATACCTGAGTACTTTGTATTATAGTTGTTACTTAATATTTATCTTTGGATCTACTAGCAATACTCTAATCTCATCCAAAGCAATAGAACCCATGAATTCAGGAGTTTGATTTGCTTGCTATGTTTTTTCTATCTATAAAAAACGATCTACTGTCATCTATCCATAGAAAAGTAATATATTGTAAAATAAAAATTGGAAACCTATTGAAATAAAAAAATGTGTTCACATACCACCTAATGTCATCTCATGTACCTCCAGTGGTAGACATGTCACACCCTGGGACACACCGAAGGAGAAACTTGGTCCTGGGTCTCACAGAGCTGCTCAGAAAAGTATTGGCTATAGTGGGATTTGAGGGATTAGAGAACCATCCCTTAAAAGAGTCATATGTACATACATACAGGATTATAGACCGAGACATTGAGTCATAATGTAATTGACTCCCCAAATTAATCAAATCAGCAAACACTTGTATATTGCCGCCACCTTCTTAATTAGGAAATGGAAGTAGCCCAGCTGGTTTTTCTTCTGCTTCAAGCGTTAGTCGTTTACTTAGTAGAAATTTTATTTCAGGTTGAATAACTTTCCTTTTGAGCTCCTCTCTTCTAAATCTCGTGAGTACATGGGAATTAGGGAGGTATGTTGAGATCAAGTTTATCACAGAATAAAGAATAACTAATGGGGGCTGGCCCCGTGGCTTAGCGGTTAAGTGCACACCCTCCGCCACTGGTGGCCCAGGTTCACATCCCGGGCGCGCACCAATGCACTGTTTGTCCGGCCATGCTGAGGTGGCGTCCCACATACAGCAACTAGAAGGATGTGCAACTATGACGTACAACTAGCTACTGGGGCTTTGGGGAGAAAAAAAGGGAAAAAAAGGAGGAGGATTGGCAACAGATGTTAGCTTAGGGCCGGTCTTCCTCAGCAAAAACAGAGGAGGATTGGCATGGATGTTAGCTCAGGGTTGATCTTCCTCACAAAAAAAAAAAAAAAAAGAATAACTAATGTAGGCAGATCTAGAAAATATTAGGTTTTGAAAAACCAAAATAATCACAAGGTAGGGACTATAACTTGTACACCACACCTGCTTCTGTTTTGAGGCTTCTCGTAAAATTGAGTTTACTAATGTCAATAATGCAGCATTTGTAAAGCCCTTTAGAAACAATGCTGGCAGTTATAATAAGTTCTCTCTATATTTTACGAGTAGTACTTGTTCATTCAGTTTACCAAGTGCCAGTTTTGTTTATAAAATATCAGCAAATGTTGTGGCCTGAGGAAAGACTGTGTGCTAAAGTGGGCTGGGCATTTCACCGGGAACCCCTGTGGAGTTAAGAATGCTGATGGAGATGGGTGGAGATCCCATCAGAAAGGGGCTGGAGAGAGCATATTTTCAGTCTGTGTTTTCACTCCATGCTGGGCATGGGGTGAGGAGGACAAGAAAGACCACCCCTGTTGTAAGGTTGAAAAATGGAGTGGGTGGTGTTTTGTCATGATACAACTGAGAATGTGAAGGCAAAAAGAAAAAATTAGGAAAAATAAATTTTCTGGGGCCAGCCTGGTGGCATAGTGATTAAGTTTCCACAATCTGCTTCAGCGGCCTGGGGTTCACGGGTTCAGATCCTGGGTGCAGACCTACACACCGTTCATCAAGCCATGCTGTGGCAGCATCCCACATACAAAAAATAGAGGAGGATTGGCACAGATGTTAGCTCAGGGACAATCTTCCTCAAGCAAAAAGAGGAAGATTGGCAACAGATGTCAGCTTGGGGCCAATCTTCCTCAGCAAAATAAGTAAATAAATAAATATTCTGCAAGGTCAAGGAAGAGAAAGCTTATTTATCAGCAACAAAACAAGGACATTGGGTATTAACTGGAGATCTGGACAGTGTTAGAGCTGAATTCTAGGACTTCAAAACTGAGGCTAGCCCAGAGATGTCTGTAAAGTGATTTTTTTTTTTTTAAATCAGGTGTCAGAAGGAGAAAGGACACACAATGTGCTTCTGAGAGATGCAGCATTCAGCAATCAGAAGTGCTGATTCACGGCTTCAGGTGATGGGTTGACGGGGTAAGGGCATTGTGGGACAGGCAAGGCCATTCACCACAAAACAAGGGTAACAAGACAAGGGCTGAGAAGTCAGGCATTGATCTGGGGGCGACATCGCCTCTTTGGGGATGGAGGTTGGCAGGGTGTGGTACTGGCTTTCCCTATGACTTGGGTCATAGCAGCCCTTGGACAATGGCAAAAGAAGGGAAATTGGAAATTTCAAGGTTTTTATCGTTTTTTGTGAACTGTTATGGTGGAAGCAGAGGGTACAAGGCAGAACAGATTAGGAGAAAGGTGTCCCCCCACCCAGGTGACCCAGAGAGATTAGAAGCTCTGTTCACAGCTGGACTACATTTGGTGAACTGAAGACAATGAAGAAGTCTAGACACTGCAGCCTCCAGGGTCCCCTCCCGCCTCCTCTTCCTCAAAGTGGTCACAGGAACATACAATGTGACATGGTGGTGGTGTGATGGAAAGTTCCTTAAAAGTGCAGTTCAACAGTCATGTGCTTAATGAGGTTAGCAAAGAAAGAACTGTGTGAGTGTGGGGGTGCACGTGGGTGAAAATGGTTTAAGAAAGTGCATCCTAGCATTATTTTTGTTAGTAAATTGCTAGAAAACCCAAATGTCCATCATAAAGGAGAGGTTAAATAAATTATGATACATTCATGGGATAGAATACTATGCAGCTGTTAAAAAGAAAGAGGTAGAGGGCGCCAGTCCTGTGGCTTAGCGGTTACGTGCCTGTGCTCCGCTACTGGTGGCCCGGGTTTGGATCCTGGGCGTGCACCGACGCACCGCTTGTTGGGCCATGCTGAGGCAGTGTCCCACATACAGCAACTAGCAGGATGTGCAACTATAATATACAACTATCTACTGGGGCTTTGGGGAGAAAAAGGGGGGAAAAAAAGGAGGAGGATTGGCAGTAGATGTTAGCTCAGGGCCAGTCTTCCTCAGCAAAAAGAGGAGGATTGGCATGGATGTTAGCTCAGGGCTGATCGCCTCACAAAAAAAAAAAAAAAAAAAAAAAGAAAGAGGTAGATTTTTTTTTTTTTTTTTCCCCCCAAAGCCCCAGTAGATAGTTGTGTGTCACAGCTGCACATCCTTCTACTTGCTGTATGTGGGACACGGCCTCAGCATGGCCAGAGAAGCAGCGCTTCGGT
This sequence comes from Ceratotherium simum simum, assembly GCF_057802395.1. NCBI lineage: Eukaryota > Metazoa > Chordata > Mammalia > Perissodactyla > Rhinocerotidae > Ceratotherium > Ceratotherium simum. The sequence goes on along the minus strand of NC_141900.1, from coordinate 56,037,473 downwards.
GCGAGCCCGGGATCCGAACCCGGGTCGCCAGCAGTGGAGCGCACTCACTTAACCACCAAGCCACGGGGCCGGCCCTTTTTTTTTTTTTTTTAAAGATTTTATTTATTTTATTTTTTCCCCCCAAAGCCCCAGTGGATAGTTGTATGTCGTAGCTGCACATCCTTCTAGTTGCTGTATGCGGGACTCGGCCTCAGGATGAACGGAGAAGTGGTGCCTCGATGCGCACCCGGGATCCGAACCCGGGCCACCAGCATCGCAGCGCGCGCACTTAACCACCAAGCCACAGGGCCGGCCCCAGAGGTAGATCTTTGTACCAGGGTTTGGTCAGGACATCAGCAAAGCATTTGTATTCCATAACTGATCCAGGATGGGCACATAGCCCTGATCAGAGCCGATGAGAGGCCATGAGAATTTTGTTGGGAATCTTGGGAAAGAGACTTTTTTCTTCACTGACTCTCTGAGAAGATGTAGGGTCTGGAGCTGCTGCAGGAATGTTGTATGAAAAGGGAGCCTGAAAAGAAGCCTAACTGGTACTGAGACCTTAGCAAGGACAGTTTCAGTGGAATGAGAGGTGGGAGACAAATTGGAATGGGTTGAAGAGTGAGGTGAGACTGGGTGGGGGAGGGGAGAGATCAAGAGAAACCAACATTTAGAGAAGCATGGCTGTTACAGGCAGTAGAGAGCTAGGTGGTGGCTTTGGAAGGCGAGGTCGAGAGCGTTTTGCATTTATTTTTCCCCCAGCAGGGAGATGCTACAGCATGTGTGACATTTATGGGAGACTCAGTGAAGGGGGAGAACAGGTGACTCATGAGGAGAGTGGATAACTGGGGGTGTCACACAGCCAGTGTGAAGGGCTGGCCTTGGAGTGCAGAAGAGGATGACCAATGTCTTCTCTGATGGCTTCTAATTTCTCCATGAGGTATGAGGATGGGTCACCCTTCAGAGAGAAGACAGATTAGACAGCAGAGAAGGTACAGAATATCTTAGGTGGGAACAGGTGCTGGGCCCCCTGGAGAAACATGTGGATTTCTGGGCAGTGTTCCTGAGATCGAAGGTCATAACTTCACAGTGTAGCTTTCTGTAGCAGCACTCTGCTCTGCAGGTGAGCTGGTCACAGGAGACAGCGTCCCAAGGTTTCAAGTTGGCCAGCCAAGTGCCTGGAAGAAGGGGATGCAAAGGAGTTTTAGTTACATATCTTCAAAAGTGATTGGACGGATGGGCCATGGAATTTAAGCTAAATAAAGAGACATGTGAGGCAAGGAGGTGCCTAAATCATTGGGGGATAGTTCTCTCCTTTCCCAGAGAGTTTCATTTTCCTCTCCCTTTTGTAGCTTTTACCCATTTCATTCTCAGGTTTGGCTTGTTAGAAGCTGCTTGGCCAGTTAGAAAGCTGGAGTTGTTTCTTAGAGCCACCTCTCTCCACTTCTGCCCCCACTGGTGAGCTGCATAAGGTGTTACTTTCTGCCAATAAAGTTTTTTTTTTCCTTTCTGTTTTGATGAGATTCATCTGTCTGGCCAATGACAGGCTTGTACATTCAACCATCAAATATTACAAAAACTGGTCTACAGGGCAGATGGCATCTTCAGAGCAGTTGCAAATCCTGTCTCTCCAGGTCTTTCTGGTTTGGATGGAAAAAAAGCACACAAGACCTGAAGCAACGTCCATACAGTACTGGTCCAGGAGGCTCACTGGAAGGGACTTATGGAAACATTGCTGATGAAGCCCTCAGTCCTCATGGCTCTTATTGCTGTACATATTCAATTACAACAAATTTATTACCTATTCTCTTCTGAAATGTGAATAGGTTATGTCTTCTGTTTTCAGGACCTTCATGGTGGGGAAGATGTGGGGGATAAATCAATAAGACATTTCAAAGGCCAATTTAACAAAACCTATTAAAATTAAAACTGCTAATACTTTCAACTCAGCATTTTCATTTCTTACGAAACACTCCCACAATGGTGCAGATATATGTACTAGAATGTCCTATTGAAGCATTGTTGGCCCCTACATAGAGGCATGGTTAAATAAATTAAGCAATGGACATACAATGGAATATTATATGGCCTTTAAATACAGTGAGGTAAATCTGTATGTGCTGACATGGAAGTTTCTTGAAGACATTCTGTTAAGTGACAAGATGCAAAATAGTATGATAGCATAGATAATAACTATTAGAATGTGTATAAAGAATAAAAATTGGAGAAATGTGCACAAAAATGTTACAGACAATGTTATCGGGAAGGTGGAGTATAATTTTTATTATATGTATTTCTATGTGGTTTGAATTCTCTGTAGTGAACAAGCATTATTTTTGCTCAATGGAATTGCTGAGCATAATTTCTCTGCTAAGCATGTTACACTCATTATGATTCATACAATCGCTAGGTAGTAAATATTACCTATTCTACAGATAAGAGGATTAGAAAAGTTAACCTGCCCAAGTTCACCCAGTTAGTAAAGATTCTTTTCTAAAGACATAAAGAAGCTATTCAAACTCTATGTAATAAAGTGAATGTAATCTTCCCAGGCTCAGCTTATCTCTATGTAGAAGCTCACTTCTGGCTATTTTGGCTAGTTCTCTTTCCCATTATGATTTCATTTCCCTCTCAAAACTATTAAAATTCATCTCCTCTGGGAATTTACCACAGCCTGATGGCCCCTCATGACTCTGTTAACTCTCCTCTGTAGCATTTTGATGTCCTTACTGCAGTGCCTCTGTATATATATTACCATTTGAATTTGCATAGATGGTTCTTTTTTTGTTCATCTTCATCTTTGATGATGAGCTCCTCGAGACATTAGACATTTGTTTGGAACCTCCCATAATCCTTTAGGGACTGTTTCCAAACTCGCTCAGCAGGTCTTAAGACTCAATCCTTAGTGTACCATTTACATTTGGTGGGTCCTTAATCTTGATGATCAATAATTCCAATAACTCAAGCAACCTTTTCCTTATACAGGACTATATGTTTTCTCTACTGAATGTAGAGAATATAAATGTCCCCAGTTGAGTAGCTTCTAAATTAATAGATAATTCCGGTAACGTCTTCACTTGACTTTTTTTTGGTGGAGGGGAGATGTGAGTCCTACAGAGTCACTAGGTTTCCAAATGGAAAAAGCTTGACAACCACTGTGTTAAAAAAATATTAGTGACAGAGAATTCCTCCATTCTTCTGCTTCAATGCTGACAGGACTAAATGCTATTTACATTACAAGTGACCAAGGAAACAAGACTAGACTTCCAGCTGGTTGATGACATGTGATTGAGAAAAGAGCCTCAAGGTAACTGGTTAATATATTGAGTCTAGATTATCTTCCTTGTCCGGTGTAAGTAGAGGGACAAACATATCCCTACCCAAACTAGTGAATCAAACGTAATTTTCATTTTGCTCCACAAATATTTGAATGTGTACCCTTAACATTTCATTAGTCCGGCAGCAAAAATTACATTTGCTACATCCACAGTCAGTTGTTCTCTAGAGTAGTTTTACTCCTTGTGCTTCAGTATTTGAATGACAAGCTTCATCTGTGTGGCATATTTAATCCAAAAGACTTGGATATAATTTGACAAACCAGTTAATTCATAGTGATCACTTCAGAAATCTAAAAGCTACTTGATAATACACAACTTAGGGTGGGAAAGAAACCATTCCATTTTTTTTCTAAATTCTTTAAAAATTTGTAAACTTATTTCAAGTATATGGAAAAGCATAGAAAATAATATAATGAATAACTATGTACTCATCACCCACTCTATCATATTTTACCATTGTCATATTTTTATATTAAAAAAAGTCACAGATATAAAGCCCCCTGTATATGTCTCTGAAATCTCATGCTTTTTTTCCCTCCATAGGCAAACTCTATTCTGAATTTAGTGCTTATTAGTCTCATGCTGTTATTCCTTTACTACAAAGGTATGAATTTATATATTCATAAATAATATATAATATTGTATTGCATCTTGTACTTTAAATAGTATCACACATATCATTCTGCACTTGTGCTCTTTTGGTTGCTTATACATGTAACTTGAGTTGTATGGATGTGTCCCATTATACCAAAGTGTATCTGGTGTCCTGTGGATGGATTTCTGGTTGTTTCCAATGTTTTGCTACTACGGATAATACTATGTACAGTTTTGTACATGTCTCCTTTTTCCACATGCAGTATTTTCTCATATATTTATGTGCATACAATCATTTGGTGAAGCTTGTGAAAAGGCAGACTGATTCAGTAGGTTTGGGGCCTGAGATTCTGCATTTGTATTAAGTTCCCAGATGGTGTTGATGCTGCTTGTCCTAGGAACACACTTTGAGGAGCAAGCATCTTGCAGAGGCGTGAAACTACTAGGTTGTAGAGGATGTGCATCTTCAATGTTACTAGATAGTGCCAAACTGTTCTCTGAAGTGCTTGCACCAATCCACACTCCTATCAACAGCTCACAAGTCTCCACAATATTACAACTTCATCAACACCTGTTATTATCAGACTTTAAATTTTGCCAATTTGATGGGCACGAAGTGGTATCTTGTTATATTAATTTGCCTTTCACGAGTATTTTCGAAGTTGGATCTCTTGAGTTTTTTTTTGTGTGTGTGAGGAAGATCAGCCCTGAGCTAACATCCGTGCTAATCCTCCTCTTTTTGCTGAGGAAGACTGGCTCTGAGCTAACATCTATTGCCAATCTTCCTCCTTTTTTTTCCCCCCAAAGCCCCAGTAGCTAGTTGTATGTCATAGTTGCACACCCTTCTAGTTGCTGTATGTGGGACGCGGCCTCAGCATGGCCGGAGAAGCGGTGCATTGGTGCATGCCCGGGATCCGAACCCGGGCCGCCAGTAGCGGAGCGTGCGCACTTAACCACTAAGCCACAGGGCCAGCCCTTGAGTTTCTTCTGTAATAATTCTCAACATAAACTAATATTTTGGGCAAAAAATGTCTTCATTTATCTGTTTTATACTTTAAAGCATCCTTCTTAAAAGATTCCCTCACATTTTTTAAGGCTTTCAATTGTTGTTGTTTCAAAGTGCTGGAAACAAAAGTGGAAAGGCAGAACTGAAAGAATGGGGCTGGAAGGGAGTCAAGAGAACCAACTAGCGTCAACCCAGCTGGGAGAACATCTTAGTCTTGTTTATGGATCTTTCTTTGCTGAGTGTAAGAAAAGGAACTGGAAGCTTAGGGATGGAGGGAGGGATAAGAGGTCTGTATCTTCTGAATACTTCATTTATCTTGAATCTTAGGGGAATGAATTTCACTTAAGTAAAAAATCCTACTAAAATTAAGCTTTTGCCATCTAAAAATGTTATGCTCCATCCCACAAATTACGTCTATACGGAAAAATGGAGGATATATGTATTGCAAAGGTAATGCATGTGTATTTTAGAAAATGCTGATAAGCAGAAAGAAAAAAACCCTCATAATTTAGTATCAAGTATAGCATGGTGGTTAAAAGCATGGGCTTCTAAGTGTTGTGTTTGAATTCCAATTTGACCATTTGCTAGTTGAGTGACCTTGGGTAGGTCATTTAACATCTCCATACCTTGGTTTTCTCACTTAGAAAATGAGGATCGTGATAACAGCACCTAGATCATAGGGTTGTGAGGATTAAATTTGCTAATAGATGTAAAGTACTTAGGTCATTGTCTGACACATATCAAAAGCTCCTTAAAACTAGAGCTATTGGAGGTGACATCAGCAAGATGATGGAATAGGAAGCACTTGACCCTCCTTCCCCCATGAAGACACAGATTTAACAGAAATACACGGACCAATTGCCTCTGTGAAAAATCTAGAACCCATTTAAGAGGTTCCTGTACTCCAGGCAAGTGCAAAGCCAAACATATCATGGGCTGGTCCCGTGGCTTAGCGGTTAAGTGCACGCACTCTGCTACTGGCGGCCCGGGTTCGGATCCCGGTCATGCACTGATGCACTGCTTCTCCGGCCATGCTGAGGCCGCTTCCCACATACAGCAACTAGAAGGATGTGCAACTATGACATACAACTATCTACTGGGGCTTTGGGGGGAAAAAAAAAGCAAACCACATCAAAGCCTGGAGGGAAAATCTGTGGCACTCTCTCTTGCTAGAGCCCCTCCCCCCTGCAGAGTGTGGTGTGATTGGGAGGAAACACCCAATTCCTGTCTTCTCCCTAGGGAGTAAAAGAGTAGTATGTATGTCCAATATTTTAGGTGGACTGCCCAAGGGACTGGTTTCTATCCTGCCTGAATCGAAGCATTGACAAGAAATAGGAGCCAGGTTGGGAGCTTGGCCTCTGAGAACAAAAGTGATCAATATATACTAGAGTCTGCAGTACCAAAGACAGACACTAGGTGGAGCTCAAATACTATGGCATACTATAGCACCAGCAAGGCCACAGTATCAGAGACATATCAGGGTGAGCTCCTGAGTAGAAATAGGCAAACTTCATTAATTAGGAGATTACACAAGCACAGAGAAAACATATCCCCAGAAAATGCTTGAGAAGTCTCCATAATCTCTAGCAGAGCTGAATGGAGAATCTCCTCTCTGTACAAAACGAGACTGCAAAGTCAGGGAAAGATAGCTGATTTTTCAAATGCCAAAATCCCAAAAGAAGATAATAAGACATACAAAGGAACAAGGAAACATGGCCCATTTAAAGGAACAAATTAAATTTCCTGAAACCAACCCTAAAGAAATGGAGACATATGAGTTACCAAAGAATTCAAAATAACCATCATAAGGATATTCAACAAATTAAAAGAGAGCAGATACACAACTAAATGAAATCAGAAAAAAAACGCATTAAAAAAATGAGAATATCACCAAAGAGACAGAAACTACGAAGAAGAACCAAACAGAAATCCTGGAAATGAAAATAACAATAATCTAACTGAAAAATTCACTAGAGGAACTCAATATCAGACTTGACCAGGCAGAAGAATGAATCAGTGAATCCAGACACAGGACTTCCAAAATTACTGAGGCAGAGGAGCAAATGAAAAAAGATTGAAGAAAACTGAAGAGAGCCTAAGGGACTTATGGAACACCATCAAACACAACAATATATATATTATGGAAGTCCCAAAAGAAGAAAGAAAGAAAGAAAGGAGGAGAGAGCCTATTTGAAGAAATAATGGCCAAAAACTTCCCAAATCTGAGAATAGAGATGGAACATACAAATTCATGAAACTCAAAAAACTCCAACTAGGATAAATCTAAATAGATCTACACCAAGACACATCATACCAAACTACCAAACCCACAAAAAGAATCTTGAAAGTAGAACGAGAAAAGCAACTTGTCATGTACACAGGAGCTCCTATTAGATTACCAGCGATTTCTCAGCAGAAACCTTGCAGGCTAGAAGGGAGTAGGATGATATATTCAAAGTACTGAAAGAAAAAAGTGCAACCAAAAATATGTCTGGCAAAACTATCCTTCAAAAACAAAGGAGAAATTAAGACTTTTCCAGATAAACAAAAGCTGAGGGAGTTCATCACAACTAGACCTGCACTAAAAGAGATGCGATGGGCTCTTTCCCTCAAAGCAGGTGGCAGAGGCAGTGGCTTGTGCAGCCACGACCAAGACTAAGGTTTGAGACCTTCAAGGCAAGAAGAAGGAGCTGCTGAAACAGCTGAATGACCTGAAAGTAGAGCTGTCCCAGTTGCATGTTGTCAAAGTGACGGGCAGTGCAGCATCCAAGCTCTCCAAGATCTGAGGTGTTCGCAATTCCATCACCCATGTTCTCACCGTCATTAGCCACACTCAGAAAAAGAACCGCAGGAAATTCTACAAGGGCAAAAAGTACAAGCCCCTGGAACTGCGACCCAAGAAAAGGTGTGCCATGTGCTGCTGGCTCAACAAGCATGAGGAGAACCTGAAGACCAAGAAGCAGGAGTAAAACAAATGGCTGTGCCACTGTGGAAGTAGGTAGTCAAGGCCTAAGCATTGTAGTGTCAGTAAAAAACAAACTGGCTGGAAATAATAAAGAAAAATGCTGAAGTGAGTCTTTCAAGTCAAAGCAGAAGAATGATAAACAGCAACTAAAACCATACAAAAATATAAAACTCCTTGGTAAATATACAAACACAGAATCATATAGTGTTGTAATGTAGGTGCTTAAATCACTTTTAAACCTGGTATAGAATTTTAAAAAGCATAAAAAGTAATTACAAATCTATGTTAATGGATACATGATATAAAGAGGTAATTTGTGTCTCAATAACATAAAGTGGGGGGCAGAGATGTAAAGGAGCAGAGTTTTTATATGTGATTAAAGTTAAGATGATATCAGTTTTAAATAGATCGTTATAATATTGTTTTACGTAATTGCAATGGTAACCACAAAGAAACTATATACAGAATATACACAAAGAGAAATGAGAAAGGAATCAAAATACGTCACTACAAAAAAATCAATGAGACACAAAATAAGGCAGCAGGAAGAAAAGAGGGACAAAAAAGCTCTAAGATATACAGAAAATAATGAACAAAATGGCAATATTAAGTCCTTCCCTGTCAGTTATAACTTTATAGGTATAAATATTAAATGCACCAATTAAAAGACATATTGGCTGAATAGATAAAAAATAAGATCCAACCAATGCACTGTCTACAAGAGATGCATTTTTAATTATTTATTTATTTTTTTAATTTTTTTCCCCCAAAGCCCCAGTAGATAGTTGTATGTCATAGTTGCACATCCTTCTAGTTGCTGTATGTGGGACGTGGCCTCAGCATGGCTGGAGAAGCGGTGCGTCAGTGCACACCCGGGATCTGAACCCGGGCCGCCAGCAGCAGAGCGCGCGCACTCAACCGCCAAGCCACGGGGCCGGCCCAGAGACACACTTTAGATCTAAAGACACACATAGGCTAAAAGTGAAAGGATGGAGAAAGATAATTCCATGCAAACAGGAACCTAAAGAGAGCAGGGGTGGCCACACCTAGACAAAATAGACGTTAAGACAAAAACTGTCACATGAGACAAAGAAGGACAGCATATAATGATAACAGGGTCAATTCACCAGGAAGACATAACAATTATAATATACATGCTCCTAACATTAGAGCTCTCAAATATATGAAGGAAACATTGACAGAACTGAAGGGAGAAATAGACAGCAACACAATAACAGTAGGGGACTGCAATACTCCACTTTCAGTTATGAAGACAACCACTGACAGAATAGCAATAAAAACATGGAGGACTTGAACAACACTATAGACTAACTGAACCTAACAAACATACACAGAACACTTCACCCAACAATAGCAGAATATACATTCTTCTCAAGTACACATTCTTCTCAAGGTAGACCACATGTCAGGCCACAAAACAAGTCTTAACAAATTTAAAAAGACTGAAATTATACAAAGTATCTTCTCTGACCACAACAGAATGAAACTAGAAATCAATAGCAGAAGGAAAACTCATAGTATGTGGAAATCAAACAACACACTCTTAAACAACCAATCGGTCCAAGAAGAAATCACAAGTGAATTTAGAAAATATCTAGAGACAAATGAAAACAAAACACAACATACCCAAATCTATGGGATGCAGCAAAAGCAGTACTAAGAGGGAAGTTTATAGTGGTAAATGCTTACATTAAAAAAGAAGAAAGATCTCAAATCAATAACCTAACTCTACACCTTGAGGAAATTGAAAAAGAACAAATTAAACCCAAATTTAGCAGAAGGTAAGAAATAATAAAGATTGGAGCAAGTGATAAATGAAATAAATAGAAAACTAATGGGATAAAATCAACAAAACCAAGAGTTGGTTTGTTATGGGCTGAATGTTTCTGCCTTCCCCCAATCATATGCTGAAATCCTAACCACCAAGGTAATGGTATTTGGAGATGGGGTCTTTGGGAGGTAATCATGTTTAGATTAGGTCCTGAGGGTGGGAACCTTATGATTAATGCCCTTATAGGAGCGAGCGAGAGAGAAAAATCTCTCTCATGCACTGAGAAAAGACCATGTGAAAACACAGTAAGAAGAAAGTTGTCTGCAAGCCAGGAAGAGGGTTCTCAGCAGAACCAGACCATGCTGGTACACTGATCTGAGACTTCCGGTCTCTAAAAGTGTGAGAAATAAAATGTTTGTTTTTTAAGCCACCCATTCTATGGTATTTTATTACGGCAGCCTGAGCAGACTAAGATATGGTCTTTTGAAAAGATTAACGAAATTAACAAACCCTTAGCTAGACTAAGAAAAAGCAACAGAAGACTCAAATAATTAAAATTATAACTGAAAAAGTGGATATTACAACTGATGTCCAGAAATAAAAAGGATTATAAGACTACTATGAACAATTATATAGCAACAAATTGGATAACCTAGAAGAAATGGATAAATTCCTAGAAACACACAATCTACCAAGACTGAATCATAAAGATTCATAAATAAGAAATATGAACAGACTTATAACTAGTAAGGAGACTGAAGTAATCAAACACCTCCCAGCTAGAACCAGATGACTTCACTGAAGGATTCTACCAAACATTTAAAGAATTAACACCAACCCTCCCCACAGTCTTCCAAAGAACTGAAGAGTTCTTCATTTCCAAACAACTTCTATGAACCCAGCATTATTCTGATACCAAATCAGATAAAGACACAAGAAAAGAAACTACAAATATTCCTGATGAATAACAATGCAAAATTTTCAACAAAATACTAGTAAACCGAATTTAACAGCCCATTAAAAGAATTATACACCATAATCAAGTGGGATTTATACTTGGAATGCAAGAACGGTTTAACATATGAAAAGCAATCAATATAATACACCGCACTAGCAAAATGATTCTTAAAATCAGGCAAATTTAGAAGCACTGGACCCTTAACCTGCATCCTCAGAGCTTCCAGGACACTAGGCAGTTCAATTGGGAACCAAGGGAGTCTGGTAAGCCTATAGGTAGCACAGGGCTCCTTCCATCGGGGTAGGAAAATTCTAGGAGTCAACTGTAAGTTGGAATGAACATTGGAAAGTCTTTAGAGCTTGAGACCAAAGCAGGAACTTAGGGTCTATTTACCATCTCTACACCAAGGATGGTTTCAAACATACATTCCTTGGGTACAGATTCTATCCCAAATGCTGGGGTTCCAGAACTGCTGGTTGGAGTCATACAGTTCTTCAAAAAGTGTAACAGAGAATCCAGATCCTCTGAGGACTGAATCCTTTGCATATATGCTAAAATCATTTGGAGTGCATATCTTTTATTAGGTAAGGTTTTATTTTCACGTAAAAAAGTTAGCTCAATACCAGATCTGTTAGGCAACTGTTTTCACAGTGCACGCTGTGTAATTTTTGAGGCTTGGAAAAAGAGCACAGAACTCTTGACACATATGCCTCAACTGCTGACGGGTCTTTGGTTTCTTGGATTAATCATACATGAGATATACAAGCTATTAATCCCTCATTCTGGGGACACAGGGAGATCCAAACATGTCTGCGAATTCTCATAGAAGCTTGCGAAACAGAGCTGGTGAATCCTGACCCCTCCTCTTCATACACTATTTATTCATATGAGATCACAATTTCTGTTCCTCTTACAATCCATCCACTTGATTGGATAATGTGAGGAATAAATAGAATTATATAAAAATTAGGCCAAGACAAAACGTAGATTAAAATTGTTGAAGAAAACTCAAATGGTGGTCCATGAGATAGTCAAAGTTGAGAGGGAAACAAAATTATGAGGAGAAAATGCCTCCTAGGTCCTAAAAATGAAAGCTTTCACTCTTTAAAAACTGTTTTTAAGATTACCTTCTCTAACATGAAGGAAAGTCATGCTACTTTCGGTAGCATGTTTACTCGGTAAGTAGGCTAAATAGTTAAGCATTTTTTCCCCTAAGGGTTCTAGAAATTATTCCTCCTCCCCCCAAAAAATGTTTAAAGGTAAAACCTTAAAGGCTAAGACAGTAAAGTGATGTAGAGTGAGAAAAGTACTTCATTCAGTGCACACTGACAATTTTTTTAGTTCCATTCATAATTATAGTTAAAAAAAATCTCTTGCTATTTTTTGTTATGTTTTACTTAAATAGTTAGGCTCAAGAAAAAAATGTTAAATTTCAAAACCCGTAAAGTTATTACTGAATGCTTATATTCATTATAAATGTATATGTCTCTCCATCTATATACATATATATGTATCTGCTCTTTGATATGAACAACTCAAAACAATTTTAAAAGCTGTTCTTTTCTGTATTTAAAATGGCCCTTTTAAATATTTAGAAGTTCCACAGGTGGTGGCTTTAATGGAATTTTTCCCAGAGTAAATTTCTTGGATTGAAATTGCTCTAGTTCTTCTGCTGTTAGTTGATCCTTGGGGGTGAATAATACATTATCTGTTGTGGTAGTGCCATTTGAGACTGGGAGAGAGGTGGATATGCTGCTAATTCCAAAGCTGTCACTGGATGACTTGGAAAAAGCAGTGTGAGAATGCGAGCCTGGACTACCAAAACCAGCCACAGAACTGCTGCTTCCAAAGGCTGGGGCCACTGGAGCTCCAACAGGGCCTGCTGCCATGGAAGCAGGAAATCCTGAAAATCCGGGTGATCCAAAACCAGAAGCTGCAGGGCTTTTAAATGAAAATGAAGCAGCAGATGTGATTTCACGTTTCCCAAATCCGAAAGCTGGAGTAGAAGTAGTGATGGCAGAACTGGCAGAGGGTGCAGCTCCAAATGCTGGAGGATTCCCGAACACAGAAGTGCTTCCAGAAGGGGCAGTGGCAAATCCAGAGCTTGCTTTAAAACTAAAATTCTGAGCACTATCACTGCTGCTGTTATTCACTGGAAAACCTACAAAAGCCAGAAAAAGAAAAAAATAATCTATTATAATCAGAAAATATAGCCATATTAACCCTCCCACCCCCTACCTTTTTTTCTTATTTCTGCCAAGTTTGGATGTTGAGAAGCTTATTGGAAGGAAGAAGAGAAAAGTGAAAACGAGAAACTAGAGCACACCCACTAAACCCTGCTGTCCTGTCTTTCTGCCTTACGATCTCATGCGCATAGCCATTTACCTTCACTCAGGAGAGACAGCTTTGAGAAACCTCAGGGCTTAGGGAGTGGACTTTCACTTTCAGCTCCCCCCATCACACTGAAGCTGTGATTTGAGGACAATATTATGTTGTCATACACAGTGACAAGAAAGTCCTTAAAGGTGCTGCCACCATAGCTATGTATTCCTATGAAACTCTTGAAAACCAATTCCTAAAATATACCTCTAAAGCCTGAGCCATGAGGGCTTCCAAAGAACATGCCCATTCTGGCCCCATTTCACAAATGATTGATGAGCCAAATTCTTTGAAGCTTCATTATAGAAGGTGGTAGAATTTGCAAGGTGGTTTAAAATGGCGCTTAACATACATTCAGGCTTTATGATTTGAAACCAATAAAATCCTGTTTTTCTAAATCAGTGAAGTCCTGCATTTCTTTATTACTTACCTGGTGACCCAAATGTTACTGCTTGCCTACTGCCAAATCCAAATGTAGGTGCTGCTTGATTTACTCCATCCTTTACATCGGAGAGCTATAAAAAGTAGTAGGCAAATAACAAAGTACTTGATGAATAATTCTCAACTACCTTTTCTACACTTTACAGATAAATTCAATTTTTAAAACTTAAAAACGTGAAGTTAAATGTTTAACACAGAAAAATGCCTACAATATGAATATGCATAGAAAAAAATATACCAACCTCAATGAGTTAAGAATGATTGGCTGATGAACTATGGGTGATTCTAATTTTATTTATGCTTTTTAAATATTTTCTAAATTTCTTCAATGAACATATATTAAAATCAGAAAAATATTTTTAGTAACACATTTCAGTGTATACAGGTTGATCTGCACTTATCAAGAAATCTAGATATTAGGTAAGGGACCTTTAGAGGCTATGCAGTCTACTTTAATGCTTGAACTGAAGTTGATTCACGATTACATTATTAAAAGCTTACCACTAAAATCTATTAAACATTTCCTATTCTCTGAAAATACTTTATGCTCTTGCTATTTCCTGCTCTAGAAATGTCTTCATCTCTGCTTACTAAAATCTTAATCTCCCTTTCAAGGAACTTTTCACTTACTCCTTACCTCCAAGAAGCTTTTCCAAATCAACTCAAGCAGATATAATTTCTCTCATTTGGAAGCCCAATAGCATTTTTTAAAAATCAACTTCATTGAGGTATAATTTACATACAATAAAATGCATCCATTATATATATATATATATATATTTCAGTGAGTTTTGACAAACTTATAACTACCACCACAACCAAGATTTAGAACATTTCCACCACCTCTAAAAGTTCTCTTGTATCCCTTTCCAGTCAACCTTCTCCCAACCCCAGGCCCAGCGAACCACTCATCTGCTTTCTATCACTATAGATGAAGTTTGTCTTTTCTAGAGTTTCAGACAAATGGAATCATATAGTAGGTACCTTTTTTTTTTGTCTAGCTTCTTTCCCTCAGGGTAATATTCATTAACAGGGAAATTGATAAACAAATTATATTATAACCATACAGCAAATTAAAAGAATAAAGAATGAACTACTGATACATGCTCAGCCAGTTGTGGGTAGGCTGTCTCAGATCCTCACCTATGGAGGGGCCCCTAGGAAGGTGGCAAAGAGCAGGAACTTCCAACCAAGAGGGAAGTCCTGTAGTTCTTTGGACTCAGTTATCCCCTTCTACATCAGCTCTCAACTGTGGTGATGGTGGGCCACCTCTCACCACAGACGGAACACTTCTAACAAGTCCTTCTAAATTCAAACGGCATTATAACAATTGAAAGGTGGAAGGAATTAGCTTGCACAAGAGTCTAGTTATTTAGGAAGAATATATTTATGAAAGGGGTGGGGCTGGCGTTGGGACTGCCATATAGTCATTCACTAAGTTTAGGCAGCTACTACTCTCATATCCTTTTTCAGAAAGTAGGAAGTGAAAAAATTAAATTCTGAATGTAAATATCTTATTTGAAAATAAGGTTCTTAAGAACTTTTTATGGGGGTAGAAAAAAATCATAACTTTATTGACAGAGATAATGAATATGCTACAATCAGGATCATGTATTTTTGGAGACAAGTAGGTATATATCTCCTAAAGGCATTTCTGCATAAGACAAGGAACATATGGTGAGTTAAGTGTCCTTCAGTCATGCAAGTATACGTTAGTCTAAACGTGCATTCATATCATTTTCCAAAGCAATTTCTTTTTAAATGTTGATAACCTGGAATGCTTGAATTTATGTAATATTTTCCAATTTTCAAAACTAGTACTATCAAAGTTAAAAAACTTTACCCTAAGAATAGTTTAAGAAAAGCAAAATTATTTGTGCTTTTCTGACCGAGGAATAGAGAGAAAGCAATTCCAGGACCTTGACTCTAAATGATGATACAGTTCTTGAGAAGGTGTATATCAACTCTTCACAGAGAATTTTAGCTTTGCTTTCCAAATCCAAAGTGAAATTCTCTGCAAAAAAACCAATAGATAAGACACTTCCCTGTATAAAACTCTCCAATACTCACCAAAGCTATTTTAGTTGATGTATTTAGACTTTTCAGTTCATTTACCCTGCTCCTCCACTGATTTATTAACTGTTGGATGGAATTTAGCTGGAGAGAGAAGACAGAAAAATAATGAGTCAATATTGAGCGTTTAAGTTAATCTCTTCAACAACAACTTCACATCTTTATTTGCCAAAAATCACAAAAGTTTATAAAACATTTTTATGGCCCATAACTTGTAAAATTTGCATTGACTTGCCCCTATTTGCCAAAGATATTCCAGATGTAGTCCCTCTCCCTGTTCTCCAACTCCTTGTGTCTGGTTAAGAATCATAAGTACCTGGCAGCACAGAGTTAGTTATATTTGGATGGGAGGCGAACATGTGTACTAGTTGAAATGTAAGATCATGACTGCAAACAACAGAAAAATACAGAGTTTACATCCTTTCCTTTAGGTACCCAACTTACTCAAGCCCAGCTTTTTTATTTTTTGATATTTGATATGTAAGGATATTAATCTGTATAACAAACTGCATCTTATTTACCTTTGTTTTTTCTAGCATTCATTACAGTGTCTGCAACTAAGAGATGCTCCATAAAATGTATGTCAAATGATAAAATTTTGGGTTTGATTTCTGGGACTGATTGCTGGATATTTTGTAATAAAAATAATGACACTCAGGGGCTGGCCCCGTGGTGTAGTGGTTGAGTTCGGCACACTCCACTTTGGTGGCCCAGCTTTGCAGGTTCAGATCCTGGTTGCAGACCTACACCACTCGTCAGCCATGCTGTGGCAGCGACCCATATGCAAAATGGAGGAAGACTGGCACAGATGTTAGCTCAGGGCTAATCTTCCCCAAGCAAAAAAAAGAGGAAGATTGGCAACAGATGTTAGCTCAGCGCGAATCTTCCTCAGGGAAAAAAATGACATTCCTAGTTACTACAGTCAAAATATATTAGCACCATTTTAGATAACCAACCAACTCCAAAGAAAGTAAGTTTGAAAATAAAAAATGCCTTATCCTGAAAAATATTATAGACCTCATCCACTTTGTCAACACACAAGCAAGCCACGGCAGAGAAGACAGTAATTAGCAGCTAATCTGTTATGGAGGTAGAGGAATAGGAAACAAACTTACATAACTCTGTAAGTTATTGCTGGTTAAGAAGTTATGGTATTCAAGCCTCAACTCCTCTGGTGAAATGTCTGTAAAACCTGAAGCGAGGAATCAATTGGAATCTTTAAAATAAATACCAATACTTTTGATAGTATAGTAAAGCTAGAGGCGCTAGATAAGAAAATATGCTAATATTGATCATTAGAAAATTTTCATAATCATAAGGAAAAAATTCAAAGCCTACACTCGATTTAATGTTTAATAAATGTTTATTAAATTTAATGTTTAATAAACTTTATTCTAATAAAATTAGAATAAAATATAGTTGGTTATTTGATCTTTGAAGGGGGGAAAATTTTCTAAAGATAAATGGAATGGAAGGAATAACAAAGAAAAGAAAGAGTTGACTACATATACATTCAAACTTCTGTCTTAAAAAATATTCAGTATGTCAGAAACTACAATAAGCAAAATTAAAAGGCAAATGGTAAACTGGGAAAACCACAATTGTAACATATATGACAAGAGAAGAGCTAATGTCAATATATAAATAGCTCTTACAAATCAATAAGAAAAATAAGTTAAGACAGCCAAAGATAATGAATGGGCAATTTGCAAAAAAACTCAAATAGCCAGTAAATTAATGAAATTAAAAAGTTCAATTTAAAAATACAACTTAAAATAGAAAATGCTTTATTTATTAGACTGGCAAAAATAAAAAATGAATGATATTTACCGCTATTAGTATGTGGTGAAATGGACATCCTCCTAAATTGCCATTAAGGAAATTAAAAAGGTACAACTTTTCTGGGAGGAAAACTGTCAACAACTGCCAAATGCCTTAAAAATGTTCACACCTTCTGACCTTAACACAACTTCTAGGATTTAACTTCAGGGAAATAATCAGATGTGTAAACAAAGAACATGTATGAAGATGTTCATTCTAGTATTTTTAGTAATAGAGACAAACTGAAAACAACAAAGTAGAATACAAAATTAGATTATGATCCCAATTGTAAATATAAACAAGAAATATGTTTGTATCTGCATGTTTTAAAAGAAATATACTAAAATGTTACGGTTGTTATCTCTGTGAGATCAGGTGATCTTTATTTTATTTACATATTTCTGTATTTTTCAAGTTTTCTATGGCAATAGCTATAACTTTTATAATTAGGAAAACTTTTTAAGAAAGGAAAAAAATGTTCAGGATATTTTCTATGGAGAATTACTTGTAACCCAGATATCATTAACTCCAAGGACCCCTACCTCAGAATAAAGAAAAGACTAAACGTTCAAATCAGAACCCTGGATTCCCTCTAACAACTTGTCTTTACCATCTTTATTAACTGCTCAGGCCAAAAAACCTAGGAATCACTTTGCATTTCTCTTTCCCCATATCTACTGAATCAGCATCCTGCCAGTTCTAGCTCCAAAACAGAACCCGAATTTGATCAATTCTGTCTCCACTGCTAGTTAACTCTAACCCAGTCATTAGCAATTGTCTCCTAACTCATCTCTCCACCTCTATTTTACCCCCTCTTCCCTGCCCCCAACAGACCATTTCTTTTCACACAACAGTCTCAGTGAGCTTTTTCTAATCAGATCATATCCCTCTCCTGCTTAAAGCTCTTCATGGCTGCCCACTGCAATTAGGCCCAACATGATCCGGTCCCTGGCTGCCTCTCTGGCCTTATGTCATATTACTCTTTCCCTCATTTACTCTCCTCCAGCAATTCACGCCTCACTAGTCCTCAAACATCCAACTTTGTTCCCACCAGGGCCTTTGCACTAGCTACTCCTCTTGCCAGGAATGTTGTCCCCTAATCTTCCTGTAAGTGATAACTTCTCTTCATTCAGGACTCAGCTCCAATACTGCCTCCTAAGAATGGTTAATGACTCTATCGAAAGGAACATTGTCCCTCTAGTTACCTTCTCCTCTTCCAGCTGTTCTGCATCTGAACCACAGAACACAGAAAATGATTTGGGTGACTATTTTCTCAACTCTCTCAAAAGTGGTACCAAAAGTAGTATCATTCTAGCTGCATGAGAAAAGTTAACTCATTATAATGATGCCTATGGACATCAGCGGTCCTCCAACTTTTTGATTTCAAGACCCATTTACATTCTTAAAAATCATTAAGGATCCCACGGAGCTTTTGCTTACATGGGGTACATATATCATATTACCATATTTGAAATGAAAACTGAGAAACGTAGAAAATATTTATTAATACACTTAAAAATAAGAAACCTAAATAAAAAACAGTTTTCCAAAACAAAAAATAAAAATTTAGTGAGATGAGTGGCACTGTTTACGTTTGTAAATCTCTTTAATGTTTGACTTAATAGAAGACTGCTGGATTATTATATCTGTTTCTGCATTCAATCTGTTGCAATGTATTGCCTGGTCGAAGTGTAAGAAGAAAACCTGTTCTCATACAGATATGTAGTTGGAAAAGGATGACTTTAATGGCTTTTTCAGATAACTGGGGATATTCTTCTTTGATACTATACCAAAACTTGACAGGTAGTAGTTTCTTAAAGGTCAGCTATAATATGGATTCAAACCTTATTAATGAGATTTTTGTACTATTATATTAAATTCATTGGTTTATCTTGCGTTTTAAATGGGTTTTTCAGCCATGCATAATTTTGTAACATCATACATTGGTCACTTGGAAAATATTGGTTCACTGAGCTACCCAGAACTTCCAAATGCTGGCACATGTGATTTTACAATATCAAAAAACTCATATTTGTTAACGTCACTATTCATCTCATCAGAGGAGACTTGAAGTATTAAAACATTGTCATGCTCACAGTGGCGGAAAACAGTTTTGCATAATTCTAATTTTCACTTGAAAGCTTGAATTTTTTCATTGGCAATAAACACTGTCAGTTGTTTTCTTTGAAGTGACAGGCTCACTTCATTTATTTTTTTAGAAAATGTCACCAAATACCTGAGTCTAAATAACCATAGTTGTCAGTCATTCTTTCAAATAAAAATTGTCTGCGAAAAAAGTGACCAGGTCAGCTCACAACTCAAACGATCCCACCAGTGCTTTCCCTCAAGATAACCATCATATTCGAGTATGTGGCAGAAGCACTTTATGTGTGCTTCCCATTTTGTCACACAGAATATTAAAAAAGTGTGCACTCAAGGGTCGAGATTTAATAAAATTAATAATTTTTACCTCTTCATCAAGGACATTCTTAAGTGAAAATGGCAATAAAAACTTTTTTTAATTGACTACTAGTCTGCTAGTACAGTTTGTTGCCTCTACCTTAATTCATGCTAAGATAGAAAGAGTTTTACTGATCAATGCTTTTGCACCAACAGTGCAAATATCAACACAGTGAAAACGGCAATTAATGTCTTAGTATTATTATGAAAATATTTTTTTTTTTTTAATAATTTTATTTATTTATTTTTTTCCCCCAAAGCCCCAGCAGATAGCTGCATGTCATAGTTGCACATCCTTCCAGTTGCTGCACGTGGGACTCGGCCTCAGCATGGCGGGAGAAGCGCTGGGTCTGCGCGCGCCGGGGATCCGAACCCGGGCCGCCAGCATCAGAGCGCACGCACTCAACCGCCAAGCCACGGGGCCGGCCCTATTATGAAAATATTTTTGAACTTGTATAGCCCCTAAAAGTGTCAGGAATAGGGCTGCCAGATTTAGCAAATAATAATACAGAATGTCCAGTTAAATTTGAATTTCAGACATACAACAAATACTTTTTTAGCATAAGTTATGTCCCAAATATTACATGGGATACTCATATACTAACAATATTATTCTTTGTTTATCTGAAATTTAATTTAACTGGGTGTCCCATATTTTATCTGACAACCCTACTTAGGGATCTACACTTCACATTTTGAGAACCACTGCGTTAGGGCATTAGGCATTAGGTTCAATTCTGAACTGATTAAAAAAGGCTTAATACTTCTTTATTTTCTTTATAGAAAAATCACTATCTGAAATTATCTTATTTGTATTATTTATTGTCTCTCTCTCTCAAGAACATAAGCTTCATAAGGAAGGGATCTTGTCTATCTTGCTCATCAATATACCCCTAGCACTTAGAATACAGCCTGCCACAAAAGAAATTCAGTATTTGTTGAATGATTGAATGAATGAATAACTAAGGAGCAGTGTGAGGAGAATGAGCAGGTAGAGCTGAGACAGAGCAGAGATCCCAGAGTTCTGAGGGATTGCAAGAGCTCTCATCTGTTAGGTACCTGCTGTTTTCTCAACAGGGCAGAGGCCCAGGACCACCCAGGATGGGCTTAGAAAAGCGTAGTGGTCCAGATTTCAGCCCAGAAAGGGCTTAGGGACTACGGACAAAAGAAAATGGGAAGGAAAGGGGTATTCTAAAGAAATGCTATCCCTGTAGCCCAGCTAAGGCTCCTTACTTTCAAACCTTATCTCCAGGATAGGTTTCAACATGCCTTATGAAAAATAACTGTCTTTAGAAGGAAAGATAGGGAAGAAAGTGAGAACAGAATCAGGCAGCCAGAATCCGGTAGTCAATTAATAGCAGGCAGGATGTAACTCTTCTATTCACTGTAGGCAGCTAAGAGGTTCTAAGGCTGTACCTACAGGGAACCAAGACAGCAGAGCCTCTTCCTGAGCTTACAGAATTAAAATTGTGGTGGGTCCTGATTTTACTATTTTCTCATGAGAACTACATATTTTAAAAGAACTATATCTTCCACCCTCAACCGCTGAATTACGAAGTTCTGCTAGAATACTCGGATACTTTAAACAATGTCCAAACTCTCCCAACTGTAGATACATTTGTGGTTAATTTCTTTATTTGGGTGTGGTTTTGGCTTTAGAAAATAATAGTTGTAAAACATATTTTAAAAGCACACAATTTCTCAGTTACCTGAAATATTAGGTGTCTTTTTCACTGGTGAATAAACAGAAAACATCCATTGCCCTGATGATTCCCAAACCTCCATATCTTTTACAATTCCTTCCCTGAAAAAAAAAGAGCAAAAGATCTTTTTCATCTGCTTGTTAAAATTTATCACTTATAATTTTCAATGACTGAAATTTTAAATTGTAGTAAATATATAATTTTAGATTTTTCTATTATATTTTCTGGAGTGTTCTTTAAAGCAGAAGCTTATAGAAATATGAACTACATTTCATAATTATAAATATTATTATAATATCAAAGAAGTTCATAATTTTGGTTTCCCAGTACAATGAACCATTAACCAATACATTTATTAAGTGAGAACTATCATACCATATATATTTTATAGAGCTAAAATACAGTAAAATACACAATACTAACTTTAATCTTTCTTTGCTCATTATCATAAACATCAATGATCATTTAACTGGGAAAGATAAAAAGTACCACATAATATAGAACCATAAAATTTTTAAAGTGGGTAGGACTTTAAAGATCCTTTTTTCTAATTCTCACATTTTGCAAAAGGGGAAATGGACCCATGTCCATACAGTTAACTTGTCAGCAAAGCTGTGGATAGATTCAGCTCTAAATTAAACGTTCCCTCCACTGCCAATGCTACAATTAATAAAATGACAGATACCACAGAGAATATTGTATCAAATTTAGGATTTTTACAACATCAAATATAAGAAGGAGAGTTTCATTTGTTCTTTTACTTTTTTTTCAAATCAATTGTATATGATGCATGGCTCAAAATGTTTACCACTGGTTCTAATTTTGTTATGGGAAGTAAAGACTAACGAGTATATTTAAATTCTGTCCTAGGAGCTGGGAGCTGAGGGAATAGTTACAGACAGTCAGGCACTGTTTTGGCACCAGTCATAAATTCTACCTCGGCAATCTACTCCACAATAATGAAGGAAATCAAGTGAACTCAGTTTGAATGGGGTAACTGAAGTAACAGTTTTAGAAAGAAAAATACCAGATGCTATAAGTGAACTCCAAAATCACAAGTTGCTTTAAATTACCTCATACCTTGTGAAGAACTCATAACTTAGAACAAACTTCAGCAGGACTACCTTAGAAAGATATTCACAATACAGTGTTATCAAAAGAAAAGTGGAAAAAGCATAATTAGCCCTAAGAAGGCATTGTACTGCTATGGAAAGATGACATAATTTTAAGTGAAATAAAGTCTAGTACAATACATGCAAAATAGTGGTTATCCCTGAGTAATAGGATCATTGATGCATTTTCTTCTTTTTTCTTATTCTGATTTTTTAATAATGTATTACTTCTTTTTTTAAAGAAAATATTGTAGGTACTTTTGAAAAAATAAGCAAATGTGTAGCAATTTTTCTGAACGCTTTCACTTACAGAAGTTTCTTTTCATCTTTATCCTCATCAGAGCTAGGTGAAGCAAATGGGTTCTGAGACAATCCAAACCCCCTGTTCCTGCTAGCTGAAGCTCCAGAATCAAAAGAACCAAAAGACGGCTTTTCTTGATCTCTGCTGCCCCCCCATGGTGTAGATTTGGAGAAACTGGATGGCTGGATAACACTGGAATATCTCTGGCTAGTGGTATTCCATCCATGTCTGTTACTACCTGAAATAAACAATAATTTTTGGATAAATGAATTTTTGAATAAATTTTGGATAGATGGCATGTAACCTAAATCATAAGCTCCTTCAGGATAAAAAGCTGTGTCTTTATCATTCTTTGCTCCCCCACTGGGCCCTATATAGTAGTTAAGTCTGAAAAACGGACAATGTATTAAAGAGTTTATTGAATATAAAAGATTGATTCTACCCTCTGTCCTTGATTAGATGCTTAAATCTATTTGACTCAGTCTTCCCTCTGGCAAAATACCACCTACCCACCTATCTTTCATAGGGAGATTATAGAGGTAACTTATGTGTGAATAAAGTGCACTGAGTTCCTCTAGTATGAGCAGATTTCTAATATTTTATAACTATCAAAATGAGCCAACAGAACTCTCTCCTCTCTATCTCTATATTTAAAAAAAATCTTAACACTTCAACTATCTCATTTATTCACCACTTCCTAGTTGGGGCCAACATAATCACCTTGTTTCTGTCCGAATTAGGAGATGTGCCATTAAATATATTAAAAACTGTAGTGATGGGAGATATACTCCTTTATGAAAATTCATCTCCCAACTCTAAAATTACTTAATAAAACCAAAGAGAAAAGGGAGCAAATTGCTGGACCAGATTCCTCAAGCAGAGGTTAATGGTATTTTATTTTCCTAAAGTTCCAAATCCTTTGAAGGATGACACAACTGAAACAATTCATTCCATCTTTTGTACATAGCTTTTGGCCTTCATATGTATTAATTCCAGAAGCATTCATCTGTTTCTGGGAGCTAAATACACTGTTTACTTAAATTTTATTTACACTTTTTTCATCTTTCAATCCATCCATTCAACATTTATATTCTAATTACTACATTTAGAGTGAGTTTCCACAGAACGTCAGATATTATGTTCTGTTGTTCCTGGAAATACACTCAACATTTATGAGATCCGAGTCCTAATTTTTGGTTTGGAATATTTCACCAGACCAATCATGGGTGATGCAAAAAGACTATCTTCAAGAAGAGGGATCAGACGTGAATCCACAATGCAACACAAGGTTTGAAGGTCAGAGAAATGGCCCTAAAGGAGGGAAGGGAGGAGAGAGGAGGAAGAGGGTCAGCATCTTGTGATACCTTTAACTACTAAGTTCCAATCCTAACAAAGATAAACCTAACTATTCATCTGACGTTTAAAACTTGATGTTGTACTATGGTTTCGTGTCTGAGCCCTCCTCTCCTTGAAGATAGTCCTTTTGCATCATCCACAATTGGTGTAGTGAGATATTCCAAAAGCTTCGACAATGACTTAGGCCCAGGGAGCACGTCAACGTGGTCCCCACACTCCCTTCTCTCATAGCCCAGAGTTCTTCACTGAGTGTCCCACTCTCCCACTTCCACCCCAAATTTTATGAGCATGTGCATTTGTCTCAGGTATGGCCCTGTGGCTTTTATTAGATTTTCAAAGGAGTTCGCGACTTCCCCAAAGTTAAGAGTCCTGACTCTGACCCCAGTTGCTAGCTTCTCCCTAGAAAAAAATTCGTTAAAAATTTTATTCAAGGTGTCAAGGGAAAAAAACAAGTACCTAGAAAGGTAGTAAAGCGAGGAGGTGTCTGGGTCGACCTAAGTCAATTCTGCGAACCACTGTCACCCACGGACAAGGTGATTTTGACACTTACTTCCGACTTAAAAACTCATTATTCGGCTTTAGTACCCAATGCCAAGCCCTTATATTCATCTGCTCAACAAAATCCGACCCAGTGCCTAATATGCGGATAAACACTTTGGAGAGACTGTGCCCGGCCCGGTAGGCGGGGTCGGCGAGGGGGACGACGCGGGCACGTCCGCGGCACCTGACCGCTGGGCCGAGCGGCGGGCGCCACGCGGGACGCCCGTTCCCCCCCAGTAGGGCCCCCACGCCAGGTCTTCCCCGGCTCGGCTGGCAGCGGAAGATAGAGGGGAACGTCACCTGAAGGCTGCTGCTGCCGTCCCCCGCCCGCACCCCCGGAGCGGGGATGTTCGTTCCAGCAGCGGTCTCCAAAGCGACACCGGCCTTGAAGGAAGAACTGACAAATGGTCATTGCGACGGCGTCGCCGAGGAGCGGTCTTCAGTCGGCACCCTGGGCGAGCGCAGAGCCCAAAGCAACCGAAGGTCCCGGCCCGCTACTGTGACGTCATCTTCTCGCGTCCGGGAAAAGCCCTTTCTCTCCTGTCCCGCCCAGTGCGATGAGAGGCGGGGACTTTACCTAACAGGATTTAAGAACAACTGGACCGCCCCCACGCCGTGAGTGTGGCCTGGGGAGGCGGAATCCTTGAAAGGTTACTTGCGGGAGGAGGCGCGTTTGACTCGTCCGGGCCCCCGGACTTCCAGGGAGGCTTGAGGTCCGAAATGAGAGGAAAGCGGTTCAGGCAAACCCAGAACTTCAGCAAGCAAACCTCCTCCTCCCTGCGAGGAGGATTAACTGTGGTTTGAGAAACCGAGTCATACTTTTCATTTGTAACTGCTGAGAAAGTAAAAATCTGCCCAGCCCTTCATCAGGGTGCTTAACAGTCAGATAAAGCCATTTGTAACATTAACGGGAAACTGTTTCTTTTAAGGACAGACTGCAACTGAAAAGTATCCTGACAACTCTCATCTTTGGATGAGTACTACATTCTTACACACTGAGAAACCTTGTTCTTTAAGGTCCACGTAAACGTTGCTGTTTGAGATTATATTAGTAAGAATGAAACATCTCACTCCTGCCGGGAGGATCTAAGACACTGACATAGAGAAGCAGCCTCGATTTCTTCCCGGGTGCAGAGCTTTAGATAAGGGGTTCCTGAAAAGAACATTCCATGTTTTCTTAACTTTGTAGTTTCCACGGAAACATGACCCTACATCCACTTCTCAGTCCAGATCTAATGTTGAGGCCTTTACACATAGCTCTGCTTTGCTTTGATCCTATGAAAACTGTTTTATTCAAATTTCACATAAACTCCCCCTTCCCCACAAATCCTACAACTATCTTGTCTTTTGTATGGTGAGACACCCTATAGTTCCCGTGGTGTGCAGTCTCCTTGGTTGCAACCAGTCAATAAAGGAGACTTTGTTGGATTACAGGTTTGTGCCTGGTGGTTTAGGATGATTGGCCATTGTTCTTGCTCACATACTTTGGATTTTGAAGACAGCTGAATCTATAGGAGCACTGGGAATAACTGGTGCAACCTAGTTTATTTTTTAAAAATCAGTTTCACTTATTTTGAAACAAACTTATGGGCAAGTTACAAATATAGTACAAAGAACTTTTTTCCTGAACCATTTGAGACTATATTGCAGACCTGATGTCCCATCAGCCAAATACTTACTGTTTGCTACAAACAAGGAGTTCTCCTACGTAACCACAATACAATCACCAAAATCAGGACGTTAGTATCAATGCATTCTATCTAATCCTTAGATTTCATTCATCTTTTGCCAAATGTCCTAATAACGTCCTTTAAAGGAAGAAGATCTAGTTGAGAATTATTGTTGCTTCACTCACATTTTTTTTAGTCTCCTTCATTCTGGGACATTTCCTCAGTCTTTCCTTGACTTTCATGACCTTGACACTATTAAAGATTACAGCTAGTTATTTTGTAGAAGTTCTTTAATGCAGATTTACCTAATGTTTTCTCACGATTAGATTCAGATTAGGCATCTTTGGTAGGAGTATCACAGAAATGATGCCATGGTCTTCACATTGCACCTATCAGGTTGTGCACAATTTCAATTTGTCCCATTACCTGTGATGTTCACTTTGATCACTTGATTACAAGGTGGTGTCTGCCAAGCTGCTCCACTGTAAAATTACTCTTTTCCTCTTTGTTATTAATAAAGATTTTCTGGGGAGATACTCTGAAGTATATAAAAAATCTCACTTATTGGTATCAGTATGGACTTATGGTTTCCAATTTTATTCAGTGGGATATAATCTGTTACTATCATTTATTTTGATGCTAAAATCAGCCCCAGTTTGGCCAGTGGGGAGCCCATTTAAGCTCTATTGTCCTTTTTACATATCCCATGATTCTTCAGGCACTTCTTCACTCCTTGGACCAAAAGATGCTCCAGGCTCATCTTACGCTTTCCCTACTCCAGTCCTGGATCAGCCATTTCTCCAGGGAGCCCTGGGTCTTTTTGATGGTACTTGGAAGCCAAGATCTGAGCTCTAAGTTTGCTCATTGCTATTGTGATGTCCTTGCTTCTGTGGGAAAAGAGGGAGAATTCCCTCCCTCCCCCTTTCCCCTTTTGGTTCTTCTGGCCAAATAATTAAAATGACATGAGGCAGGTTAGCAGGAGAAAATCAAACTAAGTTTAATACATGTACAGGGGGCATTCACATAAGTATGAAGAATTCCAAAGACAGTCAGGCAAAATGACTTTTTATATGTCTTTCTGGACTAAGGAGAGGGAGACAGAGGTCTGAAACTTCAAAGGGGGAGAAGGCAATTTACAGGAAGAGGAAAAGAGTTAATATTTGGTAAACAAATGTTTGCTGAGCCATCTATAGACAATGGGATCTGAGAGAGATCTTTTGATAAAATGGCCCTTGCTAGATGCCTTCCTGCCTACTACACCTAGAATTATCTATGGTGATAGCTCCTTCCTGGGACAGGCCCTTCTACCTTAAATTCTTTTAGGCAATTTGGAGTAAGGTCAAATGTTCTTCCTGAGTCTTCTGAGCCTTGATTGTCTTCAGCTCAAAATAATCTGCATACCAAAGTGGCACAACTTGGGGAAGCCTGCCCTGAACCCCATCACTCCCAAGCCCTTTCATGGGCATTGTTAAGGAATACATACTACAGACAGACATACATTTACATCAATACATATTTCTGTATCTATAGATATATTAAAAACTGTGAGTTTCCACTGATAACCCCCAATTCCAGCCCAAGATAACAGGATTCATTTAATTTTTCTCCAATATTTCTAACTTCCTTCTTTGACACAAACTTGGCTCCCATTATTCTTAACATATTTATTTTGAGCATTCCCCTTGTATTAACAAATCTCTCATTGTGGCCACTGACTTCTCATCCATGGTAGCATGTGTAAGGACTCTGCTGGGATCAAAGACCTAAAATAATATCAGTGGTGGCTGATGCTTAAATGAGAGTGAGCATGGTGCTCGGCGAAAGTGAAGAGGTGGGCAAGGCCAGAATCTCGACTGAGATCATTCAGGTGGAGTGCTGTGTGAGATGATGAGAACCTAGGTCGGAGGCATGCAAAACTCGGTAGTGATCAGTTAGGGGAGAGGTAGGTGGAAACCAGGAGAGTGGTGTCACAGGAAGTAAACTTCTCGTTTTAAGATGGCAGAGTAAAAATACTCTGCCTTCCTTTCCTCTTGAAAATCATCTCAAAATAAGAGGGAAAACAAGCAAAAACATCATCTTTGATTATACTAGGAGATAACCATAATCTTAAACCACAATTTATGAAGACTGAATGCACATAGAAGAAGAGTAAATAGTATATTACCTAGAAGAGAGGAAGGAGGTCAGATTCTTGTAAGGTGGACACTGATGTCCCCAGAGAAGGCTGAAAAGCCTCAGGAATTAAGAGCCACCAGGTACCACAGAATGGGGGATTGTTTGAAAATCTGTATGAAGTGCAGTTGGAACCTAGCTCCATAAATCCATCCAGTGAGGTGACTATCCCTCCCTGATGGGAGATAGGTTTTTTCTTGAAAAAAGGGAAGAGAGGTTTCAGAGTCCAGGACATTAAGTAAAGAGGGACAAGTGATGGTACTGACAAAAGGGGGACTAAGCTATGGTTATTGAATGGTGAGTTAGAGCTCTTGTCTGAGCTCTAGAAATCCTGCAGCCAGGTTTAGAGTACCCCCCTTCCCAACTTGCCCTCCCCCACCCAAGGGACAGAAGTTTGGAAGGTTATTTTCCAGAGAATTAAAGATCACAGAAAAATATCTGTGGATCTCTCATGGATCCTCCCCCAAAGTAGGTGGCCATTCCCTCATATGATGAAGTTCAATGATAATTAAGCTCACCTGTGTACACAAAAATTATCAACTTTTAAATGTCTCATTTTAAATATAAATACACAGCTGGGGCCAGATATTTGAGGAAAGATTCCAACAGGAAAATGCAAAAAGAAGTCAGAGGAAGCAAATACAGCAAAAGTATAAAAAATGTTAAAGAAACTAAACTATCCTCAGAGAGGCTAACATGAAACAAGAACAGCATGCTATATAAAAGAACAATCATAAAAAGTGCTCTTGGAAATTACACATGGATAGTGGAAACAAATTCAAAGAGGGTTGGCAGATAAAAGTCAGGGAAATCCCCTACAAAAACGGAATAAACCACATTTTGAACCTCATTTTACAGCTTTGTTATTAGGGCACACTTAACCTCTGTAAAGTAAAAAGTTTTCTAGTTAGTAAGGATAACACTTCAATTTTCCAGCACAGATTTTTTATTTTTATTTCTCCCAAAGTAGTTTGAATCACCTTGGAAAGAAGGAAAGTTAAGAAGATAAAAGTAGATTCAAGCTTTTAAAAGTTTTTTTAAGGCAATTGGAAAGAGAAAGGGGGATATTTAAAGATTTATCAAGTGTTGAATGATACCTGTAAAATGGCCTTTCAGATTACCAAGTTATTGGGACTTCGTGAGAGCTGGTTTGGTGCCGTGTTGGAGTGGATTGGATTTTCTGAAGTGGTTGGTATATGTTAATAGTGCCACCCTTAAAAAACAAAATTTATTTCAAATGTAGCCTGGCCTATGTAGCAAATCCAATTTTTTTTTTTTTTTTTTTTGCTGTTAACAGTATATAAGGCAAAAGGAATATAGACTGCTTGGCTGAATAATTGTTCATTATATGGCTCATTTTCATGATTCAAAATTTTCTATTATACCAGGTTTTTGAAAGTTAGGTCACAATTGCTGTTTTTCATTACAATTTTTTTCAAGACATTAAACTTTCATGTTAAAGTTGTGACTTTCAAAAGTATAAACTAAATGGCTGTATCGTCAAAACAGTGTCACTGTTTTCATGGAAAGGATATAACATTAACATATCACATGTCTACTAAAAAGAAAATAGAGCACTTTACAGGATAGGAATTTGGCGGGGAGGGGGGAGTAACAGAAAATGTACTTGCCAATATACTGTACTTTTACTCATTCATTATCCTGGCATTGATAATTTTTTAGAATATTTTGAAGGCAGAAAACTGACACTAATTAGGAATTACTAAGATTACTAAGAAAAAACCCCCACTTCATTATAACCTACATCAAACCTGTCCACGTACTTATTATACTGTGTTCTGGTCAGTTGATACAGCCTAAAGAAAAGGCTAGTCTATTTAAAATATCCTAAACAGTGCTGCATATTCCATATGGGAGATTATGATATTAAATTAATATAACCAAATTGTAATATAAGTGGATATTTTGCCCTCAAAAAAATTAGACTGTACATTTTTTTCAATGGCGTGCAAAATTCGAAACAACATAAAAATGTTCAGAATAAGCAAAACTGGAGACAGAAAGATTAATGGTTGCCTAGGGCTGTGGTGTTTGGGGGATGTTACTGGGTTGAGTAATATCCCCCCAAGATTCAGTCCACCCAGAACTTCAGAATGTAACCTTATTTGGAAATAGGGTCGTTGTGGATGTCATTAGTTCAGATGAGATCATACCGGATTGGGGGGAGAGTGGGCTAAGCCCAATGACTGTTGTCATTGTAACACGACATGAAGACACAGAGAGACACACAAGTAAGAGGGCCATGTGAAGACAGAGGCAGTGATGGAAGTGATGCAGTGATAAGCCAAGGAATGCCAAGGATTGCCAGCAACCTCCAGAAGAAGGTAGGGGAGAGGCATGGGCAGTTTCCACCTCAGAGCGTCCAGAAGGAAGCAACTCTGCCAACACCTTGATTTAGGACTTCTGGCCTCCTGAACTGTGAAAGAATACATTTCTGTTGTTTTAAGTCACAAATTTTGTGGTAATTTGTTACAGGAGCCATAGGAAACTAACACAGGGGGAAAAATAGAGAGTGACTGCTAATGAGTATGGGGTTTCTTTTTGTGGTGATGAATATGTTCCTAAAGTGTGGTGATGGTAGCACAACTCTGTGAATATATTAAAGACCATTGAATGGTACACTTTAAATGGGTGGATTGTATGATATGTGAATTATATCTCAATAAAGCTGTTATGTACATAAAATACCCTACATAAGCAGAAATATATCTATCATTATGCTTCTATAATTCCTTTTTCATTTAAACATTTTTAGAGTTTAAGATTATAACCCCCATATAAAGAAAACAATGAAAATTAAAATAGAAACACTGCTTCACAATTTAAAAACAACCATTACTGAACACATTTAAAATGAAGAATGAATAAAACTTAGCATTCTATTTTAAGTTAAAAATATTTAATATCGTCAGATAAAAACATTGATGGTGACAGCTTTACATGGCTCATTCCATACATTCCATAATGTAAAAGGGAAAAATATTACTAGGAAAGAAGTGAGTAGTTGGGTTTGTAAAGGATTTATTGACCACATAGAAGCAATTAATACAAGATGACAAATAGTCAACTCAAATTATTACAAAACTTTTAGAGATAACTGGGTCAAATATCTCTGATGTGTCCTGCTAAGGAAAAGCAATCATGTACCTTTTTAATCCATAAGAAGCTCAAAGTCAACAATGATATTGTATAACTATCAGCGCTATTCTAGCGACCTAGAAATTTGCTATAAATACCTTTATCTTTTGCTAGATAATCATTCTTATTATGATTTGATTTGATTTCACAGTGAGGACTGAAGAGGCATAATAATTTTTTAACCACTGTGTAAAACAGTGATACAAATTAATGATGGGTGCTAAGCTTGACATTTTGTGTCAAAAAGATAGACTACATTTAATAGGATTGAATATATTTCATGAGGAGTTGGGTACATTTGTAAATACTAAAATGTGTTGATGAAGTTTTGTGAGAGAACATGTGTATATGCCTTGACTCACTCTGGCTTGCTTTTAAAATGGAATACATTTGGCACTAAATGGAACAAATGAAGACAAGCAAAACTATGTGAGACAAAGCTGCTCTGTCAGTTACCTGTCTTGACTTATAATTCATACGATTTCTTAGTTCTTGGCCGAACAGAAACAAACAGATCTAACTTACATAGCATTTCTATGATGTATGAAAATAGAATCTAGAGCTAAGATGAGACTGCTTCACTGATGAGCCAATCACCCACTCTGTCCTAATCATAGGTACAAACGTGAAATTCATTTAAGAATTCATATTTTCACCAAATGCTTATCATTTTTCAAATTTTCTTGCTAGATATGTTCTTGGCTATGTAGCCAGCTAAAATATGGTCTTTGAATTAAGTAAGGAAATCCATATAAAAGAAACATCTATTTTATAGGGGTCTTACTTTACTTGAAACGTCCTTCAAGAAAACAAAACACCCAAGTAAAACTTTGTAACCAAACCCTTGGAACAAAGCACTAGTGGCCATATTTTTGAGTCTCCGATGAGTCTTGAAGTCCATTCCCTTTTCATGTTTCAAGGGTTTCTTCATTTGCTCCACAAGTATCAACAACACAAATTAAACAACTTGTTACTGGAAAAGCTCGGACTTTGGAGTTGGCGACCCATTTGTCTGTTTCGGTATTATATTCAAGGATGTGTCCTAATCGACCCACACCTTGAAAACCAGCCAAAACATAAACTATAGAGCCAACTGCTGCACACTTCACTGTTACACCCTTCCATGGCATTGGTGAGACCATCTTCCATTCGTTTAATTTAATATCATAATATTCCACATTGTCCAGACCACCTTCAAAAGAATAAAACAACATGAACAACTTGTATGAACAATTCTAAGATCTCTTAAATAATTCTTTGCATTTTTCCAACATTTTATTATGAAAATTTTCAAACATGCAGAAAAGTTGTAAGATTTTACAATGAATGCCCACATACCTACCACCTAAATTCTTATTCTTACTTTAACATAATAGGAATTTAACTTAATTTTTGTCATTTTAGAATCATCAATATTTATATTTATTCTACAAAATTACAAATGTTTTATCTGTTCTGGAAAAATAAAAATGTAAACCAATCAGTGGATTTTCCTTCTGATTAACTTTGATTATAATTATTCAAATATCCTTCTTTTTCCTTCTGCCATTTATCTTTCAGCAGTTCATGGAAAATAGCAATGGAGAGAGACAGGAGAAGGGAAAGAAGTTATTTCTTTGTTATACTTAAAGGTACTAACTAAAGATCTGTGGACTATCTATAGATTCAGTCCAGATTCTCCATTTAAAGATTCTTTAGTATGTACAACCTTATTTAAGAAAATAAAAAAGTCAAATTCACTCATTTAAAAAAATAGTAATATTGACATTTTCATGCAATATTTAAAAATATTTAGGACATTTTGCCATTCAGAGCCTGGATACAAGTCCTAAAACTTGTATTTAAAAAGTTTTTTTTTTTTGGTGAGGAAGATTTGCCTGGGCAAACATCTGCTGCCAATCTTCTTTTTTTTGCTTGAAGAAGACTCGCCCTGAGGTAACATCTGTGCCAATCTTCCTCTATTTTGTATGTGGGTCGCTGCTACAGCGTGGCTGACGGGTGGTGTAGATCCACGCCTGGGATCCAAACGCATGAACCCGGGCTGCTGAAGCAGAGTGTGCTGAACTTAATCACTAGGCCACGGGTCCGGCCCCTTAAAAGCTTTTTTAAAGTTTAAATGTTTGTCACTCAACAGTTCTTAAGCTGGTGTGACACCATTCCGTAGAGTGTATTTGGAAATGTGTGGAAGCCGTCTGAGACTATCACAATGACTGGTGGCCATTATCCACATTTCATGGACAGGGATGTTAAATGAACTGCAATGTTTCATAAAATATGTTAGTTCCCAGAAACTATAAAAATAAGTCCAATGATGTATGTGATAAACGCTTGTATCTAGATTTTAAGAATGTTTCAATAATGTAAGATAGGGAAACATGAGCAAACTCATTAGGCAAGTTGAACAGTGAATTAACATCATGTACCTAAGCCATTCTGACCACCCACAGCAAATATCTTGTCTTTTACAAATACCAGTCCATGATTCTTCCTGGCCTCAATCATTGGACACAGCTCAGTCCACCTGAAAAAATAAAAGAAAGTTTTTAGTGTAGTTGTTCATGGGAAGTAAAAGGACTCCTACTAATTTATAAGAAAGGTCTGTTATCCCAATTATATGCTCATTTGCCACTCACATGTGTGTACACACAGACAGACACACACACACACACACACACCTGGAAGGCTGGAAAACAAAATTTAATGGTGTTGAGGAATTTATTTATAGGTGGGTTAAATAGGGATTTCATTCCTTTCAATTCCGACAGGATATGAGAAATAGAGGATATCTGAAGACGATTAACACGTCTTCAGAAGAAATCCATTTCCTGTAGTTCACAATAACTTGTAAAATAATAACAAAAAAGGGGAAGATACTTAAGAGAATATAAAGCATTAATACTGTTACAACTGGTTTTAATTAATATTTACATATGAGTAAGTAAAACACGAATTCATCGGGGGACTCTAGCAATCAGCAAATTAGTAATATCTGTTACTATTCATATGTCCATCTTCAAATCTACACTTAGAACTTTAGGCAGCTCTAGTAACAAAAGTTCTATCATTCTGACAAGTTTAATAACTTGTTAGCATGTTGCTGTGCTCACAGCCACTACTATAAATAATAAGATTGAGAATAACACGTGGACACAAGTGTTGAAGGATACTAATTCACAGGTAGCAGCATCATATACACAGACAACTGTGTTTAGCTATTTTTTTCTATGAGATTCAATGCCTTCTTTTGCATACACTCTGATGCACACAACCGACATCTGTGATTGCGAAGGTGGTACTGGGACACGGGCCTGTGCTCTTAATATAATATAAACCAAAAGACTCCAAACAACAACAAAAGGGAAATCTGGCATAAGTGTAATTCTCTAATATGGTTACTTATAGCTTTTCTTTTAATTTAATAATTTTAATTTTTCAAAACATAGGGCATAATGATTAACTGAAATATTGACAACTCTTTTGTTGCCTTATATTTATGTAGTTTTTTTGTTTTTAAAAATGGTTTGACAGTCACCACTCTCATTTTCAGAGCACTCTGTAAGGTAACGCGGGCAACACTGCTCCTGTTTTTCAGGATAAACACACATGCTTGTCCAGGTGAAAAGACCAGCGTACAGCTCGGAAGTGGGAGAGCCAGTCCTAGGCCTCCACTGCCTCTCCACGCAGTGAGCTTTACAGCGTGAGCTGTCAAAGTGTATTAAACACAGTATTTGACTTGGAAAAATTCAATATACGTATCTCTTTCTTCTCCAAATATGTCCTTGACATAAAGTAAGAGCATGTTTTTACGTATATCTAAGTCTCCTGAAGGTTTAGAATAAAGGAAGTTTTGCAAAACACACTTCCTTCCTCCTATAATTCACATGCAGAGTATACTAGGTCCTTGCTCTCTCCAACTTGAAATTTAGTGTTCAGAGGCCTTTCTTAAAATTCTGACCCCAGCTCATTCAAATGTGTATGTACATTCTTAATATAAGAACTAAATTAAATTCTCTTGTTGGGTTCCTTCTGCCTTTTGACATCTTGATACAATGAACTGTGGAAATAAGAGTTTCAAACTGATACATACGTTTCTGTGGCAGGATCATAAACTTCACAGGAGTTCAGCACTCGCCCAGAAACATTGTTCCCTAAACTTCCACCACAAACATAGATCAGGCCATTGGCTTCCACCATGCCGTGGCTGCAGCGCTGAGTCAGCATGCTGGGCTTTGTGTGCCAGCTTTCAGTTCTTGTATCATAGCACTCAAATAAATACAGAGCTGAGTTTCCTGTAAAAGAAAAAGGCCCCATCATGCTTAACTTAGTGGGGAGGGGGTGGGGGCGCTTAGAGCAAGCTGACAGAGAGCTGAGCCATGAGATACTGGAGGGAAGAATTTAGGGTTTGTAGAGTCATTTCTATCTTCAATCAACAATAACAGCAAAAGGTAGGAACAGTTTAAGAAAAAGCTAACCCTATTTGAATAGACTTTGGAAAATATTCAAAAAAGATCTGTTGGAGAGACTTACTTATTGGTAACTAAACTTCAAAAAAAAAATTAGTTTGATCTCAAAAAAAAAAAAATTAAATAAGAAACATTACGTATGTCTTCAAGCCCAGTTGTGCATGATGAGAATTATCCAAACTTCAAATGTTTATATAGAGGGGAGAAGCACAGCTATTTACAGATGGTAAATTCACACCTTAAAAATACAAAAACTACTGTCTGCTAATACTCTAAGGCTTATCATTTAATATTCTATAACTGCCACTGAACCATAACAAAACTATTCTTCCTGACTACTCTCAGTGGTTGTGTGGGTAAACCCTGAAATCATGCTGGTCCATTCTTGAGTATATTCTCAAGACATCATTATATGTTTCTGATGTACTTTGACTATATACACTTTAATGGCAAAACATACATTCATCCTGTTTTGCAACTTCTGCACATTATAGGAGCTCAATAAAGAGTTTTAAAAATGATATTATTAAGATCAAGTGCTTTTTTTCCTGCCCAAGAAAAAAGAAATTAGAACTTTACCAAACTATTTCTAATTTCCCATTCTTCTGGACTTTGCTAATGCTTAAAAACAACAATAACAATAACAAAATCCTTATAATTCTTAATTGCAACCAAGGTCTATAAAAGCAAAGATAAGAGAGTAACAAATGCAAGAAGCAATGGTCATGACTAATAATAACTTCTTTTTAACTTTTTAAACATTTCCAATTTGGTGGATTCAGTTGGTTGACACTAGGGGGAAATATACACTATATAGCAGATATAAGACATTTAAGTAGAAAACTGACAGTAAATGCTGAAGAAATGAAGTTCATATAAATGAAGTTTTACACACATATAGTTTTTTACACATATATAGCTTTATACTATATATAGTAATACCACAGAACAGTTACTTTCTATTATCTTTAGGATTTACTAGATTTGAAATATGCTGTATTATGTATGACATTCTGTGAAGAATGCTTTTAAAGAGGGGAAATGGTTACCTCAACTCACCTTTAGGAAATCTTAATTTTTCTTGTATTCATTTGGCATGGGGGGGTGGGTAAAAACGTAAAACAGATAAATATGCTGCCCAAAAGCAAAACATTCTTCGAGCTAATATCAAAATCTTCAAAGAAAATAAAAAGACTTAATTAACATTTAAATTCCATACTTTAGGTCTACCTGGTCTTCCTATAGTTTTCCTTATAAGCCCATTATTTAGCTCAGGAAATTACTTAAAAAGACGAAAGCATGTAAAAGCTATTATGTGTCTAGCTTGCACCTAGAACATTCATTTAGAAAAATTATTCATTTAGGAAAAGAGCACTACTGGACACTAACAAATTATTTATCAATGAGAAAGGTTTTTACATCCACACCTCGTTCTGATCAATAAGCATAAAACACCACTACTAGTCATTAGATAAAAAAGTTAAAGAATAAAGTAAATGAAAAAGATCATTCATACTTTTTTCAAGAAAGCAAAGATAATACAGATTTTAAAAGCTTGAATGTAGTAAGGAGGTCTTAAAGAAGCTATGAGTAAGCCGGACTCTGAAATCTTTAAAGCAAGTAACATTACATATCCAAAAGAACTAATCTAGAACCAAAATCCAGATGGTGTCAAAGAAAGTTTCATCATGACAAAAAATGGACAATTAACATAATCCAGGAATTTGAAGTTCTTGTAAATTACTGATTTATAAAGGAGTTAAGGTAAACCTTCAGGAAAATGGGCTCTAAAATGTGACAGATGTGTATCTGAATTATGTCAAAAAGTATCTGGACAAGTAACACCAATTGTTTATTTAAAGATGAAAGCCAAGATACTCCGCTTTAAAGCACTTTCCCCAAATAAAAATACTGAATAAGTCCTTACCAACTTCGGAACCTCCTGATGTATAAATTTTGCCCTCTGCAGCACAGGCAGCAAGGCTGTCTCGAGGTGTGGGGGGGCCCAGTTTGGAATACCAGCTATCTTTCACGACGTTATAGCAGTCCATTCGTTTTATGGGGAAAAGCTGAGAACCACCCAAAATGTATACTACGTTGTCCCAAAACACACATGCCGCATCTCTTCGTTTTTCAAAGGGGCAGCGGATGTCTGTCCAGCTATAATCCTGTAACCAGAAAGGACAGGAAGCTTTCAGTAAGGGAAAAATATAAGTGGAAAGAATGAAACAAAGATATAGTTGAGAAAATACAAAATGTAAGAATGTGTTAATTTACTAGAGTACATAAAAAAATTTTTGGCTTGGGGCCGGCCCTGTGGCATAGTGGTTAAGTTCAGCGTGCTCCGCTTCAGCGGCCTGGGGTTCGTGGGTTCAGATCCCACGCACGACCTACACTACTCATCAGCCACGCTGTGGCAGCGACCCACATACAAAATAGAGGAAGATTGGCACAGAGGTTAGCTCAGGGTGAATCTTCCTCAAGCAAAAAAAAAAAAAAAAAAAAAAGTTTGGCTTGAGATTATTATCCAATTTAATCTTGTATGATTTCTTCAGAATGTTGGTTGGAGCAGAGGGCAAAGGAAGGCAGTGACTGCTTTGGTTCTTTTCTGGATCTAAAATCAGCTTTAATACATTTGGATATTTCACCACCACCACAGTCTTCTATTCTTTCTGTTATTGAGGATAAAAATGCAAGAAAATTCTAAAATAAGTAGTATTGTTACTTAAAAAAAGCGTTTTTTCAGATGTAAATACCTCATCCCTTCCCTGCCAGATGTATAGAGTGATATAAAGAATCAATGGGGCCGGCCCTGTGGCTTGGTGGTTAAGTGCGCGCACTGCAATGCTGGTGGCCCGGGTTCGGATCCCGGGTGCGCATAGAGGCACCACTTCTCCGTCCATCCTGAGGCCGAGTCCCACATACAGCAACTAGAAGGATGTGCAGCTATGACATACAACTATCTACTGGGGCTTTGGGGGGAAAAAATTAAATAAATAAAATCTTTAAAAAAAAAAAAAAAAAAGAATCAATGGAGGGAGTGACGTCAGCATCATGGCGGAGTGAGCTTTCCCGTGAACTCTTCCCCCGACAAGATACAACAAAAGGAACAGTCACAGACCAACAATGGAATCCCAGACAGTGAAAAGCTAGAGCGGAGGGATCCACACTGCCGCACATCTGAGAGCAGAACGTGCTGGGCCCCCAGAGGAAGTGGGGAGAGATAAGGAGAACTCCTCTCCCTCCCCATCAGATCAGCGATCCCGGTCTGCGCGGCTCCCAGAGAGCGGGGAGGGGCGGCCCTCGGCGGGGAAACCGTGGCTCTTCGGACTCTCTCAGCCAGTGGGAAACTCCGGCACAGAGGACTCAGAGGAGCCACAGGGCTACCATCAACATCTGAGCACCCCAGAGAGTGGATAAAGAGGGGCAAACGAGAAGCCTCCCACGTCAGGGACCCAGAGGGAAAAAGAGAGAGCTCCCCCCTCCCTGCAAACCAGACTCTGCAGCTCAACCGACCAGACCAGATCTAGCGATCCGCGACAGACCAGACCAAGTGATCCGCAGGAGACCTGATCAGACGACTGGACCCGTGGATCGCAGCAGGAAAAAAAAACAAAAAAAAACAAAACTGCGGATCACAGCAGAAAAACCGGGGCAGAGCACAGGGGCCTTAGACTACACAGCCCTTTACCACCAGACAGTGACGGCAGGTGGAAATTGCAACCAGAGATTTCCAGGATGAGGAAAAACAAAACCAACACAGGAACCACAATGCAAAAATATATGAAATCACCAGACCAGAAACAAAATGACAAGCACCCAGAAATCAACCCCAAAGACACAGAAATCCATAAACTAAATGACAGAGATTTCAAAATAGCTATCATAAAAACGCTCAACGAAATACGAGACAACACAGACAAACAATTCAATGAGATTAGGAGTTTCTTCACAAAAGAGATTGAAATCATAAAGAAAACCCAATCAGTGCTGATGGAGATGAAGAACACAATGGAGGAGATAAAGGAGAATCTGGAATCTCTAAAGAACAGAGCTGACAATATGGAGGAAAGAATTAGCACCTTAGAGGATAGGAATACAGATATACTCCAGAGGGAAGAGGAGAGAGAACTAAGACTAAAAAGAAATGAAGAAAGACTCCGAGAAACATCTGACTCTATTAGAAAATGTAACATAAGAATTATAGGTATTCCTGAGGGAGAGGAGAGGGAAAGAGGAACAGAGAGCCTATTCAAGGAAATAATAGCTGAGAATTTCCCAAATCTGGGGAAGGAGCAGGAAATACCAGTAAGCGAAGCCAACAGGACACCTATATATATTAGCAGACAAAGGCCTTCACCACGACACCTAGTGGTAAGGCTAGCCAGGGTCAACGACAAAGAAACCATATTAAGGGCAGCTAGACAAAACCAAAAAATAACGTACAAAGGAACTCCCATCAGGCTCTCAGCGGATTTCTCAACAGAAACTTTACAGGCTAGAAGAGACTGGAATGATATATTCAAAATACTGAAAGACAAAAACTTTCAGCCAAGAATACTCTATCCAGCAAAAATATCCTTCAAATATGATGGAGAAATAGTAACTCTCCCAGATAAACAAAAGCTAAGGGAGTTCATGGCCACAAGACCCCCACTACAAGAAATACTCAAGAAGGCCCTCAGGCCTGAAAAAAAGAAGAGAAAGGGAACACAAAGCTTGGAGGAAGGAGAAAAGTAGGTAGACAAACTCAGAAAAATAGTAGATCTTTACTGGAATAGGTCAGCAACCACTTAAATACTAAATTCAAAGATCAAAGGAAGAAATTCACCAAAAATAAATTTAACCTCATCACTGTAAACTAACACAGCCACAACACAAGATAGAATAAGGTATAACAAGAAAAACTTAGAAGGGGAAGAGGAAAGTGACTGAATTGACTTAGTATAAGGAAATAGGAGGCCATCAGATGATGGACTATCTCATACACAATATTTTTTGCCCAAACCTCAAGGTAACCACTAAACAAATAATCAAAACAAAACCACATATGATAAACAAAGAGAAAACTAGAAGAGTCATAAGACAGAACAACCAAACTGAATTGGCAGTCCAAAACAAATGGGACAAGAAACAAAGGAAATGCAAAAGAACCAGAAAATAAGTGACAAAACAGCAACGTTAAGCCCTCATATATCAATAATTACCCTAAATGTAAATGGATTGAACTCTCCAATCAAAAGATACAGAGTGGCAGGATGGATTAAAAAGCAAGACCCAACAATATGCTGCCTTCAGGAAACACATCTTAGCACTAAAGACAAGCACAGGCTCAGAGTGAAAGGATGGAAGACAATACTCCAAGCTAATGGCAAACAAAAGAAAGCAGGTGTTGCCATACTCATATCAGACAAAGTAGACTTCAAGATAAAACAGGTTAAGAAAGACAAAGAAGGGAAATATATAATGATAAAAGGGACACTCCATCAAGAAGACATATCACTTATAAATATATATGCACCCAATACAGGAGCACCAATGTACATAAAGCAACTATTAACAAACCTAAAAGGAGAAATCAACAACACAATAATAGTAGGGGATCTTAACACCCCACTTACAGCAATGGATAGATCATCCAGACAAAAAGTCAATAAAGAAATAGTAGACTTAAATGAAAAACTGGACAAGATGGACCTAGTAGACATAGACAGAGCACTCCATCCAAAAACAGTTGACTACACATTCTACTCAAGTGCGCATGGAACATTCTCTAGGATAGACCATATGTTGGGAAACAAAGCAAGCCTCAATAAATTTAAGAAGATTGAAATCATAACAAGCATCTTTTCAGACCATAAGGCTATGAAACTGGAAATGAACCATGAAAAAAAAACTGGGAAAGTGACAAAAATGTGGAGATTAAACAACATGCTACTGAACAACCAAAGGATCATTGATGAAATTAAAGGAGAAATCAAAAACTATCTGGAAACAAACGAAAATGATAATATGCCATATCAAACCATATGGGATGCAGCAAAAGCGGTCCTGAGAGGGAAACTCATAGCGATACAAGCTCACTTTAACAAACAAGAAAAAGCCCTAATAGGTAACCTTAAATTACACCTAACAGAACTAGAAAAAGAAGAACAAACAAAGCCCAAAGCCAGCAGAAGGAGAGAAATAATAAAAATCAGAGCAGAAATAAATGAAATTGAGACCAAAAAAACAGTAGAAAGGATTAATGAAACAAAGAGTTGGTTCTTCGAGAAGATAAACAAAATCGACAAACCCTTAGCCAGGTTTACTAAGAAAAAAAGAGAAAAGGCTCAAGTAAATAAAATTAGAAATGAAAGAGGAGAAATTACAATGGATACCATGGAAATACAGAGGATTATAAGAGAATACTATGAGAAATTATATGCCAACAAATTGGACACTCTAGAAGAAATGGATAAATTCTTAGACTTATACAACCTCCCAAAATTGAACCAAGAAGAAATGGAGAATCTGAATAGACCAATAACAAGTAAAGAGATTGAAATAGTAATCAAAAAACCTCCCAAAAAATAAAAGTCCAGGACCAGATGGCTTCTCCAGTGAATTTTACCAAACATTCAAAGAAGATTTAATACCCATCCTTCTCAAACTATTCCAAAAAATAGAGGAAGATGGAACACTTCCTAAATCATTCTATGAGGCCAACATCACCCTGATACCAAAACCAGACAAAGACAGTACAAAGAAAGAAAATTACAGGCCAATATCGCTGATGAACATTGATGCAAAAATCCTCAACAAAATATTGGCAAACCGAATACAACAATACATTAAAAAGATCATACACCATGATCAAGTGGGATTTATACCAGGGATGCAGGGATGGTTCAACATCCGCAAATCAATCAACGTGATACATCACATCAACAAAACAAAGAATAAAAACCACATGATCATCTCAATAGAAGCAGAGAAGGCATTTGACAAGATACAACATCCATTTATGATAAAAACTCTCAATAAAATGGGAATAGAAGGAAAGTACCTCAACATAATAAAGGCCATATATGACAAACCCACAGCCAACAT
This sequence comes from Ceratotherium simum simum, assembly GCF_057802395.1. Lineage (NCBI taxonomy): Eukaryota > Metazoa > Chordata > Mammalia > Perissodactyla > Rhinocerotidae > Ceratotherium > Ceratotherium simum. The sequence goes on along the minus strand of NC_141900.1, from coordinate 55,994,099 downwards.
CATACTCAACGGGGAAAGTCTGAAAGCCATTCCTCTGAGAACAGGAACGAGGCAGGGCTGCCCACTCTCACCACTCCTGTTCAACATAGTACTGGAGGTTTTGGCCAGAGCAATTAGGCAAGAAAAAGGAATAAAAGGAATCCAAATAGGTAACGAAGAAGTGAAACTCTCACTATTTGCAGATGACATTATTGTATATATAGAAAACCCTAAAGAATCTGTTGGAAAACTATTAGAAACAATCAAGAACTACAGCAAAGTTGCAGGGTACAAAATCAATCTACAAAAATCAGTTGCATTTCTATATGCTAATAAGGAACTAACAGAAAGAGAGCTCAAAAAGATAATACCATTTACAATTGCATCAAAAAGAATAAAATACCTAGGAATAAATCTTACCAAGGAGGTGAAGGACCTATACAATGAGAACTACAAGACATTATTGAAAGAAATCCATGATGACATAAAGAAATGGAAAGATATCCCATGCACGTGGATTGGAAGAATAAACATAGTTAAAATGTCTATATTACCTAAAGCAATCTACAGATTCAATGCAATCCCAATCAGAATCCCAATGACATTCTTCACAGAAATAGAAAAAAGAATACTAAAATTTATATGGGGCAACAAAAGACCCCGAATAGCTAAAGAAATCCTAAAAAAAAAGAACAAAGCAGGAGGCATCACAATCCGTGACTTCAAAACATACTACAAAGCAATAGTAATCAAAACAGCATGGTACTGGTACAAAAACAGACACACAGATCAATGGAACAGAATTGAAAGCCCAGAAATAAAAGCACACATATACGGACAGCTAATTTTTGACAAAGGTGCTAAGAACATGCAATGGAGAAAGGAAAGTCTCTTCAATAAATGGTGTTGGGAAAACTGGACAGCCACATGCAAAAGAATGAAAGTGGACCATGTGCTATCGCCATTCACAAAAATTAACTCAAAATGGATCAAAGACCTGAAGGTGAGACCTGAAACTATAAAACTCATAGAAGAAAATATAGGCAACACACTATTTGACATTGGTTTTAAAGGAATCTTTTCGGATGACATGCCTACCCAGACTAGGGAAACTAAAGAAAAAATAAACAAGTGGGACTTTATCAGATTAAAGAGCTTTTATAAGACAAATGAAACCAGAATCAAGATGAACAGACAACCAACCAGCTGGGAGAGAATATTTGCAAAACATAATCTGACAAGGGGTTGATCTCCATAATATATAAAGAACTCACACAACTGAACAACAAAAAAACAAACAACCCGATCAAAAAATGGGCAGAGGAAATGAAGAGACACTTCTCCAAGGAAGATATACAGATGGCCAATAGGCACATGAAAAGATGCTCAACATCACTAATCATCAGGGAAATGCAAATCAAAACAACACTAAGATACCACCTCACGCCCATTAGAATGGCTATAATCACCAAGACAAAAAACAACAAATGTTGGAGAGGATGTGGAGAAACAGGAACCCTCATACACAGCTGGTGGGAATGCAAATTGGTGCAGCCTCTATGGAAAACAGTATGGAGATTCCTCAAAGAATTAAAAATAGAGATGCCCTATGATCCAGCCATCCCACTACTGGGAATCTATCCAACGCACCTGAAATCAACAATCCAAAGAGGCTTATGCACCCCTATGTTCACTGCAGCATTATTCACCATAGCCAAGAAGTGGAAGCAACCTAAGTGTCCCTCGACTGACGACTGGATTAAGAAGATGTGGTATATATATACAATGGAATACTACTCAGCCATAAAAAAAGACAAAATCGTCCCATTTGCAACAACATGGATGGGCCTGGAGCGTATTATATTAAGTGAAATAAGCCAGAAAGAGAAAGACAAACACTGTATGATCTCACTCACATGTGGAATATAAACCAACACATGGACAGAGAAAACTGGACTGTGGTTACCAGGGGCAGTGGGGGTTGGGGGGTGGGCACAAGGGGTGAAGGGAGTCACATATATGGTGATGGACAAACAAAAATGTACAACCCAAAATTTCACAATGTTAGAAACCATTAAAACATCAATTAAAAAAAAAAAAAAAAGGAAGAAAAGAAAATCGATATTCAAAAAAAAAAAAAAAAAGAATCAATGGATAATATGAAGCTTAAGCTGCCATTATCCTACTGATGTCTATAGCCAGAAGGTATTACGTGGCCTTCTGTGAGATATTAATTTTTCTGTAAACATTCAGTTGAGCCAGTGTAGTCAGCTGGACTCTTAAAACTGTGATATTTATTATGAAATACTTGAGTAATCTGTTCTGAGTAGTCTGGAAACTCTCTTTTTTCTTCCCATTGATTAGAAATGAGCCCCTATCAGTACCTCACAGCAGGCGCTGTTCACAGCACCACTGATTCTTCACTCTGTTTGATGACAGCCGAGCACGCCTGTGCCCTTCTATGTACTCCCAAAGCTAAAGCATCTTGGATCCTCCCCTTTACAGAGCAAAGAAGCTACCGTCTTCCTGCTGCTTTCTGAAAATAATTAGGGTCAGACAGAAATCCAAACAATTCCCAATCTCACTGAGCAAAGCAGTGTGTGTGATTATTAACGTTGAGTTCCCTTTGGGAAAATCCAACTGTTATCTATCATGCCCGTGTGTCCAGTGTTTCAGGCACTCATCGGAGTAGATCAAAGTCTCAGAGAACATAACGAATGGTCTCTCAGGAAAAAGAAGAGCCCCTGATGTAGACTACTTGACTCCCAGTGATGAGGAACATTTTGCTTTTCAGGTGACCAGAACAAGCGAGCCTTAACCCCTTAGGACTTTGTTCTCAAATTAGGATCTATGTGTCTTCCTGGATTACTCAGTGGTTTACCTACTGGTAGGCACATAAAACTATACGGTAAACATAACAGCTTCCTGAAGCTTCTGTTTTACTCAATGGACACTGAAAAACTGGGGAAAAATATTTCTACTTGTTTTCTTAGAGAAACTGCATACCACAAAATGAAAGAAAGAGATAAAAGAACGACCATATTCTACGGAAAGCGATTCCTCAAAGGTAAACTAAATGATTCTCTTACATATTCTGCAAATCTACTCATAATTCCTACCTGACAACGTTCATTACCGGAGTAATACAACTTCATTAATAAGACACATTGTTAACTCACGGAATCTCAAGTCTTGTCACTCTTACACTCAATTTATCTGATATTTGTTATTAGAAAGCAATATGGAAACTATTCCATATTTCTAAAGACATCCTCAAGAACATTCTTTCCACGATCTTCCTTAATTAATTTCAGGATGAGAAAGTTGGTCACATAGTCTTTTAAATGATCTCCAAGATCTGCTACTCTTCAAACGAAAAAATAACTGCCCATGTAGGAGCTGGGATTAAACAAACAAAATACTTTTTCTTTTAGCCAGATGAGCTTAAATATTTGGACAGTAGGATATGAGGTTCCAAAGAATGAAATAATTCTGACGAGTTTCATAACAGAATAGTTATAACTTTCTAATGCTACTCAGGGATTTGAGTAGGGAATAAATGGATGCTCATATGTACCTGTCATATAGGGCTTGGTATGCTTCAGATATAAGAACTAAAATAAACTGCTCTCTTTGAACTATAAGCGTAAGGGAAAAAATGAATAACCTGTGTGTGTGAGAGAGACAAAGGAATACGGACATGCTTCTATCTACTTGTAATCTAGGCTCCAATTTCTCCAGAAATCCTCAAGTTTTTAAATATTTTCCAACTCTCCAAATACTGTCAACAGTCATTGTGCATGTTAGACACTAAGGTTGATAAATACTAACTATATATAATATTCTGCCTAATAGTTCATTTTCTAGGCAGATAAGTAAAATGATCTTTGCAAGAATTTTTACCTAGAATGCAAAATAGACTTTATTTCAGCTAAAATTTAAAGTTTCACATTTGGGCTCATTAAATACACCTGTCAGGTGTTAAATACACCTGTGTTTGAACATCTCTGGCTTTGTGTGTGTGTGTATGGGGGGAGGGGAGCTAATGATCTTTTTTTCCATATATGTATATGGGTAGACTTCCCTGGGAAGTCTACCTAATTCCCCCAATCTACCCCTCATCCAAAATAGAGTACTCAGAAGGGGATTTCATGTTTGCCCTTTAATAACCTGTTAAACTGCCTAGGAGATAATGTGTGTAGTTGAGGAAGCAAGGAGCGAGAGGAAAAAAACAGACAGGAAGTCAGGCTTGTCAGCTCAGTGGGTATGAGCACCAGGCCTCACCCTAGTGGTGGGGCCACTCCCAGCCTGGGACCTGCAGGTGGAGGGAGGGCCACTTATGGCTCCCTGCAGTCCTAGGCTACAGAGGAAGCTAGAGGGACATGTAGCTTTCCTGTCAGCAACAAGACAGATAAATAGCATGAGTCACAGATGGGGGGGAGTATGTGTTTGGGCAGAAAATCATTACCCTAAAAATCTAATTTAACTCAGGTAAGTTTTTTTTTGTGTGTGTGAGGAAGATCAGCCCTGAGCTAACATCCATGCTAATCCTCCTCTTTTTGCTGAGGAAGACCAGCCCTGAGCTAACATCTATTGCCAATCCTCCTCCCTTTTTTTCCCCCCAAATCCCCAGTAGATAGTTGTATGTCATAGTTGCACATCCTTCTAGTTGCTGTGTGTGCGACATGGCCTCAGCATGGCCGGAGAAGTGGTGCATTGGTGCGCGCCCGGGATCCGAACCCAGACTGGCAGTAGTGGAGTGTGCGCACTTAACCGCTAAGCCACGGGGCTGGCCCTTAGGTAAGTTTTATTGAGTATTTATTCCACACAAGGGTCTGTGCTTAGCTGCTGGGAAGATATGAAAATGAGAAAACTGGAAAGCCTGGAAAAGACACAGGTAGAAGGATTTCTTAAGTTTTGACATATCACCTAATATGTCTCCACACACATATACATGCAGACACACTCAGGTATAAAGTCCTGTCTTCCTTGGTCCTAGTCAGCCTTTCTTGTCTCTGCTGTGATATACCACGTTCTAGACTTTTTTCCAGCTCAAGATTCCTTTCCTTCTTGTAGGCTTCCCTCATTTCCTTTTCCTGAATGCCCACTGCACTGAAGTGGACTTGATGACTGAGCACTCGGTCACATCTTACCCTGTGTGATTTTCCAGCTGAAGTACAATGCTACAGGACAGTGAAATGCTTCTTGAGGTGAGGGGCTGTAATACTTTCTCTAAATGCCTCCAGGCAAAAACATCAGCCTGCTCTTTTCCTTGAGAGTAAGGATTGATTTTATATAATCTGTAGTCTGAAAGCACATGAATCCTCAAATGATAGAAACGTTACAGATGTAGATTTTAATAATCAAGATGACCAAAGTTGGGCCGGCCCCGTGGCTTAGCGGTTAAGTGCGTGCGCTCCGATGCAGGCTGCCGGGGTTCGAATCCCGGACGCGCACAGACGCACTGCTTCTCCGGCCATGCTGAGGCCGTGTCCCACATACAGCAACTAGAAGAATGTGCAACTATGACTTACAACTATCGCTTGGGGCTTTAGGGGAAAAATAAATAAATAAATAAAAAATTAAAAAAAAAAAAAAAAAAAAAAAAGATGACCAAAGTCCAAAATAAAAGAAATACTTTTTATTTGTAAGACTGGAGAACTTTATTTTGGATTATTTTGAGAGGAAACCAAGCCAAATGAGGGAAGACGGTCTTAGAAAAAAGAAAGCAAAATTAACAAAATGATAAAACCTTAAGATTTCTCACAAAAACCTCAAGGACTTAATCTGAGTTTAAGATGACCAAATTATAAGCACTTTCTCTTAAGCCATTATCTGACTTAGTTTCTAAGGGCTGTTAAAGAAAAAAAAAAATCACAGAACCACGGCAACAATCTATATAGAAAGCAGGGTTATGCCAGATGCAGAATATCCCTAGAAGTAACGTCATGAAAATTACATAACAATACTTTTGGCTTCATTCACTTCATAAGGTCACAAAGAATACAGCCCTAAGGAGCTGGGAATCTTGGGCACCAAGCTGGGCTCTGTGTGGAGGAGCTGTGGGTCTCAATTAAGTCACTTAACCTCTCAGGGATGCTAGTGTCCTTATTTGTAAAACAAAACGAGTAAATTAGATGATCTAAGGCCCTCCCCTTTCAGCCCTAAAATCCAATGATCTTAGGGTCCAAATGATTTAGAAGGTATCACTAAACAAAGAGCTACTATTAATTTTTATTTTTTACGTATCGTCATTCCTTTTTTTTTTTTTGAGGAAGACTGACCTGCGCTAACATCTGTTGCTAATCTTCCTCTTTTTCTTTTTTCTCCCCAAACCCCCTAGTACATAGTTGTATATCATAGTTGTACAGTTGTAGTTCTTCTGTGTGGGATGCCGCCTCAGCATGGCTTGATGAGCGGTGCCTTGGTCCGTGCCCAGGATCTGAACCAGCGAACCCCAGGCTGTGGAAGCGGAATGCCTGAACTTAACCACTATGCCAGCGGGCCAGACCCTACTATTAATTTATTCGTTACTGAGCACTTCCCTTTCCAGGAACTATGCTGAAATATCTTAAAACATTTTCTTATTTAATTTCCTCAATAACTCTATGAGGAAATATCCCTATTTTAGATAAGAAAACTAAATCGTAGAGATGTTAAGCTCCTTGTTAAAGGTCACAGAGTAAGAAAGTGGTGAATCCAAGACTGAAGTCTACATCTACCAGACTCGAAAGCTGTGCTCTTAACCCCCGCACTGCCCTGCTTCTCTAAAAATCTTACACAGCACTGGATTGGGAGGAGCAATTTGGGTTCTTCTTGTTCCTGTTGTGTTTCTAGCTAAGTGACTCTGGGCACTTGACTTGACATTGAACAATCTCAACAGCCTCATCTGTAAAATCAGGAGGCTGGCAGGATGGCCGCTGAGGTCCTGCACAGCCTCCACATCTTACCACTTATAAACACAATGCTCAACTGCTGAAACCATAGCTTCTGTGAAAATAGGGATTTTCCCCATGTCTTTGTATGGTATTTGGCCCAGGCTTTAGCATATTGAAGGGAATGTTTTTATTGGGTGATAGGTCACATTTGTAGAAAAGTATCATCCAGCTGAGCCACCCTCATTTTTAACCTTCCAAAGGTCAGAGATGGTAGATGCTGCAGGGGCTCCTGGTTTGGACTAGTTCCTCACTGCAGCGCTGTCTTTAAATTACACTGACTCCTGTGTGCATCTCATCACTATGGCTCCTGGTCCTGCAGTGGCTGCAACACTGAGGAACAGCGAGACTTGTGACCAACCAACACACAGTACCTGGGGTTAGGGACCAGGCTTTCATCTCCCTTTTTGGGAAATCTAAATAGCTTCCATTTTTATCCTTTACTAGAATAATTGTTCTCATAGGAATTTACCCTAAAGAAAAAACTGCACCGAGTACAAAGTTGGCATATACAAGGGAGTTTCAGTGCAGGAGTATTTTAACAGGGAAAAACTGGCAATCGGCCAAATGTGCACAAAGACAACAGGCATTAAATAAATTGTGGTATACCCTTATGATGGAACACTCTGCAGCCTTCAAAAGGATGGTATTTTCACTGACATGAAAATATCTCCATAATATAATACTAGGAGAGTAGAAAAACTTTTGCAAAATAGCATGTATGGCATGATCTCATATATTTAAAATGAGAGGACTAGAATGATGTTCACTAACTATTGATGACTGTCTTTTGATGTTGGGAGCACTTTGGCTTCCTCTTTTATATCTTGCTATATTTGAATTTTCTACAATGAGCAGGTATTATTTTTTTTAAACAGAAAAAGTAAATACAAGAACCAGGCAAATGGTACCAAAAGTATGGTACAAGGAAAACAACTGCTTCTCACAGCAGATGCCTATAATAATGATAAGTGTTTTAACAGAAATGTGAAATTAAAATGAATTTAAGTTAAAGGCTTTAGGAACTAAAACCCCAAAATAGTTACTATACTATGAGGCTGAATTTCAACTACAGGATGGATCAGAAAGAGTCTTTGCTTTCCTTCCAAATAGCACGTTCATTAGGGCACTCTCAGTTTTGCAGAAGTAAACACTTGATTGTGCCAAGCAATTTCACAGACTGCCCCCATTTTGAAATGCACTCATTTTCAACAGGGTCACACAAATACTGCTGGAAACATATTAACCTCCCAAGTCCAGAAAGGGATTTAATAATCAGTCACTAGGAGAAAATACTCCTGTAATTTGAGTTCTTTGACAAATATAACATTGTAGCTAGAAAAAAGGGCTTCCACAGTTGGGGTGGGGTGGGGGGAATGAATGTACTGTTGTAAGCAGTTAGATAAAATTAGGAACATAGAAATGGGCATTTCTCAGCTGTTAATGATTAGTTAAAATTAGCAAGGAGTCTGAAGTGAGTCCAGACACCAGCTCAAAGGGAATTACTAATTAAGATTCATTGTTGCTTTATAAAGTCACAAAATGTTCTTCCCCTCCACTCTCAAACTAAAACCATACCACCAAAAACCAGAACTCAAACCTAAACTACTCAGAAATGTTTAAGTATGGAATGAAACTCAGTCCAAAAGTGAAACCTGACACAGATATTATACTCAATAAAAGCCCTTGTCCTTTGAGTAGAAAATAAATGAAATAGTAGGAAACCATCCCTGTGCGAGCCACCCGCCAGTTATGTCAACACAGGAGTTGCCTTTAAATAAACTTGACATGTAATTTTAATCTTGGCATAGAAAAGTATATTACACTTTAATGATTATCTCAAATCCCAAAATGCAATAACACACTCATTTAATAAAATGTTCTCACCAATGGGACAAACAGCCATTTTGTGCTCAGATGTGCAGAGTACAGGAGGCAACACAGAGGGCCAAGAGGTTTGGAAGAGGTAGGGAAGGTGAAGGGAAAAACAAAACGGAAAAGATGGTAATCTTTTTTATATTTAAATACGGGAAAATTAGAAAACCTAAGGATGGCAGGGAGAAAATGACTCAGTGAAGGAAGATCAAAGAAAAGAAAAAGAGGGAGTCAGATGAACACAACTGATACTCACATAAATCCTGAGAAGATTTAAACTGCGTGTTTTTAGACCAGAAAACTCAAGTTTAGCAAGTCTAACAGACTTGTCTTAGGTCATATACCTCCACCTGAGATGTTCTTTCTACGAAATGGCCGCTTTCCTTTTAAAAAAAAAAGAAGAAAAAAGACAAAACAAAAGCCTCACAAAAGAAAAAAGAACAATGACCTAGTCTTTCAGTTCTTCCACCTATGTCTAATTTCTTTATGTTTCTTTTGCTGAGGAAGTTTCGCCCTGAGCTAACATCTGTGCCAATCTTCCTCTACTTTGTATGTGGGTCGCCGCCACAGCATGGCTGACCAGTGGTATAGGTCCGTGCCCGGGATCTGAATGTGTGAACCTGGGCTGCTGAAGCAGAGCGCGCAACCTTAACCACTACGCCATGAGGCCGGCCCCCATCTAATGTCTTTTTTTAAAGCACCAAGTTAAGCTAGATTCCATTCAGTTAAATAATACTCTTGGAAGCTTTTATGAAAAATTTTAATAATCATCATACTTATCAGGCTAAAAAAATGCAGTCATGCTTAGGATTCAATATATTCTTGTCTTTTCTCTTTCTTCCTATCCAAACTCCACCAGTAAGTTTCCCTCAAGAAAACTTCTATGAAACTTCCATGGACAAATCCAACCCAGGGGGATCTCTTCCTTTCATACCACCAAGGCCCTGCCTCTCCCATATTGGACATTTAACTGGCTATGTTCAGTGGCCACCTCACCACCCTCAGCCTCTGTGCTCTCTCACTGCTTCAGGCTTCTGTTACATCTCATGCATTGTGAGTTTGAGCACAGGACCGAGATACATGTTTTTCATATTCCCAGCTGCTACCCAATCCACAAATTTCAAATTCTAGACGAACTGTGACACTGGTAATACAGGCTAAAATAATATTTGTTTAAACTATATTTTTACAACCAGTTAACTGTTCAATATGCTGTTATATAATATGCTCTGTCGTTCATCACAGCTGAGGATAATTATCCATTATACCTGATTACTAATTTTCAAGGGAAATAATCCATATCAAACCTATCTGGACGTGATTTAATACTTCTAGTTACTGTGCCTCTGGGTCATCACATGCACAATTACCAGAGGTAGCTGACAGTAATTTTCAGGTGACATGGTCCAGTAAGTAGTGATAATTTATCTCCTTCTCTGTTGGTTATCCCTCTAGCCCTGTGTTCATGTGCCCACTACCCTCTAGCTACTTCCAAGATGGCTAGAGTCCCTTAAAACACCACCCCACAGAGACACCATTCCTACTTTCTTCATCCCTTCCCACTTACAGCCCTCAATCAAATAGCTCTAGTTCTGTTTCCACTCTCTCGGAACCTTTTTAGAGGACTGATCTGTCAATTTACGATAATTATGGCTGGCTGTGGCTTATGGAGAATGAGCTTGATGTCATTCCCCCCTTGGTTAGTCATATTTTCACTGGGGTTTCTTGCAGCTGCAGTGACTTAACACAAAAGCAAACAGATCCCTGAAGGTGGGAACTTCAGGCATTGTACCTATGTGGGGTGGAAGGGGCCATGAGGCTGATTTTAGAGCAAAACTATAAAACAGTATATTATGGAGATGCTTGAAAAGAAAAAGACTGAGACTCTCAATATTCCTATTTTGGAAGATATTCTAGGAAGGCAGAGCACTGGACTGAGAGTTCACCTCTGAATGTGTTCCAATCTCTTCTTCTACATGAATGTGAGTACCACCTGAATAACCAAACTGCTTGCAAAAATCAAGCATGAGGAATACTTACTTTGCACAAGCTGCTTTGAACACTGATTTTTACCCTGGGTGACTAGTATACTGACAATTAAGGAAGCTTAAGGGATACTCATGACAACACATGGCTGCATTCCAGCAGTGTCAGTCCCTGGGGCACACAGCTATAGGTCTAACCCCCCTGGGATGACTGCTGCCCATTGGGATACTTTGTTCCTGTAAGTGTTCCGGATCATTTTAACAGTGTTCGCTCTTTCACCTCAGTGCACTGCTTCTACAACACTCTTTTGCTGGTGGCAAACACTACTGATACACTCTTATAAAAGCCTCGTTAATTTTTTAATGTAACATCATTTTCCTTAAGCTTTGCACTACTTATATGCACGTGATCTTTTAAAATCAATATGTAATGTCTAACTGCCAATTTCTACTCTGTTCACCCCTGTCGCCTCAGTGAGGGCTTGTTTAAGATGGAAGGTGGCTATGATACTGGGAGAAAAGGCATCATTATACCTTTAATAAACAATATTTCCGACAGGAAAATGTGTCCTGAGTTGAATTTCATTTCTTTTGATTTAGGGCCCATCCAGTCTTATAAAACCAACTAATAAAATTCTCTGTGAAATACCATATAAAGTTATACTGGTTCATTCATCCTCACAAACTTGAGGACCCACACTGGGCCAGACACTAAGCTCAGTGACAAGTCACTTCTGATCTCTGAGGAAGAAAATGTACTCAGGGTACATTTTCTGAACCTGATGGTTCCATGTTAACATGGCACCATATTGTTTCCTACCTTTGTAATTTACAGGCTCTGGCCCTCACACCTTGTTTGTTTTTGGCAAGGAATATTCCAAATTCCTTTTTCTCTAGGGCATAGTCTCCTATTTCTCCATCACGTAAAGTGGTGAGCCTTCTAAAGCTCCAAAGTGATAGAGCTTACAAAGTTCTAAACCCTCAGAGCTCATCATTATACTGAGAAGAAGAGTCCAAATAAAAACTGGTCAATTAAGTCAACTTTTATTTAGGCATCAATATCATAAGACATTCCCATCCTACAATTTGAGAACACCAATACTAAGAGAAATAGAGCACTGGATACAGATAAATAACTCTTTTAGTAATCACCAAGCACTTGAAGACTTTAAAAACAGGCATAGGAAGGGAAGGGGAGGCCCAGCAGGTTTTATAAAAGGACCATAACAAGAACAATATCATTTCAATTCAGCATAGCAACCAAAGACTTCTTTTTCTGTCAATACTCAGAAAAAAATTTTTCTTTCTTATCATTTTTCAGTCAGCAATTAATACAAATATTTGTCTCCTCTCTTCAGCTATCCAAGGAATATCTAATGATAATACTTTATAGCAATATCAGCTTAATTCTGGATAATTCAATTAAGCAGTACTGCTTAAATTGTCTCCTTTGAAGGAGATCAATTCAATGAAAATGAACGTTCTTGGCTGGTATAAGACACACACAAATGGGTCCCATTTAATAACAGTTAAAATCATTTTAACATTTCTGAAAATATTAAGTTCAAGAATTTCAAAATAAAACAATTTCTATACAGTACTTCTTATTAAGCAGTCTACTGGAATTGAATAACGAAATAATGTTCATTTTGGGAGATTCAAGGTTAATAACAACTTATAATGAAATCAGCCCCCCTCCAATTATTTTAATATTAGAAATAATAAAGACTGATCTACTTATATTAAAATATTATATACAAATAATAGTAAATGGTGAAAGTTTTTCAAGATGAAGTTTTAGCAAAAAGAAGGGAGGGATTGGTACTTCTAATAGAAACAGTAAATAAATGAGATTGTTAATAGTGTTAGCTTCAGGAAATAAGGGATAACTGATGAAATGAGGATGTTTTTATTGGTAATTATTGCTTCAATTATTTGAATTTTTCCACCAGAAGTCTAAAAATTTGTGGTTGAATATACAAAAGATTAATTACTTATGGACCACTTATAAGAGCAAAGTAAGACATCAAATGAGAATTCTGAAGTTACAGTCTCACTTCCAGGCTCGTGTAGGATATGCATCTCTTTTCAACTGTCCAATAAAAAAAAAAAATCAAGGAAAGTGTTAGAACTACAGACCAAAAACAAACAAACAAGTGCTAAGAGTCATTCCACATTTGCCTTATTCTAGAAACAATGCTCTCTGCCTCCTAAATGAAATCAGGGTTCTTCTTGTCCCTCTGTACATCAAAATAGTCATCTACTTGATTTTAAGGTAAACTATTTTCTACCAAAACTTGGTTTAATTGCTTTTTCACCACCAAAATCAACACCATAGTTAGGCTTTGGGAAACAAGAAGGGTGTAACTAGTAGCAATACCTGAAAGCTTATGGTTTGTAGAATTATAGTTTAAACTGCTATGATTTCAATTTTTGCTTGGGGAAAAAACAGTATATTTATCATTTTCCTGCTCTTGGCTCAAAAGGATTCTGAAAAATTAAAAAACACAAATTGAATAACCACTGAAATTTCAATAGTCTTAACCTTACCTGGTGTAAAATTAGATGTGCAGGTGTATCAACCTCTTAAGCACACTAACATTGTGCTTATTGATTGTATTGCACAGGCCATGAAGCCTGATGGTACCTGCCAGTCACCCAGTCTTCCACTGAGAAAGGAAGCCAGATGTCTTTAGTAAAAAGTCAGCCTACATTCTGGAGATGCAGGAATGAATCACAGATAGATGTAGGAGCTGAGAGCAGCCCAATAAGAACAGTCCAATTATGAGTGAGTAATTGATCTAACCCAATCCTCCCTCCTCGAGGAGGTATTTTTGACATTTGGCAGCATATTTACTCTACGAGTTACGATGCTAAGAATTATGGCAAGAAAGAGAAGCTGTTGCAGATCTCCTCTACCAAATTAGAGGAGGAACTGCTGCCTTGGAGGAACTGCTGAGACTGGTGACTGTAGTTGTTGCAGCACAGCCAGAGGTGGTCTGCTTACTAGACCCGATTAAAAGCACCACTGACACTTGGCACATAGCCAACAGTTTAGCTAATGCGTATTTCTGTTCCTGTCTGCCCAGAGTAGTAGATGGAATTTCTTTTCAGCTGGCAGGGAAAATAAAATAATTTTATTGTCTGACCTCAAAGATCTCTTGACTCTCTAGCTGTATGCCACAATCTAAGCTGCAGGAGTAGGCCAACTTACTTTAAGAAGGTACTATTTTTTCAGAAAATAGCTCCTGGCTGGCCACTAGGTTCTGACAGACAGCACATGTCTGACACCAAGGGAAACCATGTGACCATATCATTAACCCATCTGGACCAGTTTTATCTAATCTACATAATCACAGACATAGCATGCCTTCCACCAATAATGTGGTATGTCAACACAAGACTGGTCTTACGGAAGTCCCAAGGGCACAGAATACCTGAAAAGGCTAATCACAACCCCTACCCAGTAGGCCTTCACCTGATTCACTGCCTTATCCCTCAACCACAGTTATGTTTTCATGGAGGTATTCCCTATAATTCAGCTCATAAATCTGAGAGGCATGAGCTTGGTTCATTTGTAATAGTACTAGACAAAAGTAGACTGCTAAAGCATTATAGCCCCTTCAAGAATGGAACTGAAGGACGATACAGTACAGAAGAAACATATTCTGATTTGGCAGAATTTCAAGCAGTTGCTTTTATTGTCCATTACACCTTTCAGGAGGGAAAGCCTGAGGTCAGTTTTTATCAATTCTCGGACAGTGGCTAATGGTTTACCCAGATGGATGTAGATTTGAAATAAGCAAGAATGGAAGATTGCTAACAAGGAGATTTGCAGAAGGATAACGTAGATGGACCTCCAGAAAGGACATACATTTGTGTCCCATGTGAATTCTTACCAGAGTGCCCACAACCGCAGAAGTCTCTTAATAATCATGTGGACAGGATTGCATCTATGTCTTTCCATCCCAGTTTGGTGCTTGCTTAATGGGTTTATGAGGGACCACAGTGGCAGTGATAGAGGCTGCATAAGCCAGCTGCTATAAGAAGCTAATGGACTTTCCTTCCCTAAGGTGAATGTGGCTATCCGCTACTGGCCAGTGCCCACTTTGTCAGCAATATGGACCAATCCTAAGCCCTTGATTTGTTACCATACTTTGAGGGAACCAGTTAGTTACCTAACACCAGGCTAACTACTGGGACCTTTCTACTGTTGAAGGGACAATGCTCTGCTCTCACCAGAATTGATACTTATTCTAGATTTGGATTGGCCTGTGCTGTCTTTTGCACTTTTGACAACATCACCATATGTGTTTTTATAAATGCCTTGTATATCATCACCACAGTATTACATAGAATGCCTCCAAGGACCTACTTCACAGAGAAAGAAGTATCAGACAAGTATCCTGATGTCAACACATGCTCTGGACTCATCAGGTATCTATCATCAACCAATAATGGGACTACAAAATGATGAAAGAGACCATTATGTGCTTAGATTCAACACCAGCTATGGATACCACCTTATAAGGTTGGGGTGCTATCTTTCAGGATTGTGGTATTTGCTCTGCCCCAGCAATATACACTGTATCAGCAAAATACGGTATTAGCTCTCCCACAGCCAAAAAACACAGGTCTAAGAAACAAGGGGTAGAAATACGAGTGGATTCTCTCAAGATTATAACTAATAATCTATTAAAAAATTGTGTTTCTGGACCTATGACTCAGGCTCTACTTGCATAACATGCAATAGAAGACACATTCAAGTTGGTGATCATTTCGAGATGGTTGGATTAAAGGTAATTTTATCTTTTTTTGTCATTTTCTACATTTTCCAAATTTTCTAGAATGCCTTTGTGTTACTTTATATTAAAACATAATTACTCAAGAAAGAAAACACATCTAGCTCTGGAAGCAGATTTTCATTGAAAATGGCACATAAGAAAAGCAAGGAGTTGCTAACAAAACAAGGTAAGACAGGAGCACTAGCTTTCCATTTTCTTTGGGAGTGGTTACTATACAGTGCTCCTCAGCAATTACGGAAACATTTGAAACTAAGTCTCAATTTCCTTATCTGCAAAATGAAGATGATACTATATATCTCATAAGGTATGTGCAAGAACACCATAAACTGTAACATCTCTAAAGGCATGAGTTATTACTACTGGTGGTAGGTGAGTGTCTGTGTGCTCAGTGCTTTCAAAACCAGGACAAGAATAAAAATTAGTTACCTTTGGATTAAAATATCTACAAGACTGTGGCTGGGAGCCCCCAAATAGGGCTATGCGGTAGTCATGTTTCTTTCTTCTGGGCCTTGTGCCTTCCACCAGTTCTTCTCGATCTTCTGGAGACAGTAGATGATACCTCATTCCACCTGTAGAAAAATACATGGTAACTCTTCACGTAACTCTTCAAGAACTTCAGGCACTTTAACGTTTTGAAAGGGAAATACTCAGATATAATCATGCTTTTATTTCTGTCATCTCCCTA
The DNA here is from genome assembly GCF_057802395.1 of Ceratotherium simum simum. NCBI lineage: Eukaryota > Metazoa > Chordata > Mammalia > Perissodactyla > Rhinocerotidae > Ceratotherium > Ceratotherium simum. The sequence continues at coordinate 55,977,835 of NC_141900.1, read as the reverse complement.
TAGCATTCAAGGAAAGAGGGAAGGGAAAGAGGCAGGACAAACATAAGGACCTAAGTCTTATCCAATTTATTATTCTCAGCAATTACCACTATTCTAAGGTTGCCCCATCCACTTAGTATACACCAGTGAATTATCCTGCTCTTCAAGCAATAGCTGCCAAAATCATAATTATTGAAATCCAGATCTCCTAATCTAGTGGTTCTCAACCTTAACTGTACATTAGAATCACCTAGGAAATCTCTGCAACTATCTATACCGGGGCCCTACCACAGTCCAATTAAATCAAAATCTCTGGTGGTTGGGCCCAGGCTCTAGTATTGCCACTTAAAATGTGGTTCAAAGACCAGCATCTTCAGCATCGGAGAGTTTGTTAGAAATATTGAATCCTAGAACCTACCCTAGACCTACTGAATCAGAATCTGCATATTTAACAAGATCCCAAGATAATTTAGATGCTCATAAAACTTTGAGAAGTACTGTCTTAGACGATTCTAAAATGGAATGAAGATTCAGAACTATTGTGATCTAATGGGACCCTTTTCCCTCAGCAATTCCTTAATTTTGTCAAGGGCCACTTAACAAACACTGTTTTAAGGTATCATCTCCAATCAGTGTGGGAAAGGTGGATTTTTTCAATAAATGATGTTAGACAATGGTATAGAGAAAAAATTTGTACCCCTACTTCATATTTTACTCTAAATTCCAAATCAATAGAATATTTGAATATGCAAAAAATCTCAAAAATGTACTAAAAGAAAAATATGGTAGTTTCTTTTTTTTTAAAAATAGGCCCAGAATGGGGAAGCCTAAGAAAAGACACAACACACAGAAGCTGTGAAAAAGGTATTTAGACTTAAGTGCATAAAATTTTAAGTTAAATTACCACATGGCAAAAAGAAAAAACAAAATCAAAAGACAATGACAAAAAAGGAAAATATGTATTAATCATATAAAAGACAAATATAGGGGAGGGCCCGGTGGCGCAAGCAGTTAAGTACGCACACTCCACTGCGGCGGCCCGGGCTTTGCCGGTTCGGATCCTGGGCTGTGCACCAACGCACCGCTTGTCAAGCCATGCTGTGGTGGCGTCCCATATAAAGAAGAGGAAGATGGGCATGGATGTTAGCCCAGGGCGAGTCTTCCTCAGCAAAAAAAAAAGAGGAGGATTGGCAGATGTTAGCTCAGGGCTGATCTTCCTCACCAAAAAAAAAAAAAAAAAGACAAATATAAAAAGATGCCCTATTGCTTAATAATAACATTAAGACCAGCAATCTAACAGAAAATTAGATGAAGTATCTGAACACAGTTCACAGAAAAAGAACCTCAACAACTCCTAAACATATGAAAAGTTGCTCAAGTGCCCAAGTTAAAGAAACACAAATTAAAACCATACTTTTTTCACTTATCAGATTGGCCAAGCTCAAACTGTCTGGAACACAGTGTACGATAAAGTGTGGGTAAGCAGCACCCTCCTACATTGCTGGTGGGGATGTGGACAGGTACGAACTATCTGGAGGGCAATGCAGTGTGATCCATGAAAATGACAAATGCCCTTGAGCGCAGTGATGCCCCTTCTAGGAGTTGATCAACCTAAAGTCCACTGTCAGGGAAGTGGCTAAAAAACATGGCCATTAAGAAGAATGAGGGGGCCAGCTCTGTGGCCTAGTGGTTAAGTTTGGAGCACCCCACTTTCGTTCCCGGGCACGGAATTATACCACACGCCGCGGCCATGCCGTGGCAGTGACCCACATACAAAACAGAGGAACACTGGCACAGATGTTACCTCAGCAAAAAAAAAAAAAAAAAGAATGAGGAAGGATAATACAAACACTGGAATGATCTCCAAGAAATAATGTGGAATGAAAAAAAGCAAGTTGTAGAACAGTATACAGAGTGTGATATCATTTCTATTTTAAGAATTTATTTTTATGCATACCTATACATATTTCATATATAGTAAGTTATATATGGACATGCAAGTAAATGACTGTGTATGCACACACTCATGATTACCTCTGGAAGAACATACAATAATGGTAACCTCCAGCACAAGGGGATGAGGGGATAGCGAACAGCGGTATGAGAGAGACCTACTTTTCACTATATAGCCTTATATACATTTTTGAATTATACATGGTGTGCAGTACATATTATTGGCCCCAAAATAAAACAAACGATTCTAAACACATGCAAAAACACTTCTGTACACGAGGCTGTGTGGGGCCTTTATAAGAGGAATAGAGAGAGAAAACAGGTTTGGAGAACAGTCTGTGAGTGAATGAATATCAGTATTTAGCATTTCCTTTCATTTCAGAGTTTGAGTAGAAGCACTGGCATTAGAACAGCTAGAAGCCTCAGTGGTCAAGGCTCCAGCACATGTTCTAGGTCAGAGGTCAGCAACTTTTTCTGTAAAGGGCCAGACAGTAAATACTTTAGGCTCTGCAGGTCACATATGGCTTCTGTCACATATTCTTCACTCGTCTGTTTTTTACAATCCTTTACAAGTGTAAACACCACAGCTCAAGGCTGGCTTTAGCTGGTGGGGTGCAGTTTGCTGACCTCACCCCACTCCTCCTACTCTAAGACAGTGGTTCTCAAAGTGTGGTTCCCTGATGAGCAGCAGCAACATCACCTGGAGACTTGTTAGAAATCCATATTACTGGACACTACCCCAGACTTTCTGATTAGAAACTCTGGGGTTTGAGCGTCACTGTTCTAGAAGGTTCCACACAGGCCACAGGTGTACTGTGAAATCTAGGAACACAATAGCCCCAGCAAGTGAAGACAGGTGGCACGGAAGGAGACAGGAGGGAACTGCTTCCAGGCAACGAGCCACTGGGTAAAAGTGGCTGACTACAGCCAACTGTGCTGAGCTGGGGCTCCTTCACTGAGGGGTTTTTTCCTCTCTAAGGACAGGTCTGGGGACAAACACTCTAGCACCTTTCCTTGTGGAGCTCCTTGCTCCTTATGCTTATTCCTTTGGGAGTTATTCTTTTGAGAGTAAGGTATTCTCATTTGCAAATTTTGCATAAGAACTTGCCCTTGTAGTGACTTTGACTCTGTTCTTCATTTTTATTTTACAACTCATTTCCTTTTAGTTGTAAATTCTTTATTTTACTTTTATTCTATTTTTCTATCATCTTTTCTGTTTTTCTTCTACTTTCAAAATCTTTTCTGTTTTTCTTCTACTTTCAAAAGGCAGCACTAAGTCAGATGGTAGGAAGGTAACTGATGATCTGAAGGAGGGAGGCTGGAGGCCTTCTTTCCCCCTTTTAGCTCTGCCCAGGTCCAAAAGCCTGGAAGAGTCTCAGCTGTTTGCATTTAGTCAAGGAGTTAGAGAACTGACTGTTCTTTATTTTTTAAAAAAAGGAAAAGAAAAAAGGTAATAAGCCTGGTAAATCAAAAACTAAACAAAACTTCCTCCTCAAGAGCCTAATCCCCACACTTGGTTGAATTTCTGCAATAATCCTGTTATCCTGTTTCTAAATCAATTCAGAATCCACATAACTAAACACTATACTCTGAGACTGGGTAGTTGTCTTCAACAGCTCACAGCATGTATGAAGAAAGAGGTGCAGCTCTCTACCCAATGAAACTCGAAGGCCAGAAAAATAATACATAGTTTGGGAATGGAGACATAATAAAAAAAACCCTGATATTAGCATGTGTGAAATCCAAAAGATGAAACCCTTTATCTAATGGCAAATTCTTGGTCCCGATTCTTTTTCATCTCTCTGCACTTAAGAGGCTAGTGGCTACCAGTGGCTAAACTTCTTAAAACTCTCTCTACTCCTTGGTTTTCAAGACACCAGCTTCGTTTGAGTAGCTCTGTGAATTCTCCTTTCCTGGTTCTTTTCCTCCTTCCATCCCTTAAATGTAGATATTCATAAGGATATGTCCTTGACTCATACCCTCTTCTCTTTTTCCCTAGACAACCTTAACTATGTTCAAATACATCTAGTCTTTTTTTTTTTTTTTTTGTGAGGAAGATTGGCCCTGAGCTAACATCTGCTGCCAATCCTCCACATTTTGCTAAGGAATATTGGCTCTCAGCTAACATCTGTGCCCAACTTCCTCTTTTTTGTATGTGGGATGCCGGCACAGCACGGCTTAATGAGTGGTGTGTCAGTCCATACCTGGCATTCAAACTCGTGAACCCCGGGCTGCTGAAGCGGAGCACGCAAACTTAACCACTATGCCACTGGGCTGGCCCCTAGTCTGGTATTTTTTAAATTTCATTCTTATTTAATTAAAAGGTATTATACCATACACTGTTTTATGCTTTTGCTGCTTACGAAAATTTTCCATATTACTAGACTTTCAACCAAAATATTTTTAGTAACTATAGAGCATTCTATTGTATGGATATATCACAATATTTTTCCAAACTAGGGGACAATATTGGGTCAATTTACCTAAAACCACAACATTATTAAGTAGTAGCTGTGTGATAAGTCTAATGGAAATTTTACTTAACTTCCAAATCAAGGAGCAAGAGACACTATTTAATAATTAGGACACTCAAACCTATTACCACTCTTGAGAAGGATATCTTAGGCAGGAGTGAAAGCGTTCATTTCTCTTTTATTTTCTTCCTTAACTTTGTGCCTGAAACCAACTACACCCTAAATGAAATGTCTAGATGAGGCACCAAAAACAACTTAAGGGTTCAAAGTAGGTTCAAACTCCCTTCTGGGGTAGGCTTTCTTATTCATCACATATAAATTAAAATCTGTACTGCTGCCCCTTTTATGGATACCGTCCATGTGGTTTTTGGTTTGATTAAGATGAATTCAAGAAGAGCCCAGGAGAGTTAGCAGGAGTGTATTTCACTAAGCATATCACAGTCATTACATATTTCATGCCTGTTTAAAAGACGATCTAAACTTCTACTTACAGTAGTATGAAAGATTTGACTTTCAGAAATACCACCCTGTTACGAAATCACTATAATGCTGGAAAGAATAAAACAAACATTCTTTTAAATGCATAGCTAAGATCCCATGCAGAAGATTAGAAGAACAAAAATGAAGAATGAACTAAACATCAGAAAGGTAAGTATTAAGAGGCCCTGGAGCTACTCTGAGGGCTTTGGATAATACTGGAAGCCTAGACATCAATTCCACTGGCTGCATGAGGGAGAGAAGACAGTCTTGGACTTCTACAAGATGAGGTGCCAGAACTGAGGCCTCTGCCTAAAGCTGGCCACTTGGGTTGCATACGCACTTACTGAAAAGATAAGCCAAGAAAAAGAATCTGCCTGAGGTAAAGTCTCCCTCCTTTGAGAATTTATGATGACAATCCTGCCCTCATGCAAGTTGGAGGTTTGCATCTACCCTACCTGCAGCTCTAGGAAACCACAAGCCAAGAAAAATTCAAAGTAATCTTGGGTTGTTGTGTCCCAGGGCACTTGGCAAAAGCAAACACTCTTCCCCTCTTGAGGAAAACAGGGACGATCCCCAGGAATACAATCCAGGCCTCCCAATATTCCTTGAGATTAAGATCAATCAAATATAAACTCATAATCCAAAATAACAAAACACATTAAGAATTAAGCCACCAAGAATAAGTCAACAGAACCAACAAATAGCAGCATCCAGTCTTCAAAGACTTCAGATATTGGTATTATCAAACACAAAACATAAATAACTGTATTTAAAATGCTTAAAGAAATGAAAGAAGTGAAAACATGAGCAAGGAAAAAAGACCATCAAAAATGTCCAACCTGATCTTGAAAAAATGAAATATTTAATTAATAATCAAAACTGAAAGGAGGAGTTGAACAATGGACTAGAATAGAAATAGATGAAAGAATAACTAGTGAACTGGAATACAAATTTGAAGGAATCACCCCAAATGCAACAGAAAGAGACAAAGATGAATGAAAAGTTTAAAAATCATGGAGGGAAGATTTGATAACGTTTCTAATTAAAATGCGTGAAGGAGTGGCACTATTAGAAGAGATCATGGCTGAGCATCTTCTAAACTTGATGAAAAACACAGACCCCCAGACTCAGGAAACAAAGCAAATACCAAGCAAGATAAACACACAAAAATGGATGCCCAGACATATTTGGTGCTAAACACCAAAGCCAAGAAAATCTTTTTTTACAAGCCATAGAAAAAATTCAGATTATCTGCAAAGAAGGACAAGTAGACACCCACAGTGATGATAAGGGCATGGTGAAATAATATCTTCAAAATGTTGAGAACAAATATGTTCAACCTAGAATTTAAGCCAAGTTAACTTTTCATTTAAGAACAGGGTGAATAAAAAAACATTTTCAGATAACCAGAATAGTTTACAATCAATAGACCGTAAACGTATGAGCTTTGTAAAGGATGTTCTTCAGGAATATGAAAAATACTCTCAGAAGAAAAGTCTAAGATACAAGAAGAAATGGTGGGCAAAGAAACTGCCAAACATGGATAAATCTAAACACTCACTCACTATATTTAAAAATAAATTTTTTAACGTCCCATTTGGAAGGTTAAAAAAAGAGAACTAAAATACAGGACAACAGAAACACGTAAGAAAGAGGTAATATGAATTAAAGTGTTGGAAGATTCTTGTTTTCTTCAGGAGAAGAGTAGAAATATTAATGTCTAAGGTACACATGTTAAAATATAAAGCATAACCATTAAAAGGACTGATACAGAGTGTAAAAATTCTCAAACAGTAGAGGGAAAAAAATGAAGGAAAAAACCTCCATCCAAAAGAAGACAAGAGGTAAGAGAAGCAGAAAAAATTGAAACAAAGCACAAAATAAGATGTTAGAAATAATTACAAATATGATAGTAATTACAATAAATTTAAATGGTCTACAACTCACCAGATAAAAGATAGTCAAAATGGATTAAAAAACGAAAATGAAGCAATATGCTATTTTTAAGAGATCAACCTAAAATATAAGGAGGCAAAATGTCTAAAAAGAAATGATGGATAAAGACAAACCAGGCAAACAATAACCAGATATATATAAAGAACTTATACATCTCAACAACAAAAAAACAAACAACCCAATTAAAAAATGGGCAAGGCCTGTGGTGCAGTGGTTAACTGCACACGCTCCGCTGCTGGTAGCCCGGGTTCGGATCCCGGGCGCGCACTGACACACCGCTTGTCAGGCCATGCTGTGGCGGCGTCCCATATAAAGTGGAGGAAGATGGACACAGATGTTAACCCAGGGCCTAACATCTTCCTCAGCAAAAAGAGGAGGATTGGCATGGATGTTAGCTCAGGGCTGATCTTCCTCACAAAAAATAAAAAAAAAAAAATAAAAAAAATAAATGGGCAAGGGATCTGAACAAACATTTTTCCAAAGAAGATATACAGATGGCCAACAGGCACACGCAAGATGTTCAACGTCACTAATTACTAGGCAAATGCAAATCAAAACTACAATGAGATATCACTTCATGCCCATTAGAATGGCTATAATTAAAAAAACAAGAAATAACAAGCATTGGAGAGGATGTGGAGAAAAGAGAACCCTCACACACCACTGGTGGGAATATAAACTGGTGCAGCCACTATGGGAAACAGTACGGAGATTCCTCAAAAAATTAAGAATAGAACTACCATATGACCTAGCCATTCCACTTCTGGGTAGTTATCCAGAAAAGATATTTGCACCCCTAAGTTCTTTGCAGCATTATTTACAATAGTCAAGACTTGGAAACAACCTAAGGGCCCATCAGTGGATGAATGAGTAAAGAAGATGTGGTATATATACACAAAGGAATACTACTCAGCCATAAAAAAGATGAAATCTTGCCATTTGTGACAACATGGATGGACCTTGAGGGCATTATGCTAAGCAAAATAAGTCAGATGGAGAAAGACAAATACAATATGATTTTACTCATATGCGAAAGATGAAAAAAAAAAAAACCACACATAGAGAGAAAGCCAAATACCAAATACTGTATAATTTCACTCATATGTGGGAGATAACAACAACAACAAACACACACACAGATATAGAGAATGGATTGGTGGTTACCAGAGGGGAAGGGTACAGAGGGGAGGGCAAAGGAGTACATGGGCACATGTGTACGGTGATGGATGGTAATTAGACTTTGGGTGTTGAACGTGATACAGTCTACACAGAAATAGAAATATAATGATGTACACCTGAAATTTATATAATGTTATAAACCAATGTTACCTCAAAAAAAAAAAAAACAAAACAACAGCTAGCAGATAGACAGAATGTTAAACCTAAATGGTTGTGGAAGGAGATACCAATGAGAAGCCAAATTACCCTGCAGAACCCTGGAAAGGCTCATAACTGGAGATACCAAGTGTCCCAGAAGGTGGAGTAGGGCTAAAAACAGGAGAACTCTAAACTTCTGAATAAACAACTGAACTGCCAGGTCTCCTTCCCCTACTGCACAGTCAGGTACCTGCCATGCCTTCCCCACTGTAGGAGACAGGAGGATTGGTCTTTGGAGATACTGAACCAGAGACGTTCCAGACTCAGGGAACCACACAGAGAAGGGCGTGAGACTGAAGACAGGAATTAAGTGAAAGTGTGTAGACCAAAATCTTCCCCCACCCGGCACCCAAACATGTACCCAGCTACACGAGAAAATATCTGCAGACACTGACGTTTGGAGATCCTCATTTAACAAATGGTCTGGCTATTCTGATTATCCTACAGTTCAGCCCAAGAACTGAGAAGCACATTCACACATACAGCCTTATTTAAGAGTTTTATAAAAACCCACTCTTATAAATGATTCACAGATGAAACCAAACATTTAAGAAAAGCTTCCAACAACAACAAAAACAGAAAAAAAAGAAAAAAAAATTCAAAGATCATTCAGAAAATGCAGACAAGGTAAGAAAACTTCAAAGGCACTATAATGCTACTTTAGAATGATATTACAGCTGTGAAATAAGAAATTAGAGAACAAGTAAAAGGTCAGAGAAATTTAAAAGATAGCTGAAATAAAATTGTTTAATGAAAAATTGAGGCTATCTCCCAGGAGAGAGAACAAAGAGGATAATCAATTACTGAAGAATCACAGTACCAATAATAGAGAACTGAGAAATCTGTGGCTGAAAAGATAGAGAATGCCGAATATGATAACTCAAGAAAAAAAAAAAAAAGATGCACATCAAGGTACATTATCATGAACTCTCAAAACATCAGGGTAACAACAACAAAAAGACCTTAAATGCTTACAAAGAAGAATAGGACAAATACATAAAAGGATCAAATCGGCATCAGGTTTCTCAAAAGCAACACTGGAAGCCAGTAAATAATGGAGCAGTGCCTTCAAAATTCTACCTGAAAATGACTTGCATGATAATTCTATACTCAGTTTAACTATCCTTCAATGTTTTATGGTAAAATAAAGATACGAAATCTTGCCATCTGTGACAACATGGGGACCCTGAGGGCATTATGCAAACTAAAATAAACCAGACAGAGAAAGACAAGCACTGTTATGACCTTTCTTATACGTGGAGGAGTAAACCTCTCTTATACTCTTATCTAACCAACCAACCAAAAAAACCCAACCTCATAGATTCAGAGAACGGATTAGCAGCTGCCAGAGGCAGCCAGCAGGGGGAGAGAGAAATGATAATAAACTGTTTTTTGTTTTTAGTTTAAATAAATTAAATAAAAACTTAAAAAAAAAAATAGAGGATGGCAAAAAGACAAACAGGCATTTCATCGAAGATGAAATATTGATGTGCAATCCCATTTGTGATAAATGCAAATTAAAATCACAATGAAACACCATTTTACACCTCACAGTCGGGCAAACACTTAAGAATGGGAATAAACAGGTTGGCTCAGATGTGGAATAACAAGAACTGTCATTCCCTGTTCAAGGGAAGATCAACAGCTTGTCATTACACAGCACAGGTGGACAAGCACATACCCTGTGTTTCATTAATTCTTACCCAAGGCATAGAGCAGATACATGTAAACCATTTCCAAAGCAAAGAGCTAGAAATACTCAAATACCCTTGAACAACAGATTGGACAGATTCCGGTATATTTAAAGTATGGACTACCAAATAGTAAAAATAAATCAACAACATACATCAATATGGATGAATCTCAGAAACCAATGCTGAACACAAAATAAAAATTACATCACCAAAGGATAATCACCAAGTGATTCTACTTATATAAAGAGCCAAAAGAGGAAAAGCCAAAGTATTGTTTATAAATATGTACATATGCATATGGAAATCTCTAATGAAAGCACGGGAATGTCAGAGGGTTGAGATACACAGAGGAATTACAATGTTCTATTTCTGAAGCTTTGTGGTGAGAATATGGGTATTTGTTTTACTATTATTCTTCACATATTTATATTATCTATGCACCTTTCTTTGTATAATATACAAAGGGACATCCCACGATAGCAGAGAAGGGAGGCCCAGGGCGAGAACTGTGCCTTAGGCCTAGAGAGCAAACAGTCCATACTGGAATAGGCAGAAGGAAGACTCTACAAGGGACGTTTCCAAGAAATAAAATAGAAGCAACAGACTATTTAATTGCACAGACAATTTTATTAAGTGGCATTTTACAGAGGTGTTGAGGGGTTGAGACTTGGCCTGCAAGTCAAGAAAAACCAAGAAAATGAATACGGCAATTATTAACTCCAGGCCAAAAAAAAAACGGCTGTTTAAGAAAGAACATGTGATCACAGTACACTATTTGGCTTAAGTAAAATAAAAAAGCAAACACCAGAAACAAAGTGCACAGAAGCTATTGTATACAAAAAGAGAAAAAGCACATGCAATTTTTACCTTCTATCACACAATGTCCCTATAAATTAAAGGCTGGGGCTAAGTCCCCTCCAGGTAGACAGCTGAGAACCCCAAGAGATTAATTATCTGGAAGAGCAAAGTCTTGAATGTTTCTCTCTGGCTACTGAGTCTGATCCATTCTAACTGGCTACACGATCAGGTTATAAACGGATATTAAGGCAACTTACTTATCACCATCTTAAGGCATTCAGGATTGTCTTGAATAAGTGGTTCAGCTTGTACGGTTTTACTTAAGAAATTCTTTGATATAAGAGGAAACCTGACTTTAGCAAGGATATCAACCATAAATGGCTGGCGATTAGGTTCGTCGTATTTCAACCACCTGACAGCAGCATCATAAACCTAAGGGGGAATAACAGCATAGTAAAGTTCTTAGATGGCAGCAACATTTCCAATTACCTATGTTGACTCTCACATTGAAGGAGGAGAACCTCACGGACACAACCACTTATTTCCAATATTTTATTCAGATATTTGTTTTCATCCCCAAACACCTGCCTGTACTTCAGAACAGTTCACACACTGCTCCAGTGATTCTCGTAGGCAACATGTTTTTTAGAACTAATTACTGCCACATAATGTAATGACAAGGAAGATGTTGACTTTTTAAAAACATTTTTCAAAACAAAATACAGTTTCCTTTTCGGAAGTAGATATGATGTACGTTTGTACTGAAAAAAAATCTACTGGTCAATGATAGTTTGAATATGTACTCATTTGGTACCAGGAAAACAGGTTAATTTCCTGAGGCCTTCCATCCCAGGAGATACGAAGGTCACCCACACTTTTATTTCAATCTTTAATATTCCTGAATTGTGAATTGATAGACATATCTGCTTTCCAGAAACTTTAAGATATAAAAATTCTATATTTAAAAAATAAATTACAGGATATTTATATAACAATGGTTTTCCAAAATAATACCGGAGCATTCATTTAACTGCACTGAACAAGGCCAAGTTCATTAACATAACTGACTTACAAATCATTAGTTTAAACAAACTGAAAACAAACCTATTATTTCACATACACACACACTTACCACACACGTTCGAGCTAGTTAAATTAGTTAATTTTGGTGTGGTGTTAATAAGGCCTGAGTTCTGATCTCCCTATGAGTTATTTAATTTTTTATGGGAATTGATCTATTTTTTTAAATAAACTTTTTATTTTAGAATAGCTTCAGATTTACAGAAAAGTTGTCAAGATAGTGCAGAGTTCCCATATACCCTGCACCCAGTTGTTAAAATGTTATGTTAGTATGATACTCTTGTCACAATTAATGAACCAATATTGACACATTATTATTAACGCCCATACTTTAAAAAAAAAAATTAGTTTTTATCTAATGTTCTTTTTTTGTCCCGCAATCCCATAAAGGATACCACATTACATTTGGTCATTATGTCACCTTAGGCTCTTCTAGACTGTGACAGTTTCTCAGATTTTCCTTGTTGCTGATGACTTTGAGAGTTTGAGTTCTGGTCCGGTATTTTGTAGAATGTCCCTCAATTTGGGTTTGTCTGATGTTTTTCTCATGACTAGACTTGGGCTACAGTTTTTTTCGAGGAAGACCACAGAGGTGACGTGCCTTCTCATTACATTACATCAAGGGTGCATGCTATCAACATGACTTATCACTGACGATGTTAACCTGTAGGTAGTGTTTGCCAGGTTTCTTCAGTCTAAAGTTATTTTTTCTTCCCTTTCCATACTGCATATAAGTCAGTTAATTTTGATCATAGAACTCAGTTTTTTCTTTTTGCGTAGTTAGATCTTTCAGATCCAACCTGTCAACTTGGAAACTGATACTCTGGGCCATGAAGACGACTGGACAAAAGAACCTGGCTCAGTGCAAACCTTTTATCTTTAGAATAAAAGTAACTCAAAGCATATGATCTTACGGTACCTCTACTAGTTTCCTATTGCTGCTGTAAAAAATTATTACAAACTCAGTAGCTTAAAATACAGAGAAGGACGTGGGACTGAGAACAGGGATTCAGCGAATGTCTGCATATTAAAGTGTTACCCCACCCCAATGCCTGTGTCCAGCTTGCACCTCTGACACTTTATCTGACAGTTCTGGAGGTCAGAGTCCAAAATAGGTCACACCGGGCTAAAGTCAAGGTGTCAGCAGGGCTGCTTGAAGGCTCTAGCGAAGAAACCATTGCCTTGCCTTTTCCAGCATCTAGCAGCTGCCTGCATTCCTTGGCTCGTGGCCCCTTCCTCCAGTCAGCAAGGGCCAGTCAAGCCTTTCTTGACACTGACTCTTCTGCCTGTCTCTTCCACATTTCAGGACCCTTATGATTACTTTGGGCACACCTGGATAATCTCCTCATCTCAAGATCCTTAACTTAACCACATCTACAAAGTCCCATTTGCCATGTAAGATAACATATTCACAGGTTCTGGGGATTAGGATGTGGACATCTTTGGGGGAGGCACTGTTTTGCCTACCCTGGTACCCAATAGCTTTATCTCTACCAAGTGGCCTCTCAAATAGCCGGCTCTTACAAACACCCGAGACTCACTTTTCCTATGAAACAGACTTTGGAATACTCTGTTTAACGTAAAGAACACATTCTCTCCTAATATAACTCTTTCCTTGTCATGTATCCAAACATGAGGCATAAGAAATCAATAAGGACATTTCTACTAAGAAAAATGTGAGAGGGCACTGTCATCACCTGATCCTCTGCTCTCACAGTCAGAGTGTCCTGGTTGAGGAGATGTGTAACTCGCTTGACATCAAGTTGTAGAAACTCATCAGTTTTGTAAACTTCAGTAAAATGCTGATGAATAAAGTCATCTGCGGTTGCTTTCAACTCAGGACAGTCCAGACACTCTGCTAGCACACTTATACCTAAACACAACAGAAAATTATGAATAGAAAATCACTTTTTAAAAAATCAGACACACAATGAAGATAAACTATGACTCCAGGAAAGCAAGACTGAATGAATTTCATAAATCTGGAGGCTTTTCTGTTCCATTGATTTGTCTATTCTTATGCCAACACTATACTGTCTTATGTATGACAGATTTTGATATTTCATAGGACAAGCCTCCTTCAATGTTTTTTCAAACTTTTCTTGGCTACTGTTAAACATTTTCCCTTGCAAATAAATTTTAAAATAAGCTTATTGTATTCTACTCAAAAAAATCCTGATATGACTTTAATTAGGATTGTACTGAACTTTTAGATTACTTTGGGGACAGCTGACTGTTCTGCAATATGGGGAACCTCCACCTACGAACATGACATGTATCTCCATTTATTCAGATTTTTTATGATCTTCAATGTAATTACACAATTTTCTTCATAGACATCCTATACATTGCCCATTCAGCCTTTTCCTAGCTATTTTATCTTTTCTTTGGGAGGAAAGATTCCCCCCTAAATTGGTTATTAATGTGTTATATCAGGGGTCTGCAAAGTACTGTCCATGGGCCAAATCCAGCCCACATTCAGCTATAGGGTCTGCAGCTAAGAACTTTTTTCATATTTTTAAAGGGTCATAAAGAAAAAAAAAAGGAGAGGGAAGGGTGAGGGATGGGAAAGAAAGGGGAGAGAGGGGGAGGAGGAGAAGGAAGAGGAGGGGAGACAAGGACCATATGTCTCTGGCCCACAAAGCCTAAAATATTTACTGTCTGGCCCTTTACAGAAGAGGGTTGCCAACCCCTCTCCTAAACAAAACCACTGACTATTGTATGTGATCTTTGTGGCAGGCCTCCTTTCAAAGTCATAAGCTGAATTTTTTTCAGTTCATTATCTTTGATATTCCATGTTTCAACTTCATGTTGTCTTCAGATAGTAAGTTTCGATGCTTTCATATTTATACCATAAAGGTTCTCATAACTGATGCCTGCTAATGAATTTATCAGACTAGCTGTCATTTTCTAAATACACTGACCAATGCCATGGCATGCTGGATGCTCATGGCGAGCAGCCTGCTACATCCATACACTTATGCTCCCATCAGGGAGATGATATTTTCACCAAGAACTAGTAATTGTTTCTTAACTAATTTTCGGCAGTTGAATTTGTTTTAATTATGCAATCCAATTAAATGTCAGGCAGATCAATAAAATATGGAAGTGAAAAGAAAGTAGTTGTTTCTATGAAAACTGATCTTAAGGTTTAAGACAGACTTGGAAAAACTCAAATTAGGCATGACCAAGATAACTCATAAGATCCAAGCAAACACTGCAAAATTCTAGAGGGATTCTGTAATCAGACTCTCTCACTAAGTTCTCAATTCATTTTAAGGAAACTAAAAATAAAAAATCATAAATGATATATTATTGGTGTGATTTATGTAAGACAGACAATGGATCAATATTCAAATGACAGGCTTGGTCTTACAGTTACAGATGGGAAGATTGGTATACTTATGTATTACATTAAAGTAACACCTTTACAGTGGATACTATCTTGTTTAACCCCTCACTGCCTTAATGACATTTTAAAATGGCCAATCAACTACAACTCTGATTATGCCTGATAAGGAAGCTTCTACTATTACCTTATTTATTTTTTGACATTGCATTGATGGAAATCTCCAGCACAAAGCTGAATAGCAGCATGTTTCCCTGTAAAGAATATTTGCTATAGGTTTCAGACACTTAGAGGTTAATTAGGTATACTATTTCTAGTTTAAGAGTGTTTTTTTTTCAAACATCAGGAATGGGTACTGAAAACACAAAGGTGCCTTCAGCATTTGTTGCTACGATTGTAAGTATTTATGTTTTTCCTATAGCTTGTTAGTATAATAAATTATATTAGATTTTTTTAATGCTGAATCATTCTGGCATTTTTGAAGTAAATCCTACTTGGTCACAAAGTATTATCATTATTATTTTAATTAATAAACTTAATATTTTTGATTAGTTTTAAGTTCACAACAAAATTGAGTTAGAAAGTACAGAGTTTCCATATACCACTGTACCCGCACATGAACAACCTCCCCTATTATCAATATCCCACACTAGAGTGATAGAGTATTTTTTTAAATACATTCATTGATGGATTCGATTTTTTTTTTTTTTTTTTTGGCTGAAGAAGATTCACCTCTGAATCTGTTAACATCTGTTGCCAGTCTTCTTTTTGTATGTGAGCTGCTGCCATAGCATGGCCACTGACAGGTGAGTGGTGTAGGTCCGCACCTGGGAACCGAACTCAGGCCGCCAAAGTGAATCGCGTAGAACTTAACCACTAGGCCACTGGGGCTGGCCTTGATTTTTTTTTTAATTCCAAAAATTTTTAGAATTTACAAAAAAATCACTGTTTCTAAGTGAAACTAAAATTTTATGTGCGTTTGCACACGTGCACACATATGTTCTTCATCCAATGTTGACATCATTATAACCCTACCTTTGTAGAATGAGCTGGGAAGTTTTCTATCCTTGTCTATTGATGTAGAACAATTTATATAACATGGCATTAATCTTTCCTTGAAAGCTTGGTAGAATTAACACATAAAACTATCAAGCCTGAAGCATTCATTTGGAACAGATCTTTACCTTTTCAATGTTTCTGAGGTTATCGGTTTTAGGTTTTCAACCTTTAAAGACAATTTCCGTCGTCTTTCATATTTTGATGTTGTTTCTTCTTTGATCTTTTCTAATTCTTGATGTTGTTTGTTCTTTGATCTTTCCTTGCTGAATAGACTTGTTAAGTCTGTGACTGTTTTATAACGTTCTTTGAAATAATTAGCTTTTGTTTTTCTAGCCAAGTCTACAGTCTATTAGTATTCTTTTTCTACTAATTTATGCTTTAAAGAATATTTTCTACTTTCATTAGGTGTTTAAAAAAATTTTTTTCCTATCTGTTTGAGTGAAATAGTTAAATGAAGAAAAAATAAAAATAAATGCATTTAGGGGCCAGCCCCGTGGCGTAGTGGCTCAGTGCTTGCACTCCGCTGCCGGCGGCCCAGGTTCAGATCCTGGGCGTGCACTGACACACCGCTTGTCAGGCCACGCTGTGGTGGCGTCCCATATAAAATGGAGGAAGATGGGCACGGATGTTAGCTCAGGGCCAGTCTTCCTCAGCAAAAAGAGGAGGATTGGCATGGATGTTAGCTTAGGGCTGATCTTCCTCTCATACACACACACACACACACACACACACACACACACAAAGAAAAAAAAATGCATTTATTTGGAAAACATTTTAAGACTACAAATTTTCTTCTAAGAAATACTTTGATAACTTTCCAAAGATTTTGATTTATTCTGTGCTTATTGTCAAATGTTTATGTGTAGCCTGTAAATTCATTTTTAATACCTCTTTAAAAGTATTTTTCTAAATAATTCTTCAGTTAAATTTCTAAGTGTTCAGAATGGGGTGGGAGGAAATAGCTCTCCTTTGAGGTTAATTTCCAGTTTCACTGCACTGTAATCAATGGATATTGATTGAAGAGCCTGTGTCTCTTCTCTTTCAGATCTCCAGATTTTCTGTGGCTGGTGATCAGTATTTGTAAACACTCCAAGGTATCTGAAAACTATTTGTGTTCTCTAGTTACTGGGTAAAATACTCTGTGACATCTACCTAAATAAGTTTGTGTTATTCAAATCCTTACACTTTTTCTAAGCTTGATTTTTGAGATTTCTAGATTTTTGAGATTACTCAAAAACCTTTCAGTAAATTTCTTTTCTGTTTAAACCAGCAAAAGTCAGTTTATTTTGCTTGCAACTAAGACAGCTGACCAGTACATCCCTATCTTGAGATCTTTACCTCTCACTAGGCGGTGGTACTTCCCCTAATACTTTTCTCAGAAGGGATATAGGTGATTACACACTGTGTCTTTGCAATATCCCAAATGAATGACGTCTTGGAATATAATTATTTTTTTTCTCCCTCTTTCATTTGCATATCTTGTGCTACTATCTTCTAACTTTGTGTTGCAGATAAAAAATAAGTGTCATTCTGATTCTCTTTCTTTTCTAAGTAACCTGTTACATCAGTTATCTATTGCTACAGGACAAACAACTCCAAAACTCAGTGGCTCAAAATAACAAAAACGTATTATTTCTTCAAATTGTATGGGTCAAGTGCATGATTCTTCTGGTCTGGGCTGGCTTAGCTAATCTCTGCAGTCAGCTGGCTGCTCAGCTGGGGACTGGATGGTCTACATTGGCCTCAGTTACATATCTGGTAACAGGCAGGGTGGTTGGTGTAGGGGACCTCAGCTGGGATAGCTTATCTCTGCACCAAATGGTCTGTAGTCTTCTTTTCATAATGGCAGAAGCATTCCCAGCAGCAAAGGAAAGCAAGCCCCAACACACAAGCATTTTTTAAGCCTCTGCTCATATCACATTTGCTAATGTCCCATGGGCTAATGCAAGGCACATGGCCAACCTCAAATTACAAGGGAGGAAAACAGACTCCATCTCTTGATGGGAGGAGTTACAAAGTCACATTGAAAAGGGATACATATAGGAATGGAAAGAATTCATGGCTAATTTTTGGTAATCTACCATACCTCCTCTCTCTAAACTCTTACAAATTCTTTCTCTACATTGATTTTTTAAAATTATGGTAAAATGCACATAACATAAAATTTACCATCAATGACATTTAGTACATTCACAATGTTGTGCCACCACCACCACTATCCAGTTCCAGAACATTTTTATCACCCCAAATATAAGTTCTTTCTTGATCTTTGGAAGTGAAAAATATCGCCAGAATATATCTAGGATATAGCGTAGTTCACTGATCAGGTCTGGTACTTAGTATAACTTAGTCTGAAAGTTAAAGTTTCTTTAAGCTGAAATAAGTTTTTTTCTATTACTTCTTTGATTATTGCTTTTCTTCCAGCTGTTCCTTCTGGAATTACTACTGCACATTACTGTCCCTGGATCTTCCTTCCATGTCTTGCATCTTTTCAGTAATGGTTTCCATTTCTCTGATTTTTGTTTTGTATCATGAGGCAGTTTCCTCTGTCTGATCTTTAGTTTGATTTTTAGGTATATCCATTCTCCTTTTCAATTCAACTGAATTTCATGGAAAATTATGGTTTTTTCCCCCTTCAAATGCATCCTTCCTATTTTAAGTTCTCTTCCATTTCTTACATTAAATTTCCTTATAGGAGCCAGTCATTTTGGCTGTTTAGCTTGATTTTCTGTCCCTCAAACTACAGGCTTTCCTTTAACTTGGTATAATCTTTGCCCAATTCCATCAGCTGCCGTGGGCTCTTTTGAGTGCTTGTGGATGTCAGACTGTTGGGATTTTCTGGGCAGCAGAGAACTGACAAGTGGTGAAAACTAAAACAGGAGTTCTTCAATCAGCTCACAGGGAGAGTCATGCTCAGGACTAAACAGAAAGCTGGATGGAGCAGTTTCCCTGGGTATTGAGTGACTGCACATGGTCCAACTGGCTGGGCCACTGTCTGCCTCAGGCTTAGCCAGAGAATCAGGCTCCCTTCTAGGCTGTCCTTCCTCCCAGCTTTGTAAACAGTGATGACAGAAGGCCCCCAGAGGTAACATTCCTAAATGGTCTCCTCAGAAGCCCAAAGTCTAAGATGCGGTTAGCACAAACTTGCTCCCTGTCTCACACTATGCTTTGTATTGCCACAACCACTCTCTACTTTTGCTGGTTTTCTTTCTAGTTGAATCACCCCAGTAGGAAATTTAGAAAGCTAGGGAGTCAGGGAAACATACTTAAGCCATCATCTTCTAAAAACTTCTTTAAATTCCCTTTTTATAATAAATTTTGTGAAGATATTTATTTATATAAGAGAAACTAAACTTAAATCTCAGGATTTAAACTTAAATCCCCAAACTATGGCCCAGAAAGATGGAGGGACTCATCCCAGAGCATCTCTGTTGTACAGGTGGGATTAAAGGCCGGTCTTTTATTTCTTAACATAGGAATCTTTTCACTATGTAGATCCATGGCTACCTTTCAAAAAAATTCCATCAGTATATTCACCTGCATAGCTGTTTCCCTCCTGCTCCATCTAGTCCAATTCCTTCTCTGGATACCAGAAACAATCTCATTCCCATCCCCTTTGCCTGGCTTTTATCCCTCCCTAAAATGTATTCTGCTTCCTTTTTACCTGCCTTCTAAGATCTTTTTCTCTGTACCCTCAGTGAGGGGTGGGGTGGGGTGCCAGATGGAGTAATGAACTGTCTAGTAGGAGGGGAACCTAGAAAAAGGGGGCACAGAGGAGGCTTTTAACACTTCATGTGCGTCTCCACAAGCCCTCTGCCCCAGCCTTCAGCTTCTTGTCATCAGCAGCCCTCATCTTCTCCTGTGGGTCAAAAATTTGAGCGCTGGCTGGATTCCAAGGCCTCTCTTTCTACTCTTTTTGATTCTGCTTTCCTTTTCTCCCTGCTTTCCTAGCACTCCTACCCTGATCCTCTTCCCCTCTGAATCACAGCAAGGGTAGGAAAATGTAATCACAAAGATCTGGATGTTCATTCATGTGCCACTAAGGATGACCTCACAGCAGAAAGCATACCACACTCTGGAAAACTCTGATCAACTTTTTCTGCTTCTCCTGACATCAAATACAAAATACTTACTTTATTAATAGCTTTAAAATGGAGTGCTACAGCAATCCCTTAATTAGTATCTTAATTTACAGTCTAGGACTTGCAAGTTTTCTAGTATAAAATAGTTAGCATATTTGACAATGTGGGGAGATAGCATGGTGTAGCAATTAAGAATAAGATTCCTTGAATTCTAACCCCGGCTCCTCCACATACTGGCTATGTGACCTCGGGTAAGTTATACAACCTCCGTTTCCTCATCTGTGACAGACTATAGTAATCATAAGTGCTTCAACAAAGGTAAACATTCATGCTTATGTTATCATATATCATACCACCACCAGATGCAATCCTTATCTTAGATACACAAAATCTCATTATTAAAGCTATTTTATATTTTGGAAAATATTGATACAGTATTTAATGGGCTTGTTGCTGCCCAGGTTAATATGCATTTCCCTAAGCTCCTCTTAAAATGTATTCCTAGAAAATTTTCTAGTGGACAATGTCTTTAAAACTAAATGTGGATACTTATAATTGCTTTTCTCCTTTATTAAAATATAAAGACTTTAAAAAAAAAAATAGGAATCTGATTTCTTACCTAGACAATTTGAAGCATCAACTTGCTCTTTCAAAAAATCAACACACATTTTCTTCACAGGTTCAATCTGGTACTGGTTTGCTGCATCTAACAAAGACTGAACGTTGTTGCTATTCACAGAAATTCTGCAAATAATTTAAAATGAATATTAACTTCCTATAATTTTTTATTATTTAAATAATGCTACTGTAGAATGTATCGTAGTAGTCCCTGAAATTAAACAAAAAATTAAACTTTTCAGTTCCTGAATTATTATGGCACAGGATCCTCAAAATCCCGTGTCCTTATAGTTTTTCAGGCTGAAAAATTTGGAGCACATCAATTTGTTACAACAGTGCTTTGCATGGTAGATCCCAACCTTACTCCTCTACAACAGAAATGATTCTTCTTAACTTACCTAGCAGTATAAGCAAATTCCACAAGTTGTTCAATAATGTCAGGTTCAGCATCTTTGAGCTCTACTTCAAAGGACTTTGATTCAAGCATGTTAGCTAAAATGAAGAGAAGAAACATAAATGCCATGAGTATACTATGAGTCTAACAGAGGAACTAGAACATTCTAGGGATGTTAAATATGGAGAAGAATAATAGGACAGTTCCCTCTGGAAGAAAATACCTTAGAAAGCCCAACATTCCTAGAATAAATGCAAATTAATTCTTCACATATGAGATGTGTCAAAGTAATCTAAGAAATTAGTGAATTAGTATACTTCTTGAAAAAGAGCCTAAGTGAACAGAGAGACATAAAACTAGATTTAGTATTTCCCCAAGTCCTAAAATCATTTAGTAGCACTCTTTTAAACTGCTATGAGTAAAATACCTCTGATGTAGCCGGAACAAAACTACGATGACAATTATATATATAGTCAGCTATAGCTTGCAAAGCTCTCACTCTTCCTAAAACCCCTGGTAGGTAGCCAGAGCACCAAACGGAAAACTTGAGCCAGATACATTATATAACCTGATCAAGGTCATAAAACAGAACTAAGTAAAGGAACCAGGACTTGGACCCAGTTCCCAACTCCCAGTCGAGGGTTCTTTCTAGTATGGTATGCCATATTTCATTTTTACTTCGATTAACTTCCTAGATAAAATGTCTTAAGATTGATCTGCTCCTTTGCCTTTCCACCTGAGGTTAAGAAAAAACCCCAGGGCATTCCAGGACAAGCTGTATCTCTATCAATAAAGACATTGGGCCTTTAGGGCTAATGAAAGGACATTTGTCCTCTGATCCATCATCACCATGACCACTTTTCAATCTCTTCACTGTTCTATGGCCTTAAGTTCTTAAGTGCTTTAAAAACTAGGAAGAATGGCATATTTTCATTTAGACACCACATCATTCTCAAAGAAAAAATGATATGTTTTACTTTAAGATACTTACTTGTGAACATTAAGTTAAAAAAATGACTGGCTGCAGCAAGGACAACTCGATGAGCAGGTATCTTTCTTTCTTGGACCATAAGGATCACATCACACAATGTTTTCTAATCAAGAGAGAAATAAATAAAATTAAAAGGGGCTCACTGGGCCTAGCTTAGCAAACATATAAAACAGGTGCCTGCCAAATGCTTTATCTCTATTTTCTATTTAAATCTAGTTTTTTTTCCAGCACAGAATATATAATATATGATCTATTTAGGAAGGACATATAGAGTTGCTGTCATGAGTCTGCTGTATCAAAGTTTGGCACCAAGTTTCCCAACAGTCAGGAAAAAAAAAGAAGAGATTCTTAAATCAGAAAAGAAATAGTCTACTAATTCTTTAGGGAAGCCAATTTTTTTTTTCCTGACACAAATTCTAAGATATTTCTAATGGTGAGATTTTATGGGGACATTAAACGATATAATGGCAATGTCCTTGATGGTTTTTCAAACATAGCAATCTGTTTTTTTTCATTTATCTATCCTTGATAAAATCCAGAGTACATACCGCATTTCCCAAGAAAGCAGCCTTCATAGATCTAACTTGAAACAGAACAACTCAAAATACACAGAGTGGATGAATGGAATGTCCACTCAGCAATCTTTCCTTAAATAACACTTCTCTCTAATGCAATTTTGATAGGGGCTGGAGAGCAGCCACTTTTAAATCGTGATTTCTGACCAAGGCCAAAATGGTGTCACTGTAAGCTGCTGAAAGAAGACAGATCTAGATTAAATACTTCATTAAAATGTTAGGAAAATGGAATATTAAAGAAAATTTTAAGGTTTACTGGAACCCTTAAAGATGAATTTCAAGAAAAAAGGAATTTTCTTTTTGTCAAATAATATCTCAGTTTCTTAATGAAGTTAAAGATATAATGTACGGGTTAGGCTCAGAGAAATTTAGTGTCTACAATATGTTAAGCACTCCCTTAGGCACTGGGAATATGAGGAAAATAATATATTCAGAGTAAAAAAAAAATCTATCACAAATCTAAATAATGGCTTAGTAGCTAGCTCAGAGGATATGCCATTTTGTAAATTTTAAGTATTTATTACTCCATGAATAAAAATTCAAATAAGATGGTAAGGCTTAGAACAAGAAAGAAAATGGGCTCTAAATAGTGGGCTAAGAGATGAACAAAATTTCACTTTTACAGCTTATTTGAAGATTTTTTTTCAATAAGGCCTATAGACTGTTGCTTAGAAATTATATGCAGATTACTTATAGTTAAAGCTATTGTTATCCCAACAGTGTCTGAAATTTTTAAATTTTTATTTCCTTTTATTTGGGGAGGGGGTACAGAGTAGGCATAGCTCTCAGGTGATTCTGTCACATACCACACCAAAAAAATACAAGGTAGGAAAATCAAGCCAACTATTTGGTTACCACCAAAACAAGCTGATGATGCTGCTTAAAAGAAAAAAAAGAAAGAGAGAAGGGAAGGAAAGGAGGAAGAGAAGGAAGGGAAAGGAAAAGAATACTGACAGAAGATAGAAAGCAAATCAGATCACAGAGTTCTTGCAGGAAAAGGATCTATGGTTCCTGATGGGAAGTTCCAGAAAACTCAGAGCTAAACTGAAATGTAGCAAAAAAAAAAAAAAAAAAAAAATGTTTCCAAGGCGTACTCAGCCATAGAGAGTTGTAGTGGAGTGAATTTATAGGCACTGAAGGAAGTCAGAGAAATCAGAGAGATCTCTGGTCAGCAATTAATTGAAGATTATCTCCAGCTAGAGATAAACGCTGGGGGAGGGGTGTGAAATGGGAGGAATCTTTCGTACTCAAATGGCATATTTATTTCACTATACTACAATAATTAATAGGTTTCAACAAGAGATGGGACTGACCTACAGAGACAGGTCTGTCCTGCTATCAGTCATCTGGGGAAGAGGTATATACATAAACAGGAAATAGGAAGAGACAGAAACCTAGATAAGCTGGAGAATATGAAAGGTAACAAGTCCTAGATGAATTAAAGAAAAACTTAAAACAAACAAAAAAATGACTTTTTGAACAATACATGTTCACTGGAAAAAACTTAAGGGAAAGAACCCTTGCAATTTCTGTTTATGTCTCCCCATATTTGTTATATCTTTGTATTTATGATTTTCAGCTTTTGAATCTTTAGTCTCTTATAAACAGCACAGATTTTGTGTGACTTAGTCTAAAGTTCTCACCATCTAAGATTATTTTTAGTACAGTGTAGTTTAACCCTTCACATTTATTACTGAAAACTTATATTTCATCTTACATATGCCATCTTCTTTTTCATGCTATTTACTATGCTTCCTTCTTTTTTCTTTAACTGCCAGTTGCTATTTTGGTCACGTTTTCTTTGCACTTCTTCCTTCCTTTAGGGACTTATTTACAGATCTGTCAAATATTTGCAAACTGAATCCAGCAGGGTATTAGTCATATATTGTTCTAGGAATGCATGGACGGTTCAAGAACAATAATTCTATTAATGTAATTCATCATATCAACAGATTAAAAGAGAAAAACTTCAATTGATGGCAAAATGGTGTTTGATAAAATTAAAAATTCATTTCCTGAGACTCTTTAATAAATAAAAATGATGTGTCTATATCCTGAAGGTCATTCATCAAAAATCAACAGCAAACATCACATTTAATGGTGAAACAGGAGAGGCACTCTCATTTAAGTTTGAAACAAGATACACATATCCTGGTCACTACTATTATTCAACATTGTTCTGGAAATTTTAGCCAAATCAGTAAGAAAATAAGGATAAATCAACCTAACATTTGTTGAACTAATATGAAAAATCAGTCAGATGGCTACACACAAATAAGATAAACATGAAAAAGCAATTAGCTAACGTATATATGAGTAACAAGCCATAAAGAAACACAAATGAGAAAAAAACCCAAGTCACAGCAGCAACAAAATAATTAAATATCGAGAAATAAACCTAAGAAACGTGAGGGATCTACACTGAGTGGAAATCTGGTACATGATAAAGATACCATTTCAAAAATGTGGTGAGAAGGTGGAGCACAGGTGATGTTTAGGGCAGTGAAACTATTCTGTATGATATTGTAACGGTGGATACATGTCATTATACCTTCATCAAAACCCATAGAACGTACAACACAAAGAGTGAACCCTAATGTAAACTATTATAATAATAGAGTTAATAATTAAATAATAATAATTAAGTAACAATAATAAAGTAACAATATTGGCCCATCAATTGTAACAAATGTACATACCACACTAATGCAAGATGTTAATAAGAGGGGAAACTGTGGGGGGGGGTAGTACATGGAAACTCTCTGCACTTCCTGCTCAATTTTTCTGTAAACCTAAAACTGCTCTAAAAATAGTCTATTAATTTTTAAAATGTGGAGAGAGATTGGATAATTGAAAAAATGGTACTGGGATAAGTTACCCATTTAGGGGACACACCAGATTTCTCTCCCATCATGTACTCCCTTCTTCCTCTGGGGAAGGTAAGTTCTGGGAAGGAAGTTTCAGTTCTTTTCTCCCCCTGTCACTTGTGAAGAGGAACTACAGGATGGGCAAGAGAAGGCAGAGGTCACTGACCACATGGAGCTGGCTCCTGCCTCATTCTTCCTCCGTAAGTCTGTCCCCAAAGTGGAACACAGCTCATCGGGGCAGGCTTGCCCTTGTGGCAGGAGAGGACTGTTCTCACTCATCAGCTGCTCTGCCTCAGACTGGGTGGGAAATTTTAGTTTGGTGGAGAAAGAAGAGAAAGCCAATTTTATGCTCAGGTCAAAGCCATGTTCTCCAGTCTGTCATCTCCATTAATTTGTCTCCTGTGTCTACTTTTCAACTGTTCAGAAGCAGCAATGGAGGAGGGGCCCTGAAATCCATATGCATAGACACTCAAAGCACCACAGAGACAGAAACTTTGGTGCTATGTTAGTGTTTGCAAGTTTTACAGGCTTTTGCCGGAAGATTCCTTTGGTTAGGAAAGACTCACCTCAAAACAGGCAAGCAATTTAGGCATCTGCTGATGGAATAATGTGTTTGCTAGGCAGGACTGCAAAAGGCAGCTAGGTTCCATGTAAGCTCCACAGTATTGTTTTTTGAGGTTCTAGCTTTTAACAATATATACCGGCATTAGTAGGAGCCATACAATCAGCTGTCCCAAATTTTATTCTTCATTGTATCCCAAGGAGACAACTGAGGAATGACTAAACGTTGGATTTATGTAGCTTGTCAACTAGGTTCTGCAATCAATCAGTCCCTCTCACAGTGATTTCAAGTTGGCCCTGGGTATATATCCCTGAGCAGACTGCCCATTCGACTTTAATTGGGTGTGGATTTAAATCACTGAAAAGATAAAGAGAAGTAGAATCCTTATTATATGGAGGTAAATCATCTTCTTGGATTGAGATACTAGAAAAGCCTCAACAAAGCAATAATAACAAACTCAAAAGCTAAGCCAAAAATCAAGAAGACCTCTCTAGGAATCATGTTTGTTCATAAAATTAAGAAAAAGAGCATTGGACTTAAACACACATATAATCAAAATAAAGCAAGTGGGAAAGTGAAAGAAAAACAAAAGAAGACATCTAAATTAATAGAGGAAAAAGAGAATTCCCTTCCTGAAGGGAAAAATATGACAAGTTAAGCCAAATAGCTTTGAAAAGGACAGCAGATATACTTTGGTATAATTCTTCTTTAAATGGTGGGACTAGGAATAAAAAGAGGTTTTTTATTATTTATTCAAGGAAGGTGATATGGGCCAAAGGGATATAATGAAGGAAGAGAAGAAAGAATTCAAGAGTAGACCAAAATGGTTCTCTCAGAAAGAGCCTGGATCTAGGCAGGTTTTGCAAGATTCCTCTTAAAGCTAAAGGTAAGAAATCAAAAACATAATTAGAGGATTGCCCTTAAAGACTGGGATAGTTATAATACCTAATTATAGTAGTTCAGATAGATTTGAAAAGGAAAAAGGAAGAAGATCAGCAACAGAATACTTCATGCAT
This sequence comes from Ceratotherium simum simum, assembly GCF_057802395.1. Lineage (NCBI taxonomy): Eukaryota > Metazoa > Chordata > Mammalia > Perissodactyla > Rhinocerotidae > Ceratotherium > Ceratotherium simum. The sequence continues at coordinate 55,950,531 of NC_141900.1, read as the reverse complement.
TAAGCAATTCACAAGGTGACACAAGTGGAAAGACAGGAACGGTACATGTTTTAGTAGAACATATCTGGGAAGTTTGTGGAAATAAGACTGTAAGGGAAAGTACTAGGTCACGTTAAAGGAAAGTCAAATAACCCAGCCATAGCCTAGGCCTAAGTTAGATGCTGGACTTGCCCATAATTGGAATTACCTTACTGAGGGTGGTGAGGGCTGGCAGTAGCTGAATCAATCCTGAACACACAGACTTTATTTTCCACTATGGCAGAGTCTATAAGAAAGGCACTAGAGAAAGAAGTATGTTAGCAAAACAAACATCTGGGCCCAAAATCAAAAGAAAAGGGAAAGGAAGGAAGGCACTCTGATCGAACAATGTTAGCTCTACACGATGTAGAAAGGAAACGATTCAGCTTAAACAGGTTAACAACTCAGCTGGGGCTGCCTGAAAGGAACAGACAGACAACAGAGGAAAATGGGGCCCTAGAGACATAGCCCACTTCGACACAAATAGGTAACAGAAAGGAACGTGCCTGCTGCCACTGAGTTTCCAAGGCCTGGAAAACTCAAATACTGAGGAAAGGCAAGGTTTTGAGAAGCATACTGTAACGGCCATACTGGTCCCCATGGGGACCCCAGGCCTTAAATGGATCTATTAAAGGTCATTCTCCCCTAGAGAGAGAGATGTAAGGAATTTCACAGCAGGATAGGATCATAATGGGGACACAGAGGTGCAGAACAACCAGGAGGATCAGAAATGTAGAGAATGCAAGGCTACAAACTGTGCTCTGCACAACTGCCTGCTACAAATGTGGATCACTCTTCTCTCAAAAAGGAGGGAAGGGCCGGCCCCGTGGCTTAGCGGTTGAGTGCGCACGCTCCGCTACTGGTGGCCCGAGTTCGGGTTCTGGGCACGCACGGATGCACCGCTTCTCCAGCCATGCTGAGGCCACGTCCCACATACAGCAACTAGAAGGATGTGCAACTATGACATCCAACTATCTACCCGGGCTTTAGGGGGAAAAAAAGGGAGGACTGGCAATAGATGTTAGCTCAGAGCTGGTCTTCCTCAACAAAAAGAGGAGGATTAGCATGGATGTTAGCTCAGGGCTGATCTTCCTCACAAAAAAAAAAAAAAAATGGATGGAAGACTTTGTCACCAGACAGAACTCAATCATTTCAGCACTGGGTAGCCAAGAACACAAGGTTCAAAAAAGAAAGGAAAAAAATCAAGCTTTAATGTGCAGGATGGACAATAGGAAAAAAGGGAAACTGCAGGAGACCCGGCAGCTGAGTATGTCACTCTGGCAAATTTCTAACATTTTGCCTAAGATAAAGAATGTGTCCAATGCCAGAGAAGCATTATTATGCATGGATGAAATTCCTTCCACATACAGTAAACATAGTGTCCCTATTGAATAAGCGATTCCTCCCAGCTGAGTTTAGTCTTAGACTCTATAAATTAGATAGCCAACGCAGACTGGCAACCTGTCACAACCAAAAGCCAAAATCTTTTCTTCTTATGTTCTCTTTGAAAACCCTCTGTTCCCCCAGAAACCAAAGTTTCTGTTTTGTTTTTGTCTGGGAACAATAATGTGGGTTAGGACTGTATAATAATGTGTCAACATCTGCATTGTTTATTGTAGAGATGGGAGATTTGCTTTTATCTTTTCAGGTTTGTGGGGGTGGGGATGATGATGTGCTAATCTTAAGAGTCCTAGGGACCTTTTGGGATACTGAAAACATGTGGCACCAACTACCACAAAACTGGAGAAACGCAGCTTTGGAGGTGCTAAACTAGCTTAATCTGCTCCAATGGAAGAACAGCCCACGCCACAGCTGCTCAAGAAGCTACCCTGACTCTAACCAAACACTTAAGTGAATGCCTTCCGGCTGAGACTGAGCAGTGTAAGAAACCAGGGAGAGCAGATATTTGGAATTCAATTACTTTAATTCACAGGGAAATGACAGATGTGGGAATTTAATAATGAGTGGGTTCATAACAGTCAAATTTGGGGGATTTTATGTTGCTAGTATGGAATCAGATGGAGTGCCTGAAGTTGTCATTTGGTTCACAGCGGACAATCTGGAGAGCTACGAATGACATTTTGGCTGAGAAAAATTTGAGACAGGAAATGGAAGTGACTTCTAGTCTGAAGTTAACTTAATGGATATCCACCCATTTCAAAGCTTTCTGGAGTAAAAATTTAAATAACCTCTTAAGCTGGTTTTCAGAGGATACACAAAAGAACAGTTATTGATAGAGGATGCCTCATCAGCATTTAAGATAGAACCAAGCGCTCCCTGTGCAGTAAGAAAACAGAACACCTAAAAGACAAAGCAAGTTTGGAAATAAGTTACAGCTACTTGGTCCAGAAAACTTCTGTTGGGAGTTAGGCTGGGGCTCTGATGCCTGAATTCCACCATTCAGTCCTCTGAGATGCTCAACTCAGGAATTTATATAAGGATCAATAGCCAAATGAGACATCATAAAATACACAGATGGCAGATGGGCAGTACTTGGTAATCCCCCATATGCAGTGCTTCTCTAGTACAACAAAGTTGGAAGATGAGGCTTTGCTTGAGAAGCCCCTGTAGGCCTTTCTGCTCACCCGTGCATACCACAGTAATCTAAATCTTACAATCTACATATTCATACATCTTTCAAGGGAAAAAAAAAATAGATGGCTGCGCACACACCGAACATATGGAGTCCACCATAAGACACTCCTTACCTGTCCTGCTTAGCAGATGGAGACCTTAAGTAGAATTATGTGAGTCTCAACAGAGTAACCTCACCACTAATAAAACAGCAATGTCTCAAGTTCTAACTTAATTAGATTAGCAACTCCTCTCCCACTGGGCAAAACTAGGAGGAGAGAGAGATATGAGCTCAAGATAACTCATTTCCTTTCCTTTGGGTGAGGAGAAGGTCAGAAATGTTCACCCCTTCCAATTCTCTCAGCCCCTTTGCCCTCTGTTCCCGACACCACACACAGACAAATACACACATACACCGAGTATATTCTCCTTTCAGGGAAAAACATTATATCAATGGTTTTCGAACTTTTTCTTTAAGCAGCAGAATCCATTTTCAAATAATCTGATGTCATATAATTTATATGGACAGAATGGTTTCTCCATAGCCAGAATTAGCCTGGCAACCAAGAGATGGAAGAGGGTCCCTCACCAGTACGCTTAATAATTCACTTACAAAAATTTTGTTTCTGATTTGGGGACCCAAAAGAAGAATGATTCAATCAAGCGATATAATGATGTTTCCACAGAATTGCAAGTTAAGACCGTGTCCTGCCCTTTCTGGCCTCCTCATGCCACTGGGTAAAAAGAACAAAAGCTATTACATTTGGATAAGTTACTGACCCTGGTCATCAAGAGAAAAACTGTTGCTCTTCTCCATGGGGCAGAAGATGGCTGGAACTCAGGAGATCCCCTTGAATACCTTTTCGTTGTTGGGAGACTCAGTCCTCTATAGGTCTCCTGAGTTCCTACATATCTTCCTGGACATACCAAGAATGCAAGGCCCTGCCACTTTTTAGCCAGGCCATCACTTCCCAGGGTTGTGTTGGCAGTGAGCGATCTTAAGGAGACAAACGTTTCCCTCTAAGATCAAGAGTAGCCTTACTTATTGCTTGCTATAAAAATGGCAGATTTCTTAAGCTCAGTGTTCATTCCTTAGCTGCGACACAAACCCACTTTGTGTATAACATCCATCTGGGTCCCACCATGTTGTCCTCATAGCACTTGCAGGCAAGCAGAACTGACGCATACATAGCTCATGATGCTGTGCTGTGAGTAATCAAGTCTGTTGTCTCTGACCTAGGAGTCTCATGTCTTCTGGCAGCATCAGGAACAGGTTAACTGATCAACTTTTAAGTATCATAAAATGAAATCCCAGACACAACACTGGTACTGCCAAGTCTAGTGGTAAATGTTAAACAGAGACTAAAGTAACCCTATACAGGCAAGACCAAAGATCCAAGATACTTAGGAACAAAGGATTAGGTCACCCTATCAGATGAAAAAACCTTGAAGAGTTGGCTAAAGACAAAGAGGAATAAGCAGTAAAGGAAGAAGTCATAAACACAACAATGAATGAATAATGAAAATATTAATAAATAAATAATAAACAATGAATGTAGCTTCTACTTCTATTTTCATCTTTGCTCTCATATTTACATAAGTTTTAACTAGTTTCCTTTCTTCTTTTCCTTTCCCCTTCACAATCATATAAAAAAATCTATTATTACTTAGCCCTCAGGATCCTGAAATGACTACAGAAGAAACGGATATCACCAAGTAATCTCGAACATGGAGTTAGACATGCTAAGTGAAAAAACTTGACTGGTGACATTTTCTTTAAATTATAGGAATGAGAATAAGAGCATGCATGTTTGTATTGGACAGCCTAGGGTGTAGATCATAGTAGATATTTGTGGATTCTGGCAATCTAGCATCCAATTTCCCCTGCCTATTAGAACTCCAAGCTTCCATTTCTGGAAAAATTCCTCATTATGCACTATCTTGGTGAGAGGGCAATTCTCAGAGCCTAATGGAAGCCAAAAGTCAAATATTTCTTCTATTCACTCCTTAGCAGGGCCAAAATCTGGCAAATGATCTGAGGCCAGCCAATTAGACACCACTTCCAGGATTTTGAATCTTGAGTGAATGATAGAAAAATGGAGGGAAAATCGTCTTTACGGCATTAGCAGCAAGTGGTCAAGACTGTTTCTGTATTGTAACCCTGACTCCAGGGTTTCTGCAGCCTAGCTACCAGAGAACCCCTGGTTTCTGCTTGTTTGCCACACCTGCTCATCTTCCGGCCTGTGGTCAATGCTGTAAGCTCCTGATATCCTTGCAAAAAATTATTTTTACTTAAGTCAGAGTAGGTTTCTGTTGCTGGGAACCAAGAATCGCAGCAGAGTCAGCAAGATAATAATACCTGTACAACGTTGAATAACTTAAGAGTTTTACATTCTTTCTCTCACTATTCTCAACATCAGTAAGGTAGGCTAGTACGATATTACAATCGTTGTGCAGATAAAAACATAAAAGGCTGAAGAGGTTGTTACCTGCCCATTGTCACACAATTAGTAAGAACGAGCAGATCTGTTATTCCAAAGTCCATGTTATTTCCACTACAGCATACTGTTTCCCAAAGTAATGAGTGACTAAAGATGTTATTAAAAAGTTTTATAGAAGACACAAAACCATTTTTTTAATAATTTCTCACAATAAAAGCTTACAGTATAATATTAGATTGTGATTCAATTTAACTGTAATTCAAAAAGAAGGTCTAGGGGCTGGCCCTGTGGCCTAGTGGTTAAGTTTGGTGCGCTCGGCTTCGGCAGCCTGGGTTCAGTTCCCAAGCGTGGAGCTACACCACTTGTCAGTGGCCACACTGTGGCAGCGACCCACATACAAAATAGAGGAAGACTGGCTACAGACGTTAGCTCAGGGCGAATCTTCCTCAGCCAAGAAAAGAAAAAAAAAACGAAAAGAAGGTCTAAGAAAGAACTCATTTAATCCTAAGTAAAGAATTTATGATATTTAGCATAGATGGCATATTCTTAAAGAGTATCTCTCTTAAATATTAATTATATCAACTACATTTTTGACAGCTCAACAGAATGTAACTAAATTATATGCTGTATTATTATATACTAAAATATATAATATACCCAGGTGTTTCACTGATATGAATCTTTGTAGTAGGTGCCAACTGGAGTGGCTACCTGACTTACAATTCAATGTAAATGACCTAAATTTCTCAGGAAATGGCCTCAATACATAAAATGGGCCTTTCAAGATCATGTTTGTGCTACATGGCCCTGTTCTCCTTAGCGTAATTGATTCAAAGGATTGCCATTCAACCAAAACTAAGTCTATCAGATCCTTTCTCTTCAGGATTTGAAAACCTGAAAGAGGAACAGACTGGGAGTAGTCCGAGCTGAGGTGGCATGAGGGCAGTGTCCTAGAGAAAGGCAAGAGAGGCCTTTGGGACTGCCCTGGTTCTTGCACCTCCCAAGTCTTGATTGTCTTTCTTCTCCTCAGAAGGGGATTCTTAATACAATCGTGTCTCCCTCAACATGTGCTTTTGTACTCGCTCATTCAACACACATATGACAAGTGTCACGATGGCAGTAGGCACTAGATACCCCTGGAATTCAGAGGAAGAACACTAATTGCATCTTGGAAAGCCTGGGCTGCACAGGAGGCAGGTCCTTCTCCACGTACTCACCACTCTGTCCCTCCTTTGTCCTCTAAAATCTGCTTTTTTCCCCCACCATTCCATTAAAACTTTACTTGCTAAAACCACCGATTTTCAAATCCAGTGGACACTTTATCTTTTTTGGCCTCCCTATAACATTTGATACTCCTGACTGTCTCTTCTTTGTAATATACCTTGGTTTCAATGACACTACCGCCTGCTGTCTCGCATCCTTCCACTCCTTAATCTCCAATGAATTTTTCTTGTTATCCTTTAAAATGTCGATGCTCCCCAGTTTCATCCTCTGTCTGCTTTTCTTCTTACTCTGCCCTCATCCTCTAGGTGTTATCAACCATACTTATGACATCAATTATTTACTTAACAAATATTTGAGCACCTATGTGGTAGATGTTGGCAATATAACACTGAATAAGACAGAGTCCCTGCCCTCGTGGACCTTAGAGCCTAGTAGCAAAGACATATATTAAACTAAGAGTGATTATTGCCTTTAGAGAGATGATAAATGCATCAAGGAAAGGAATGGAGTGCTGTAAGAGTATATACAACAGAAGGCCTTGACATAATCTAGGGCATTCAGGGAGGAAGTGGCATTTAAGGTAAGAACTGAAGCATGAGTAGGAAGGGAAGAGTTAACAGGCACTGGTACAACATTTTAGGCTCTGAAAGGAACACAGGTGCCTGGAGTGAAATGGTTAAGAAAAAAGTGATATGAGATCTGACTGGAGAAGTAGGTTGGGATCATATCAGACAGGGCTTTGAAAGCCAGGTTAAGGATAAATATTCATTATAAATTCATGATAATTAACCTCAAAAAACCTTCAAAAACACTTCCAGCCTCACACCATTTCTACTATTCACAAAGATTATTTTCTCAACCTCCAGCTTCATCTTCTGCCTCCATGTTAGCAGATGATCTTGTCTCCTACTTTTCAGAAAAAACAAAAGTCTCCAGATAGAAACTCCTTCAATCTCTTGATTCCAAACCCACCTACCTATCTACCTACCTACCCTCTCCTCCTTCCCCCTCTTATGGAAGAAGAACTCTCCCCTCCCATATGAGATTAAGCACCCTTTTTTTGGATTTCATCTTTGGATCATCTATCATTCCGTCTCAAACACATTCAACCTTTACATCTCAAGTAAATTCTCCCCACTAATTTCTAAACAAACTTATATCTCTCCCATTTAAACAAATAAAACCAAACAACCTCCATTTCATTCCCCCACTCCCTTCAGGTCCAAATTTCTCAAAAAAAAAGTTGTCTCAATTTTCTCATATCTTACTCACTTCTACTCACTTCAACTCACACTAATCTCACTTCCATCTCTGTCTCCCCATCAAAACAACTCTAACTTCAGTCAACAAACCCCCCTGTGTTGCTAGATCCTATAAGCATTGTTAGTTCTAATCCTACTCTGACTTTTCATGAGTTTCAAAGTTGGCCATCCTCCTTCTGAAACAATTTCTTCTCTGATTCTCAAAACTCTCATTTTCCTCCTACTCTTCTGGTCATTTCTTTTTTGCCTCCTTTATAGGCTCATTCCCTAGCCTTTATGGAGACTTCTGACTCTCCATAGCTTCAACGAAGAAGTTATCTTATATATGTAGATAATTCACAAATTTACACTTGTAATCTACAACTCTCTAGACCTGTCAATTCATCATAAACCTTAATGTCTTATGGGCATCATGAACTAAATATATCTAAAACACCAATTATAATCCTTTCCTCAAAGCCTTGATCCTTTTCCAGTGTCTCCTCTCTCAGTGAATAGCGTCATAATTCAGCTAGTTATGCATTCTAGAACCCTAGAGGTCATAAGTGATACCTTATATTGAATCCCTCAGCATCCAATCAGCCACCACCATCACAACAGCAACAAAAATAGTCAACAGTTATTGAGAACTTACTCATCATCAGGACATGTTTTAAGTTATCTTAATTTGGTTATCTAATTTAGTCATCACAACCACATATGGTAGTTATCGTCACCAGGTCCTGTTGATTTTATCTCCTAAATCTCTTGAATATATCATCTTTTCTTCATTGATATTGCTGCTGCTGCTACCACCTTAGTCCAAGGGACTATCTCACCGGGCTACTGCAACAACTTCCTGTCTAGTTGGCCAGCAACCAGTCTGAGAGCTTTCTCATTCATTCACCACAGAGAAGTCAGTCATCTTTTTCAAAAGAAAAACAGATAATACCCACTCATCCTTCCTCACACACACGTTTAAAAGGGTTTTAGAATAAAGGCAAAACCTCTTAACCTGACTTATAAGGCTACGTATGGGCAGGTCCCCAGCTACTTCTCCAGTTCCATCTTGCACCATCCTCCTCCTCACCTTCTGTGCTCCACTCACACTGGCCTTCAATCAGTCTCTTGTACTCGCCATTCTTTGTAAGCAGGTCTCACTCAGGGCCTCTGCATATGTTGTTCCCTCTATCTAAGAGGCTCTTCCTTAAGGTGCCTAGTTAGCACATACTCTTACTTCAGCTCTCAGTTCAATTATCACTTCCTTAGGAAAACCTTCCTGATGGCCAAATCATCCATCTATATGCCCTCATTGTATGAAGTCCTTCTTCTTAATAATACCTATCACTGCTGCAATTTTACATTTTGTGGTGTGATTTCTTGGCTAATGTCTCACTCTCCTACTAGTCTATCAACTGTATAACAACTGGGACTGTCAGGTTTTGTTCACCATTGTAACCCCAGAATCTAGCAAAATGCCCAGCACACAGTGGGTTCTCAATAAGCATTCATCTGAGTGGATAAGTTAGAAAGCCAAACTGAGATAGGAGAATAAATAAACAGTGAGCCAAACAAGGCAGTGAATCTACTCACTCTTTGGTTTTAACAAGACGGAGAGAGGTATTATTTACAGGGGAATGATGAGACTAAGAGTGATTGGATGGGTTTGTTGGTTGCTATAAAAGTTGGAGAGGTTAAAACATGCCTAAATGCTGATGGCAAGAACCCAGCAGAGGATGAGAAGTTAAAGATGCTCAACAGAGATGGAATAACCAATAGTATCACTTTTCAGACAAGGCTAGTACTGAGGGAGTCAAAGCACAGGTGAAAGTACTGGCCTTAGATAGAAAAAGAGGCAGCTTCTCCACTGGAGCAGGGTGAAAAGAGAAAACGGAAAGTGTCAAAACAGGTTTATAGATTTGGTGGTGGAAAGTTAAAAGTTAGACAGTTCCAGACTAATGACTTCTATTTATTTGTGATGTCAAAAGAGGGATGATTGCTGAAAGTGAGGATATAGAAAATGGACTCAGGTTAGAGGAAAACAGTAAAATGAATGGAAAGTAGGACTGCTCACCAGTACTGACAGCCCAGCTGAAGTTACTTACCTGGCAGAAGATTGCCCAATAATGGGCTCCAGCTGTGCTTGGAAGCCTTGCACACAGAAGGTAAACAGTCATCAATGCTTTTTGCCAGATAGATGTGAAAAAAGAACAGAAGGTCAAGAAAGCTTGGGGCATTGGAACGAGAGTGAAGAGAGAGATGATATCTCCTAAGCTGGACAGAGAAAAAGAGAAGAGAGAAAGAGTTAAGAATAGAAAAGTATGGATGATCGGAGTTGTTATAAGAATTAAATGAGACAAAGCATGTAAAACATTTTGCAGAAGAGCTGGTAGAGAATAAGTGCTCAAGAAGTGTTTCTAATATTGAGGATGTAACACAGAAGTTTTAGATTACTATTCACAAGAGACCCTAAATATAAATGACATGCAGTAATTTACAGTCTTGGATTGGTGAGTATACAGAAGCTGAGTCATTTTAGCTATTAAGTGAGCTCAGCTGACTGCCCAGCATCCAATCCTCAAATCAGCTTTGTGGTTCTCTCACATAACTCTCAATAAGGGCTATAACATAAGCTTTTAAGTTCCAATTATGCTTTAATTCATTTAACGTGAGGAAACTGTAAATTATAGTGGTACTCAGGAAGGTCTCAAAACATATCCCTCAAATGTTAAGGGTCTCCTGGACTTCATTAACACAACAGCAACAGCAACTGGATATGCCCAGTAGTGACTATGACCCAGCCCTGTTTTGTAGACCTCTCTCTAGTGTGTCAGATAATAAAATTAATCTAAACAAAAAGTTAGGGAAAAATGAAAAGGTGCTCAACCTAATTAAACAAGATGCTACACCCACTAGAATGGCTCAAGTTATAAAGACTGACAATACCAAGTGTTGACAAGGATGTAGAGCAAAAGCCTCTCTCATACACTGCTGACACAAGTGTAAATAGGCACAACTTTGGAAAACTGTATGACAGTATCTATTCAAGCTGAATGTACCATAACGTCTGACTCAATAACTCCCTTAGGTATTTCCCAACAGTAATGCATATATGTACACATCAAAAGACATGTGCAAAATGTACTAAACTGTTCAAAGTAGTACTATTCTTAATAGTCCCAAACTGGAAATAACTCAAATGTCGACAATGATAGAATGGATAAATTGTGGTGCATTCATACAATGGAATACTATACACAATGAAGATGAACTAGTACTAAACACAACAACATAGATGAATCTCATAAACAATGTTGGCTTTAAGAAACCAAGATGCAAGAGTATATACTGTATGATTCCATTTATATAAGTTCAAAAACAGGAAAAACAAATCCGTGGTGATAGAAGTTCTAAGAGTGGTTACCTTTGAGGGGATAGTGACTGAAGACAGGCATAAGGAGGGCCCTCTCATGTACTAGTCATGTTCTATTTCTTGCTGTTGGTATGTCCACTTTGTAATAACTCACTGAGCTACATGTTAATGATTTGTGCCCTTTTACATGAATCCTGTATTTTATTAGAAAGTTTACTTAAAAATAAGAGGCTAGAGGGGCCGACCCAGTGGCATAGCGCTTAAGTGGGCGCACTCCGCTGCGGTGGCCCGGGGTTCGGATCCCGGGCACGCACTGATGCACCACTTGTCAAGCCATGCTGTGGTGGTGTCCCAGATAAAGTGGAGGAAGATGGGCACGGATGTTAGCCCAGGGCCAGTCTTCCTCAGCAAAAAGAGGAGGACTGGTGACAGATGTTAGCTCAGGGCTAATCTTCCTCACCAAAAAACAAAAATAAAAAATAAGAGGCTAGAAATGACTAGAAGGATGCTGGAGGAAAAGGCTCCCTAAGAAGCTGAAGCTGCTGGCTCTGCAGAACCCACTTTCGTCACTGTGTATAGGATTGGCTGCTACGCTGAGATGAAATGACCTAAATCAGATTATCTAACATCACAGAACTAATTAATGGTAGAGCAGGGTTTGGAATTCAAGTATTCTAATTTCACAGTGTTCTCAAATTCTTGTAGGAATGTTTCTGGGTGTCTATAGAGGGGTCCTTGTCATCCACCACTCATTATCCTGATCCCCAAAGTAATGAAATTATAAGGTAAAGCAAAAATAGTCATAATACCAACATATTCAGTAAAGAACAAGAACACTTATAAAATTGGTCCTCATTCCTCTTCTGAGTCAGACCAGCTTCTATTTCTGCCAATTACCATCAACTGCCCTTGTCAGTCATTCTCAGTGAGTCTCTCCTGTGTTATGATGTTAAACAGAATACAAATATAATGTAAAACAAACGGCACGTCTTACAAAAGGATTCCAGGAAGTAGGAAAAAGTGCTATTGGAGAACTGTTTGAATAACATGCAAAGCTATCAACAAAAGGAGAATCCAGGAGATTAAGGTCAGTTAACCATCGTGGAAGAGATCCCTGGTTGCTCACCAAGCATCCATTTTCTCCTTCCTACTCAGTAACAGAATCCTGATTCTTTGATAACTATATTTCTATTTTAACAGTAAACAAATAGATGTTAATATAGTCTAAAGCTAAGTCTAAGAATGGATTTGAATCCATTTTTACACCCAAAGAGCTAAACATACAGTCTCAGACAATCCCCTCCTCCTCAAGTAAACAGCTGATGCTGCAGTCCAGCTGCACTCTATGTAAGGAATGAGGCAATGCTTTACAACGCTATACGCCAAGGATGAAAACACATATTTGGGGGAGTGGGAGGGTTGTTGGAAACAAATTTGAGCACTGGTAAACTGTGTTCAACTACTGTTTACAGGCAGACACTAGTTAAATGCACCAGTAATTTGAAGTCAGTAGTGCTGTAAATGTAAAAAGGTTTATGTGAAAGGAACACAATGTTAGTGTATACATGAAAGTAAGTTACATAAAATATTGAATTCAGACATTCCCAGCTACTTCAGCACAAAGGCCAGGAAAGATTTAAAAGCATTCCCACAAATATTTACTGCATTCCTGCACCATGCCAGGAGCTGATAAACAAAGAAAAGATCTCAGCAGTCAGAGCTTTGCTTTAAGAAACCAGAAGTTAATATCGTCACAAAAATCTTAATTCCTCTATTGTTGCCCATATTCCCACCAGAACCATTAGATAAGTGAACTAGGCTTTGCAGTTACTCATGCTCAGATTCTCCTTTTGTCCTGAAAAACAGGACCCCAGCCACAAAACGGAAACACTCCCACAAATCTTCTCAGATGCGTATTTTCTATAAATATAGCTTACAGAATCAAAAAGTAACCAAGTGACTTTTCAATGCTTATTCGTAGTATAAGACGTTATGGAATTAAAAAAATAAACAAAACCTCTCTAGTCTACATTCTCCGGCGTTAAAACCCGTTTTCATAACCCACCTTTCGCCGACGTGCTGAAGACTTTCATTAACGTGCCACACGTCAAAGACAGAACAAAGAGCTCCTCTAACAGGGGCGCACAGTGCTCCTAAAACACGGCACGGTATTTATCGATGACTGTTTCTGCTCTAAATTAACAGTACGGGAGGATTTGTCTTCAACTAGCTCCACCCGGCTAAGACCGAAGAGGGGCGGGGATGCTTCTTTAAGAGGAGCTGATTTCAGGCCAGCAACGCTTTTCCCTTCTTTGGGGGCTTCAGGTTGGGCTGTGCCAATGGGCTTCTTCGCACAAGATCTCACGACACCTTAAAATTGCTGGCCAATGGAGGGATCCTCGCCTCACAAAGAGATAACTAGGGCAGAGCTGTTACACAACCAATACCCGGCGCCAAATGCCAGCCCGAGGAGTCCTCCAGGAGTCTGATTTGGGAGCCGCAGCATCGGCAGACGGGGAGGCACTTTTGCTCTAAAACTGCGACCCTCACTAACAGCAGTGCGCAAATAGAAGGAAGGGCGAGGATAGAGGAAGAAGAGGATCGGGACCCACAGGGCGCGCGGTTCGGCCCAGGGCGCAAGTGCCCGAGTCCCGGACCACCTCCCCCCTGCCGTCTGCCACTCCCACAGAGGCGGTACCTGTTTCCGCATGTTATTCATGACGCCCATGAAGCCTGCCAACAATTTAGCTTCTTCTCGAGCGGCAAGTTTCTTCTCCGTCTTCTTCTTGCTGCTCTTCTCCACCCCGGAGGCTGCCATCCTCCGTCAGCTCGGTTACCGCCCGGGGCTCGCCGCGCCGGGCGAGGGGTTGCGCGCTCCGGGCACGCTGGGGCTGCTGTGTACCGAACACCAAAGCCGGGACTGCAGCTGCAGCGCCCTGCTCCCGGCGCGGCCACCGCGGAAGCACCAGGCCCGCGACGCCCTCCGAAGCTCTCGGGGAGGCGAAGTCGCGGGCTCGGCTGCGTCCGGAGAAGAACCCGAGCCCGGCCGAGGAGCCTGCGCATTTAGCTCCCGGAGGCGGGGGCGCCATGAAGGGAGCAGGGGGCGGGGCCTCGCGTCACCGCCGCGCGCCGCTGGGAGCGACGCTGGGCGCCGCTTTTGCGTTTGTCGTTTCCCTGCCAGGGGCGAGGTTTGACTAAGAGCTGGTCTCAAGTCGCGCGTGCCGATTTTACAAATTCAGATTACGTGGCGAGATTATCGTTTTTGGACGGTAGAACGCGTTAAAATGTTTCTCATTAGTGTACACTCCGTAGGAATAGGGTTGGCGTTTTCACTGCACTGTTAAGAGACTGACATATTGCAGGCGCTCAATAAATATTTATTAAATGACGAAAGAAGTGAACAAGCTTTTGGGACCCCTCTCCCTGGTCTATGCAAATATAACAAGCAAACTGCATCGGCTTTAAGTCAGTACAATAAAAACTCCTGCGGTATGGTAAGCAGCCATGCAGGCGGTCTTCACTCTGTGTCAAAAAGGCTTTGCAACTCTACTTCATGACTGAAGAGACCAGCTGGAGAAGTCAGAAACAGGAAAAGATAAAGGGTCCCTAGCTCCTACATCCCCAGCTGCATTTCTTAGAGATTGAGGGAATAATTAACAAGCCTGGTCCTTGCCTCCCTCCACACATAGATAACATCAGCATCCCAGAACTTGTTTGATGTATAACCAAGAAATTCTTGTTTATGTTATCTTTATTGTATAATCTACAGAAAAACCAGATGTGCTCTATCTCTTTTGACGTATGTGAAGTGTAGTTGTAAGATTTTGTTTTTCCTACATACACTGTAAAAGATATATAAGCTGCACTTAAACCCACACACCTCAGGGCAGTTCCATCAGAGCACTCTCTTGAACTGTTTTCTGGGGCTTGAGTTCCTCACTTTGAGTATTGAATCAACTCCTTCACTAATATTACCTAGACGCTTTATTTCAGTCAACAAAGACTATCACATACTGCAAGTTAAAGGCTTATTACATGGAGCACAAGATTTGTTCTCTTGGGATTCATAAAGCAAAAATACACAGTTCCACTGGTGTCTCCTTGATGTAGAATGCCTGCCTGCTTAGGCTGATTTATTCCTCAGTGTTTGAAGCTAAGATCGGGTGTCAGCTCCAGAAATCTTCAGTTAGGCTTCCTCAAATGTTCTATGGGAACATGAATCTCAGTCGCAAAACTTATGAAAATGATTTTTGTAACTATAATTATTCTTTCTAGTGTGTGGTAATATACAGGATTATCTGAAATTGTTCATTATTCTACATTATGAAAACTTTCTACATATCCCTTTAATTTTCTACCTGGGTCTATATAGGAATACACAGAGACATGTTTTATGCAAAATAATTCACACTATTGAAGCATTATGCTTTCTCTTGACGAGGACAAACAATATAGTATAACTCAAATGAAAGAGCAAGTGGCATATCAACCTCCATTTTTATAAAAAAATAAGACATTTATGCCTCTGTGCACTTTATGTTTTTTTCTTTTAATCTAGAGGTTCTCAGATCTTCTATTTTAACTAGTCAATAATTTGAGGTTTTAGAGTGGACCCTGGCGATGGGAACCATTTATTCCTAATGAAATTAGAAATGAGGAAAATTTTGTTTACTTTGTTAAATGACCTACAATGCTGAAGAGTAGGACTGTATTTAAACATTTTTTAATTGAAAGGAAGTGGAAACCTGTCTTCTAACTCTAAGGCCTTTGGAGACACTAAGGATCCATGAGTCAAAGGCAGAAATGTAGGTGATGGGATGGAGTGCTCTTCCGTAACAAGACAAAGGAAACAAGCAACAGCGTCCTTCCTCCGTGATGTTGGAACAGTCCTTTCACATATTGCAGAATATAGAACATCAAAGGTCGTGGAAGAACCATAAGATTCAGAGCCTAAAGAGTCCATGGAGGTTCCACAGCACAGAGGTGAAGCATGAGGCTTTGCCCAGATGCAAAGTCAAGCACCCTCACTCTCTAGTTGTTCAACTTTGGGAAAATTGCTTAACTTCTCTTGTGCCTCAGTCTCCTTATCTGTAAAAATAGAACCTACTGCATGGAACTGGTATAAGGATTACAAACATGCTTAGATTGGTGCCAGCACAAGACAAACAGTATGATTTTACTGAGTTAATGTGTATATTAACTATTATTATTTAATCCAGTATTTCCCTCAGAATACTAGTGGTATGAACCATTCCCCACCTGCCCCCAAAATAGGATCCCTGGGAATACAATTTTGGGAAATAAGTAATATGTCTTTCTTGGAGAAAATCACAAATATATTTGCATATTAATTGTTTGAAGAAGACTTGCTGTACCTACTGCTTGAACCTAATCAACTTTGCTGGGGTACATTGCCTTTCGAGGTGTCAAGTTAGGCCATTCCTATTTTCCATGAATTAGTCAATACTCTATCCACTTATAGGATGGGGCCCCAAAGCTGCACTTGTTCTATGGGGCTTTACTTATACTTGGTATCAGCTTATTGCATCAAGATTGAACACCTGAACCAAAGAAAGCCAATTAATAAAGTGGAGTGAAGAGCATCAGATTCTCTCTGGAGACTGGATAGATGGATGCTGGTGAGCTGGCATGTGGCAGTTCTATGGGGAATATGTACAAGGGGCTCAGACAGTCGTCTTTGGATCATGTGCACAGATAAGCAGAGAAAGGCAGTCTGCAGAGACTGCAGAGAGAAAAGAATAAAACAGAAATGCAGAGAAAAGTCAGAGAAGAGACAAGGTGGTGTGTGTGTGTGTGTGTAAGAGAAAGAGAAAAAGATACAGTGAGGTTAACTAAGCTTAAAATGCAGGATCTCTAACTTAAACTGGCCCCTTTCAAGGCTGGGATCCTAGCAATGTGTTCACATGGTCATTTGGTTTTGTAAAATTTACAAAAGTAAGATATTTTAACCACAATACATTGAGTCTGTTATCTCATTTGACTCTGATTTGGCCTCTATCACACTTCTTTAACTATCAGGTGGTGTTGGAGTGGACATGGGTAATTTGGGAACTAACGAAGGACAAATTAGGTTGGGGGTACATTTTGTTGGGGTTTAGTAGGATATAATTTTGTAGATCATAATTACTTCCATATAATTAAATTATTTTTAGCCCTTCTGGTGTAGGTATGGCTTCCAGGAATAGTCCTTAGGCCCACTGTGCCAACTCTGTGCTGTAATGCAAAGATGCAGGGCCAGAGATCTTATCACAATATGCCCTACAGTGCCCAACACTGGAAGTATGTAAGATGTGGAGGAGAAACAAGTTTGAAATGTGTAAAGCCAGAAGCTGGTCTGTGGAGAATTCTTTCAATCTTCAGTTATGTAAAATTGTAAGTAAAAGATTTAGTAGTCATTGAATTCTAGTCAAAATGGAAGGCATATACTTGTCATGAATATATTTTACAATACAGCATATAAATTATAAATGTGACCAGAATGGCACATAAAAGCAGCAAGAACACTGGGAAATTGTCAAAATTAACATTTTCAGAATGCTGGAAATTAACTAAAGGCTCATCCAACAATCCAATGAATATTGTTCTGTATTTTGTTTTATTTCCTCAATATTATGTTTATGAAGCCCATGTATGTGATACTTGTAGCTCTAACCCATTCATTTGTTTTACTGCAATATAATTTTTTTACTGCACCAATATCCATTCTTTATCCATTTTCCTATTAGTGGACATTTGGGTTGTTTAGACTTTTTTCTATTACCAAAAATACCTATGAACATACTATTCCTATATTTATCTCCTTGTGTATATATACAAGATTCTATGGTCTAGGTGTGGAATTGCTTAGATAGGGAATGTGCATTGTCAACTTTACTAGGTTTTATCAAATTGCTCTCCAAAGTGGCTATACCAAATTATATTCTTGCCAGCAATGGATAAGTGCTCAAAAAATTCAGATCCCCAAACCTGTCCACATGGCTCATAGTCATAAATGGTAAGGAACTGAGGGATTTAAGTTGATAACTAGTCTTAATTATTTAGGCCATTTTTTCCTTTAATAAAATTAACAGAAATTAACATTTACTGTGCACTTACTATGTGCCAATCACTGTGTTACATGTGTTCTCTATATTGTCTCCCATCATCTTCACATGGCCCTCTGACCTAGGCACTGATAATTTGGACTTCACAAAAATTAAGAACTTCTCTTTGGAAGGTACTGTTAAAAGAACCAAAAGACAAGCTACAGACTGGGGGAAAATATTTGCAAATCACATATCTGATAAAAGACTTGTTTCTAGAATATATAAATAACACTCAAAACTCAACAGGAAGAAAACAAATAGACCATTTGGGGGTAAAAAAAAAAAACAAGCAAAATATTTGAGCAAATACGTCACCAAAGAATATATACGGATAGGAAAGAAGCATGTGAAAAGATGCTCAACATCATTAGCTAGGAAAATGTGAATTAAAACCACAATAGGATACCACTTTACACCTAAATGAATGTCTAAACTTAAAAAAACTGACTATATCAAGTATTGGTGAGGATATGGAAAACTGGCACTCTCATACACTACCAGTGGAAATGTAAAATGTATAACCACTTTGGAAAACGGTTTGGCAGTTTCTTAAAGCTAAACATATGCCCACTAGATGAATGAGCCATTCCACCTCTAGGGATTTACACAAAAGAAATGAAAGCATATGTCCTTACAAAGACTTGTAAAAAGTATTTATAGAAGATTTATTTGTAATAGCCCAAAACTGGAAACAAGGCCTTGTTCAATAGGTGAGGATATTAAAAGAAAGTGGTATATCCGTACAATGGAATACTACACAGCAATAAAAAGGAATGAACTATTGCTACATGCAAAAAATGGATGAAAATCAAAATAATTTTGCTGAGTAGAAGAAGACAGACAGAAAAGAATATACATTGTATGATTCCACTTATTTAATTCTAGAAAATACAAACTAATCTGCAGTGACAGAAGGCAGAACAATGGTTGCCTGGGCTATGGGTTGGAGACAGAGAGGGACAAGAGGGAAGGATTACAAAGGGGCATGAAGAAAAATTTGGGAGAGCTTTAGAGGTGATATCAACAATATGGATGAATAAGACTTCCCTCACTTGTAGCTCCTTTTCAGCAACAACAATTTAGCATTCATCCATGGACGAAAGTGCCTTTGCAGAAACTGTGGGATTCAAGGAGAAGATTGTAAAACTCCTGTACAGTCCAAGAATGAGGAGAGCTGTTTTCAGAAGACAGGCCTGTATCCAGGTGGCTGGCCCACCTACCATGGTCCCAGCTATAGACCCAAAAGAGCTCCCTACCCCTGAGGACTTAGCTTCAGCCCCATTTGGCTTTGGTTCTGATACCAGCACTATACACCAAGGGGTCTGGGAGGAGATTTGCCTACTGTGGGTCAGGTAATAAACATACAGACCTCAGTCCCAGCTGTGAACCCTGAAGTGGCCCATGAACTGGCTCCAGCATCTCTCAGGCACAGTCCAGGAGCTCCTGGAAAACACTGATTGAAACAATCACCCACAGATGAGAGAGCCTTTGTGGAACTCCAGCACACTGTTGGAGCGAAAAAAAAAAAAAAATCCAAGATTGAATGCATTAGAGAGAGTAAAGGAAACAATTTGACTTTACCTGTGTCAACCTTCCTTCAAGGCAGCGCAGCTCAGGCCCAAGAGAGCCCTTCTCAGACCGTGATTTCCTCTGTGGCAGAAAATGAAAGCATGTGAGTGAGCACCTGACTACCCTACCTGTGCAGATGCTGCCAAAGAGGCCCATTTCTCTCTCATCCCAATCCAGAGTACTGGGTTGTGAGCTGCACGACTGAAGGGTGGTGAGTGGCTGGGAGAATAGCAGCCAGGGTTCAGAATGACTATATCAAAGGGACACAGATCCTACTAACCATGACACCTCCATTGGGAGGGCTGCCTATGAGCCACTTGGGACACTTTGCCTGAAGATCCCCCCAACCAGCCCATAGGCACCCCCAGTACTCTACATGCCTCACTCACACACACCCCTACTCTGTGGCCAGCTACCTGTGAACACTCCCAATGGCAGTGAGAGGGAGCTTTTGCAGACAGCTAGGGAGCACATGCAGAAAGTTAGCCAAAATCTGTGAGCCTGAGAGAGTCCACAAACTTGCGCATTTAGTACCACCCTTGGGAAAGCAAAAGGGAGGCTGTCAGCACTCGACCTGGTGTTTTGCAGGATCCAGACAAGGCAGACAAGCTTAAGAATTCTTCCACAAGAGGGAGCAAAAAGTGTGAAGCAGACATATCCATAGAAGATCTAAGAAAGACTCAGAATCCCTACCAGGGCTGATGGAACGTATCTCTCTGCCAAAGTCAGTCAGTAAATGCAAAGACAGCAACAGAAGACCTCAAGGAACATGAAAAATCAAGAAAACATGACACCACCAAAAGATCACAATAATTTTTCAGTAACCAACCCTGAAGACATGATTTACCTGAAAAAGAATACAAAATAACTATTTTAAGGAAGCTCAATGAGCCACCAGAAAACACAGAAAGATAATTCAATGAAATCAGGAAAAAAATACATGAACAAAATGAGAAATTTAACAAAGAGAAATCATAAAAAAAACAAAATAGAAATTCTGAAGCTGAAGAGTACAATGAATGAAGTGAAAAATGCAATAGAGAGCATCAACAATAGAATGGATCAAACAGATGAAAGAATGGAAGACAGGACCTTTGAAATTATCCAGTCAGAGGAGGACAAAGGGAAAAGAATTTAAAAAGTGAAGAAAGACTATGTGAACTATGGGATACTATGGGATCAAGAGAAGCAATCTGCAAATTACTGAAGTCACAGAAGAAGAGAGAGAGAAGGGAGGCAGAAAGCTTATTTAAAGAAATAATATCTAAGAATTTCTCAAATCTGGGGAGAAATTTGGCCATCCAAGTTCATGAAGCTCATAGGTCCCCCCCAAAATTCAACTCAAAAAGATCTTCTCCAAGACACATTATAATAAAACTGTCAAAAATCAAAGACAGAGAGAAAATCTTAAAAGTGGCAAGAGAAAAGAAGCTTGTCACTTAACAATGTAACCCCCGTAGCCTATCAGCAGATTTCTCAGTAGAAATCTTATAAGCCAGTAGTGAGTGGGATGATATATTCAAAGAACTAAAGAAAAAAGCTGCCATCCAAGAATACTTTATTCAGCAAAATGGTCCTCTAGAAATGAAGAAGGTAAATACTTTGTCAGACAAACAAAAACTGAGGGAGTTCATCGCCACTAGACCTGCCTTCCAAGAAATGCTGAAGGGAATCCCTCAAGCTGAAACAAAAGGATGCTAATTAGTAACATAAAACACATGAAAATATATGACCCACTGGCAAAAGTAAGTACACAGTCAAATTCAAAATACTATAATACTATAATATAGTGGTGTGTTTACCACATAACTCTAGTAAAAAGGTTAAAGAACAAAAATATTAAAAATAACTATAGTTACAATAATTTGTTAATGACTAAATAATATAAAAAGAGGAAATCTGTGACATCAAAAACATAAAAGGGGGCCCTGGCCTAGTGGCGTAGTGGTTAAGTTTGCCTGCTGTGCTCTGGCAGCCCAGATTTTGCAGGTTCTGATCTTGAGCATGGACCTACTCACTGCTTATCAAGCCGTGCTGTGGCAGGCATCCTACATAGAAAGGAAGAAAGTGGGTACAGATGTTAGCTCAGTGCCAATCTTCCTCAGCAAAAAGAGGAGGATTGGCAACAGATGTTAGCTCAGGGCTAATCTTCCTCACCAAAAAAACAAAAACAAAAACATAAAAGGGGGGAAGTAAAAGAGGAGAGTTTTGTATACAATTAAAGTTAAATTGTTATCACTATAAAATAGACTGTTATATCTATAAAACGTTTTCTGTAGCCTCATGGTAACCACGAATAAAAACCTACAGTAGATACATGAAAGGCAAAGAAAGGGAATCAAAGCATACCACTACAGGAAATCGTCAATCCACAAAGGAAGACAGCAAGAGAGGAGGAAAGGAACAAGGGAACTACAAAACAGTCAGACAACAATGAATAAGATGGCATTAGTAAGCCTTGCCTATCAGTAATTACTCTAAATGTAAATGGATTAAATTCTCCACTCAAAAGGCATAGAGTGGCTGAATGGATAAAAAAGTAAGATCCAACAATATATTGCCTACAAGAGACTCAATTCAGCTTTAAGGACATACACAGTCTCAAAGTGAAGGGATGGAAAAAATATTCCATGCAAGCGGAAACCAAAAGAAAGCAGACGTAGCTATACTTATATCAGACAAAATAGACTTTAACTCAAAAGCTGTAACAAGAGACAAAGAAGGTCACTATATAATGATAAAGGGGCAAATTCATCCAAAGGATATAACAACTGTAAATATATATGCGTCCAACATCAGAGCACATAAATATACCAAGCAAATACTAACAAATCTGAAGGGACAAATAAATAATACAATAATAGTAGGGGACCTCAGTACTCCACTTTCAGCAACAGTTAGACCATCCAGACTGAAAATCAATATGGAAATGTTGGACTTGAACTTACTTTAGACCAAATGGACCTAACAGACATATACAGAACATTCCATCCAACAGCAACAGAATACATGTTCTTCTCAAGCACACACAGAACATTCTCCGGGATAGATCATATGTTAGGTCACAAAACAAATTAGCAAATTTAAAAAGATTGAAATAATACCAAGTATTTTTTCTGACCACAATGATATGAAAATAGAAATTAGTAACAGGAGGAAAATTGGAAAATTCACAAATATATGTAAATTAACAACAGACTGCTGATGAACCAATGAGTCAAAAAAGAAATCATAAGAGAAATAAAAAAAAAATCTTAAAATAAACAAAAATGGAAACACAACATACCGAAACTTACGAGCTGTAGCAAAAGCAGTTCTAAGAGGGAAGTTTATAGTGATAAATGCCTACATTAAGGGGAAAAAACCGTCAAATAAACAACCTAACTTTGTACGTCAAGAAACTAGAAAAACAAGAACAAACTAAGCCAGAATAGCTGAAAGAGGAAATAACAAAGATCAGAGCAAAAATAAATGAAATAAAGACTGGAAAACGAAAAAAAAAAAAAAAAAATAGAAAAGATCAACGAAACTAAGAGCTATTCTTTGAAAAGATAAACAAAATTGACAAACTTTTAGTTAAACTAACCAAGAAAAAAAAAAGAAAGAAGACTCGAACAAAATCAGTAAAGGAAAGGAGACATTACAACTGATACCACAGAAATACAAAGGATCAAACCTAGATGATATGGCCTACTATACACCTAGGCAATATGTTACTAATCTTATGGTACCACTGTCATATATGCGGTCTGTCATTGACTGAAATGTTGTTATGTGGCACACGACTGTATATGCCAACGAATTTGATAAACTAGAAGAAATGGATAAATTCATAGAAACATACGACCTACAGAGACTGAATTATGAAGAAATAGAAAATCTAAACATAAACAATCTAACAATGCACCTAAAGGAACTGGAAAAAGAAGAACAAACCAAGCCCAAAATCAGTAGAAGAAGGGAAATAATAAAAATCAGAACAGAAATAAATGAAATAGAGACCAAAAAAACAATAGAAAAAATTAATAAAACCAAGAGCTGGTTCTTTGAAAAGATCAACAAAATTGACAAACCTTTAGCTAGACTCACCAAGAAAAAAAGAGAGAAGGCACAAATAAGTAAAATCAGAAATGAAAGAGGAGAAATTACAACAGACACCTCAGAAATACAAAAGATTATAAGACAATACTATGAAAAGCTATATGCCAACCAATTTGACAATCTGGAAGAAATGGATAAATTCTTAGAATCATACAACCATCCAAAACTGGATCAAGAAGAAGTAGAGAATTTGAATAGACCAATCACCAGTAAGGAGATCAAAACAGTAATCAAAAACTTCCCCCAAAATAAAAGTCCAGGACCAGACGGCTTCCCTGGTGAATTCTATCAAACATTCAAAGAAGACTTAATACCTATCCTTCTCAAACTCTTCCAAAAAATTGAGGAGGGGGGGAAGCTCCCTAACTCATTCTATGAAGCTGACATTACCCTGATACCAAAACTAGACAAGGACAACACAAAAAAAGAAAATTACAGGCCAATATCACTGATGAACTTCAATGCAAAAATCCTCAACAAAATACTAGCAAATCGCATACAACAATACGTTAAAAAGATTAAACACCATGATCAAGTGGGATTTATTCCAGGTATGCAGGGATGGTTTAACATTTGCAAATCAATCAACGTGATACACCACATTAATAAAATGAAGAATAAAAATCACATGATCATCTCAATAGATGCAGAGAAAGCATTTGACAAGATACAGCATCCAATTATGATAAAAACTCTGAATAAAATGGGTATAGAAGGAAAGTACCTCAACATAATAAAGACCATATATGAGAAACCCACAGCTAATATCATCCTCAATGGTGAAAAACTAAAAGCTATCCCTCTAAGAACAGGAACCAGACAAGGATGCCCACTGTCACCACTCCTATTTAACATAGTACTGGAAGTCCTAGCCAGAGCAATCATGCAAGAGAAAGACATAAAAGGGATCCAAATTGGAAAGGAAGAAGTGAAAATGTCACTATTTGCAGATGACATGATTTTATATATAGACAACCCTAAAGAATCCACCAGAAAACTTTTAGAAGTAATAAACGAATATGGTAAAGTTGCAAGATACAAACTCAACATACAAAAATCAGTTGCATTTCTATACACTAACAACAAAGTAGCAGAAAGAGAAATTAAGAATACCATCCCATTTACAATTGCAACAAAAAGAATAAAATACCTAGGAAAAAACTTAACCAAAGAAGTGAAAGAGCTGTACACAGAAAACTATAAAACATTGCTGAAAGAAATTGAAGAAGACACAAAGAAATGGAAAGATAATCCGTGCTCTTGGATTGGAAGAATTAACATAGTTAAGATGTCCATACTTCCTAAAGCAATCTATAGATTCAATGCAATCCCTATCAAAGTTCCAATGACATTTTTCACAGAAATAGAACAAAGAGTCCTAAAATTTATTTGGAACAACAAAAGACCCCGAATAAGTAAAGGAATCCTGAGAAAAAAGAACAAAGCTGGAGGTGTCACACTCCCTGATTTCAAAATATACTACAAAGCTGTAGTAACCAAAACAGCATGGTACTGGCACAAAAACAGACACAGAGATCAATGGAATAGAATCGAAAGCCCAGAAATAAACCCACACATCTGTGGATGTGTCCTTTGACAAAGGAGCCAAGAACATACAATGGAGAAAAGAAGTCTCTTCAACAAATGGTGCTGGGAAAACTGGACAGCCACATGCAAAAAAATGAAAGTAGACCCTTGCCTTACACCACACACAAAAATTAACTCCAAATGGATTAAAGACTTGAATGTAAGACCTGAAACTATGAAACTTCTAGAAGAAAACATAGGCAGTATGCTCTTCGACATCAGTCTTAGCAGCATATTTTCAAGCACCATGTCTGACCGGGCAAGAGAAACAATAGAAAAAATAAACAAATGGGACTACATCAAACTAAAAAGCTTCTGCACAGCAAAGGAAACCATCAACAAAACGAAAAGACAACCTAACAATTGGGAGAAGATATTTGCAAACCATACATCTGATAAGGGCTTAATCTCCAAAATATACAAAGAACTGATGCATCTCAACAACAAAAAAACTAACAACCCAATTAAAAAATGGGCAAAAGACCTGAATAGACATTTCTCCAAAGAAGATATACAGATGGCCAACAGGCACATGAAAAGATGTTCAAAATCATTAACTATCAGGGAAATGCAAATCAAAACTACAATGAGATATCACCTCACGCCCGTCAGAATGGCTATAATTAACAAGACAGGAAACAACATGTGTTGGAGAGGATGTGGAGAGAAGGGAACTCTCATACACTGCTGGTGGGAGTGCAAACTGGTGCAGCCACCATGGAAAACAGTATGGAGATTCCTCAAAAAATCAAGGATAGAACTACCATATGATCCAGCTATTCCACTGCTGGGTATTTATCCAAAGAACTTGAAAACACCAATGCATAAAGATACATGCACCCATGTGTTCATTGCAGCGTTATTCACAATAGCCAAGACTTGGAAGCAACCTAAGTGCCCATCAAGGGATGAATGGATAAAGAAGCTGTGGTATATATACACAATGGAATACTACTCAGCCATAAGAAACGATGAAATCCAGCCATTTGTGACAACATGGATGGACATTGAGGGTATTATGCAAAGTGAAATAAGTCAGAGAGAGAAGGTCAAATACCGTATGATTTCCTTCATTAAGTAGTAGATAACAACAACAATAAACAAACACATAGAGACAGAGTTTGGATTGGTGGTTACCAGAGGGGAAGGGGGGAGGGAGGAGGGCGAAAGGGATAATTCGGCACATGTGATGGGTTGTAATTAGTATTTGGATGGTGAACATGATGTAACCTATGCAGAAATAGAAGTATAATGATGTACACCTGAAATTTATACAATGTTATAAACCAATGTTACTGCAATAAACAATAAATAAATAAATAAATAAATAAATAAAAAGAATATCTAAACAGACCAATAATTAGTAAGGAGATTGAATCAATAATCAAAAACCTCCAAACAAAGAAAGGCCAGGACCAGATGGTTTCTCTGGTGAATTCTCCCAAACACTTAAAGAAGAATTAATACCAATCCTTCTCAAACTCTTCCAAAAAATAGAAGAGGAGGGAACACTTCCAAACTCATTTTATGAGGCCAGCATTACTCTGATATCAAAGCCCGATAAGGACACTATAAGAAAAGAAAAATACAGACCAATATTCCTGATGAATACAGATGCAAGAATTCTCAACAAAATATTAGCAAACCAAGTTCAACAGCATTTTAAAGGATCATACACCATGATCAAGGGGGTTTATCCTTAGGATACAGGATGGTTTGACATACACAAATCAATAAATGCAATACACATTAATAGCATGAAAGATAAAAATCATACAATCATCTCAATAGATGCAGAAAAAGCATTCAACAAAATACAACATCCTTTCTTGATAAAAACTCTCAATAAATTGTGTATGGAAGGAATGTACCTCAACCTAATAAAGGCCATATATGACAAACTGACAGCTAACATCAAAGTCAGTGGTGAAAGGTTGAAAGCTTTTCCTCTGAGATCAGGAAAAAACAATGATGCCCACTCGCACCACTTCTATTCAACATAGAACTGGAAGTCCTAGCCAGAGCTATTAGGCAAGAAAAAGATATAAAAGACATCCAAATCAGAAAGGAAGAAGTAAAACTGTCTCTGTTTGCAGATGATATGATCTTATATACAGAAAATCCTAAAGATTCCACCAAAAAACTGTTCAATGAATTCAGTAAAGTTGAAGAATGCAAAATCAGCATATAGAAATCAGTTGTGTTTCTATATACTAACAACAAACTATATGAAAAATAAAGAAAACAATCCTATTTACAATAGCATCAAAAACAATAAAATTCTTAGGAATAAATTTAACCAAAGAGGTAAAAGATTTGTACACTTAGAACTATTAGACTTTGATGAAAGAAACTGAGGAAGACACAAGTAAACGAAAAGATATCCTTTGTTCATGGATTGAAAAAATTAATATTGTTAAAGTATCCCTAGTACCCAAAGCCATCTATAGATTTAATGCAATCTCTATCAAGATTCCCATGGCATTTTTCACAGAAATAGAAAAAACAATTCTTAAATTTTTATGGAACATTAAAGACCCTGAATAACTAAAGCAATCTTGGGAAAGAAGAACAAAACTGGAGGCACCACACTTCCTGATTTCAAACTATACTACAAAGCTACAGTAAGCAAAACAGTGTGGCACTGGTGTAAACATGGACACATAGACCAATGGAACAGAACAGAGAGCCCAGAAAGAAACCCTCACCTATAAAGTCAACTAATATTTGACAAGAGAGCCAAGAATACTCAATGGGGAAAAGATATTCTCTTCAACAAATGGTTTGGAAAAACTGGATAACCATATGCAGAAGAATAAAATTGGATCCCTAACTTACACCACTCACAAAAATTGACTTGAAATGGATTCAAGACTTAAACATAAAACCTGAAACTGTAAAACTCCTAGAAGAAAACGTAGGGTGAAGACTCCATGACATTGGTCATGGCAATGATTTTTCTGGATATAATGCCAAAAGCACAAGCAACCAGGGCAAAAATGAATAAGGGGGAGTACATAAAACTGAAAGGCTTCTGCACAGCAAAAGAAACAATCAACAAAATGAAAAGACAGCCTATGGAATGGGAGAAAATATTTGCAAACCATCTATCTGATAAGGGGTTAATATAAAAAATATATAAGAAACTCATACAACTCAAAAAAATGGGCAGAGGACCTGAATAGACATTTCTCCAAAGAGGACATACAAATGGCCAACAGGTACACTAAAAGATGCTCAACTAAACAACAGGGAAATGCAAATCAAAACTACAATGAGATATCATCTCATACCTGTTAGAATGGCTATCATCAAAAAGACAAGAGATAACATGTATTGGCAGGGATGTGGAAAAAAATGGAACTCTTTTGCACTGTTGTGGAAATGTACAGCAACTATGGAAAACAGTATGGAGAGTCCTCAAAAAATGAAAAACAGAACTATCACGTGATCCAGCAATCCCACTTCTGGATATTTATCCAAAGGAAGTGAAATCAAGATCTCAAAGAGACACGTGCAGTCCCATGTTCATTGCAGCATTATTCACAATAGCCAAGATACAGAAACAACCAAGTGTCCATCTAAAGATGAATAAAGAAGGTGTAATATGTGTATTATTCAGCCATGAGAAAGAAGAAAATCCTGCCATTTATGACAACATGGATGGACCTTGAAGGCATTATCTAAGTGACGTAAGTCAAACACAGAAAGACAAATACTGTATGATCTCCCTGACAGGTGGAATATAAAAAAGCCAAACTTATGGAAACAGAGTGAAACGGTAGTTGTCAGGGTCTGAAGTGTAGGGGAAATAAGGAGATGTCAGTCAAAGACTATAAATTTCTAGTTATAAGATGACTAAGTTCTGGGATCTAATGTACAGCATGGTGACTATAGTTAATAACACTGTATTACACACTTGAAAGTTGCTAAGAAAGTAGATCTTAAATGTTCTCACCACACACACAAAAAAGGTAACTATGTGAGGTGATGGAGGTGTCAAGTAACCCTATTGTGGTAATCATTTCACAGTATATAAGTCTATCAAATCATCACATTGTACTTCTTAACCTTATGCAGTGTTATATATCAATTATATCTCAATAAAGCTGGAAAAAAGAAAAATTTTGATGGTTGGATACATACATTATCTGTGGTTGTGGTTTCATGGGTGCATACATATGTCAAAAATTATCAAATTGTACACTTTAAGCATGTGCAGTTTATTGTGTGTCCATTATACTTCAATGAAGTTGTTTTAAAAAGACAACTATGAGGTCATGGAGGCTTTTGTACGTGTATGAGCAATAACACGGTTATTCGAGCTGCTTATACTTTTAAAAAGCGTCTAAGGATTTCACAGATTTGACTGTTGCAGCTTGTTTACAAGATTCAAGATATCTTCTCAAATCTAACGTTTATTGAGTGCTTACTCTGTGTGAAGAATGATACTACTATTCTCTTCATTTTATACATAAGAAGACAAGGCTTAGGAAAATTAGGAAACAGCTAGGAAATGGCAGTGCCAAGATTTTAAATGAAATTTGCCCAACTCTAGGGCTCAGGTGCTTAACAACCATGCTATATGCCTTTCTGAATAATACTTATTATTGAAATTTGTAGACTGTGTGGAAGGTAATCAAGAAATGAACAGACATTTATCTCGCATTTTCTATGTGAAAAATACATTAGGGGAAGTCCAAGAAATATAACATGGTTCCTGGCTCTCTTTGCCTCCTCGCAAAAGCTTAGATTCTAATTAGGATTGCAAGACACCTGAAAGCATCATAGGCCTCAAGGTAGCAAGTGAAAATAGTCAGAGGAGTGGTTTGTAAGACTGTATCTTTTTATCTATCTCTATCCTCTGCTGCTCTCAGGAGTGAGTGAACGAATGAACACTTAAAAGAAATTGGTTGGTTTTGTTGGAACCATATTGTTTTCTTAGCTTCCCTAAATGTCAGGTGACTTCCTCTGTTCCTTTTGTGAGGATAACTGATGAATAGAGGATCATTCACCTAGAGGAAAGAGTCCTAAGTGGACAAAGGAAGCTGGTAACAAGTTCGGAGACAGTGGAATCACCTTTTAAAAAGAGCTTTAGATCTGGATTATGATGGTGGAACCCTCTGTTTTGGAAACTTTTATCAATACGACAGGCAAAAAATGATTTTGCAGTGTTATTTTTAAATTTCCTAGTGAGATTAAAGATTTTTTCATATATTTATTGGCCATTTGTGTTTTCTGTGTGTGTGTGTGTGTAAATTGCCTGTTTATGTCCTTTGTGCATTTTTCTTTTGGATTTTTGTGTATGTGAGGAAGATTGGCTCTGAGCTAACATCTGTGCCAATCTTCCTCTATTTTGTATGTGAGACGCCACCACAGCATGGCTTGACGTGAGGTGTGTAAGTCCACAGCCAGGATCTGAACCCGCGAACGCTGGGCCGCCAAAGGGGAGTGCGCGACCTTAACCATCATGCCACCTGGCCAGCCCCTCTTTTAGATTTTTTTTTTGCTTATCGATTTGTATGCATTCTTTGTTGAGGTGGGTTTTAGACAAATCAAATCTGAGTTAACGTATGTGTAAAACATCCAGTGAATCATTGAAGATGCAGGACAAAGTCTCCAAGAAAAGAATATAAATGAGCAAAAGCAGATTACTGATCATAACTCAAGGAGGAAAAGGATCCAGCAGAGGCAAAGAAGTATTCAGAGTGACATGGAAAAACATGTCCTCGTATGATCCTTATCAGCCACACTTCCTTTTACTATACAGTTTAGTGTGGCATGCGTGACTGCAGGAAGCCCAGTGTTTTTTGAGTTTTCCTCCCCGAGTCTATCCAAGAAGCCCCAGGGGTGCTGATCCATGTCCAGATGTTTGTCCTTGTAGCTATTATTTTTTCTTAGCAAAGCCAAGACTCAGTATGGCCCCTTGAGGCTAGGAGATTCCACAGAGCCACCCTGATGCTGCAACTCCAGAATGTGCTGCTGATGCAGCAGTAGACTAAGATGCCTGGTGCACGGCCTTCTGAAACCCGAGCAGTCTGAAGGCATGCCCTTACCAGGCCATGCTCCCGTTGCCCAGTGACCATCTGCACCATCACTACTGTTGCTGAAGATGAACCTCAGGATTGCTGTCTGCTGACCCAGGCCTAGCCAAGCAGCTGTGGCTCTAATTATGCCACCAGGGGATATTACAGATCCTGGCCCAGGCTATGGTTGTTCCTCATTGTTTAGAGGAGAAATGCGCAATTTGTTGTCAAGTGAGATCTACACCAAATGTGGACCAGCTTTACCACCTTCAAACTCGTACTCACGTAGGCACTTCCCTGGAACCTGAGCTTGTCTGTTCACTAAGGAATCCAGACTCAGGATTCACCTTTCCCAGGCTGATTGCTTCACCTATCGTTTCCTCTCCTCCTGGTAAATTAAACCCTAGGGATCTTGTTGCTCTTTCCTGTTTCCTAATTTGGGTGGCCGCCCAAGTCCATCACATAATTTTGATTCATTTGAACTTGAGAGGGAAAGAGACAAGTTCTCACTTCCGTTCCTCCCAAGAGCACCATTACACGTTGAGGGCTCTAATTAACACATCCTCATTCCCAGCAGCATCTAAGTTTTCAACAGCAATGGATATGTCTGGGGATGGGAGGGTGCTATCAAAATGTCCTGTTGCATCACAAAAGCACCTTCTCTCACTCTCTTAACCCGGCAAAGTTAACCTGAAATGTTGACTCCCTCAGGCGGGCTTTCTATGATGTTAATGACGCTTAAGTGTCACTTGCCCTGGCCCCTTCCAAGTGACAGGGAGGGCCCTCACAATGTATTCACATGCTCGTATATTTTGTAAAATTTGCAAAAGTAAGATATTTTTGTATCCTTTTTCTTAAAGAAGTTCTCTCTCCCCAGTTATATAAATTTTAGGCTCCACAAAACCTGAGTCCATCCCTGATCTTCGGTAAAATGTTGTGAAAAGTGTTTTGTTATTTTAACTTTGAAGAGGCAAAGGGGCACAATAGAATCAAGCCGACCTGATTCCGTCCCTGCTTCTACTTCCTACTAGCTGTGTAATGCTAGGCACGTTGCTTAACCTCTCTGAACCCGAGGTTCCTCGGCTAGAAAATGGAGACAATAAGGCATGTCTTGCAGGATTGTTGTGGGAGTTAGAGCACTTAGTATGGTGTTTGGCACATAATAGGTCATCAAAAAGTGTTGTGTATTATTGTGGTTGTTATTATTATTACTCTGTTAACTGCAAAAAGATCTTTCTCGGAGGAGTGGGAACTTATTTCCTATGTTTTCTACATATTTACTTATCCTCATTTCATACCTAGACCTGATCAAAACGAGTCTTGAACATGAAGGAAGAAGCAGACAGAAAAACGAGGCTGTGCTCTGAACTCTCAACTCAGTAATTCAATTGCCAAGCACTATTTTCTTCTCTCCTATCTCAAATTTGAGGTTTTATGGGTAACTAGCATTGACCAATTATGAGGTGGACTCCGATAGAGTTAAACAAAAAGATGTTTATTTGGGCTTTGTTGGGACTGCAGCCTGGGAACACAGATTCAAGCAGCACTTGAACTGTGTTCCGGCAGTTGAAGGGAAAGGGAAGGTTTTATAGTCGTGGCTAACAACGGCAAAGTAAAAAAGGGAAAGGAATGTCCTTTAACAAATCCCAGGCACAAGGTAATCACTGGAGTGAGGGTCGGTTGAAACAAGCCATTAAAACTTAGGAATGTGGGAGATGACTGATAGGAACAAGGTCTCTGTCCCAATAATCTTATTGTCCTTGGGAATGAGGTCTCTGTCTCGATAATCTTATGGTCCTTGAGAATACTTGCAGATGCATTTCAGGCATCTAATGAGTTAAAGAGTTCATCCTGAAGGAGGAATTTTTTCCTCTCCTCTTCATGTTTGCCCCGCTCCATTTTAGTGCCTTAACATGAGAGACTGTCTTTTTTTAATTCCACACTAGATTGCCCTGACTTTCCCAATGTTATATTATGAAAAAATTTCACATGTAGGCAAGAAGGCTAGAAAATGTCTTTCAAAACTATTCACTTTTCGTCTAAATCTCAAAGGGAATATCTGATATTGAAATTATGACATGAGGAGTCAACATTCTTTCAGATGCGATGGGAAAGGGAATAGTGGCGGTCTTCAACCTGTATGCCAATATGTCAATTCAACTGGCCATGCCCAGGAATGTAGAGGTTCTTTTTTTTTACAATTAAAATGCCAAACTTATTTGGTCTTCCAAACTCATATGAGTCTTAAGGCAGTCGGTGAGGGTGGGGTGGGGAGTATAATTTAGTCACATCCTCAGTTAAAAAGATATGAATTCTTGGGCCGGCCCCGTGGCTTAGCAGGTAAGTGCGCAAGCTCCGCTACTGGTGGCCCGGGTTCAGATCCCGGGCGCGCACCGACGCACCGCTTCTCTGGCCATGCTGAGGCCGCGTCCCACATACAGCAACTAGAAGGATGTGCAACTATGACATACAACTATCTACTGGGGCTTTGGGGGGGAAAAAAAAGGAGGAGGATTGGCAATAGATGTTAGCTCAGGGCCGGTCTTCCTCAGCAAAAAGAGGAGGATTAGCATGGATGTTAGCTCAGGGCTGATCTTCCTCACACACACAAAAAAAAGATATGAATTCTATACATAGGTGCTCTAGTGAAAAAGACTCAGGAGTGAAAGACAATATCTCAAATACCCTCAAGGAATTATTTGGAACACAGGGGAAACCCAAGGAGATTGGTACCTTTCTTATAATTGCTTAATTGACCATTTTGCTTACCGGCCATACACTAATTCTCTGTAACCACTGCTTATAACTGAAATGCTGTTTTAGTTAAGAAAACAACATGACAATGAATCCTTCTATGAAACGATTTCAGCCCAAGGCATTTAGTTCTGCCTTAGAACTCAGATCAAGCAGGCTGAAGGAAGCACATGTTTTTCCTGAATTCCTTCGCAACAAGCTTCAACATCTTTGTTCAGCTTATCTTGAATATCCGTCTGCTGCCTCTTTCCCCCAGCCTCCTCACCCTTTTAAGGACAGTTATATTTATCTTCCTTCTTCCTCACTGCGCTCCCTTCTATCCCACAAACACACATCAGAGTGACTCTGTAAAGTCAATGGGAATTCTGCTCCCCCACACCCTTCTCACCAGCGAGTTGCAGACTAGACTTTCTGGGTAACTCTTTCCAGCTTCTCTAGACTTATTTTCTATTTTCTTCATCTCCATATTTCCACCTACCTTTCCCCATACTCCACAGGTGTTTCCAACAATAGACAAATGGCAGTGACTTGCTAAATCCCCAAATAGGTTAAATATATCGACTGAAATGAAGAGTGTAGGTGATATTAGTGAAGGAATTTATTCAATAATCAGCACGAGGAGTTCGAACACCAGGAAAACAGTTCAACAGAGGGCTCTGATGGAACTGCTCCAAGGGGTGTGAGTTTAAGTGCAGCTTATCTCTTTCACAAAACAGTGTACGTGCAGGGAAGAGGAAAAGAGAAAAAACTTACAAGTAGATTTCAAAAAAAAGGGATAGAGTACATCTAGGCTTTTCTCTAGATTACACATTGAAGGTACCATAAACAAGAATTTCCTGGTTATACGTCAAACAAGTTCAGAGATGCTGACATTATCTTTGTGCGGAGGGAGGCAAGGACCAGGGTTGTTAATTATTCCCTCAATCTCTAAGAAACGCAGCTGGGAAATGTGAGAGCGAGGTACCCCTTTACCTCTTCCTGTTGTGAAGACGCCTGTCCACCTGGCATCTTCAGTCATGAGGTATGGGGTTGCAAGGTCATTTTGACACAGGGCTGAAGATGGCCTGCATGGCTGCTTCACACTACAGCATGGATTTTATTGTACTGACTTAAACCCTATGCTGTTTGCTTGCTAGGTTAGCCTGTTAGACCAGCGGGGAGGGGTCCCAAAAATCTGTCCACAAACACAATTTCCAAGTATTCCGTTGCTGTACCAATATTCAAAATCTGTTGGGAAAAATCTTTCATAATTGTGAACAAATGGTTTAAAAGGACCGCCTTTTGACGTGGAAAGATAGCAGAACATATTGACAATACATAGAAAAACTGTCTGGAAACAAAATGATAAACCAAATTGCTAACAGTGCTTATAAACAGGAGACAGGAGAAATTTGAACAGAAATAAAAAAAAATTATTCTCATAACCCCTCAACATAGGCTCTTCTTATTTTAAGTTTTACTACTAATTTTAGGCAAAGAAATAAGGAGTAACGAAAATAGCAAATATAAGGAAGTTACAAATATTGCAAAGTTCTTTCAGAAAAGTCCCCCTGGCCCATTTCTCTTGGCACAGAGCTTTGGTGTTTTATTATAGAAAGTCTTTGTATTTTATTATAGTAAGACGGTTATACTGATGAATCTAAAAGGTCCAGGTCAGATCCTTCATGGTGGCAGTCAGCTATGAGAGACTGGGAAGGAGAGGTCTGGGGGAGCTGCCTTGAGCAAAATATATATCTCCATTGGTCACAACCACAAAGGCATCAAAACTATCAGGAAAGCAATACTCTGGCGTGGATGTTAAGATGGATCCCTCCTTCTTAGACAGGGTAGGAGCTAAGAAGAAAGTGACATTAGGTCAAGTACCTGTGAACTTCTGTCAGTCTTTGAAGGGCAGGTAGGTATCTCAGATAATGTGTAGAACAATCAGAGGTTTAAAAACAAAATTCTTGAACAAAGTTATTTGTTAGAATGTATCTAATTTTTCTTCGAATCATTAGTGAGGGAGTCAGGAATAAGACAATTAGACAAAAGAGTTGGTTTCTGTGGATGCTTTCACACACGCACTCACGTACACACAAATGTGTGTACAGTTAGCAAAAGAAAAAATTGCTAATTGAGATACAAAACTGGTAAACATTCTACAGGGCAAGAAAACCATAACATATTATGGGTTAATTTCTCCGACAGCTCTGAAATCATAACACCTTATCAAATCCTTCAGGGTACCCTCCAGATTTACACGGCTGTAGCGCCATTTGCCCTTTTATCAGTTGCGGGTTGTTAGTCAAATAAACTTTGAAAACAAAGTTACGAGAGCCACTAGAATCAGATGAGGGTAAACCAGGACTGCATGGTTTCACTCTGCCTTCCTGCTGGAGCGTTTCCTCCCAGTATTAACTCGAAAGTTCCCAAAATTTATCTTTGTAAGGGAGCCGGTATTTTCGTATACCACTATTACTAGAATTGTGTATAAAGTAGGAATAAGTAGGCTCCAGGAGGCATGTTTAAGAATTCAACCCATGACTTTCAGTATTTGGAATGTGTGAAATCAGTTTTGGCCTCTCAGAAACCTCTTTTGCTCAGCAGCTAAGTCCCCACTGAGGTCTCTTTAGGCAAAATGACCATTCCCTTTCTAGCTGCCTTCACGTACAGTGCAGCTTCTCGTAAATGCAAGAGTCAGAGAACTGTCTGTAAATCCAGGACCAAGAGAAATCTGGGTGGCAGGGATTTATTTTCCCTCCTTACCTTTGTATCCTTAGTCCCAACACAGGACCTGGCCCGTAGTAGACATTCAGTAAATGAAGTAAGCATACACAAACTTAGCTAGATGACAAATACTTCTTGTCCATGAAGTTTACCTAGGACTGGAATGTGGTAAAATTGGATCAATGGAGTTTGTGAATTGTCTGTTCAAATTTCAATATCTTTTCAGAAA
This sequence comes from Ceratotherium simum simum, assembly GCF_057802395.1. NCBI lineage: Eukaryota > Metazoa > Chordata > Mammalia > Perissodactyla > Rhinocerotidae > Ceratotherium > Ceratotherium simum. The sequence continues at coordinate 55,913,582 of NC_141900.1, read as the reverse complement.
GTGTGGCAATCTGGTGTCCTGTAAACTTCACCCTCATGTCTTTGATTATGCAAAATCTTTTATACGTCCTCATCATCTTCATCATCCTGCATTTGTGAGGCTAAGTACCCCAAATTTGTCTTTCATAAATGCTTCAGAAGAGATAGTAACTTAAATGTGTTCCCAAATTTGGTCTGTTTGTGATTTCTGAAGGATAACTTCTCTCCTTTGAGGCAATATTAACTTCTCAGTGATCAGGAATGAACACGGCATGTTGTTGCTTCCTACTCACTTGGCATTAACTGCTACTTGCTTCAGACAAAGAGGGAAGAAGCTGTTTTCGAGACTGAAATATAATAATAGCAGTTGACAGGCTCTATAGTATTCCCACAAAGCATATAAAAATTATTCACGTATATTTTTTTGTCTGGTAATCTGTGATACAGTCTTAGGAAGAATCTTATTATAACTTAACAGCACGTAACTATTTCGTGTGTGCATTCTTGTGTGTGTGTGTGTTGTGTGTGTAAGGGAGAAAGAGAAGGCGCTTAAATGTTTGATTAGATTGTCTTTGAGGAATAATCTAGATTTTTAGAGAGATGTCAGCCCCAGGTCACATGAGCTAAGGCACAACCAAACCATGGGACAGGAGCTGTACTCTCTGCCCTCTGGCTGCCTTCCAAGGGGACTGGGAGGATGCCGGAGCCCTCTAACACAAATGTGGCTGTATTTAACTCTTAGATCCAAGAATCTGACATTAGTCATAGTGCTAGTCCTCTGGGTGGGGCAGGATGCAATTTGTAGTGATGAAAACTGCAGCTAAGGGGAGGAAACTCAGTGGGGAATTAGCTTCTAAGAGGAAAACTCTTTAGAAGCAAATGATACCTGATCTTCATGGACAAAGCAAAAAAACCCACAGGGGAAAAAATTGTATTTTCTGCTTTAGAGAAAGCTCCAGGGGGTCGTAATCCACAGTTTCAGTGTCCTTGGAGAACACTGACTTCTGTGACTGCTAAGGGGGAGGTTAAAGGAAAATTTTACTTCATCCAGTTTGGGAATCCAGTCTGAAACCAGAGGAATGGAGATTGATTGAGACAGAATATTTGATTTCTTGCTCATGGTTCATATCTTGTCCTCATTCTGTTTTTAAAGTGATTTTCCCAAATCCTTGTGGTTTCCCACCCTCTTCCCTTCTCTGGTTATAAGTAAATAACTATCCATACAAGATATAAATTAGAAATAAATAAATTAGAATTAAATTGATTTAACTTAAAGGAAATTAAATCTATTTAATTTAAAGGAAATAAATTAGAATTAAAATACAAACCTTTGCTTTGCATCCCTCCTCCAAACCCTTCTCCTTTGCATTTAGAAACCTATGTCTCTGTGCTTTTTTATGGGCCTAGCATCTTTTCCCGAGCAGAAACATGGTAGAAAGAAAAACCCCAGCCTACAAGAAAAGTAGGATATAGCAACTCAATATACTTGGGAAAACCAGTATGAACTCAAGACTTTAAAAATACATATTTTCCAGCTCTATGACTTCTCAAATCCCCAGCAGCAGTAGCACTCATTTACCACCAACTCTCATGTGTACTTACAATGCCCAGATTTGGGTCTTTGATACTTTTCTCCACTAGAAGGAGCCTGGACTCCTTGGACTGTAGCAGTTTCCAAGATTAGAGGTAGGAAAATATTTAAATGGGTAGGAAATATCCTTCTATTGCCAGAAAACAAGGATTCTTTAAAAATACATTAGGGTCAGGGCTAAAAGAGCAAAGGAGCCAAATTAGAGGCGTTTCCATTGGCTAAATTTTGAAAAATTAAGAATCAAATGATTCTTTTTATTAAGTTCATAATGATTCTCAAAAGAAAAAAGGTAAAACAAAGTGTAGGAAAAAAGATAAATATAAGAAAAAGGAATGGTAAAGATGAATAGATTTGTTCAATTTTTACTTATTAATGAAATTCATTAGTAAATAAGACAGTGGGTAGTTTTTTCTTTTCAATTTACATGTTGTTAAAAAAGAGACAATAGGCCTAAAATGGAGTCACTTGTGCTGTGTCCACATCAGCAAACCAAGACTTAATACCTAGTCTAATTGCAGTTTCAACCTCCCAGGAATGTGACCTTTAACAGTCAGTCTGGAATTTTCTGGTCAGCAGCAATGAGGTAATTTGCCACATAGACCCTTTCCATCCCCAAAAGGAAGTTGAGGTAATCCGCTCTTTCCTTATCCCTTCCCCCTTCTACCTGTAAAAGGCTTCCATTTTGTACAGCTCCTCGTAACTCCTTTCTATTTGCCAAACGGATGCTGTCAATTCATTAATCATTCAATAAAACCAATTAGATCTTTAAAATTTACTCAGTTGAATTTTTATTTAACAATGTCTTGCTAAAGGATAGTTTTTTGAAAAGAGCATTGTATCTATATGACTCTTTCATGTAGATATAAGATGAATCCATGTGAAAAATTTTATTTAACTCATTAATTAATGAGGGAACCAGCCCTATGTTACCACCTGGTCAAAGGAGAATTTAAAGAACCATATATATATATAGGCAATAAGCAATGCTGAAATGAATTTACAAATAGATGCAAAATGGGTCTATCCACAGGCAATAATAAATTACATTCAACTGTTAATTTGCTTTTCTATGGACAAAAATCCTTTGTACTGTTATTAGTTTACTACAAGTTGCAGAGTTGTAAAATAGTTTGTAGTGGAGGAAAAATATTATTTTCTTCTACCTTTTTGAGTTCTCAGATGAGACCTCTGTAACAAAAGACAGATTCACAAGAGAAAAGCATACAAATTTGTTTAGTGTAAGTTCTACGTGACATGGAGCCTTCATAAAGAAATGAAGACTTGAGTATTTTAATGTTAGGTTTGATGAAGAGTGGAGAGTGGTGGAAAAATGCGATAGGAGAAAGAGAATATGAGCTAAGTACAGTAAACTTATAGGTATAGTATAGCAAGGCCTGTTTGTTCAGATTCCTCTTGGAGTCTTGGAGATAAGGATGTTCCTTTCCTCCTGGTATAGGGAGGGATCCTCTCACATGAGGGTTTTATGACCTGCTTCAGGCGAAGGTCAGAAAGTCCTTCTTTCACATGCCATTTCTCAAATTCCTTCAGCTTAAAATATTCAGTATACCAAGTTGCCATATTTTGGGGTAGCACGTCCCGAACCCCACCAAGTTCAAAGACAATGATACCTGGAATTGTGTGCTAACAGGGCAGCCAATAATTTTTTTTTTAACCTATTTCAAAGTCTTTCACAATTTTTCCTGACAGTCTGTTTATAATATATTAATGTCCTTATTTCTATGTCTATATGCAGGAAAGAATATACACAGGAAACATCAGAAGAAGTAGATATTGTTCCAAGAAAGAGAGAACTGGTTAATTTTAGCAGTCACATGAAGTAACCAGGAGAATGGAGGTTTGACAATTATTCAGCACACACAAAATAGCTATGCAGGAAGATAATGTATTCCAAGAAAATAGAAGAGCTTGATATCCCAAAGAAGAGAATTAACTACATAGACTCAATCCCTCACCACCTAGGAGAAGACATCTCTACATCCTTGCTATGCGAAGTATGGTTCAAGAACCAGTAGCATTTGTATCACTTGGGAGCTTGTTAGGAATGCAGAATCTCAGGTCCTACTCCAGACCTACTAAACCAAAGTCTGTCTTTTAACAAGATTCACAGGTGATTCACATGCACCTTAAAATTTGCAAAACTCTGATCTAGATATTCCGCTAATTATAATGAGATACTTATAAAACAGAAGTCTCCAACTATACATTCAGGCCAGAGTATTATGCCATAGTGGTAAGACTATTGGTTAGATACTGCTAGACATAGAAAACATGAAAGAATGTATCATTTTGTAGAGAGAAACCACGTATCAAACAATTAAAATCTATAGGAAAGGCAATTAATTAAAAGTTAAAGTGAGTTTTAGCTATAATAGAGGCTTAATTTAATAACTAGTGGTTTGGGGTAGAATCATTTTCGACTGTGTGATTGAATTCCAAATCCAACTGAAAAGCAATCATTTGACTACTCAAACACTGCAGTGCCGGTAATCAATAGAATACTTTGTGTGTGTTTTATCTCTATTACAAATAGCTTAAAACATTTATAAGAACCTGATATGTTAAATTTGTGATTTTAAGTAATTACCTAGAAAGTATAATTAAATTTATAATCAATATTGAAATATCTGGGAAATTTTAACTTAAATCTGTGATTTGGTTTATCAGTTGTATGAATAGTGTATGAATATTTAGGATAATGTTGATTGTTTTGTATTTAAAGACATGCTGTATGATCTCACTCATTAAGTAGTAGATAATAACAACAACAAACACATAAAGACAGAGATCGGATTGGTGATTACCAGAGGGGAAGAGGGGAGGGAGGAGGGTGAAAGGGATAATTAGGCACGTGTGTGTTGATGGATTGTAATTAGTATTTGGGTGGTGAACATGAGAACATGATGTCATCTACACAGAAATAGAAGTATAATGATGTACACCTGAAATTTATACAATGTTATAAACTCACGTTACTGCAATAAAAAAACAAAAAAAAAAAAAAAAAAAAAAAAAAAAACACTAACTTCTTACTGCATCAGGCAGCTTTCTGCTGCAATATTGATGTATAAAATGCAACCCCCAAATCAGTTGTTTCATATTCCTAGCCTGTAGGTGGACTGGGGAGGGTCTCCTTCAGACTGTGAGTTGAGTTTAGGTATGTTCCACGTGTTTCTACTGTGGGACCAGTGGCTACTCAGGGCTCTTCCCAAGGCAGATGGTCCAAGTACAAGAGAGAAGAGTGGAAACATGTGACTACCTTAATTCCTTGGTTCAAAACTGGCAGGCTCTCTTTTCCACCCACATTCCATTGTCTAAAGCAAGTCACATGGCCAAAGCTAAAATCAAAGAGGGAGGGAAGAATGCTCTCTACCTGCAGTGAACCATGACAAAAGTCAGGAGGGAAGGAAGAATTGTGAATAATAATGTAATCTACCACACTTAATACATCACGAGATAAAAATATTGGATATTAACCAAAGCTCAAATAGTAGTGATCATTCTTCATGCACAAAAGCCTCTCATAAATAAAAGACTTTATAGCAAAGTTTGGAGTAGTGAAAGACTATTTGTTTTTGTGGGGTCAAATGCAATATGACGTAAACTTAACATTATTTGATCTTAGTGTTTTTGTAGCAGGATTGCAAAATTACTCATGATGCAGAAATTTAGAAGAGATTTAGTTTCTTTATTTTGTCTGTAGCTGATTTGGTCTTCTGACCTGGTAGGTAGTGGGAAAGGAAAAACAAAACCAAACAAACTCCATTTAATCTGGGTTAAAATGTATTCCGATCCAGTAATTTAAACCACTTCATTAGGTAATTCTCAGTTTCTCCAATTTCCCACATTTTCACTCCTCACTGCCCTCTTATCTGAAAGTACACGGGGAAGGGGTATAGCTTACTGTATTCTTACGGTGTGGGGTGGGAAGAGGGGTCCCAATGGCCTTCTCCTGGTCCTTGATTGTATATTGGTCAGTTCATCCAAGTTTTGGCTACAGACTTCAGTGGCTGCTGAAGTTGTCTATTTTTTTCTGGTTCTGTTAGGGCCTAGTCACCATTCCTAATCACCCCCCTTCAGCTCTCTCTGGCTGCAGACCCTTCTGAGTCTCCCCCTCTCTAGCCCCCGGCCAGGCTGTCCATCCTGAATACTTCCACTGTGGGATCAACTCTCCCATTGCCACAACAGGTCCCATGGCAGGCTGCTGGCTCTCAACTCTGTGTCCACGTTACCAAGGTAGGCTTTGGGGTGCAAATTAGGTTCTCTCTCTCATTCTCTCTCACTCTCTATCTCTCTCTCTCTTAGGACCTCAGCACTCCAGTCTCCTAATCATGCTGAGACATCTCACACTGAGATGAAGACACTCAGCGTAGCTCTCCCAGAATCCCACATGGGCAAGATGACCACTTTGGAGCATGAGTTTCTCCCTGTCCACCTTTCCCTTCCTCTGATCCATCTTTTCCTTCTCATCATCCCCTGGAACACAAGAGGAAGGTTTACTTTTACCTCTTCTTTATCACATCCTTTTTCTACCACAGAGTAGGAAGTTTCTTGGCATAGTTTTAAAGGCAAAGGAGGAAAAGCTATATGATTTGGCTTGCCAAGTCTAGCTCATGATATGGTAAGTGGGAGCCAAAGGGATGTAGAAAATCTCTTTCACTTTGACAGTTTCTCATTGCAAAATCCTACTTTACATGTCAGAAGCTGTTACTTCTTTCATTCCTAATTACCACCTTTCCCCCAAAAGGCACCCAGATGGATGCTTTTAGCTCTTTAAAGAGAAGTCATGACTAGGAAAAGCAAAAGAGAAAACCATGTGAATTATTCAAAGTTTTGTTGCTGTTACATTGATGCTTTATATTTGTCAGGGCTCAAGTTGAATACTATTTCAGAAAACCAGATTTGTTTCCACTTTTAGGTCTATTATCTTCTTAGATAACATGGTGGAGAGCATCTAGGACATGCACGACACGAAGGTTGACATTCACTTGTAAACAGCCGTTAACTTTAAGTATGTGTGTACTTGGGAGATTAGGGGGCAGCCAGAGGTGCTGAGGACTATCTAAGACTAGGAAAGAGAAATAAATTAGTCTTCTTCAAACTACCTATCAATACAAGCTAGGCAATAGGAATCCTTGTCATATTTATCACCCATCCTTAATCTCTGATCAAAAGAAGTCTCATTTGCATCGTCATGATTCCCCGTGCCATCTGTCTGTGGCCAGATTCTGGGATACACAACTTTAGGACAATGAGCTGCTGCTCTGTGGCATTCAGCATCTCAGAAGGAGATACCACCTCTTCCCTTGGTTGACAGCCCCCTGGGAAGATTAGGAGCGCTATTCTAGTAGGATCCTTAACTTACAAAATTAATGCTGCTCCTGCTCTTCAGGGTTTTAAGAAATGGAAACCACTTCATATATACCGAGCAGCTTATCAAATCCTATCCAGGGTAGAGTTTTGTAGAATCTCCTGGAGGAGATTTCAAACCAATCTCCAACTCCATCAGGACTTACCAAGATTTGGGAGATGAACTGATTTCTCCAACCAGAGAGAAAAGCCACATCTACTGCTTCTATTCTATTACTGTGCTGGCACCTGGGGCTAGCAGAGATATCCTGATAAGAAAGCACTTTGATAGCATCATGCCCTGTAGAGTGATACTCTGAGAGTTACAACCTTTTTGGCAGAAGATATTATCTCCCTTATATATCTCCCCAGGACTTTAAAATCCTTTTAAAACTCAGAATCATATTGATATAAACTTTATGGGAAAATCTGAACTCTTAGATTGATTATCCAGTCAAGAGGAGAGCAGCAAATATTTTAGAACCATTTTGGGCAAAGGGAGAAACAGCATTCTAGGGACCACTACTGTATTACTCACCGCTCTCTGCAATTTGAGCACAAAGCCAGTGAGGCTAACGTTGCATGTTCAGATCCCCAGGGTACAGTTGTCTTGACTCTGTTTCGTGGCCTTATGTGAGCATTCCAACCTCAAGCTGCTCCTGGTCATGGAGAAAGCAAATAACTGACTGGAATGATGTCTCAAAGCTCTTTAAAGTTTATTTAATATTATAATATAATTTTGGAACCAGATATTAAATAAACTTTTCCTATTATCTCAAAGTTTCAGCAGAAGCTTCAACGGCCAGAAATAATACAATAGGTTCCAAGTACGCTTACATCCTAAAGAAAATGCTAGGCTACCTCAGGATGGCCCCGTTCTGCTGCCGTCAGCCCATGACCCACTCATAGACTCTCTCAGAGGATGCGAAGCATTAGAGTTTGAAAAGACTTGGAAAGAGGGGCAGGGTGCTGTGCATTTCTTCTTCCTGCTCCAAGAGGGAGGGATGCAGAAGGGAGAGACTTAACTGACTTTATCTGAAGACAGGTGAAAATAGGCTTCAATGGAGCCATTTGGAGAACTTGGCATATATCCCTGGAGTCGGAGGGACACGAAGATTGACTCACACCTGAAAAATCTGAAGTTGATTGGCTGCACTGGGTCTGACACGGTAAAAAGCGCTTCAGCAGGTCAAGAGCACAGACATATTTCCCCTGGGCCAGGGGTGGACGCTGCAGATTAAACCTGGCATGGGTTTTGTTGTTGTCTTGAAATGGGCCATGCCCAAGAGGACCTCCTGATAAGGGTGAGGCACACAGCAGGAAGAAGCTGCAGATGAACCTTCAGATCCAGAAGCGGAGGCAGGGGAGCCTGACGAGTCATCACCTACATCAAGGGAAGTGGAGACCACTGATCCAAGATGTCGGAAGGTGTCATGGGTGCAAAAGTTGGGGCTTCACCAAAGAACCCAAAATGGTGCCCCAGAGAGAAAGAGCCATTTGGAAACTAGCACACCCAGATTACAACTGTACTGGTCAAACAGGACTGTTCCTGTCCCTTATGCTTCTCCTTCACCCCTGCTCCAAACCTGTAGGGGGTTCTAACTTGCAGCCAGCAGGCGGGGGAAAGGATAACCTGAGACAGAGAGAAGAACCTGAGACAGGACCCCTGCAGGTCTTGATTCTAATTCCACTGGAGCAGAAAGGAGGGAGAAGAAACGTTCTCAATTGAGTGAGAGTTTAGAGTTTTGATATTTCACTGAACTAGATTATTTAAGACCTGGAAAAAAACCCCAGAACATTCCTTTATTACCTGAGAATGGCAAGAAAAGCTATGAGATCTGCCAAAGATATTATCCAAGGGACAGAAAAGAACAAGCAGAGGGGATTTGCAAGGGCAGTGGGGAGAAAAAATTTTTGTCGTTTTCTGCTTGCCCCTCATGGAGTCTAGATAGTTTAATAAACTGGTTATAATTTTATATTTGGAAAATACAAGCCCCTATTGTTTTTCTAAAACAAACTACAGAAAGAGTTGAGATACTTATGTTTATTAAAAGGAGGCATAATATAGAGAATCACTAAACACTCTTCTTATAGAGAGAATATATAATACAAATACATAATAGTTGTATTTATTTCCCAAATTGCTTTCTACAATACAGGTATCATATGTTTAAAACAAACAAACAATAATTCAGCTCTCAGCTGCCAGCATTTGGGGATGATGATAATCTAGGAGTAGGATAGAATAATGATAATGATAACACAGTTATGACTTTTTTGCTTTTTGTAATATCCTCAAGTCAAGGGGTGTTTCCCGTTTAGGCAGATGCTCAAAGGAAAGGACAGTCTTTTAATTCTCTTTGCATGGAAGAGTGTTTTGCATAGAATTTTATCTTCTTTTCAGAACACTTTCCTATAAATCATTTTATTTTGCTCCATAACAACCGTGTGAAATCCATCTATAAACTGATACTTTTGAAAGAAAGGGAAGTGGAGTGGGTGTTATCATTCATATTTTTCAGATGAGAAAACTAAAGTTAAGTGAGTTGCCCAGGGTCCACCAGATGGTTAGTATAAATTTCTTGAAGGTAGCTATAGAGTCTTAAAAATCATCATAATCCCAGCACATGGCACAGGGCCTAATACAGGAGAGGTTCTCATCAGAGGTTTGTTGAATGAACAAACAAATTTATAATATAGGGACAGAGAAGGAATTGGGACCCAGCTCAGCCTACTTCTAGCTTAGTGTTCTTCCTGCTCACCAGTGTCTGGACACACAACTTATATAGAACTTACATAGATCAGAGTTTGGCTGCAGATTTTAATGTTCTACACTTTTGGTGACCAGAGGGTTGTTTAAGGGACATCCTATAAATAATGGCAAACAGGGCTGGGTAGATACTGAGGTCATCTCTCCAGTATTGCAAGGTGGACAGAGAGAACTGAAGTACCGGGGACTTGTTGGCCTGGCCTCACCCAAAGCTGCTTGGCCTGTTTCAGGGTGGGCGGGATGGTGTTAGGGAAGCTCGTGCCTGTGGAGGGCAGGGGGACCTGTGAGCATGCCTGTATGAATCCCTGTATTTGAATTGGTTGGACTTCTTTCACTATTTACTTATTTTCTTCATTTGGTAAATGAAGTTTACCAAATTGAGTATACACTGAATACCAGACACTGCTTAGGAGAAGGTGAACCTTCTGCAATTAGTAAATTTTTCTTCCCTGGATACCCCACCATTCTCATCGTCTCTGACTTACTTTTGGCCAGAGAAGATGGGGCTGGAGGTCAGAGACACAGGTCCTAGTCCCATTTCTGTCACCAGCTTCCTGTGAGATCGTGAGTCAGCCACTGTGCTGGATTTCTTTGAATATCCCCTGCAGATGTACTGTCTACTCTCTTCCACCTTGCTCCTTGCCCTGGGAGGCTACCTGGTGAACTGCATCAGGGGGCCCCTTTCCCTCTTGCTTCAGTTGAATTCAGCAAAAGCAGGGCACTGGCTGGAGATAGGAGGGAGGACAGTGAGGTCAGGAGGTTAGCTGGGTCCTCTGATTAGAGCCTTACCCAACTGCAGTCAAGATGTGGTCTCATCTGGAGGCTTGACTGAAGAAGAATTGCTTCCAAGCTCACTTAGATTGTTGGCAGAATTCATTTTCTTGCAGTGGTAGGACTGAGGGACCCAGCTACTTGCTGCAACTAGAGGCTATCCTCAGCTCCTAGAGACCATATAGTTCCTAGAGGCTGCCCACAGTTCCTTTCCTTGTGGACCTCCAAATATGGCTGCGTAATTCATCAAGCCAGCAAGAAGAGTCTCTGGAGGGAGTGTGTTAGCAAGACAGGGTCTTATATAATGTCACATAATCACAGAAGTGACATCACATCACCTTGGCCTCATGCTATTAGAAGCAAGTCACAGATCTTGTCCACACTCAGTGGGAGGGGATTATACAGGGGCATGAACACTGTGAGGTGGGATCATGAGGGGCATCCTAGAGAATCTGTCTGCCACATTTGGGAGAGAAGGTAAGTCCTGCTGAGGGCTTGGATGTTGAATATGGTCAAGATTCAAAGGTTGGGGGTAAGCAGTATCATCCTAGGAGAAGGAACGAGATAGGAAAGAAAGTGGAAAAAGGAGCTGGCAAGATAAAAAGAGGCAGCAATTAGGCAAAGCCAGTGAATATCCATGGTAGTAGACCGACCAAAGGGTCTTTTAAGAATGAGAGTGCTGGGGCCGGCCCAGTGGTGTAGTAATTAAGTTCACGTGCTCCACTTCAGCAGCCTGGGGTTCACAGGCCTGGATCCTGAGCGCGGACATACTCACTGCTCATCAAGCCATGCTGTGACAGCGTCCCATATACACAGTGGAGGAGGATGGGCACGGATATTAGCTCAGAGCCAATCTTCCTCAGCAAAAAGAGGAGGATTGGCAACAGATGTTAGCTCAGGGCCAATCTTCCTCACCAAAAAAAAAAAAAAAAGGAATGACAGTGCCTATGTTACCTGAGTGTAAACCTTCCCTGTCTCCCCTGAAATCTTCAATAGAATCTACTTTATTCTGGAATGTTGGGTGTGAGTGATTTTGTTTTTGATGTTGTGGAAACTGAAGAAGGTCCCAAGTTTGACACAAGAGGTAATGAGGTGTGGGGCTAGAGCAGCTCAAGAAGAGATGGAGACTGGAGCTGAGGGGTCCTGAGGTAGAGAGGCCTTTAAACTTCCCTTGGCCTGGAAAGTGGCAGGAGATTTGAGAGGCTGGGAATGCCTCCAGCCATAATTGGTGTTGCCTGTAAAAATGAGAGATTTAAATAAGATTATCTCTAAATTGGTGAGGGAAAGAGATAGAGATAGAGACAGAGATAAGATAGAGATGAGAGAGAGAGAGAGAGAGAGAGAGAGGGAGTTGGGTCAGGGAAGAGAGTGTGTTTGTTAAGCCTAGGATGACCATATGTCTTGGTTGCCGGGATCAGTCCCAGTTTAAACAACAAATTATTCAGTCACTGAGTTAAGGCCCTCCCATGTGCAAGAGTCTGCAGAGTCAAAAGAGAGATTAAGCAAGAGAATTCTCTCTATGTGTTTCTGTAAGATCCTAACCACAAATGTTACTAGGTAAGTATTGTTCTTCCTGTTTGACAAATTTCAAAAGTGAGGCTCAGAGGTGTTAAGAGATTTGCTTAAGGTCACACTGCTGTTAAGTGGCAGAGCGAAGATTCAAGTCCATACCTTTCTCATCCTAAAGCTTATCTTCATTTCATTCTTTTTTCATCCTGATGTATGAGAGAATTTGGGGATATAAGCAATACAATATTATTCTGAGCCTAGTTAAATTGTATACTGCTTATTTCCCCATAACATATCCCTAAGTTAGTAAGTAAGGAACTCTCCTAACTTCACACATCAATAATTTTAGTTTACAAGCAAATGGATTATGGTTTGAATTAATTAGGAAGATTTTGGTTGCAAATAACAGAATATCTAACTAAACATGGCTAAACATAGTAGGGGTCTATTATCTAACATAAAAAGAAGTTTAGAGGTGGGCGTTTCCAGAAAGTTTATGATCCTTGAGCTCTTGGCCAGCAAGGCTGTAATTCTCTTGGCTTTTTCCTCGTGGTCACAAGGTAGCTGCCGCTGTTAAACATTACACCCTCATCCGACAACATCAGCAAAAGGAAAGAATTTTCTTCTCACATGACTCTTTTATCAAGGAAGAAAATCTTTTTAATAACCCTCAGCTGATTTTCCCTTATAATTAATTGACTCCCATTGTAATGTAATGTAATTGACCCCCATTACCAATGTAAGTAAAGGGAAATGGGAATACCATGATTGGCTTAGGCCAATTACGATTCATTCCCAGAGGCAGACTCGACCTTTCCTGAGCATATTGCTACCTGATACTTGAACAAATCTGACATTTTAGCAGCGGTGGAGAAGGGAAGAAAAGCAGTTGGATCCACAGTGTCTGCTACGGGATTCTGTGCCAAGGCTCATGGCAGTGGACCTGCATGGGCAGAGCCACTGTGCTGAGTCACTGTGCTTATGTGTTGGAGAAGATCCTCCTTAGTAACTAATGCCTCTCTGTCATCCCTGCCCCATGGCTTAATGCAAAAAGTTAGGTTCAAGTTTCTGATTTTGCATTTGTGAGAAATAACTGCCATTCTTTGGTACATGGTGTTTTAACATAAAACATATTATAGTTCCAAATTCTTACTACTTTGCTTCAAATGCTTTTGAAGAAAGAACAACATGAGTCATCTTTCACAGGATTGGAAAGCCGAATACCTTCCTTTGGAAACAGCACACAAATATATAACCAAAAATGGCAAGTACTCTCGTCATTATGTTTTGCGTTCCTGGTATCATAGTAACACAATAATATAATTATAACAGTAATGATGACGATGATGATGATGATAATAGCTACTATTTACTGAATGGTGCCAACCACTGGGCTGAGAATGTTTATATACAGATACATTTTTAATCCTCATAACAATTACATAAGATAAGGTTAAATATCCTCATTTTACAGACAAGAGAACTAGGAGTTAGAGAGGTTGTAGGACTTGCCCAATTTTACATGGCAGGGAGCTAGACTTTGAATGCTGTCGACTGACTCAGCATGAGCCTGCTGAATGACTGTGGTGTGCTGCTCTCCCTAAGCTCATGACCTCACCTGCTACAGATGAAGAACCAGGGAAAGGGAATGGGAGGAGAGATGTTTTCTAATGGCTGAAACTGACCACCATGGGAGAGGAATTCAAAATTTATTTGTGAGAAGACAAATCCTGAGTTACAGTTTTAGAGAAGCATTATTGTATTGTCAAGTTTACTCAGGGTCAAATCCAAGCTTTACCACTTACTAGCTGCAGGACCCTGGGCAAATTATTTCAGCTGTCACTGCTTCAGTGTCTTCATGTGTAAATAGGGATAACAATAGTGCCCCACTTCACAGCGCTACAGGGAAGATTAAATGAGAATGAGTATAAAGCACTTAAAACAGTGGCTGAAACTTAATGGGTCAGTAAGAGGATGTGGAAATAATGTGGGCTTCAGGTCAGATGGGCTTGTGTTTGAATCCTGACTCTGCTACTAAACAGCTGTATGACCTGGGCCAAAATGCTAGACTCTCTGTGCCTAATACATGGTTTGTATTAATAAATGGGTTTTAAGAATATGACCTGTTTTAATATTAGTCTACAACATTACCCTTTCCCCTATAATCATTTCTTCCTATTTTTATAGGTCTAGTTGATAACAAGTGACTTATTAAAGTCAGGTTGATGTTGCTTTGAGTATAACGACTCAGACTCCTCTACCTTAAAGATAACTAGACCTCAGTGTAATATCCCAAATTAATGGCTGGCCAAAGGAGCTCCACAAGTAAAACATTTAGTACTAAAAGAAGGGGGAATGTTAGGGAAGGTGGCAACAGTTATCCACTAGGTGTTTTTTTCCTCTGAATTTCTCAGCAAAAGAATCCGGATACTGAGTAGGAGGCAAAGATATGGATTAGTTACTATTGCTGCCTGCAATAAATACCTTGAAGCAGAAATGCTGCTGCTGCAGTACATTTGGGCAATCCCCCAAGTGTCCCAATGCTTTCTTCTTCCAAAATTATTCTTCTTCCCTATCTTTAATATATGTATCATAGTATATGATTTCTTTAGGGCCCTATTCTTGGCCAGATGCTACAGAAGTGGGAAATCTGATAAATGATTTCACCCATGGGTGTCAGCGATCTCTAACTGCAATTCACAGTGAGTGAACAGAAAGAAATGCAACTTACAAAATAAACTAAAGAAATGCATTTCTAACAAGAGTGTAGTCTGGGAGAGATTTGAGAGTAGGAGACTCTCTAAGGCCCCTCACATCTCTTGTGGTCTGCTCTCTCCATCAGAAAGGTCCTAGATGCCTTGGTGGACTAGACTTTAGTATAGGCACCGAGTTATGCCCCGAGCAAGCTAAGTGCAAGGTAGGACTGGAGTGCAAAGGTTCACTTCCTTTGGGTTTATGTCTTCATTTGGGGCAGGGTCTTTTCCTTAGACACAAACCAAAACAATATCTTTCAACCTGAATAATATGAGCAGTTATGGCTATGATCTTAACTTACAATTATTTTTTCTTTTCTGTTAGCTAAGGTTAGGCCTGCTCAGTGGTGAAGGCAGAAAGTTGTAATTTTATGAAATTTTTATCATAACAGAACCAAACTCCAAATAACTCAAGCCAAAAGAAAAATTACTGTCTTGAAATTGCTAAAGCCATTGCCCTGATGTCCACTTCTCTCTGAGCTTTATGGAAATGGACTAAACATATTTCCACTTTGGTAAGCATCATAGGTTCAGATGAGGATTTACAGGAATCATGATTTGCTGAGCTGTCATTCTGCTTTTTGGGATAAAATGGTAATCAATTTTAAAGCCTAAGACTTTTTACAATGAAACTGATAGGCCAAAAGCAATTTTCGGCTTTTCACAAAGATCCAAGGAGTAGAACTCGCTACCATACTATTAAACGTTTCTTGGCAGCAGCTTGCTAGATGTGCCTGAGAGCTCTTGGCAGAAGCTATAATGGAATCGTCCTTCTTCCCTCTATCACCCCAGGAATTCACAGTCAATTTACTATACTTTCTGAGAAAGGCAATTCTCAGTCTTAAGGGACATCAAAATGAAAAGCACACCAAATGAAGTGTTTAATTTTATCAACCCAAGGATTAAAAGTGGAAAGTCTTTTTCTCCTTAGGGCTTATAATAGCAAAATAGCCTTCTGTTAGAGAGACTTGATTACACGAGCACTTACAAAATAGACTACTGGCATAGATAATGTGTCATTTAAAATTTTAGTAGAGAAAAACATGGAAATATAAACCTGTTCGATTCATTCCTTATGGGACCACATGCATTATTTTATTGTAATAAATAGATCCTACAAATGTGTCAATATGATAGAAGTTTATTTCTTTCTTTTTTTTTTCAGTTAATAGACTATTTTTTAGAGGAGTGTTAGGTTTACAGAAAAGTAGAGAAGGAAGTACAGAGTTCTTATATACCCACTCGCCCTCCTCCACCTCTCCCTTCTTCACAATTTCTCCTATTATTAAAGTCTTGCACTAGTGTGGTAAATTTGTTACAATTGATGAGCCAATATTTATCCATTATTATTAACTAAACCCCATAGTTTACATCAGGTTTCCCTCTTTGTGTTGTACATTCTGTGGGTTTGAACAAACACATAATGACATGTATCCACAATTACAGTATCATACAGAATAGTTTCATTGTCCTAAAAATCCCTATTCATCCCTCTCTCCCTCCTAACCCCTAACAACTACTGAATTTTTTCTGTCTCCATAGTTTTGACTTTTCCAGAATGCTGTATAATTGGAATTTGTGTGTACCCTTTTTAGACTGGCTTCTTTCACTTAGCAATATGCGTTTAAAGTTCTTCCATGTCTTTTCATGACTTGACAGTTTATTTTTATTGCTGGATAATATTTTATTGTAAGGATGTACAACAGTTTGTTTATCCACTCTCCTGCTAAAGGACATCTTGATTGCTTTCAAGTGTTGGCAGTTATGAATAAAGATGCTGGAAACATTTGTATGCAGATTTTTGTGTGGACGTAAGTTTTCAACTCATTTGGATAAACACCAAGGAGCATGAGTGCTTGGTCATATGTAAGATAAGTTTAATTTTATAAGGAACTGCCAAATTGTCTTCCAAAGTGACTGTAATGTTTTACATTCCCACTGACAATAATGAAAGTTCCTGTTGCTCCACATACTTCCCAGCATTTGGTGTTGTCTGTGTTTTGGATTTTAGCCATTCTAATAGGTATGTAGCGCTATCTCGTTGTCATTTTAATTTGTCCACATGCGTTTTAAAGTGTCTTAAAACATATTGCTACCTCCTGATCTGGGGTTCTTAACCTGGAGTTGAGAGATAGAATTTAGGACCTTCATGAAATTGTATGTAAAACTGTATATGCTTTTTCTGGAACGTGGGATTTATTTTTATTGTTAGAATCTCAAAGAGGTTTATCAACCACAAAGATGAAGAGCCTCCATTTTAGAGCATTTTATTATTATTATTTTTAATTTAAATAGTTTTTACAGTTTTGAACAAAAATTCTGAACAGATTCCATGCGTTTTAAAAGGTTACACTAGGGGCAATTACGTTCATGATCATCCAACGCATCTTTGCAGCATCTTTAATGTGACAAGCACAGTATTAGGCACTGGAGATGTAGAGCTCAAGACCACATGATCTCTGTTCTTAAGAAATTCAGGCTAGTGTAACTCTTGTTATCAGCCAACAATCATAGAGGAAGACCCAAAGACCTCTCTGTCATTTTGAAGATTAACGTGGGGTGCTCAGTCCTGGTTGTGCCAGTAGATGTCATTGTAGTGTAGGCCAGCTAACTGATCAGGAACCTGAAGGCATGGAATTCAGAAATGTCTTTTTTTTTTTTTGTCTTGATGCATGATGTATATACATGTAGGCATCAAGTAGATTTTTTTCTCTTACTGACACAGACAAAGAACTACCATGAGTATAAAATTTTGGTTATTTTAAAAGTTAAAGGAGATTTTGAAGACTAACTAGAAAATAATTCTGCAAAAGGAATATGTATAACCAACAATATTATAACTCCTAATATATGATGTAGCTGGCAGCTTGAGTCTATTAAGATTTCAACATGATCTTGAGGTTTATTAAAGCCTTTGTGTAAAAAAAAAAATTAACAATAACCATTACTCATATTTAATAACATCTGTCTTTTTCCTATAAAACTCAAAGACAAATTGAATGCTTCTAGTAGCAGTGAAAGATTTCAATTTTAGCATTTATGACATATATGTTGTTTCAGAGAGTATTCTATTCTGAAATGAGAAGAATGTTGTTGAAGTAAAAATCAAAAGCCCTGTTTTAATTTTTAAAGTGCTCATTCATTTATTAAATACATTATGCTAATGCCCAAAATTTTCAAAGCCTTGTACTAGCATTGTGAATACAGAGATGAATAAGTTATATGCCCTGTCCGTACAGAGATTATACTCTAGTGAGAAAGAATTTTATTTTTGTATTCTCTTGGAAACAAAAATTAGGGTAGAAATTACATAGACCCAGATTCAGTTGGATTTAACATGTGTTTTTTGGCTAGCCTCAAGCCAATAAGAGACCAGTGAGGTACCTAATATACAATTGCACTAAGGCTTAGAATTTTTTCTTTAATACTAGGGGGCTGGGGCTTTGGATCCAGTTACTGAACCAATGAGTATGTCTAGCTTACTGCTTGGCATTCACATCCTAAATAAACTTTGTCAATGTGCAGTCTTTTTCATATAGGGAATCACTTAGAAGAGGCTATTTTGTGTTTAAATGTTCATCAAGTAAGTGAGTGAAAATTGAAAAGCTGTCTTATTTGTACCAGGAGAGTTGGCACGGAAAACTCATTTTATGAGGCCAGCATTATCCTGATACTGAAACCAGACAAAACCATTACAAGAAAAGGAAACTACCAACCAATATCCTACATAAATTTAGAACCCCAAATTCCCAAAAAATATTAGCAAATCAAATCCATCAATGTATAAAAAGGATAATATATCCTGACCAAGAGGGTTTATCTCAGGAAGGCAAAGTGGCTCAATATTGAAACTAAATCAATGTAATTCACCATATCAATTGACTAAAGATGAAAAACTATATGATTATCCCAATAGATACAGAAAAAGCATTCAAAAAATTCAATATTCATTCATGATAAAAACTCTTATGCAGACTAGCAATAGAAAGGATCTTTGTCTTAATAAGGGACATCTATGAAAAACTTATAGCTAACATCATACTTAGTGATGAAAGACTGAATGCTTTTCCCTTACGGTAGGAAACAAGGGAGGATTGTACACTGTCATCACTGCTATTCAACATCTTACTGGAGGTAATAGCCAGTGCAATAAGGAAAGAAAAAAATGTAAAGAGACGCAATGAAGAAATAAAACTGTCTCTACTTACAGATGACGTGATTGTCTATGTAAGAGATCCAAAAGAAATGTACAAAAAAGTTACTGGAATTAATAAGTGAATTTGGCGAGGTTGTAGGTTACGTTCTCAATACACAAAAATTGATTGTATTTATATATATTAGCAATGAACAATTGGAAATTGAAATAAAAAATGTGACTTCACAATAGCACTAAAACCATTAAACACTTATGTATAAATTGTATAATAGGAATCCATTTTTCACATAGGAGATTTTAAAACAGGACAAATTTAAATTAGAGAAAGATGTCAATAAAAAAAAAAATTCTGGATCCTATACTCCTCTCCCCCAATCAAGGACATATTTCTTTGCTTCTTCTCATTCAAATACTGAAATGGAATGGAATCTGAGACCTTGCAAACAGTGTTCAATTTATGCCTGAAATGTTTCACTAGTCATACTATGGTTACCTTAGAAATGAGATAAATAGAAAGTTGTTCCCTTTTGTGTTTCAAATAATTGTCTTGTTGCCTAGGAAGATAAGTTCTAACCTCAGGCTCTCTGTGAAAGGATACCACCTCTTCCTCTTTGTTAGTTCACTTCATTCTGCTTTGATATTTCCACTGAAATCTCAAAACTTGTTGTTCCAAGTTTTTTTGAAATGCCTACTTCTTCAGTATCTTGTACAATTATAACAATAGTTACCAAGTGTCTACTGTGTATCAAGCACTGCTAGGTGCTTTAGAGATATTAATTCTTTTAATTCTCATTATCCCAATGAGGTACAAGTTAGTCTCATCATTTTAAAGATGAAGAAGCAGCTCTGTGAGTCTAAGAATCTTGCCCCAGTCCCCCTAACTGGTAAGTGAAAAGAACCAGTATTTGTTCTTGGGTCTACCTAACTCCAAAGCCCTTGAAATGCCCATTATGTTACACTGATTAGATCTATCTATCTGTATATACACAAACAAAACATTTTAATGGAAAATTTTAAGCATAAACAAAAGGAGAGCAGATAGTCTAATGAACCTCTATGTATCGGTCACCCAGCTTCTCCAATTGTTAACACACAGCTGATCTTGTTTCCTTTATTTATTTATTTTTTTTCCCCCAAAGCCCCAGTAGATAGTTGTATGTCATAGCTGCACATCCTTCTAGTTGCTGTATGTGGGACGCGGCCTCAGCATGGCCGGACAAGCGGTGCGTCGGTGCACGCCCGGGATCCGAACCCAGGCCGCCAGCAGCGGAGCGCGCGCACTTAACCGCTAAGCCACAGGCCGGCCCTGATCTTGTTTCCTTTACCCACCTACTTTTTC
The DNA here is from genome assembly GCF_057802395.1 of Ceratotherium simum simum. Classification (NCBI taxonomy): domain Eukaryota; kingdom Metazoa; phylum Chordata; class Mammalia; order Perissodactyla; family Rhinocerotidae; genus Ceratotherium; species Ceratotherium simum. The sequence goes on along the minus strand of NC_141900.1, from coordinate 55,893,348 downwards.
TCCACTCCCTCCCTCTACCACTGAATTATTTTGTAGCAAATCCCAGACATCATATCATTCTATCTGTAAATATTTTTGCTTGTAGCTTTAAAATATAAATATTCTTAAAAAAACCCTAACCATAATACCATTATTACACCAAAAGAAATAAGCAATACGTTTCTTAATATCGTCAAATATATAGTCAGTATTTGTATTTTCCTGATTGTCTTATACATTCTTTTTAACAGTTGGTTGTTTGAATTAGGATGATTGGAGATAATTTTTACTTGAGGTACATTGTTTAAATTAGTTAAAACCCTACCTGATTTTGGTTTATCTATCATTGCATCTACACACACAGGAGCTAGGACAAACTCAATGACAAATTTTAAATGAACTACTGAGTCAGTGAGTGACCTGTGGGTTTCTACTTCTGATATAGACCAGGACAAACATGGCCAGAAGTCAATCCCATTTGTGATCTGTGTGAAATGAATGATCACTTTGGCACCTTAAACATTGTACAAAATTTCACAATGTTTGACCACCTTTGACAAATCAAATTATCTTGGCTTTCTCTGCTAACTGCTTCAGAATCAACATGAAGAATTAAATGAGCACAGAATTTGAATGTAGATCTTCTATCAGATTAAAATGTCACAAAATAAAAATATAAGAGATGTATATATTTAGTTTCTACACAAGATCTAGTAATATCTAGGTATCAGAATGGTGTTCATGTTTTTGGAGTAGGTGATGTTTGTCTCTAGTGCACTCCCTCTCCTTGTCCTTCTTCCCCAGCTCCCTTCTGGCTGGAGTCCATGTGTCCCCACGTCTTCCTAGAGACTTCTACTACAGCACTTAACTTTGGCCTGGTTTGACCCCAAATTCAGCCGTTTTCTAAAATTGCCCATCCTTTACTTCATCCTCTAACCAAAACCCCTTTACCCAAGGACAAGTAAATGTAGTGGAAATCCTTGGGCTTTGGAGTCAGACATACAGAGTAGAATCCCATCTCCACCACTCTGTGACCATGGTCAAGTTGGTTAACTTCTCTAAGCATTGGTTTACTGACATAAAATGATGAGATTAACCATTGGGTTGTTGCAAGGCTTAGCATTTATGTACCTTTCAACTTTCAGGTAGCACGTTCATCCAAGCTCTCGTTTATATGATGAATCACAAAGATTAGCTCAGTTCCCAAGCCCTGGAAGGGGGCTCAGTGGGTACAAAGACTAGTGGTGGAGGCTCAGAGGTGGCCAGAGAGAGAACATGCTGTCAACCAGTCTGTCTTTGTTTTCTTTTCTTTTGTTTTAAATAAAGACCAAGATTCATATGCCACTTGCCCACAACTACTTTCCAAATCACCAAAGCCAAGTAAGTAAAACTGCCTTCCCTTACTCCACATGCCCCTTTCAGGCCATATATTGCCCTTTCATGACTGGCAGTCCCTTTTCAGTTCCCTTGGGATGGTCCCTGAGGCCTGATTTGGAGGCAGGGGGACAGCAGGGAGGGGAGCACATGGTATGGTTTGCTTCTTTCCACCACTTATTAGAAAAGGCCCTGCTTAGAGCTATTCATACCGGGAATTGGGGGAGAACAATCTTCTAAATATCCACAGTTATTGGTGTTTCATAGCATGGCTATGGGCAAGTAGAGATTGATCCAGGACTGCCTGGGTGGAGTTGCTTATTGGACAATTCAGCAGATTGTTCTGGGGTCTTACCTGTCCATTTGCAAGAAGCCTTCTTCTGGCAGCCAGTAAGTGAGACAACAAAGCTCTCTAGTGTCTGAGCGGCAGATTTTAAAATGGTGCTCTGGGAAGCCCCGGGGTTCTGATGATGATGAAGAAATGATAAGAGAGCAGAAGCAGCTTGAGGCACCCCACTTCTATTCTACGAGTTCTGCTTTGTTCAGTTTCATTTGTTGAGTCTGAAGGAAATGTCATTTGGAAAAAGAACAAAGAGCTTTGCTATTACACACACACACACACACACACACACACACACGCCACTGTCTTGGATATTCTGCTCAAGAGGAAATTGAAGAGGGTTACCGGGGAGAGGGAGCAGGCAGGGAGCAAGCAGCCAGGCCCTCAAACTTGTCTAATGAGACTATATTACTAGGAGTAGGTGTTCCCGGTAAAGTTAAGAAAATATGTGTGTTCACGTTCATGTGTGGTTGGTAGAACCTTTTGGATGAATGCTTCTCAACTCTACTTGCACATTGTAACCACCTGAGGAGCTTAAAAAAAATACTGGTGCTTGGGTTTCACCCTACAGAGTCTCAAGATCCTTGGTTATTAGCCCAGTTCTAGTGGCTAGTAATTAAAAACATATATCCATATTGTAACATTAGAACAGTTATATATTATATTAATATACATATATAAAATAAATTTATATTATATATAAAAATTTTATAGGGAGACTTGGCACAATTATAGAGTTGAATTATTAAGAATAACTATCAATAATGACATTTTTGGATATTTTCTCAATTTTATATTCTTCTCTGCTCATGAAGACAGAAGATAAATGGCCATAGGCTTTCTTGGCATTGTGTTAGATAAAGAGAGGCTATAAAACAAACTTTTATCATTTTGTGTTTTCTGTATCAACCAGAGGGATAATAACATACATTCATCTTCACGATCTAGTACTGTCTCCTGGTTACAATAAAAGACATTTTAGAGAGTTATTCTCTGGATGAATTATCCGATGTCAAACACTTCCTTCAAAATACGACTATAAGGGGTATTGGTCATGGCCTTGGAAAACACACAGCTGTAAATGTCCACTCTGCTTGAATAATATTGCAAGAAAGTATAAGCATTAAATAACTTCAGAAGCCAGTCATTATAGATTTACTGCTGAAGTCTCTGTTATTCTTCAAGATGACAAAATTAAACAGCCTACAACCAACTATAACATTAAAATTTAAAGCAAACATAGGAGCTCCTTAGTTTTCAAGTGTTTGAAAGGGCTGTGTTTCCTAATTTTGTTACTTTTCACTATTAAAAATGATGTAATGAAAGAGCCATAAAACAATTTGTCCTAAATAATCCTTTAAACTCTATGGAAGTAAATCATGAAATATTTACAACACACACTCTTATGAGCTTGGGGGGTAAAATTATTCCCCCCTTGATGTAGCTTCTTCAACGGAAGCATTCTTTCCTTGGCTGCCATGGCCTTTGTTGTCAGGAGCCAAATAGCTTACCCAAAGCTCTGTCTGTGGGTGCTCTTGCCCCACTATTGTAGGGGAGCCTGTGAAAGGAGAGAGTGGACTCCTTACCCGATAGAGACTGTTCTACTTCGAGATTAACACAGCTTAAGAAGAATACTTCTGAAATTGGGAAATGGTCTTCCAAATTCAAATGTAGACCCACATACCCCACTTGAAAAAACTCTAGGAAGAGATCTTTAGGAGAACATGGATATGGGGGGACTGACAGAAGGTCTAGGGTTATTCTTGTCCTGGACAAAGTTCTGTATCTGAGTTCTTATATCTAGAAAAGTTTTAGCCAAGAAGTTGCAGGTAGAATTTTTCCATTCCTGGTGCTACTTATAAGGTCACTTATGAATGAAAATACTTGGGGAAATAAATAAGTAAATAAATATTCTAAAATGTTTCTCCCTCATTTAGCAAATAACATTTCCCATGAGGCAAAGGGAAGGGGAATGAACATTTATTGAATACCTATTATAGTCCAGGTGCTGTGCTAAGCACTATTGTGTTTTATCTCCTATAATCCTTACAAATGCCATGCAAAATGTTGTTTTATACACTGAAAATCAAAGTTTCAAAGAAGCTAAGTAACTTTCCCAAAGTCATAGATCAGGAGAGTGGTGAAGCCAAGATTCAAATTATAGCCTGAATTCAAAGTCCACTTTCTTTTCATTATACTGAGCTGTGTCTTTCCTAAAAAGCATAATGAGCTAAACCATATGAAACCAAATGAGTTATAGAATCATGAAGAGTTAGTTTGATGGGGATGGAAGAGAATTGGCCAGTATAGAGCAATGGCTTAGTAAATGGACTGTGGAGTCAGACAGACCTGAATCCCAGATGCTTCACTCACTTGCCCACTGAGTTTGGGCAAGTTATATACTTCATAGGGGCTATTCTAAGTGTTAGATGATAGTGTGCTAAGTAAGATCCTCAGCAGTGCACGACACATAGTAGGTGCTCAATAAATGCTAGCTACAATTGTTTTCATTTTCAGGAATTTATAGAGTCTCTGTTCCAACACCCGTAGGAAGTAAAAGCTGGGGTTCAGAGAGTCTAAGTAAATTTCTCGAAGAGGTGGAGTTAATTAATGACAGAATTAGAGTTGGAACTCAGCCCTATGGAGCGCTGATAGAGTCTCACTGTCTTTTTAAGACATAGTACACTCACCAGAGGATTTCAAGAGAGATTTTGAGATAGTCATCTTAACGATGACCATGTTTTGCAAACTCCATGGAATGAAATTTTTGAAACCAGTGCTGTCAGTATCTCAAAATACATGACTTCCTCTCCCTCCTTCCTAACATAACCCTGATTTGGTCCAGATGTCCACTCCTTCCCCATCTGCAGGGGTGGATTCTGTTTAGTCTAAAGCAGTGGTCCTCAAACTTTAGAATACATGGAAGACTTGTTAAAACCCAGATTTCTGGACCCTACCCACAGCATTTCTGATTCAGTAGAGAGGGAGTGAGGCCCAAGAAGTTGAATTTCTAACAGATTTCCAGGTTCTCAGAAGCCTAAGCTGCAGTTTGAGAATCACTGGTTTAGGACAATCAATGTCATTCCTATGTTCTGGGGATGGTCAAGTGTAGTAACTTGGTGCAATCTGACTAAAGGCCAGGATTCATAGTCCTTGGTTGGAAGATTTACTCTCTCCTGTTGTAGACAGATAATGAACAATTGTTGGTTGCTGGCAGCCATCTTATTGCCATGAGGAGAGAACCAGCCTTAGTAAAAAGCCAGTGCTGTTGATGGCAGAGCAGAGAGAGGGATAGAGCCCAAGCTTTTGATGACATCACTGAGCCACTGAATCAGCCGAGCCTGAGGCTTGATCTTCCTCTGTACCTCCTGAAATGCAAGATTGTGCAAATTTCCTAGTTTAAGCTGGTTCAAATCAGAACTTCTGTTACTTTGGCCATGCTTAACTACCTAATGTCAGATAAATTCCTAAAACTCAATAAAATGAGAATAAATGTATTTGAAATAAATAATGTTTTTATTTAATGCCAGCTTTTCCTTTTCCAAATAACTGACAATTTTATCTTTCATTAATGAGATAATACATACATAAATAAAAATCTATTTCTGTACTTTAAATCACAGAAAGTGTTCAGTGAAATTATTCTTAATGCTTTCATGGTATACTGTGGGCAGGAAAAACAATTTTCCTTCAAAAGATTTGATGTGATTAGTTAGTAGTTGTCAGTGAGAAACATACTCCAGTACATTACTAAATTAGGAAACACTTTAAATTCTTAGACGAGATACATTCCCTCTGAGGAAGATGATCCACATAATCTTAGCAATTGCAGTCTGTTAGAGCCTCCATTCTATTTTATAAGTCTAGGTTGGAGCAGAAGTGACGTAAATTAATTCACCTCCTTTATGTTTTATGTTGCTATTGTAAGTAACTGCAACTATGATAAGGATATTAAAAATAAAAAAGCAAAACTCTGAAATAACATATTAGCTCTTCCTTCTAGCATCACAGAACTGGAATATATATATGTTTACTCAGTTCATTTCTTCCTTGTAGAAACATGCCATTCATTGTTTATGACTGTAAGCAAACATTTTTGTCTGTGATTCTGACACATGTTCATGTAAGACTTCTCTGTGTGAAAGGTCATTTTATTGTGGCATAATCATTTGGTTATCTTTTAGAAAATGAATGTTACTTAAGGATAGAGCCTATCTAAGTCTTTAAGTTGTTTTGAAGGGGGCCAATAACAAGCTTTGAGTTTTTCTGTTTCCTCTAAACCAAAGATCATGATGAATAACAATAATAGCATTTGTTGCTACTTGCTCTGTGTCAGGCATTGTGCTAAGTGCTTTACAGGGATTATCTCATTTCATTCAATCATTAATTCATTCAACAAACATTTTCGGAACACCTAACATTTGCCAGTCTGGTACTATAGACCATTTTCAGCTAGAATGTTTGTCAGGGTTGAAAAGAACAGGAGTCAGATTTTGGACCCCAGGGCAAGAGCCATATTGCTCAGGAGGTAGGAAATGGAGAAGATAGAGATCATGTTCTCTTCTTTTTATTCCCTGAGTTTCTACTCCCAGTATAATACCGTGTTTCTCAAAGTTTATTCCTTGATATTTGCACAAGAGAATGATAATAGATGTTACTTAAAAAGTTTCCACAACTAAAAATTTTGAGGGGAAACATGAGAATTCAACCATTAAACAGAATTCTTTACTACAGGAATTCTCAGTGCCTTTAATACACTCTGGGGCTCTCCAAGACGGTGCCACACTTTGCTCTATTTCCCAAACTCATTTGACAATAACACCCCCTCCTGTGTTAGAGTTCCATGGCACACACTTCAGAAAAGACTGATTCAAGCTATTCTGGCTTTTAAAAGTGTTTTCATTCCTTTCTCCACTTCAAAGCTCTCTAGTGCTCTAAAAGCTCCAGGTTTTATTCTCCACAATTGCAAACTTCCCCCTCCCTGCCAATCTTCTGTATCTTCAACACATCTGGTTTTCAGACCTCACAGACATTTCTAGTCAAATTCGAGATATCTATAATGGAAATTTAGCTTCTCATATCCCTTCGTTCCTGGATGATATAATGGCCTTGAACCACGATGACTGAAGGAGAAGGGAAGAAGAGGACCTAGGGAGGAAGGTTATAACCAGAAAGGGAAAAATGTAAATTTCAGTAAATAAATTAAACTTGGCATGGCCCTTCTGAAAAACTGCCAACTCCTGACTGAAACCAAGATGTATGAAAATTAAAGTCGTGGATCATGTTTATCCTGGATGCAAAATAAAAGGGAAAACTTGGAAACTGCCTGCTTAATCTGGTCATGTTTCAAAGTCAAGTCCAATAATTCTTGTTGGAGGAGGTGTGGAGAGGGAGGAAATAGTCTTTGGAACTTGAATCATGTAATTTGGCGTTTATGTTAGCCAAATAACTTAATCATTTCCCATCCTGGATTTCTTTTGTGTGAACTATGTAGCTGCATATTGTTGTGAATTACTGCACTGAGGAAGACCAGTCAGAAAATGACAGTGTAAGTAATAAAAAAAGGAAACCTCAACTCTGTATACATTTCCCTCCTCCAAATAAGTATATCCATCAGACCTCATCATTCTCTGGAAATGAGAAAAAGAGTAATAGTTAGCAACAAGTGGGGAGAGGGGGTACTTAGGGAGTTCTGTAATTCATAGCCTCTTTTTCGAAGAGGAAGTTTTTGTATGAGCCAGGATCCTGGTAGGAAATCAAATTCCCCACTCAAAATAGTTCAACGGAAGAGGTTTTAGTAAAGGGACCATTTACAGAGATGAGGGCAAGGTTAAGGGAGCCAGCAAGGATGTTGATGTACCCAGGGACTAGTGACAGTAGGAAGCTATTACCATTAGTAGGTCTGAAGGATCAAGGAGAGCAAAGGTCTTACCAGTTGGAGGAGGGGCCACCCCATAGAAGCTGGACTTGTGACACCGAAGCAGGAAAGAAATCTCTCTCTCGTTTTTTTTCTCTCTCTCTCATTTTTAGCCCTCAGTTCTGCAGGTATCTCCCACTGGCCAAACCCAGACAGAACCAGAGAGCAAAGGACCCCAGGGGATGCAATGTGAGTGGTGACAGCCTCATGTGGACCAGAACCAGCAAGGCTCTGGGGTGGGGGTGGGGGTGAAAATGAAGAATAACTAAGCCTCTTTTGCCACACTTCTAACCTCTGGGTAAAAACTTTGAGCAAAATCACAATATATCGATTAAGGGAACATTTTACTTCAGATCAGAGTCCAACCCTCTTATTTTATAGAGGAAACTGAGATCCACTGAGCTTGTTCAAAGTCACACATCTTACAAGATCACTGTGAGGTTTCATTCCAATCCTGACCTCGAGTTCCACAGTACATCTTTTCCACTCTCTCACTCTGCGTCTTTTAGACCCTCTGGGTCCACTCATTATCTCACTTCTGCCTCAAAATTCAGTTTCTCAGATCTCCTGTGTCTCCTAGAGCAGGAAAAAGAGGGATGAAGATTTCCTCTCCGCAGACATATGCCACCAACACTGGGCTATTCATTTGAATAAGGTGCAAATTCCGCAGAAATGAAAATGTGATTATATTAAAGCCCAGCTAGATCTTTTTAGGCAAGCTGGATAGATACGAAAAAACTAGCTCACCAGGAGAGGTCAACGTGATCCTTCCAAATGTACCACGGGTGTGTTGTATGGCAATCTGAGTGGGTAATTAAGGTGGCCAAAATACTGGGTCTATTATTAGGTTCAGTGGTGGCTTTGTCCACCCAGGGAACGCAGGGCACTTTAGATTTCGATACTTCAGGGCCAACCTCAGGCAAAATTGAGAAATGGTTGACCTTTGCCTTAAGTCACCTCATGCCCACTCCTCCTTCTAAGGTTCCTTCCTCCCTTTCCTTCCCTGTCACCAAGAGCTGGTTCCCAGCTCGGCCAGGAGCTGGTCTTCCCCCTCCACCCTCTCCTTGAATGTGGCCTAGCATTGCAGACTGTCCTTGGCTCTCTGCTCGGTAGAGGCCTATCTGTCCTTTAGTGTTTCCCTTTCCGTGAGATTTCAGCAAGAGATCTGCTAAACAAAGGTGTGTCTAACTGTTCAAGGTTGTTACTTAGAGTGTTAATGTGTTACCCTTCCCAAGCACTCTCCCTATATTCTCATTCCTGGGCATTGTCTCAACATTTGCAGTATCTCAATCTGATACATAGAGCCTAGGATGGAATATTCATATACTCTAGTCAACCTGCGACAGAGGCAGCAGGGGGAAGGTCATCTAGCACCAGTTCTTGGTTGAGATGCAGAGGAAGGTAATTTGCAGCATCTTTTTCTAAAACAGAAAAGAGCTTCTCATCAGCCCCTGTTGCCAGCTCTGGAAACAACTCTGCCAGGTGGGATTTGAGGCCAAGCAAACCTTTCTTTGGCCCTCAAAGAACATCATGTTAGAGGAGGTTCACCCACATTTTCAGAGAACCTGTTCTGTCTATGAGTCTTTCAAAGAGAGATCTTTTTAGGAGATTTTTATTTCACAACACCATCAAATACCTATTAAAGTTCACTTTTTCCTTGCTTATGAGGACTAACATTATCTTTATTAGTATTAATCACCATCCTATTTTATGGCCTATAGGTTAAACTATTTAGTTGTAGAAACTGTAAAGTTTGTAAACTTTCAAGCTGTAAAGCTTGAAAACCTAGCTAGTTTTCATTCTTTTATACCCAAATCCTTTTCCACCCCTCTGCCCCTGCCCCTGCTGGCACATTTTTCTCCCAGTAGTGTTCTCTCCACAATGTCAGCAACAATATACTGGAGCTAAACCAGCAGGAATGACCAGAAATCACCTAGTCCAGAAAAATCTCTCACCACCACCTTCAGGCCACATAATCAGAGGCAATTAGTACATGTAGTCTCAGACTCACCTTAGGAACTTAATAGATGATTGTTGATCTTGCAACTGGTAGACAAATAGGTCCTGGAGATCTGATGCACAGTATAGTGAATACAGACAGCAAAATTGTATTATAATCATCAAACTCACTAAGAGTCTAGATCTTCATTGTTCCAACCACAAAAAAGAAATGATAATTATGTGACATGATAGAGGTGCTAATTATAGCTACATATTACAATCATATTGCAATATATAAATGTATCAAATCAATGTTATATCAAATCAAATGTATCAAATCAATGTGTTGTACACCTTAAATTTACTCAATGTTGTATGTCAAATATTTTTCAATTAAAAAAATGATTGTTGATTCCGAATCAAAATGCGGCTGAGGTGTGATTTGCAAGGAAACAGACATGCACAGATGCTTTAAAATTGTGGAGTATGAAAAGTATGCATTAGTCATCAGGGAAATGTAAATTAAAACCACAGCAAAATACCATTTCATACCCACCAGAATACCTAGAATTTAAAAGACTGGTAACACAAATATTGGCAAAGATGTAGAGCAACTGCAACTCTCATTTTCCACTGATGAGTGTGTAAATGATGCAATTACTTTGGAAATGACTTGACAGTATCATGTAAAGAAGAGCATATGCTGACCCTAGACCCAGCAATTCCACTCCAGGATATATACCACAAAAGTGCACATACCTCTGCGCCGAGATCCTCATACAAGAATGCTTGAAGCAGCATTATTTGTAATAGGCCTCCACTGAAAATGTCCATCAGCTGTAGAATTATCAGATACGTTGTGGCATATTCATATAGTAGAATACCATATAGCAATAAGAATGAATAAACTATAACTACAACAAGAAATATGTATGGAATCCACAAACTATACAGAGAGAAAAAAGCCAGACTCAAAAATATATATTCTGTATAATTTCACTTATATAAAATTTAATAGACATACATACATTAAAACAGTAGGAGTCAAAACAGAAGTTATCTTTGGGAGAGAGGGAGTGGTGATTGGGAGCAGGCCCAAGGCAGGTTCCCAATTGTTGTCAATGTTCTTTTTCTTTCTTTCGGTGAGGGAGAGTGGCCCTGAGCTAACATCTGTTGCCAATCTTCCTCTTTTTCATGCTTCAGGAAGATTGTTGCTGAGCTAATATCTGTGCCCATCTTCCTCTATTTTGTATGTGGGACACTGCCAGAGCATGGCTTGATGTGCAGTGTGTAGGTCTGTGCCCAGGATCCAAACCTGAGAACTCCAGGCCACCATAGCAGAGTGCATGAACTTAACCACTACGCCACCTGGCCGATCCCCAGTGTTCTTTTTCTTGACCTGGGTCAGTGGTCGCAGTGTTCACCTGTGATATCAACTGAGGTAATCATATTTTTGTTTTCTCTGTGTTTCTATATGTATATTATACTTAAATTGAAAAAAAAATTGCAACTGCAGAGCTGGCAGGAGTGGTCCAAGTCAAGGTAGCCTCCCCCTCCTTGACCTGTTGAGCATATTTTATTTCCTTCAAGGGTCCCCATGATTCTTCTCAGCTCCCGATAGTGTCTTGTTGCCCATGGTCTCCAGAGTGTGAGACCTCCCTAAATACTATCCCAGACTCAGATATCTGCATTCCTTTTCTCTGCCCTCCCAATTTCCTTTCCTAAAGTCCTGCTCTTTCTTAGGGACAGGATCAATTAATCTTTGCTAATTTTTTTTTTTTTATAATTTTATAATTTTATTTATTTATTTATTTATTTTCCCCCAAAGCCCCAGTAGATAGTTGTATGTCATAGTTGCACATCCTTCTAGTTGCTGTATGTGGGACGCGGCCTCAGCATGGCCGGAGAAGCAGTGCGTCGGTGCGTGCCTGGGATCCGAACCCGGGCCGCCAGCAGCGGAGCGTGCGCACTTAACCACTAAGCCACTGGGCCGGCCCTAATCTTTGCTAATTTTTTGATGACTGATGTGACTTCTCTTCCTGGTAATCAATAACTCAAATGAAAAAAAAACTCAAGAGTGACTTTAAGGGTTAGTACCATGATTCAGCAGATAGAGGTAGAGGTTTTTTAGGGATGACACCCTTTAAATGACACAGGGTAGCTGGGCTGGACATGTATCCCATGCCTGTGCTGAGGACTTGCCTCAGGTAAGCAGAGAAGTCTAGAGAAGATGTTGTTTGGTTCTGCCTGCATAATGGGAATCAATAAAGACCAGCTTGATAGTAGGCTGGGTCACTTCAACATGGTGGTGGAGGAAATAGGTGCCAGACTTGTCCTTACTGAACATTGATGATGCTGTTGAATTCACTCACTAAAACTTTTTCTTGGCATAAATATCAGGGTGTGGTGATGATGACTAAGTAGACGGGAACAAAATTGAAAAATGCAAGTATTAGTCATATTTGGACTCTCTTAACCCAAGAGTTACAGACCAGACTTACAACTCAGAGTCACCAGCCCAGAGGGATGGCAAAACTCTTTGAAAGTGTGCCTCTCCCTACCACTCCTTTTCATGTCTTTCCTTGTGCTGGGCCTCAAGGTCTTGGGCTCATCTACCCATCAACCAGTGCTTGTGCTTGTTGAATTGCTTTGAGGTTGCCACTCGGCAAGGAAACCAAGGAAGTGAGTGGCCCAGTTGCTGCCTCTGCTCTCTGGGTGAGAGGTTAATACATGGGAAACAATTTTGGAAGTATTCAAGGTGATACACAATGAAGTGTTACACTGAATACAGCTGAAATATCTTGCATCTGATGAATGCAGTGAGTGGTCAGAAAGGGGATAAATCATGTTTCCACTTGGCCTATGGACTCTGGGATAGGTATGCAAACCTGAAAACGATTCATAATCCAAACGAAGACAGAGGAGGAAAACCGCCATCTTTTCAAGTTCTCCTTTAACCTGTGTTTCTGAAGTTCCTCAATGGACAGAGCACTTTACTATTGTAGAGGACCCAAAGATGACAAAACACAGTTCCACTTCGTCTGGGGGGGAGGGGGTGTCACTGTTTATCACAGTTACCTATATACTATTTTTTTCTGTTCTGTGGACCCTCATTTGGAAGAGAAACTCTACAGACAAGTTCATGCTTCTATACTAAATACTCACTAGTGAGGTCTTTTGCTTGTCAGCAATAAGAGGTTCTCTGTGGGATTTATGAGAGCACTTTAAAGGATTTTGAATAATGCATTGGCTAAAAGTAAAAGGAAGAGTGTTTAACTGAGGTTCACTTGGGCAGAATTAACAATAAGTGATGTACAGTCTGCTGTCCCTTCAACTTAGAAAATGTGAACTTTTTTTTGGATTATAAAACAAACATCTGTTTGTTGTAGAACATTTGGTAAGTTAAAAACATATATGAAGAAGAAAATAAAAATCATCCATGATTTCTCCATGCTTACATGTTGCCGAAATATCCTCCAGACACAAACATTTACAAAATTGTGACCATGTCATATATGCAGTTTTGTATCCATCTTTTTCCTGTCATAAAATATTTTTCAAAACCATAATTTATAAAAGCTGCATAACAAGACTCTTCCAACAATAATTCTTCTGGAAGACATTGGTGTCTCATTTACAAAATAGAGGAAGATGGGCACAGATGTTAGCTCAGGGCCAATCTTCCTCACCAAAAAAAAAAAAAAGTATGTTAATATACTTACCACTAAAGTAACATATTTTTCATGTTTTTTTCAAGACAAAATTCTCCTGACTCTTTCATTTAAAATAGTCATGTTGCATAGAAACAAAGAGTAGATTGATGGTTGCCAAGGGCTGGAGGTTGGGGAAATAGGGAGATGTTGGTCAAATGGGGAGATGTTGGTCTACAAACTTCCAGTTATAAAACGAATAAGTTCTGGGGATGTAATGTACGGCATGTAATGTATAGTCAATAATTGTATACTTGGAAGTTGCTAAGAAAGTAGATCTTAGATATTCTCACCACAAAAAAAAAGAAAAAAAGGTAACTATGTGAGGTGATGGATGTGTTAACTAACCTTACTGTGGTGATATTTCACAATATATACATATCAAATCATCATGTTGTACACTTTAAACTTATACAATGTCAAATATATTTCAATAAAGCCAGAAAAAAATGGTCATGTTACATAGTTGTTTTCCAGCTCACTTTATTAGAAATATAATTGAGCTAAATTTTTCTTAAACTTCCTGAAATAATATCGTAGGGAAAATGTTCAAGCTTTATAATGTTCAACTTGCATTTTAATAAACTTATTTGAAAGAAGGTAAATGCATTTTAATAGTTAATGTAGAATTTTGCCTACAGATATCAGAGACTAGAAAAGATGGGTAGGAAAGGTCTGGAATGTGCTGACTTTCATAAAGTAGGTTAAAAGCATTTCCCTTTTGAAACAGAATGTTCTCAGGCATTTTCCTGGTGCTTTGCTGCTAAAATATAAATGGTTATGTGTTAACCGTTAACTGCAGACTGTTATTGTTGGAAATTATTTTTATATGCACAAGTAGTAATGGAAAGGAGAGTGGATTGCAAACATAAATTTGTGTTTTGGTTGTACTTTGACTGAGAGGAAAGACAACTTAAATTGCCTTCTAGATCATTTTACCACTGCAAAACCGGAAGTGAAATCAGGCAATAAACTGCTTCCTGTCTTCTTGCAGAAAGGAAACAAATGTATAAAAATACATAGACAGGGGCCAGCCCCGTGGCGCAGGCGGTTAAGTGCACACGCTCCGCTGCGGCGGCCCGGGGTTCGCCGGTTCGGATCCCGGGTGCGCACTGACGCACCGCTTGTTAAGCCATGCTGTGGCGGCGTCCCATATGAAGTGGAGGAAGATGGGCATGGATGTTAGCCCAGGGCCAGTCTTCCTCAGCAAAAAAGAGGAGGATTGGCATTGGATGTTAGCTCAGGGCTGGTCCTCCTCACAAAAAAAAAAAAAAAAAAATACATAGACAGCCTTCAGTCTCTCTCTACTCAATCCGTCCAATGCCCAGTCCTGATTTAGCATTAGTAAAATGTTATGATGTCATTCCCTTGTTCTCAACCCTGGGTGTATGTTAGAATCACTTGGGAAGCTTTTAAAATAAACCCCATATCCAGGCTCCACCCCCCAATTTTCTGATTTATTTAGTGTGGATGTGGTTTGAGCATTGATGCTTTTGAAGGGCGTCCTAAGTAATTCAGAGGAGCAGACAGGAAGCCACTAGGCAAAAGGACAGAATCTGAACGTTTGAGTTTTCATTCAAGGCACTCTATCATTCATCCCCAGCCCAGCTTGCCAGGCTCTGCCCAGCCCACATGGCCTCACATACCCGCTGTACATTGCTTATGCTTCCCCTCTTCTCTTCCTTCTCTAGGCATTCCAAGAGCTTCCTCCTCACACTTTTTTTTTTGTCTTTCAAATTCCTGTCCATTTTCAAGACGTGGCTGAGTTTTTACCTCCTCTGTGAACCCTTCCTTGACCGACCTTGACTGGATGGCTTGCTCCCTCTTCTGAACTCACACAACAGTTATTGTCTAGAAAATCATCTGAACAATGAATCAATCCTGTACTGCTTTGTGTCATCTCTTCTATTGCTGTGTTAAATGATTAATCTTTGCTTCACTTTTCAGTTTGTTATCCAGCTACCCACACTGTAAGCCTCAAGCGTTCTTTTGTGTCCTTGACAAACCGAGAGCCTTGCATAGTGCAGGCAGTCAATAAATATTTGCCCTTCCCTTCCATCCCCACTTCCACAGGTGTGGTTCAGGCCTTCATCTCTCCTGGAGTCTTGCCCTGGACTCAATGGGCCTTCCTGACACCAGACTCTCAGGCTCTTAAATCAGGCCAACACATTGGTGGCCTACATGGACAATGGCCGGTAAAACCCATTGTGTGTGTGTGTTCTTCTGCTCACTCTTGCTTCTGTCCCCATTTTATGATCTAGCTGACTCTTTGGCTTTCTTTCCCTCTCTGGCCCCTCACTTTCTTACTCCCTATTCTGCTAGGACTTGACGGCAGAATTCAGTTCCTCGGGTTTTGATTGCTTGTGTTCTCTAAGATGTCAGGGTACACACTCTCTCGATCTTCCTCTCTCTATTTCTTTGGGTAAACACTTCCCCTCGCCAGACTCTGGCCCAACTGACCTAAATTATTCTACCAATCCTCCAGCAATATCCTCGTCTGATCTGTCAAGACTCCCCTCAAAGAGAACAGACAGTCTCTACACTGTCTTTAGGATTCTCACCCATTAAAAGAAAACTGATGATGCTGTTTACATCATTAAAAGTTTCTGTTGTTCCCTCATTGCCTGTAGAATAAAGTCTAAACCTGAACTGACCAATATGGGAGTTATTAAAATTCAAATAAAAAATTGAATTCCTCAGCTATGCCATATTTCAAGTGCTCAGTAGCCACGTGTGGCTTTGTTGTTAGTGCTGTGGAGTTGGTTCTGACTCCTAGGGAGCCTGTGTACAGCAGAGCAGAACCCTGCCCTGTCTTTTTTGTGCCATCCTCTCATTTTCTGGCACTATATCAGACAATGCTCTGCTGCTATTCATAGGGTTTTCATGGCCTATTTTTTCGTAAGTGTATGGCCAGGTCCTTCCTCCTAGTCTGTCTTAGTCTGTAAGCTCCGCTGAAACTTGTCCACCATGGGTGACCCTGCTGGTATTTGAAATATTGGTGGCATAGTTTTCAGTATCACAATACACAGCTGCCACAATATGACAACCGACAGATAGGTGGTGTGGTTCCCTGACAGGGAAATGAACCTAAGCCGCAGCGTGAGAGCACCGAATCTTAACCACTAGACCACCACATGTGGCTAGTGGCTATCATATTGGATGACAAAAATATAGGACATTTCCATCATTGCAGGGAGCTCTGTTGAACAGCGCTCATCTAAATACCTTAGTGTAGCTTGTGAGGCCTTTTACGATCCCATCTCAACCTTTTGCTCTAGCTTAATTTTTGGCTGCTACTTCATCTTTCAGCCCCACCCACTTTCTCAACGTTCCCCAACCACTCAGTGACCTTTCACAACTCCATGCCTTTAAACATGCTGTTCCCTCTTCCTGAAATGCCCTTTGACTTTCTTCTCTGGCAAACTCCTATTTACCTTTTAAAATCCAATTCAAACATCACCTTCCTTGTGAAGTTCCTTGACTTTCCTAAACACAATAACAATAATTTCTTCCTCTATGTTCCCCTTGCTTGTTGAACCCAGCTCTGTTGCCCTTATCACTGTATTTTGTCATTATTTGCTTATAAATCTGACTATGCTCTTGGAAGGAGAAGCCTGTCTAGTGGTTCTATAGATCTGCCCTAATGATTACCTGAAATTGTTTGCTTGAAGCTCTTTTGATATCAAGTAATGTATTTTCTTGTTTATGTGCTTGTTATTTGTGTGTTTGGCACGTTTGAGAAGAGAATGACTTCCTGTCTTCCAGGTTGAAGGTCCATTTTTCTTCTAATTAATTCTTATTGGACTTGAGAGGGGTGTGGTAGGAGGAGCTGAGAAAGACAAAAACAGAGGGACTATATGTAGGAGCTGGTTCGGTTGTGTTTAGGTTCCAGTCGTTACACAAAATGTTTAGTGTGTGTTTGAGAGAAGAGTAGGGAGAGAAGATGGAGAGAAAAAGAGCCCATGGAAAGAGAATTGGAGAATTGTGTTTGACTTTTTCCAGGCTAAGGCCAAAAGCAATGATATAATAAGGTGGGAAGCATTTTTATTACCATTTTGCAAAAACGTACATTTTTTCTCCTAGGATTTGATAAGATTTTGATATTACTTAAGATCGAATTACTGGGAAGTAAATCCTCCTGACCAAGAAATTAAAACATCAGTTAGTTTCTCTTCTGTGATTATGGGTAACATCACTCTGAAAGGCTTATTTTCTTCTGAGAGGGCCATAAATCCTAATGGCTCAGAGTCTAAGAGACCTTCACTGATCACTGTCACCTAGCAGATGCCAAAAATCTTACAGTCAATCATCTGCCCTTGGGCGCCCGGACCACGCCCATTGCTCAGGCCACGCCCACCGAAGGCGCCCTCCCTCCCACCTCATGGAAGATTCTCATTGGCGGAGAAGTTGGTCTGGTCCCGCCCCGGAGGACGGCGATAGGCCGAACTGGCGTGGGGCGGTGGTGGTTGGCTGCCTGGGGACGGGTCCTTAGTTGTGCCTGTCAGAGCGGCTGGCGGCCGTGGCGGCTGTTGGGGCTGGGTTGTCAGTCAGTGAGCGGAGGGGGAAGATGGCTCGCCGGGACCCGTTCTGCTAGGAAGAAGGGGGGCAGGTGGTGCTGCTACTCAGGAGAAAGCCGAGCAGCGGCTGTCGCTGTCGCTGCGAGCCAGACAAGTGGAGGTTCTGGACGTGGAGCTCGGGGAGTCACTCTGGTGAGTCCGGCCGAGCCACCCACGCCGGGCCCCCAGGGCTGCCGGCGACTGATAACTTTTTTTGTCAGGGAGAAGCCGGGGCGAGGCGGCGGCGGGGAGGGGACCGGGACTTTGTCACCGGGGCGGCGGCTTCGTCGGGGTAACGGCTCCCGCGCGAGGCGCCGCGGGTGGGCTCGAGACGGCACTGGGCGCGGGGGGCGTCCGGGGGGCTCGAGCGGCCGGCCGGGTGAGTGGGCTGCGGCTGGCGGCTGCTGGCCCCGAAGTTGGGCGCAGCCCGCCTGCTGCCTGGGCGGCGGCAGCTTTGTGCGCGCGGACTCGGGACTGTCTCCTTCTTGGCGAAGAGCGGTCCAGACTCCGGCGTGACCCGGTGCAGCCGCCTCGGCCCCACCGGCCGCGTCTCTGCGGGGTCGGCCTGGGGTGGCGGGGGGAGCCCACACCCCCGCCCCGCCGCGGCTGATGCTCCGGCCTGGCCTCCACCACTTCCACTCCCTCCCTCTCACTCCAGTCTAGTGGCCAAAATGGTCACCGTCGACCCCCCTCGTCTTTGAAAGCAGCGTTCCCCTCGGTCTTTGGTTCCCCGCGGGGCGGAGAGATTCAGAAAGCAGCCACGATTCCTTTCTTGGATATTACAGCCCTTGCCCCTTCTTTCTATGAGTTATTCCTCTCCTGAGGCTGATTTTAACATACTCGAGGATCGTCGGGGTTTTGTGTGAAAATTGTTGCATTCAAAGACCCCAAGTTTGCACGCTTCTGCAAAACTGGGGTATCTGCCCTTTAGCGTGCACATGTGTGCTTTGTACCCTCAGAGTTTAGACATTCCTGAAAATTTTAATTTTGCCCTAGTGGTTTCGTACTGTTCACAATCGGCTCTCGGATACACTATCACACGCTGGGCAGCCGCTCCGCTCTTCAGGTAGGGGGAGTTTGTTCCCCCGGCAGCTGCTAGTTATCTCAGAGACCGTTCTACAGGCTGTAGGGCCAAGCGGTCCTTTTGCAAATTATTTGTCCTTTGGGTCACATAGTAGTTTTTGGTGCAGCTGTGCCACGTCTTTGGTTCATGTAACACTTCACAGTTTGAAATTTTCAGCGTTTAAAATCTTATCTGCATAAAGTCATAAGGATCGGGGTAACCTTGAGTCAACGGGATAGTCCTGGGAGCCTTGTTTTCGGTAAGAACTTTCTCCTAACATCCACAGACACAGCCCCCCCCCCCATTTCTAAGCATTTTTTCTTTAGGTTAATACATTTTAAGATTTACAAGATGAATATTAGTCCAAAGCACCATATTTTTGAAGTGCAGGGAAAGGCAAGAAAGAAAAAAAATCTTTAGGATCTGCTTGGCCAATGAATAGTAGCTTTAAAGTCAGTTTTTCAAATAATTCATTTAAACAAAGTGGCAAGGGGGAAAAATCATCACGTATTCAGAAAACAAATTCTGAATGTGGCTTATTTTATCATTTTTTGATTTCCTACAATTATTACCATAGAGGTATTATAAACCCTTTTAGTTATCAGCATTAACAGTATCTAGATGTGGAAACCCAGATGTAGCGTTACCTAGGTCAGCATGTTATCCCCGCTATGCTTCCTTTCTTTGTTGTGTTTCTATTTTATGAAATCTGCTCTTGGTTGCAATTTTTAGAGTGGTGTCATTTTGGCAGAGTTTAAATATATCTTATAGTCAACTGTTTTATTCAGGATCCTGTTGCCTGATATTTATTTTATAATGAATATTAAGAAATGTTTAAAAAATGTTATATCAAGACCATTTTGGGGGTATCAAATTTACGTTTTGTAAATAATTGAAATTATGTCAAACAAATTTATTTTGCACTGCCCCAGGCTGAATAGGTACTACAGGTACAGAAATGAATGTCATAGCTCTTGTCATCAAGGAATTTACTGTCTAATGTATAAGACAGATAAGTGAAGTAACAATTATAATACCATGTAATAAGTGTGAATAGAGATATGCCTAGTGTAGTAAGGGAGCAGAGTAGGAGATGGCTAACTCAGCTTGGATGTAGGTAGAGTCAGGAGCACACAGTAGAATTTTGAAGTGTGATATAATTTTGCCAAGTGCAGGAGGTGAGTGAATAACTTTCCAAGAGGAGAATGTAAGTGAGAAGGCAAGGAGGCTTGAGAAACCAAGGCAGTTTAGAGAAGTCATTGTCAATGACAAGTCCAAAGTCAATAACATGGACATTGACATGACTTGAATGCAGGAGTTAGATAGGCAAATCATGGAAGGTGAGCATATTGAGGGTGGTAGAAGGCCAGACCAGGGCATAGTATCCTTGGCTAAAGAGATTGGATTGAAGGTGATGAAGAAGAAGCCATTTAATGGATTTGTGTTTTAGACCCTCACTCTGGCAGAGTGAGGTAGAATGTGACAGGTCCTATCACCTTTGGGAAGAAAGAAGGAGAAATCATTACCCTGAGGATTTGACTTGGTTCCATTGATTGGAAATGAGGAACACAGAAATGCAGGGAAGATGATAAATTCTATTTTGGGTTTTCTGAATTTGAGGAAGCTGTGGAGCATTCAAGTGAAGATGTTGATAGATGTTTGGATCTATGGATGTGGAACTTATAAAAGAAATCAGGATTTGAGAGAAGACTGGGGGTTGAATTGAAGCTGTATTGATTTGGTTATGTTGAAATGACTCAGGGAAAGTCTTTAGCACGATAAAAGCAGCAGCCAGAGAACAGACTGATAAAAAGCAGAAGTAGATAGAAGAATAGTGTGAAAGAGTAGTAGTTAGAAAGGTAGGAAGAACATCAGGAGAGATGCTAAGGGTGGAGAGATTTTCAAATAGGGAGGGACTGGGTCAACAATTTTGAATGTTGGATAGAGGCGTCAAGTAAGGAGAGGACTCCAGGGGCCAGTGAATTTGTCAGGAGTTCATAGGTGACTTTAACAAATACAGTTTTAGCTGAGTCGTGGTTCAGAAACCAGTCTTCAGAAGATTGAGAAAGAATGGGTGATGATAAAGTAGACATGATTGAGGGAGGCATTTCAAGAAAACCGAAGTAAACAAGGGAGAAAATGATAGCTATAGAGCAGTGGTTCTCAATCTAACTGCAAATTTATAATCATCTGGGGAGCTTTTAAGAATCTTGATTTCCGGAGGGAACCCCCATACCAATTTGGGAATGGGATGCAACCCAGGCATCGGTATTTGTTTCAACAGATTTATTGAAGTATAATTGGCATATAATAAACTAAACATATTTAAAGTGTGCAGTTTAACATTTGACATATGTTTACACTTGTAAAGCCATCACCACAATCAAAATAATAGAACATATCAATCACCTCCAAAAGTTTCCTCATGTCCCTTTGTAATCTCTCCCTCTCATCCCCCAGGAAACCACTGATCTACTTTCTATTACTATAGATTAGTTGCATAGATATTTTTGGAAGTGGGTGCCCACGTCCTTCTTCCTAGTCTGTTTTAATCTGGAAGCTCTGCTGAAATCTGTCCACCATGGGTGACCCTTGAAATACCAGTGGCATAGCTTTCAGCATCACAGCAACACACAGCCACCACAGTATGAAAACCAACATACAGGTGGTGCAATTCCCTGACTAGGAATTGAACCTGGGCCAGGGCAGTGAGAGTATCAAACGTTAACCACTAGCCCACCAAAGCTGGCTGTTGCATAGGTATTTTAAAGATCCCTGGGTAATTCCAGTGTGCAAGCATGGTTGAAAACCACTGCAGAGGGATACAGGTTGAAGAAATGTTATGTTCGTTTCTTTACATGCATTAGGAAAGCGAGAAGTAGGAAATTCAGGAAAGGTGAGGTATTTATTGGAACTAAGTCCCTGAGGAGATAGAAGTGGATGGAATTCAGAGCTTTGACCAATAAGAAAGGAAGACAATTCGGGAACATCATCTCTAACAAAGAATGTGATGGTAAAGATAGTATATTTCTTTGTTATCAGCATCAAAGTTGTCATCATGTTGTATCAAAATTAGTTCTCTGAAGTCCTCACAAAAATTAGAGAGCATCTTAGTATTGTAAAAATGGATGCCCCTCAGGAAAACCCCTTAAATGGAGCCTGAGACCCCTGGTACCAGCAGGTAGTGCTTTGTCTTGGAGGGGAGCAGATGGAATTAACAGTTTGACTCTTGCTTATTGTTCAGAGCCAAGTACTGCCAGAGTCTTTTTGGCCCTCTTAGAGTTAGGCTGCATATCTGCACTGAGGAAAGAGAACATTTAACATTTGAAAATCTCCTGTTTAAAGCATCTTTGCTCAGAAGGAATCCTGCTTGCTTGCCTTTTGGGTGTATGCCTTTTAAATACATTGGAGGAGAAAATCATTCCTCTGTCTCCCAAATGAGACAGAGAAGAATTGTGATTAGAAGTTGTAGAAAGCCCACACTTTCTATCCTGAGAAAGATAATACCTATATTTCTCCCATCCACTTTTTAAAAAAGATTTCTGGCTCAAGATTTGGATGTAGGTAAAAGCTGAGCCATACTGGTTATGAGATCCAGGGCTTCTTCCTCACTCTTGATTCTAACCTTTGGCAGGGGGCTGAAAGCAGAATGACTAATATATAATTATTATTTGACTTTGTACTTGATCATAAACAAAGGTGGAGTGAAAACTTTTGTCTGGTTGTTTCTTAGAGTTCTGAAAATTTCTTCATTGTGATTAAAGTATCAAAGTATGATATGATCTAGAGAGGACAGGCGTCCCTAATTTTGGTGCAGCCTAAAAGAATGGAAATGTCAATGTTAGCATGATTTTGGATACTGTTGTTGCTATAGTCACAGCAATATTGTAAACATTCTGTATTTTCTTAATTACTAATGTAATACATAATAATTGTAGGATGATTTAGAAATTCAGGAAAGCATAAATGATAAATAACATTTATAATGCCTCCACCCAGAGGTAATCATTGTTAATACTTTGGTGAATATCCTTGTAGGCCCTTTTTGGTATTTATTTATTTATTTTTTAAACAAAAAGAAACTGTATTGTACACACTGATATGTTTTTTTTTGTCCATGCTGTTTTGTCACTAGTTTATTTTCACTTAATTGAATGAATGCTCACCCAAGTCAATAAAATATTATTCTTTTACAACATAACATCATTTTAAATGTGTGTAATATTCCAGCATATGGATTTACCGTTGTTTATTTAACCAGCGTTTCTTTTTTTTTATTAATAATTTTATTTATTTATTTTTCACCCAAAGCCCCAGTAGATAGCTGCATGTCATAGTTGCACATCCCTCTAGTTGCTGCATGTGGGACGCAGCCTCAGCATGGCTGGAGAAGCGGTGCGTCGGTGGGCGCCCGGGATCCGAATCCGGGCCGCCAGCAGCGGAGCACGCGCACTTAACCGCTAAGCCACCGGGCCGGCCCTAACCAGCGTTTCTGTTGTTGAAAATTTAGGCTCTTTCCAAAAATTTTTAATGAATAGTATAGCAGTTAGCTTCTTGAGAGATTTGTCACTTCCCATATCTTTATTTCCTTAGGATAAGTTCTGAAGTCGAGTTATGCATATTTTAATTATTTTTGATAGATATTAATAGATTCCCTTCCAGAAAGGTTTAAGTAATATTCATTTTTATTAATTGTGCTTGAGAATGCCAGCAATCTCTCTATATTCAGCACAAGCAATTAAAAAACTGCCATTTTGACATGAAAAGTTGTATCTTCTATGAATTTTCTAATTTGATGGTGACATTAAATATTTGTATTTCTTTTGTGAATTGTGTATTAGTGTCCTTTGTTTATTATAATGTTGGAAATTTATAAAAACTGAGTTATGAGAGCTCTTTGTATATAAAACTGTTAGAACTTTGTCAAATTACATGGCAAATAATTTCTCCAGTTAGTTATTTGCATCCTAATTTTGCTTTTGGTGTGAGTTTTTCTTTTTAAACAGATTTTTAACATTTTTAGTGTAGTTAAGTCTATCAGATTTTCCTTTATGGTTATTTGCCTGCTTAGAAAGGCCTTCTCACATTCCCAAATTATATAACCATTCATCTCTGTTTCCTTATATTACTTTCACGGTTTTTAAAAACATTTTTATCTTTAATCTATTTGGAATGTATTTTACTGTAAAGTGGCAAGTCAATTATTTTAATACTATTTATTGAACAATTATCTTTTCCCAGAGGTTTTAAATGTCATCTTTATTGTATACCAAATCATTTCATATATATATGAAATACTGTGTCTCTAATAATGCTAATGAACCAAGTCATTACATCATAATGATGATACACTTGCTCATGCACTTACAGTCCTGCGAAAACTTAAAGAACACCTTGTGTGTCAGAAAGGAAAGTCTCTAAAATGGCAATTTAAAAGGCAGGGATTTAAGAGTACCATGACACGATAAAAGAAACCATTTTTATTACAAAAAAAGTCTTGGACTGATAATAACCAGGGGCTGTTATATATATATAATTTTTTCTAGGTTTTCTATTCAGCTTTCATTGGGCTATTTATTTTTTCTCCAGTAATTCTGAACAGTCCTAATTACTGTAACTTTTTAATATATCTTACTATATGGTTGTGTGAATTCCTATTATCTTTTTCAAAACATTTTCCAGCATTTCTCATATATTTCTTTTTTCAGATTACCTTTAATTCAGTTAAAATTGGAAAAGAAGGCCACTGAAATTTCTAAATTAATTTTTTAGAGGTAGTTGTATATCTCTATAATATTTTTGTCATTTCTTCAAGTCATCTTTTATGATTCATTGTTTTATAGTTTTCTTCATGTGGTTCTGCCTATTTTTAAAGTTAATTTTGAATATTTTAAAACTTGTTGTTGCTATTGTGAATGAAATCTTTTTTCACTGTACCTTAAAGAAGATTACATCTTCCTGATGGAAAATAGAAAAATTGGTAGTTTGTGTATACTGTTTTCTAACTGGTCATCTTATGAAACTCTTAATTCTAATAGTTTTTATTGGATTTTGTAATAAGGCAGTTATAGCATTTGTAAATGATGATAATTTTATCTTTTTGCCAATATTTAATCCTTATTTCTTCTTTTAAATTACATTGATCAGAACGTCTAGAATAATGTTAAATTATCATAGTGAATAGTGAGCATCTTTGGCTCATTTCTAATTTGAATGAGAATGCCTTTAGGGTTTCACAGTTGTTTATTCTTTTTGACAACTTTTTTAGCATGTTAAGGAAATAGTCTTCTACTCCGTTTTTTTGGACTTGAGATTAAATTGCAAAAAGATATTAAATTTGATCACATACCCTCATAATATACATTGAGATGATCATATGGTTTTTCTTCTTTTACCTATTGGTTGATAAATTATACTAGAAGATTTCCTAGTAGATTTCACTAAACAATTGCTTTCTTTTGGATGCAGGCAACTTGTTAATAGCATACCTCTTTAAAATAGTGTTAGATTTGATTGCTCTGTAAGATTGAGTTTTAGTGTTCCTTTTGTATTACTTTCTTCAGGTTTTGGTTTCTGAATATGCTAGCATTGTGAAATTAAAAAAAAAAGAGAGAGAGAGAAGCTTTCCATCTTTTTGTGTGCTCTAGCAATTAATCTCTTCTTTGAAGATCTGACATAGTTTAGCTATAAAAATGTTTAGATCTTTTTGGATTGAATACAATTTATTGATATTTTAATGTGTGCTACTTTCTAAGTACTTTGCATAATTAATTTCATTTAATCTGTGCACAACTTTATAAGTGTTATTATCCTTATTTTACAGGTAAAGAAACTGAGACTCAAAGAGGCTAAGATACTTGTTCAAGATCAACAGCTAGTTAGGGGTAGAGAGAGAGTTTAAACCCAATTCCTACCTGTAGACGTAACTCATGTTTTTTAATCAGTACCTTAATTTTTTCCTAATCAGGACTCTTCCTGTATTCTCTATTACTGAGAAGTAAATTTAATCATTTTATTTGAATGTCTTATTAAGTGTTTTCCTCTTTGCCTAATTAATTTCAGTTTTTGGTAAGCCGATCATAATTTTTGCTTGTTTGTTCTGTGTTGATATCATATCTTCTGCTGTTTTAACAAATACACCCAGTATGATTGTGATATAAGATCCCAGAATGAGAATGGGATGCTATTTGTGTAATGCACTTTATATAATTCACATTTTAATTTATTTGGTGTTCAAGATCAATTTGCATTCCTGAATCCTGTTTGTACCTTGTAAAGAATGTTATGTTAAGTGCAACACATTTGAGAGATCAAGGAGTTTTGGAAACAGTACTTTTCCATTCTAGTTTAAATATTTGTCATTGTCGAGGCTTCATCAGGGTAGCCTTTTAGTAGTAAATGTTAAGTGGTATTTCTTTGGTGTGTGTTTTCTTGAACAAAGAGTCTTTTGAGTAGCTGATGAACATTAGTTGCTTTCTCATATAAATGCATAAGGATTCATTCAGTTATTTTCGCTTGACTTAATGAAAACATTGTATATGAGTTCTTAAACTGTACTATGAAAATTGATGTTTCAGCTGTTGAAAGATTTGCATTTACTCTTTTACAGAGTGACTTATAGGCTTGGAAATTTAAGAGAATAATGTAAGCCTTAAAAGTGTTTAAATTTGGCGAGCATTTATGAACTCTGTTTTTATCTTTTTGAGTTCTTCTGCGTCCCCCCCCCCTTTAAATGTAAATAACATTTAGTTAATTCAGTTAGGGTATTGGTTCTAATCAACATACACATGCTGTACTACCCACCTCTGCCTATGAGGAGCATAAAAAGTTGCCAGCCTGGCCCCTGTAAACTTACCAGGCACATAGATACCCTTTTGATCTAAATTTCAAGGTTCCTGCTGAGTTGTTAATCCATAGATATCCCTGTGGTGGACGGAGTGACAACGCAGCCCCCAAAGCAGTGTACACTTTAGTAATTTAGAACAGGGAGAGACTATTTTGGGGGAATTATGAAACTTAAAAGGAGTCCTGATAAGGAGACTGAAAGGAAGGTGAAAGTATTTTAGAAATGGATAGCGAGAGAAGTACCAACTAAGTAAAGAAGGTAGAAATGTGCAAATTGAATAGACTGTTAGAGAAGTACAGAAAGTCAGAAGAATGGTTCCATGGGTGATACAACCAGAATACCAAAGTCAGTGAGGTCTTCATAGTAAAGTTTCAGGAAGGAAGATGCTTGTGGCAAAGTTAGAGAGAAAGAATGAGTATTGAGACAGAGCCAATACATTTGTCATTTATAAGGTCATAGAGAGTATATGATGAGAACCAAATATATACTACTGTAAAGGGGGTTAAGCTGGGGAAATAATTGGAGGCAGTGACAGTAGATTAGGCTACTAATCAGGACGTTAATCAGTGAAGAATAAATAAGGATGGAAATAACTGGAGGGCATTAGAATCTGATGAAGCCTCCCTCTCATCCCTCCCCCATTCCCTCTTTCAGGAACTGTAAGATTCTGACGTGCATTCTTAATTTCCAATTGATAAATACTTTGTTAATAATAATTAGAGCTATATGGTTATTGAATATCTATGGTGTGCCAGTGTTTTATTTGTATTAATTTTAATTCCTAAAATATTCCTGTAATGTAGATGTTATCACCTACTTTTGACAATTGAGGAAACTGAGACTTAGAATGTTTAAGTAACTTGCTGGAAAGTGGGCATGAGTTTTTTGGACTCTTTTTATTATGCCATGTTACTTCTATTTATTGAGCTGTGTTAAAACACTTGGGGAGGTTGTAAAAGGGAAATAAGGTGGGATTCCTCTCCTCATAGAAAGGAGTAGGAGAGAAATTTTAGTTATACTTACTGTAATTTGTTAACTATATTTTCTACTTAAAATGTTTTATAAAAGGATCCGTTTCAATAGGCTCCTCTACCATATGTGTACTATTTAATTTTTAACAATTACTTTTATTTGAAGATGAGATGTTCTTTTTATTCATGATAATGATAGGTTGAGGGGAAAGAAAGGTGATGGTCAAGAAAAGTAAGAGTAAAGCTTGTTCTTTTCGCTATGAGAACTTCGACTATGTTATACAATTTTAGGTAGCACCTCAGAAAGGCCAGCCTCTTCATGGAATTCCTACTGAGCTGGTCACAAGATGGTAGTCAGGGCAGAGACTTTTCATGTCACTAGATTATAAAGCTCCAGAGTTTATTGTAATGTTATTTTTTGAATTTGAATTCTGTCAATCAGGGATTAGTTATTGACGAAAGGAGTCAAACAGATATTTAGTTTTCTGTTATAAACACTTTTTTCAGAAACAATGCATAATTGAAAAACAAATGCTTGAACTACTTTAGGGATTAAACATTCTTACGGGACTTTCAAGCACTTTGGGAGGAACCAAGATAGAAATTTTTGCTGTACTAATTTTAGCTTCAAATTCAGCTGCAAAGCAATGTCTAAGTTACATTTTGTTATACTAGTATAAGACTTAATATTATTGAAAACTTTATTGTAAAAATAATTTTATATTTCAGCCTCTGCTAAAACAAATTGACTGTTATCCCAGTTAATATAAAGCAACATGATCATACTGAACTATTTATTTCTGCTCTAGTTACTATAATTTTTTAAATCAAGAAAAACAGCTGTATTAATAAGATCCACTAAGTTTCTGATTGAGAAGAATCAAATAAAATTTTGTAGTACAGTCAAGATCTGTTGCTTTTATTATTATGGCTCTATCAGTACACGTTACCACCATTAACTGTGTTTACTTGCGTTTTCTCATTGCACCCTCCCTTTGCCCCCACCATTTTCTAACTGAACATCTGAGCCTCTATTGGCAGACTTCATTAATGGTTGAGAGGCTCATTCCAATTTATGGAAGGGCGGTGACTCACCCTAAGACATCAACCCAACCTGCAAGTCAATTGGAATTTAGTTCTCTTAACATTTCTCTCTTCCCTTCTTCAGTACTTCAGACTGTAACCATATTTGGAGATAGAGTCTTTACAGAGGTAATTAGGGTGGGCCCTAATCCAATATGACTGGTGTCCTTATAAGAAGAGGAAATCTGGACATGACTTGTACAGATGGAAGACCATGTGAAGACACAGGGAGAAGATGGCTACAAGCCAAGGAGAAAGGCCTGGAACAGATCCTTTCCTTACGGCTCACAGCAGGAACCAACCCTGCTGATACCTTGGTCTGGACTTTTAGCCTCTAGAACTGTGAAAAAATGAATTTCTGTTGTTTAAGCCACCCAGTCTGTGTTACTTTGTTATGGCAACCCTAGCAAACCTAATACAGGTGGCTTGTATGCTTGGATGTAGCAAAATCTCAAATACCTTATTTGCCTATCCCTAAGGAACAGTTTGCCAAACTCAGTGCTAAAACCTTAAAACTTTTTATATTTCCTCCAGGCAAGACATGGAAA
Source organism: Ceratotherium simum simum (assembly GCF_057802395.1). Classification (NCBI taxonomy): domain Eukaryota; kingdom Metazoa; phylum Chordata; class Mammalia; order Perissodactyla; family Rhinocerotidae; genus Ceratotherium; species Ceratotherium simum. Next base: position 55,864,020 of record NC_141900.1, on the reverse strand, counting down.
AGAGAAATTTGGATGGCTTAATGGAGAAGTAATAACTATTTGACTCCTTCCACTTCCCCCACAATATAGTCAATGGCAAGCAGTTTGTCCATTATTTAGTTCAATTGAATTTGTTTGGTTTGGCAAGGAGAAAGTGTATTCTTAAGTGTTCAAGAGCCTCCGCCAATAGACCTGGTTACTTTTTCAAAGTAGAAAATGGAAGAGGAAGATTAAATAAAATACTTTTTAATATGATGTTAATTTGAACTAATTGCTTGTACATAATCTTAGCAACATTACTTTGCCTGTGTTATAAAAAACAGAGGCAGCACAATGTGTCTTTTGGCTCATGCCTATTGCTTTGATTGTTGCCATGCCCTCTGATATCAACCAGTCATACTGAGTTGCCACAGCCATTTTCAGCGTTTTTCATTACATGCTTTGTCTATAAACTAAATATATATGCATTTGTTACCATTTGTTTCTTCTTGTCATTTTTTAATTTGGGTCATGTATCAAATAGTGCTGTGTTTAGTCAACTCTTTTATAGTGTTTTGAGATACTTTGCTAAAAGAGAAAATTTGAACATATACAAGAGCAGAACACTTGCTTTTTTATCATTTGGAAGTAGTTCACCAGAGTTCTGAGAATAGGGTGAACTAAATTAACTAGGAAACTAAATAAAGGTCTCAGTCTCAGAGTTAAAACAAAGATTGTTTTTGCCATAAAGCAAAACAAAACAAACAACAAAAACCTCTAGCTTATCGGCAAGTAAGAATTTTAATTTAATTTTGGAATTTAAACTTCAGTCACATTCATACAGTCTGGAGCACCTTGTTAACAGTCTGTAGTCACTGTGGTAAATACCTCTCCTTTTCACCTCTTTTCTTTTCCTTCATTCCAGTTGTTGAGAAAAGTACTGAAACCAAGAGTTTCCTCAGAGTCACGGGCTAACAAGTGTCAGAGCTAGGTCTAACAGAAGACTTTCACTCCACTACCCTGCCATGTTCTTTCTCTAACCCTATAGTTCTCAACTTGGCTGCCCAGCAGAATCAACCATGTGATTTGTTTTCCCCTGCCAGTTTATTTTGGAATGAAAATATTCTAGTTTTTAATTTAGAATGAAAATATTAGGAAGAAGAAAAGAATAAAAGAATAAATTATTCATGAGACAGCACATTATAATCTTTGAACCATTATGTGCTGGAGGGTAGGGATTGTTGATAGCGTGAATAGCGATTGAGAATGGGGACTCTGGAGTTGGGCTGCTTGGGTTCTAACTCTAGCTCAATGACTTACTAGTGTGTAACCTTGGACAGGTTATTTCTTTAAGCTTAAGCTTCCTTTTTTGTGAAATGGAGATTATATTAATTCACCAGTTAGGAAGACTCTGAGGATTAAGTGAAAATTCCCATAAAGCACTTAGCATAGCGCTGGACATGTAAGTGCCTGAGGAATGTTGGCCATTATCACAATATTATCCCTGGACATCTATCATTGCTGTGTATGACACATTTGACTCACACTAAGTGATTCCAGACTGTATTCCCAATGATGCCAGTTGTGTCTGCACAGTAGAGGATTCCATGGTCAAATACACTTGGGAAAATATTTCATTCTAAATGCCTTTCTTAGAAATTCATAACAGATTTAGCATATTAAAGGCTCTCAGAAGTCCTTTTTTAACTATGGGCCCTCCAGGACCAGTTCAATTGACCCCATCTCTTATCAGCAGAGTGATTAAGAATTGCCTTTCAGAAAATTTGCAAAGTCATGTAGCCAGAGCGTGTGCAGAAGAAGAAATCTTGACCTGAAATGACTGCGGGATGAAAGATTCTCCTCCCCACAGAACCAAAAGACTGGGATATGACTGGAATTTAAAAGTCGGACTCTTATCAGAAGTGAGGGGTCCCTCATTCAGGAAGATCCAGCATTAAAATTCCTTCCCCACCTCATCATAAATGTTTAGAACCCCATCATAAAAGTTTAGAACCTCATCATAAATGATTAGAACCTTATCATAAATGTTTAGAATGTTACCGTAAATGCTTGAAGCCCACCAATCAAAACCTGTCCTGCCAGCATTTCTGTGTGCCAGCCTATTCTCCCTAACCTCTTAAATTTCACCTCAAATCCTGAATCAGGGAGACAGATTTGAGGGCACATGCCCCCTGTCTCCCTGCAGATCGATCTTGCAGAACAAAGCTGATCTCTTCCCAAAGTCTGGTGCTGTAATGAATTGGCTTGTTTATGTGTATCGGGCAAGAGAACTCCAATTTTATGCAGTAACACTTTGATTAAAAAAAGAAAGAAAACTTTAACTTTCTTGAATAGTTAAATTTTCATGGGGAATGCCTTTTCTTCTTCAGTACAAGTGTTAATATCTTTCAGAATAGTTTTCTTATACCATCAGTTTAGGAAGCACTACCTAAACTGTTTATACTTGCAATTACCTGGTTTAATGAAGTAATACAGTGGTCTTCCTATTTTCCCTGATTGTACTCTACAATGACAATATGATGTGTAATTGGAGGGAGCCAGGAGTTGGGATTCTGGTAGTATGTCTGTAACTAACTAAGAGAGTGATCTTGTATTTAACCTCTGTATATGCCTTGATTTCCTAGTGTGAGGTGGGTGGGCTAGATCTCTAAAGTTCTTTTTTTCTACGTCTGAAATTCAGAATTGTGGACTTTACAGAGATTTCAAAGAATAGATCTTTTCTTCTTCTTTTTTTAAGTAACAAAATAAGTGGGGCAAATGACTGTAAAGAGTTGGTTACATTAAATTGAAACTTGCTTGTTAGATCTGACTTTTTTAGCCTTAGGACCAACTGTCATACAACCAACCTTGCAAATATGTTCTAGAAATAGGAGCTATGTTCCTGATCAAGTTCCCAATATCAAATTCATTATAGAAATAGTCATAAACAAAACTACAGAAGCGTTGAGAAATCTGGTTATGAAAAATTTCTTAAGCAGTTTAAATTCTGTGTATGGTAAGAAGTTGAGTTTTTTTTTACAAACTTAATTTAGATTACTTTGTCATACTCTAATAAGTTTTGTAGCCTAACAAATAAAAAATAATAAAATCTATCCTCAAATAGAGATCATTTGTTAAATAGCATTTCCCCAAATCAATACTGGTAATGATACCTTATGTTCATTTATCATTCTACAATTTAAAGTGGTTTCACATGTTTTACTTCTCCTCCTAGCTATTATGTGTGGTAGGTAGGACAGCTATTATTTTTTACACTTCAGTGTCACTTAACAGTCAAGTCACTTAAACTTTCTGAGCCTTAGTTTCCATATTTGTCTGGTCACACTGGAATAATTGGTGGAAACAGAACTCTGGTGCCAGCTGCTGTTCTAGCTTTTCCCTGTGCTGTTCTTCAGCATCCTTGGAATATCATGTTCTGTTGTAGGTGTCACTCGTTCAACTTCCTTGTCCTAAATAACTCCTATTAATGCAGCCCAATGAGGCATTAACTTCTTTGGTGGTTGTGTTACATTTTAAAATCCTTAAGCACCTAAATTATTTTTTCTGTGTATAGTCATGTTTCCCCCATCCTTTTTTATCCAGTTCATTTTTTAGACTCAAGTGTATGATCTTCATTTAATTGCTGTGCAGCTTTATCTTTTAAGATTAAGTGCATGATAACAAGCTGTCAAAAGAACGTGCTATAGGTGTATAGCATGATTAAAATGTTTGTGCCTGTTTGAGTGTGTGAGGGGTGAGGATGAATCGGCACAGGTTATTTGTCTGTGGCAGTGGTAGTTCTCATTTAGTTATAAACTAAACAAGAAAATAGTTTTATTAGCTATTTAGGTTAATATTTTTTTCTGATTGGATTATTTTTGAAAAATTCAGGAATCTTTTCATAAAATATCATTCTATGAAACCGTTTGTCATCTTAGCAGCAGTGCTAATATCTCTTTATTATCATATCCATAGCAGAAAACTTTAAGACCTGTAATTTTAAAATGTTTGAAATGGAAAATATGATATGCCAACTGAATGGCAAAATTCTTGTAGGTAAGATTAAATTGGAGATTAACATTGAGGTAGAATAAAAAATTTAAGTGTCAGATGGGACAGTTATTTATGATTAATATGATTGTCTATCTAGAAAATTCAACATAATAGACTGAAGAATTATTAAAACCTCTGGATAAGTAATTCAGTAAGATCATTAGAAGTTAAATAAACAGAATACCTAGGAAAACAATGGCCTTCCTAAATACTTGAAATAAGCAATTATGATTACAAAGAATGAAATATGAAGTATAAAAAAGAGATGAGCTCGTTTATAATAGCAGCATAAACTACACCCTATCAGACAACAAAATGCATTTGTAGCACAGACTGCTGGTTGTTCACAAATATTTGGGTTTTGCTTCTTAGGAGTAGAATCCAAATTTTTAGCTGACTGTGTGTGATGATTTTAGCTGACTGCTAAAGATGATTTTACTTAGCCTCCCATAATGCTGTGTGTGGCCATTAATACTAAATTTGGCCAATGAGATGTATGTATAAGTTTATAAGGTGCTTAGGGAAGGAAGTCTCTTTAAAAGGAAGGAGGAGGGCATTCTTTTTCCTCTTATCCTCTTTCCTGGAATGTGGGCAGGATGGCTACAGTAGCCTTCTTGAAATGTGAAGTAGCCTTGAGGATGGAAACCATTTTGCTAGGAGAGTGGAGCAAAATAGACAGCCGCCACCATATCAGCCCTGTACTGCCAACTTCTTCCCATTCATTTTTAGTGGGAAGGATATAAACTTTATCTTGTTTAAGTCACTATTACTTTGCATTTTGCTATAATGTACACTTAATTAAATTTCTAACCAATAAAGCACTTAAATTATGGTAATTAAAATAGTGTGGTACAGAGGCAGGAATAATCAAAACGATCATTGAAATAGAATAGAGAGTCCAGGGCCGGCTCCGTGGCTTAGCGGTTAAGTGCGCGCGCTCTGATGCTGGCGGCCCGGGTTCGGATCCCGGGCAAGCCCCAAGGCACCACTTCTCCGTCCAACGCGAGGCCGAGTCCCACGTGCAGCAACTAGAAGGATGTGAACCTATGACATACAACTATCTACTGGGGCTTTGGGGGGAAAAATGAATAAATAAAATCTTTGAAAAAAAAAAAAAAAAGAATAGAGAGTCCAGAAATAGACCCAACTATATGACAATTTACTATATGTTAGAAGTACCAATTCTTATCAGTGGGAAATGATTCAATAAATGGTGTTGGTATAATTGGTTATTCATTTGGGGAGAATAAGTTAGATTCACACTGTGTGTGTGTAAAATAAATCCAGAAGTATTAAAGATCTATCACACACACAAAAAAAACTATAATAACTCTAGAGGAAAACATTGGAGAAAAATTTTATGAAACAAAACTCAGTATTAAAGGAAAAGATTGTCAGACTTGATTACATAAAAATTTAAAACTTCTGTATAGTGAAAGGTACCAAAAAAAAAGTTAAAAGACAAATGACAAAACTGGGAAAATATTTGTAACATTTTACACTTAAAAGAAAAAGAAAAATAGGCAAAGTATATGAATAGGCAATTCCCAGAAGAAGGAATAGAGAATAATCAATAAACATTTGAAAAGATTTTCAAAGAAATGCAAATAGAAGTCTGCACTGTGGCTTTTTTGGCCCATAAAATTCCAATAATTAAGAAGATTAATAATATCTACAGTTGGTTAGGGCATAGGGAAATGGGCATTTTCATCTCCTCTAGTGAAAGTATAACATGATATAATCTTTTTTGGAGGGCAATTTAGCAGTATTTATCAAAATTTCAATCACAAGTAACCTTTGACCCAGCAATGCTGTTTCTGTGAGTCTATCCTATAGAAGTACTTGCAGAAATACATGAAAGTTTGTCACAGCATTGTTCAAATAGCAAAAATTGGAAACAACCATGTTAAAGGACTAGAAAATGTTTCAAAAATGGGAAATAGCTGAGGACTGACATCAGCATCATGGCAGAGTAAGCTCTTCCCTTAGACTCTCCACCCTAAGATACAACGAAAAGGACATTCATAAACCAACAGAGGACATTCACCCAACACAATAGATGTCTGAGAGACCCACATAGCCATACATCTGAAGGGAGGTGCTGGACCCTCCAGTAGGCAGTGGAAGGAGATAAGGGGATATCCTCTCCCTCCCCCGACCTAGGGTGTGGGACCTTGCATGGCTGTGAGAGGAGAGGGAGGAGGGAGCAATCCTCTGTGGGAACGCCTTCGCTGTCCCCCAGCCTGTGGGAAAACTCCACATTGAGGAGGCTAGGCAATTGCAGGGATGTATTCATGAAGCCGAGCAGCCCAGGAGGGCAGATAGCAAGGGCAAAGCAGGAGCACCCCTGGGATGACACGCGAAAGAAAGCACCCCTCCCCCTGCCTGGTGCACCAGTTCTGCCAGTTGCCCAGAGCAAGGGACCCCCACCAGAGTGCTGGCACATACAGTGTGTAAAGCAGTAGTGGGCAGCAGGAAAACACAGATGGGCTCTGTCAGCATAGCTTCCAAAGGACAGGTACAGCTGCCAGGGATCATGGCAGGCTCAGAATACACAGCTCCTCCCCAACCCCCATGAGTGATGGTAGGTGGAGTCTGCAACCAGATACTACCACTATGCAAAGGCACAAATCCACTCCATCAAATAGTGTGAAGAGGTATATTAATACTCCAGACCAGAAGGGAAATGACAAGCACCCAGAAATCAATCCTGAAGGCACAGACATTTACAATCTAAATGACAGAGAATTCAAAATAGCTATCATAAAAAACTCAATGAGTTACAAGAAAACTCAGAAAGACAGTTCAATGAAATCAGGAATAAAATAAATGAACAGAGAGAATTCTTCACAAAAGAGATTGAAACTATAAAGAAAAACCAGTCAGAAATGTTGGAGATGAAAAACATGATGAATGTGATAAAGAAAAATCTGGAGTCCTTAAATAACAGAGCTGATATTATGGAAGACAGAATTAGCAATTTAGAGGACAGAAATATAGAAATGCTTCTGATGGAGGAGGAGAAAGAACTCAGACTAAAGATAAATGAAGGAATTCTCTGAGAAATATCTAACTCAATTAGGAAATGCAGCATAAAGATTATTGGTATTCCAGAGGGAGAAGAGAAGGAGAAAGGAGCGGAGACCTTGTTCAAAGAAATAGTAGCTGAGAACTTCCCAAACCTGGGGAAGGAGCTGGAATTACAAGTAAAAGAAGCTAATAGAACTCCTAATTATAAGGCATATATTAGTAAATCTGGGAAAAGTCAATGCCAAAAAAAAAAAAAAATATATTAAGGACAGAAAGACAGAAGAAAATAACCTACAAAGGAACCCATATCAGATTTTCAGTGGATTTCTCAGCAGAAACCTCACAGGCTAGGAGAGAGTGGAATGATATATTCAAAATTCTGAAATACAAAAGCTTGCAGCCAAGAATACTCTATCCAGCAAAAATATCCTTCAGATATGATAGAAAACTAAAAACTTCCCCAGATAAACAAAAGCTGAGGGAGTTCATCGCCACAAGACGCGCCCCCCCCACAAGAAATGATCAAGAAGGCCCTCATACCTGAAAATAAAAAAAAGAAAATGTTTACCAAGCCTTGAGCAAGGAGATAAATAGACAGACAAAATCAGAAAATTGCAGCTCTCTACCAGAACAGGTTACCAAACACTCAATTATAACATTAAAGATAAAGGGAAGGAAAACATCAAAAATAACTGTAATCACTGCATTTTAACCACAAACTCACAATAAAAAGTGGAATAAGTTGTGACAATAATAACTTAGACAGGGAAGAGGGAAGGGATGAAACCTGCTTAGACTGAGGAAATAAGAGGCTACCAGAAAATGGACTGTCTCATCTATGGGATCTTTTATACAAACCTCATGGTAACCACGAAACAAAACGTCAGAACAGAAACACAAATGATAAATAAAGAGAAAACTGAGAAAACCATCATAGAGAAACACCAGACTGAATTGGCAGTCAGAAATACACAGGATGAGAAACAAGGGAAGTACAGAACAACCGGAAAACAAGTGATAAATGGCAGCATTAAGCCCTCATATATCAATAATAACTCTAAATGTAAATGCATTGAATTCTCCAATCAAAAGATGCAGAGTGGCTGGGTGGATTAAAAAAAACAAGACCCAACAATATGCTGCCTCCAGGAAACACATCTCAGCTCCAAAGACAAACAGGGTCAGAGTGAAGGGATGGAAGATGATACTCCAAGCTAATGGCAAATAAAAGAAAGCAGATGTTGCCATACTTATATCAGACAAAGTAGACTTCAAGATAGAAAAGGCAATGAGAGACAAAGAGAGGCTATATATAATGATAAAAGAGACACTCCACCAAGAGGGCATAACACTCATAAATATATATGCACCTAACACGGGAGCACTAAAGTACGTAAAGCAACTATTAACAGACCTAAAAGGAGGTATTAACAGCAACACAAAAATAGTAGGGGACCTTAACACCCCACTTACATCAATGGATAGATCATCCAGACAGAAAGTCAACAAAGAAATAGTGGAATTAAATGAAAAACTAGGCCAGATGGACTTAAGAGATATATATAGAACACTCCATTCAAAAACAGCAGAATACATATTCTTCTCAACTGCACATAGAACATTCTCAAGGATAGACCATATGTTAGGAAACAAGGCAAGCCTCAGTAAATTTAAGAAGATTGAAATCATATCAAGCATCTTTTCTGACCATAATGCTATGAAACTAGAAATCAACTACAAGAAAAAAGCTGAGAAAGTGATAAATATGTGGAGACTAAACAACATGCTACTGAACAACCAATGGATCACTGAAGAAATTAAAGGAGAAATCAAAAAATGTCTGGAGACAAATGAAAATGAAAATACACCATACCAACTCATATGGGATACAGCAAAAGCGGTCCTAAGAGGGAAATTCATAGCAATACGGGCCCACCTTAACAAACAAAAAAAACTCAAATAAGCAATCTTAAACTACACCTAACAGAATTAGAAAAAGAAGAACAAACAAAGCTCAAAGTCAACAGAAGGAGGGAAATAATAAAAATTAGAGCATAGGGCCGGCCCCGTGGCTTAGCGGTTAAGTGCACGCGCTCTGCTACTGGCGGCCCGGGTTCGGATCCCGGGCGCGCACCGATGCACCGCTTCTCTGGCCATGCTGAGGCTGCGTCCCACATACAGCAACTAGAAGGATGTGCAACTATGACATACAACTATCTACTGGGGCTTTGGGAGAAAAAAAAAAAAAAAAAAAAGGAGGATTGGCAATAGATGTTAGCTCAGAGCCAGTCTTCCTCAGCAAAAAAAAGAGGAGGATTAGCACAGATGTTAGCTCAGGGCTGATCTTCCTCACAAAAAAAAAAAAATTAGAGCAGAAATAAATGAAATTGAAACTGAAAAAAACAGCAGAAAGGATCAATGAAACTAAGAGCTTGTTCTTTGAGGAGATAAAAAAAATTGACAAACCCCTAGCCAGACTCACTAAGAAAAAAAGAGAGAAGGCTCAAATAAATAAAATTAGAAATGAAAGAGGAGAAATTACAATGGATACCACAGAAATACAAAGGCTTATAAGAGAAAACTATGAAAAACTATATGCCAACAAATTAGACAATCTAGAAGAAATGGATAAATTCTTAGACTTATACAACCTCCCAAAACTGAATCAAGAAGAAATAGAGAATCTGACTACACCAATCACAAATAAAGAGATTGAAATAGTAATCAAAAACCTCCCAAAAAATAAAAGTCCAGGACCAGATGGCTTCTATGGAGAATTCTACCAAACATTCAAAGAAGACTGCATACCTGTCCTTCTCAGACTCTTCCAAAAAGTTGAAGAAGACAGAGTAGTTCCTAACACGTTTTACAAGGCCAATATCACCCTGATCCCAAAGCCAGACAAGGACAAGAGAAAGAAGGAAAGTTACAGCCCAATATTGCTGATGAACATAGATGCAAAAATCCTCGACAAAATACTGGCAAACCAAATACAGTAATACATTAAAAGGATCATACGCCATGATCAAGTGGGATTTATACCAGGCATGTAGGGATGGTTCAACATCTGCATATCAATCAACGTGATACACCACATTAACAAAATGAAGAATAAAAACCACATGATGATCTCAATAGAGGCAGAGAAAGCATTTCACAAGATCCAACGTCCATTTATGTTAAAAACTCCCAATAAAATGGGTATACAAGGAAAGTACCTCAACATAATAAAGGCCATATATGACAAACCCATAGCCAACATCATACTTAATGGGGAAAAATTGAAAGTCATCCCTCTGAGAACAGGAACAAGACAAGGGTGCCCACTCTTGCCACTTTTATTCAACATAGTACTGGAGGTTTTGGCCAGAGCAGTTAGGCAAGAAAAACAAATAAAACGTATTTATTTTATAAAAATAAAATTGGCAATGAATAAGTGAAACTCTCACTGTTTGCAGATGACATGATTTTATTTATAGGAAACCCTAAAGAATCCATTAGAAAACTATTAGAAATAATCAACAACTACAGCAAAGATGCAGGGTACAAAATCAACTTACAAAAATCGGTTGCATTTCTATACTCTAATAACGAACTGACAGAAAGAACTCAAGAATACAATCCCATTTACAATTGCAACAAAAAGAATAAAATATTTAGGATTGAATTTAACCAAGGAGGTGTAAGACCTATACAATGAAAACTATAAGACGTTATTGAAAGAAATAGATGATGACATAAAGAAATGAAAAGATATTCCACGAACATGGATTGGAAGAATAAATATAGTTAAAATGTCCATACTACCTAAAGCAATCTACAGATTCAATGCAATCCCAATCAGAATCCCAATGACATTCTTCACAGAAATAGAACAAAGAATCCTAAAATTCATATGGGGCAACAAAAGACCCCAAATAGCTAGAGCAATCCTGAGAAAAAAGAACAAAGCTGGAGACCTCAAAATCCCTGACTTCAAAATATACTACAAAGCTATAGTAATCAAAACAGAATGGTACTGGTATGAAAACAGACACACAGATCAATGGAACAGCATTGAAAGCTCAGAAATAAAAACACACATCTACAGACAGCTAATCTTTGACAAAGGAACTAAGTGCACACAATGGGGAAAGGAAAGTCTCTTCAATAAATGGTGTTGGGAAAACAGGACAGCCACAGGCAAAAGAATGCAAGTAGACCATTATCTTTTGCCATACACAAAAATTAACTCAAAATGGAATAACAACTTGAAGGTAAGACGTGAAAAACTCTTAGAGGAAAATAGAGGCAGTATACTCTTTGACATTGATCTTAGAAGGATCTTTTTGAATACCATGTCTACTCGGGCAAGGGAAACAATAGAAAAAATAAACAAATGGGACTTCATCAGACTAAAGAGCTTCTGCAAGGCAAAAGAAGCCAGGAACAAAACGAAAAGACAACCCACCAACTGCAAGACAATATTTGCAAATCATATATCCGACAAGGGGTTGATCTCCAAAACATCTAAGGAACTCACACAACTCAAGTACAAAAAAAAACAAACAACCTGATCAAAAAATGGGCAGAGAATACAAACAGACATTTTTCCAAAGAAGATATACAGATGGCTAACAGGCACATGGAAAGATGTTCAACATCATTAGGGAAATGCAAATCAAAACTACAATGAGATATCACCTTACACCTGTTAGAATGACTATTATTACCAAGACAAAAAATAACAAATGTTGGAGAGGATGTGGAGAAAAGGGAACCCTCATACACTGCTGGTGGGAATGCAAACTGGTGCAGCCACTATGGAAAACAGTATGGAGATTTCTCAAAAATTAAAAATAGAAATACCATATGACCCAGCTATCCCACTACTGGTTATTTATCCAGAGAACTTGAAATCAACAATTCAAAGAGATTTATGCACCCCTATGTTCATTGCAGCTTATTTACAATAGCCAAGACATGGAAGCAACCCAAGTGCCCATTGACTGATGAATGGATAAAGAAGATACGGTATATATATATATACAATGGAATACTACTCAGCCATAAAACAGACAAAATCGTCCCATTTGCAACAACATGGATGGACCTTGAGGGTATTATGTTAAGCGAAATAAGCCAGAGAAAGACAAACATAAAGAAACACAAACACAGAGAAAGACAAAATATGATTTCACTCACATGTGGAAGATAAACAAATACATGGACAAAGAGAACAGATTAGTGGTTACCAGAGGGGAAGGGGGCTGGGGGATGAGCATAAGGGGTAAAGGGGCACATATACATGGTGACAGACAAATAATAATGTACAACCGAAATTTCACAATTAAAAAAAAAGTGGGAAATACCCATAACTTAATAGGTTTAGCTAAAGTTGTAATATTCAGAAGTTTTTTCTCTTTTTCAAAAAGACCAATTTCTCTATGTGTATTCTATGGTGTTTTAGTTATCTGTTGCTGTGGAACAAATTACCCCAAAACTTAGTGGCTTAAAAATAACAAAGATTTATTATTCTCTTGATTTTATGGGTTGACTGGGTTCAGCTGGGCAGTTCTGCCTTTGTATAGCTAAAATCAGTCTAGCTGAAATCACTTGTGCAGCTGCTTTCATCTGGGAGCTTGGCTGAGGCTGAAATCCCCAAGATGCGCTCTCGTCCTCCAAGGTCTTTCTCCATGTGGCTTCTCATCCAGATGTCTATCCTGAGCTTTTATAGCATGGTGGCTACTTTCTAAGAGGAAGTATTTCAAGAGGACATGCCCCGGGTGCAGGCTCTTATTAAGCCTCTGCTGGCATCGTGCTTAGTAAAGTCCATTGGCCAAAACAGGTCACGTTGCCAAGCCCAGCATCAGTGTTGGAGAGGACTAGGCAAAGGTGTAAATAGTAGGAGAGGTTGTTTGTTGAAGGCCATAAATATAATAGGAATAGTTTGCCACACATGAAAAAAAAGGTCCAGGATATATTAGGTGGAAAAAGATCAAGTCTCAGTGGAGAGTGATTCCATTTCTTTTGGTCAAAAATCAAAACACAAAATTGTCTTATCATATTGTATCAGCTTCAATGCAGAAGCAGCTATGAGGATCCAACCATGTTCTATTAAGCCAGGACATTAAAAAAAATTGCAAAAATGTGAAACAAATCCACTCTTCTCAATAATTTTTTCTTTGTTTAGGAAAATTGTTATTTTTAATAAAAATATGTTATCATATTGACATGTAGTGGGTTTGTTATTATAATAAATGTTTAACATTTTGTCATTAAAAATTTCAAATATAAATATCAGTAAGTATAAACCATAAACAAAAGCTCTTTGGGGTTCTCAATTTTTAAGAGTAGAGAGTTTTGAGAACTGCTAATTATACAGTATATGTATAGAAAAAAGTTTGAAATAATACACGATAGTACAACAATGCTTCCTTTTGAAGAGTGGGATAGCAGCAGTGAGAAGGATGAACATTTCTTTTAATTATGGAAAAGATTTAAGAGTAGCAATTTTTTAAAAGTCTCCAATAAAGAAAAATATTAGTGGAGATGGGAGATTAATGTTCTACCAAAATGTTTATAGTTTTTTATTTGTTTTATTTTCTTTCTTAATGGAAATTTTATAATTTTTTATAGTTGCATAATAAGCAGAACCCTTGCTTTACACTCTATGTTAACGGATTTTGTGTATTTCTGATGATTTTATCATGATTCTATCACTTATAATTATTCTTCTAGAAAATATAGGGTGCTACCTTGATTCCTGTTTCCCCTCATCTATCCTTCTCCCTTCCTTAGCCATCTGGATTACAGGCTCCTAGGGACACAGACCATATTTTAGTATTCTTTTGCTAATAGCTCGAAGTAATAAAAACAGTTTGCATTATACGCAGCAGGCACTCAAGGGCTTGTTGAATTATTAATGTTGCAATTTGAATATACAGTAATATTGACTTTTTGCATATATAAAAATATTGAATGAGTTATCCACATGACTTCCCATCCTATGTCTGTTTTTGCCTAGTCTTGTTCTCTTTGTTCCCACTCTGGGCCTGCCTGGCCTACAGTCTGGATAAATTGTATGAGCTAGACAGGGGATGAATAACCAATTTGTCAACTTGAGGTTCTGGTCTAGTGAATATGTAAAAAGGATTACTAATCACTGTACTACTTATTACTTATACAATAATCATGTCAATGAATGGTATTGAAATAATTTTTGTAGCGTGAAACTTTTACACTTATCTCTTAAAGTCTGTCAACATAAACTACAATTTTGTCTTAGGATTTCATAAACTTTCATTTACTGAGGTAATACTTGAATCATTTAGTATATACTATAATTATATTTTGTAAAAGATGCTACAAGCATTTTGGAAAATCTTATTTCAGCCAATAATTGCTCTTGCAGATTTCTACCCAGTGTTAAATTTAAAATCATTCAATTTGTGATACTTTTATTTTTAATGAAATGTGTGACTTATATTAGTGGACTCTTTAGAATTCTTATAAAATTATAATAAGAGATTTTCTAAGCCAATGTCAATCAGTCAATTAATCTTTAAAACAATCAATCAGATAATGCTGTTGTGGATCCCAGATGCAGCGCCATAGTTCTCTCCTGACAGTTTGCCTTGCCAGCCCATAAACTTCATCAACATGGGCCTTGAGTTCTTCCTGGGTAGCCTGTAAAAAGCTGAGGAGTAAAAGGAAGATATAATAGAGAGGAAAAGCATAGACAAAGACATGGAGGTTGGAATGGCATAATGTATTTTGGAGAATAGCAGTAAGTAAAATTTAGATAGGTAAATTATGGGTGTATTATAGGGGGAGCTTGAGGTGGAAGATCTGAGAGATATGATGTGGAAAAGTGTCATAGTATGTTTCAGGAGAAAAGCAGTGTTTCAGGAAGATTAGTCGGGCAGTAACGTGCACTGTGCTCTGGAGAAGCAGCAGGAGCAGGAAGGCTGTGTGAACTGAGCATGCAGAGGCAGTACAGGCCCAGGCTGAGGGTGTTGCTGTGGAGATAGAGAGCAGATGGTGAATCTGACAGGCGTTATGAAGGATAAAATTTATTCCTTTATTCCACAAGCATGTATTAAATACTTACTGTATGTATTTATGCTTTTAATGTCTGGACTGAACTTTACCTGTAATTACAGCACAATTCTAAACTTCAAAATTGTGTAAACTGGTGGTGAAGTTCTTAATATTCTTTTTTCTGATGATTTGTAATTTTAAAAATAATTCATCTTATAGACCTTTCTAAAATGAAGAGAAACATTCTTTTCTTAATCTTCCAAAATAATTTGTACTTTATTTGAAGTACAAAATTAACAAATTTAACAAATTGAAAGACAGCTACTTAATTATACATATGAGAAATCTTCTGGCAAGCGATGGAAGTTTCTTAACCAGAGGGCTTTATTTTTTAAGAAAGCTTACATTTATATTCATGAACGATTAAGAATGTTCTAGTGCATAAAAAAGTCTTTTCTTTACAGTCTTGTAATTTCAACTATCACTTTGTGCCATACTTCTAGCATCTTGTAAGTATGATTTCTACATCAAGCAGTGCTTAAAATAGGTTGTTAGTTTAAAAGAAACTGTAAAGTGCTTTAAGTTCAAGGTCATTTTCTGTGGTGAAAGACAATTACACGAAGTATGTATAAATTCACTCAAAGAGCCACATTAATCATTCTTACAAGATAAAAGAACATTTTTCTTAAGTAACGTTGATAATACATAATAGTTTCCATGTTGGAATACAAACATCAGGGCAGAGTGAGGCAATGGAGGTAAATCATCATGCTATAAATAATTTATACCTTAGTTTGCTGATGGGAAAGTCACCTTGAAATTTTCAACCTAATGGTATTATCTTCATTTACAATAAGCTAATATACTTTTTTCTTCTTATCTTCATAACTGTGAATATACTGCCTATATCATTGCTTTTATTTTTCTCTCCATTAGATCCCAGTGAAAGCCCTGGCTTTCCATGATTTCATTCCATTGGAACTATTTTGTTTTCTGTGTTGTCTTCCTATACATTTTTATTGCTTTCCTCCTTGATATTTCTCCTGTTATCTATTTCAGAGATTTCTATTTCATTGGTTTGTCTGGAATCTTCCTCAGCATAGACCCCTATTCCTTCTCCATGCTAAACATAGTAAAAATGGATTTTTACCATGGATATTTACTTAGATTGGAGGCTCCTATACTTAGCTTATGTCCAATTTAGGAAGTCGTTTATTGCTATTGCACTAATAATTACTTGTACATGGATGGCTTTACAATATATCTCTAGCTCTCATTCCTTACTTTTTCTCTAGTACAAAATTTCTTGCATTCAGTATGACTCTTATTGCATACCACGATGTGAGCTACCATGGGGGACTAATTAATAAGGTAAATGTGACATTAAAAACTCAGAATGTAATTCAGGGCCCAAAATAGCAAAGATTCAAAAGTTTGTTCATTTATTCATTCACTGGGCAAATGTTTATGTATCTAATTATGTGCGAGCCAATTTAAAAAGGCTAAATTGTAACTTATATTTTTAAGAATTGATTGGGTAAGTACAAGATAGGAGTGACCTGGTTTGCAAGCAATTTGTATGAAAAAGGTCTTGGGGTTTAGCTGACTCCAAGCATAATCTGACCTCTTTCTGTGAGACTTGATTGCTAAGGAAAGTAAAAAATTTTAGGTGTCCCTGACTGAAATGTTGTGTCCTCATATTCAGCTTGTTAGATTTCTCCTAGAACATTATATTTATAGTAGATATGAGATATGTTTATCATTTCTTCCCATGTAAGGCCACTTCTCAATAAACCTGTATCTATATGAATCTATACCCTTGATCTCAGCTGTTGGAGCAAGGTGAGATATCTGTCCCAAGAATGGCCAATCTCCAAGCTGGCTAGTGAGTTGTAGTCAGGATCAAAATAAGAAACTGGCACAACAGAGATTTATTTAAAGAATTTAGATTTGGGAAATTGAGAAATACAGGTTTGGTGCAGGGGAGAGTGTGTGCCTAGAGCAGAAAGGTCATGATAGTTTGGACTAAAATAGTCATAATAGGCCATAGGCAGGATGAGTAAGTTAAGAAGCCATTCAGCAAGTAAAGAATAGAACAGATGCACTGAGCAAAGCAGAGAAGTTACAATAGACTGACTGCTTTTAGAAGATAGGGATCTAAGTTCTAGTTCCTAGTTTTTAGGTTCAATTTCCTTAAGCCCCTTTTGTGCTACAGTTCCTGCCCTTGGATTTCTGCAAGACTCTTTGCAAATATTCTCCCTCTTTTTTTTTTAGCTAGCATTTAAATAGCCTTGACTAAAATAATGTGTAATTAATGACAAATTAGATTTCTTTTAGGTAAGAGCAGCCAGGAGGTGAGATCTCTGGGAACCCCATTGCTGAGATGAGCACTTCTTGTTGAGATTAACATAACATATACCTCAGTGGTTCAACGTTATTTTTAAGTGTTTATTTCATACTGTGGTTTGTGATGGGTTTTATGACCTGTGGCTTCCTGAGGGAATGAAAATGTGTTTCTTGGTGGTTTTATTATACAGTTACCATTTCTGTTGTCTCTGTCTTTTCCCCCCAGCTTTTGTAGAATGGGAGAGTTTGTAAGCTCCAATATTCAAGATTAGTTTAAAAGTATTTTACATAGATTTTTGCTCTGAATTTTGCCAATAAATTAATAAAAATCATCCTTTTGGAAAACATCAACACTATGAAAGCAACGTATATTCATCCTGTGCTTTGAGATAGGGGTATTGGACATAGGGGTTTTGTGGTCTTCTACCTATATCTCTTTCTGTAACATTAAGATGGTACATTGTCTGGAAATGTCTAACAATGTAATAACATTGTATTGAACTTTCTTTTGAATAATTTATTGTTATATATGGATGTAGGATGAGCAGGGACTTTAAGAATCTTCTAGTTTATCCCCTAATTTTCATGAGAGTTTTACTTAAAAAATCCTAGACAGATGAAAAATCTATCACAACCTCAAAGAATTTTGGAAATTGTATGTTTTCTCTCAGTAGCCTATTTTATATTGAAGTTCCCAATAATAAGTGTTATTAATTATTTTATCAAATCTGAATCCCTTATTGTGTTGTCTGACTTTTAAAAATTTGTATTATATTAATTGTCTCAAAGTTTGCAAAGATCTTATACTATAAAGCAGAAAATTAAGATGAAACTTTATTTTTTTAACTGAAAATTTAAATGAAATCATTTGACATCTCAGGAAAATAACTGAGGTGCTGGTATCAGGATATGTACAAAATAAGATTGTTTATACCTCATGAATAAAAGCAACTTTTATATAATATAGTGGAAACTGTGATGGTTACTGTGATATGTTCGTTCCATTGATTAAGCATAGCATTTATGATAGGATGGTTATTAGTGAGTTTTGTTTTGTTTAGTGGCTATGGACTTCTCCAAACTTTGAATTCTAGCCAACTATTTCACAATGTGTGCTGTTATTAATAGTAGAATCAGGCAAAAAAGTATGCATCAGCAGAATGTAATCACATTTATTGGACATTCATAGATTATCTCCTATTTACAATAGGTATTACTACAAGTTTTCAGAGAAAGATCTGATTCCTTGATGGCAAGGACCATGACTTGGTCAATATTATTCTCTGATAGGAGTTAACACAGTGCCTTGCACTAAAAAGATATGCCCTAAATGTTTGATTAAGACAATGTTTTGGTTATCTATTGCTGCCTAAAAAACTATCCCCAAACTTAGTGGCTTCCAACAGCAAATATTTTTTATCTCTCATAAATCCGAGGTTGACTAGATTTAGCTTGGCAGATCTGCTCTGTGTTGTCAGCTGAAGCTTCAGTCGTCTGGAGGCTTGATTTGGCTGGAATGTCCAAAATGGCTCAGTCACATGGTTGGTACTTGGTGCTGACTCTCAGCTGGTAGCTCAGCAGGGGCCTTGGTTCTTTTCCATGCAGCCTTTGAAGACTTTCATGGTGGTTTGGGCTTCTTACAGTATGGCGGCTGGATTCCAAACGCATGAAAGTGTAAGTTGCAGATTTCTTAAGGTCTGGCCTCAGAAGTTTCACAGCTTTGTGTTCACTGTGTTCTTTTGATCAAATTCTTTTGACTCATAGGGCCAGTCCAGATATCAAAATGGTTGTTGACAAATAGGTTTTTTCTAACCTCTATTATTTGAGTTCAAATCAGATATCCTCTCCCTGGACAAAATATTCTTCTGAATTCCTGGAGGATTTGAAAAGAATAAGAAGATGGACATGGGAAATGAGAAGAGGGATTGCTACCTTTCTTCTAATTGTTGTAGCTTTTCCAATAGAAACATACTGGCTTAGTTGCTATATCCCAACATGGTTTTATTTGTCTTTGGGGTAGGCAAAAGATGCTTTAGTCACAAAACATTTCCCATAGTAAAAATCTCTGCTTCATTTTTGATAACCAGATACTCATTTTGTGATTTACGGGGAAAATAGGCCTAAGTTATGGGTCTTTGGAAAGACTTCCCACATCTCTCTTACTGGCCTATAAATTATATTCCTTCTCCCTGTGCATTGAGAGGAAACTTTATTCACTTCAGGACGCAGGTAGGCAGTGAGGCAATCAGCAGCACTTCTTTTCAGGTGACAGCGCAGATACCCTACTCTTTCATAGGGCTCTCTTGTTGATTGGTCAGTTTCTAAGCAGTAAAATCCCTAAGATTAAATTAATTTTATTCTGTAACATAATCTGAACATTTCCTTCTGCTTTGTTTTCCTGAAATTCAACTAAGAATCTTGATAATCTTCTGGTGGTGCTTAATTTACTACAATGGCCTTATTTCATATGAAGTTTAAAACTTTGTGATATGTCACAATCCATTTATAGAAATTTGGTTGTTCTAGAGATTTATAGAAACTTGATTTTCATAATGACATATAAAGCAAATGGTTATAAAAGATTTGGTAGTAATTTATAGTTAATACTTCATAATGAAGGGGATGATGGGAAATAACTAAAAATAAGGAAATTTTTAGAGTTTTACTATGAAGGTTATAAATACTTTTTTTAATGTTCTTCCTTAATTGAATAATAATAAAGCAATTATAATAAGTTTTATGTTTCTGATGACAACACTTTTGTGGTATGCTTTCTGGAAAGCTTCTTGAAGAATTTGGGAATCATTATTAGGGTTAAAATAAGTTTATAATGTAGAGATTGAAGAATAAGACACTAGATTTAGAAAGATTTTATTATATACTGAAAATATAAAAAATTAATTTCATGTAGACTAACTCCGCTTGTGAAATACTGTATTGAAGAATCCTAGCAAGCTTTCCAATATAATTTTAAATATTCTTTTCCAAGATATATTTGAGAAAAATAAGAAGTTAGTTATTCAGCGAGAAACATCTGTTTTAATTTTGTTCCTTTTGTCTTTGAGAAGAGTAAAGATTTTTTTTTAAATCTGAGAGCATATTTTGAATATTACTTGAGATATCTAATTAGGTTTATAAAGCTGAAAAGTTTCTTAAGACTTTGCCATAAATGTTAATAGGTTACATATTAGATATGAAATGTGGGGGTGGGTGTAAAAGTAGAGAACCTTTTACTGAGTGCTGGTAGAGAGAAACGGTTTTTAAATTACTGTTTGTATTTTGTGGTCACTTTGCTTCTTGCCTTACCTAGTCTTTAGTGGTGCCTTTAGTCATAACTGTTACTCATCTTGGAGCCTGAGGCTAATGGAAAGAAATTTTTTACAATGTTACAATGTGTGGTAAGGACAAACAAAAGCTTCTATCAACTGGCAAACACTGTTGGCTTTTCATCTTCTATTTCTTTACTTATCCTACATTTTATTGAATTCCATTGTTCTCTTTCTCATATAATGCATTAATATTTCAGGTCTCATTTTTAATATTTATACATTTTCTATTTTTCTTAAGATACGTTCGTTTCCTTTTCTGAAATTTTAAAAAACTTGTCACCTGAAAGAATTTTGTAAGGTTTACCATATTTAGATTTGTTTTGAACTGGCATGACTTGGTAATTTAAAACTATATGGGGCCGGCCCCGTGGCTTAGCGGTTAAGTGTGCACGCGCCGCTACTGGCAGCCCGGGTTCGGATCCTGGGCGCGCACCAACGTACCGCTTCTCCAGCCATGCTGAGGCCGCGTCCCACATACAGCAACTAGAAGAATGTGCAACTATGACGTACAACTATCTACTGGGGCTTTGGGGAAAAAAAGGGAGTATGATTGGCAATAGATGTTAGCTCAGAGCCGGTCTTCCTCAGCAAAAAGAGGAGGATTAGCATGGATGTTAGCTCAGGGCTGATCTTCCTCACAAAAAAAAAAAGAAAAAAAAACAATGCCATTTGAATTTTTCACTTCTTATAATTTTGTGGGCTAGTTTAATATTTCAGTGAAATTATATGCTTAATTAAAAATATTTCTACATTTTACTGAAGATTTTTGACTCACTGTAAAGACAACTAAAATGCTTAATTATGTTGCTGTTCTTAAAGAAAAAGCAACTAATGACAAGTCAACATTATTTGAATTTTCATTCATGTTTGTAAATCAGTACTATAATTATTTTCCTTTTTTAAGTTACAGCAACAACTACCGAAGAAATAGTACATCTCTTTTATAAATTAGTTTCTCTGTCGCCTCCATTTAGTGAGGAGAATAACGTATAATGGAAAATAATGTTCCCCGTAGGCCTCTGAGAAGCACTTGTGTAATCAAATATTATGAAAGTATTGAAATTGAAGCTTTGTGTGCTCATATATTTTTAAAAATAAGAATGATATAGAATGTTATCAGAAGACATGAATATCTTTGAAGTGATCTTAACCTCATTGTTGGAAGGTACTTTCAGATTACACTTGTGGCAGATAATATACTACATTATTCTATATCTGATAAAATAAATTTACCTTTAAAAATTAGAAATGTCTGTACTAATTTTCATTTCAGATCTGCCCCACGCAGGGGCTGGTATCTTTCCACAGATTTGGAAATGAGATCTGGGGTATGATCTTGCAGTTAAAACATTATGCAGACGTTAAGCATAAAGTAGCCATTAGAGAAGTGGAAATTTAGGACCACAGTGAGATATAAGAGATATAACCACACACCCATTAGAACAGCTAAAATGAAAAATAGTGACTACCAAATGCTGGCAAGGATGTGGAGAAACTGAATTACTTATACATTGTTGGTGGGAACATAAAATGGTATAGCCTGCAAGATACTTTATTTGGAAAATAGTTTGGCAGTTTCTTAAAAAACTAATCATGTGACTATCACATGAACCAATGGTCATATTCCTAGACATTTATGTCAGAGAAAAATGAAAACTTATGTTGGCACAAAAACTTGTACTGGAATATTCATGGCTGCAATAATAGCCAAAAAACTGGAAACAAACCAAATGTCCTTCTGTAGGTGAATGGTTAAATAAACTGTGGTATATTCATATCATGGAATACTACTCTGCAATAAAAAGGAAGAAACTATTAATACATTCAACAACGTGGATGGATCTCAAGGACATTATGCTGAGTGAAAAAAACGCTATCTCAGGGCCAGCCTGGTGGTGTAGCGGTTAAGTGTACACGCTCTGCTGCGGTGGCCTGGGGTTCGGATTCTGGGCGCGCACCGACGCACACTTGTCAAGCTGTGCTGTGGCGGCGTCCCATATAAAGTGGAGGAAGATGGGCGTGGATGTTAGCCCAGGGCCAATCTTCCTCAGCAAAAAGAGGAGAATTGGCAGATGTTAGCTCAGGGCTGATCTTCCTCACCAAAAAAAAAAAAAAAAAAAAAGACTATCTCAAAAGGTCATTTATTGTATGATTCCATTTATATAACGGTCTCAGAAAGACAAAATTATAGATGTTTAGAACACGTTAGAAGTTGCCAGGAGTTAGGGATGATGGAGGTGAAGAGGGTGGGTGTGACCATCAGCAGGTAGCACTAGGTAGATCTTTGTGGTGATGGAGTAGTTCTGTATCTTGATTGTGCTGGAGGTTACACAAATCTACACATGTGATAAAATGGCATAGAACTATACACTCACATTGTACCAATGTCAATTTCCTGGTTTTGATTTTGTATCATATTTACCTAAGATGTAACCAATGAGGGAAACTGGATAAAGGGTACATGGAATTCTCTACATTATTTTTTTTAATGGGGTAAAATTCACGTAAAATTAACCATTTTACAGTGTACAACTCAGAGGCATTTAGTACATTTATAGTGTTGTACCACCATTCCCTGTATCTAATTCCAAAACATTTTCATCACCCCAAAAGGAAATCCCATACCCATTAAGCCTCTCTACCTCCTCCCGTCCCCCCAAGCCCTGGCAACCACTAATCTGCTTTCTGTCTTTATGGATTTACCTATTCTGAATATTTCATATAAATGGAATCATATAATATGTGACTTTTTAGGTTTGACTTCTTTCATTTTTCATAATACTTTTGAGGTTTATTCGTATTTCTCATGTATCAATCCTTTATTTCTTCTTATGACTGAATAATATTCCATTGTATGGATATACCACATTTTGTTTATCCATTCATCAATTGATGGATATGAGGTTTGTTTCCACCTTTTGGTTATTGAAAATAGTGCTGCTATGAACATGTGTGTGCAAGTTTTTGTTTTTTGTTTTTTTTTTATAATTTTATTTATTTATTTTTTCCCCCAAAGCCCCAGTAGATAGTTGTATGTCATAGCTGCACATCCTTCTAGTTGCTGTATGTGGGATGCGGCCTCAGCATGGCCGGAGAAGCGGTGCGTCAGTGCGCGGCCGGGGTTCCGAACCCGGGCTGCCAGCAGCGGAACGCGCGTACTTAACCGCTAAGCCACGGGGCCGGCCCAGCAAGTTTTTGTTTGAACATTTGTTTTCAATTCTTTGGGTGTATTCCTAGGAGTGGAATTGCTGGGTCATATGGTAATTCTATGTTTAACTTTTTGAGAACTGCCAAACTGTTTTCCATAGTGGCTAAAACATTTTACTTCTCTTCCAGCAGTGTAGAAGGGTTATAATTTCTCTACATCCCTGCCAACACTTGTTATTTTTTTTTGAAAAAAATTATTATTGCATATTTGAAAGTTGCTAAAAGAGTAGATCTTAAAAGTCTCATCACAAGAAAAAAAATTTTATAACTATGTACAGTGATGGATATTAACTAGACATGTGATGATCATTTCACAATATATATAAGTATTGAATCATTACATTGCACACCTGAAATTAATATGTTATATGTCAAATATACCTCAAAAAATTATAGCCATCCTAGTGGGTGTGAAGTGGATTCTCATTGTGGTTTTGATTTGCATTGCCCAGTGACTAATGATGGTGAGCACTTTTTTCATATGCTTGTTGGCCATTTGTATATTTTCTTTGGAGAAATGTCTATTTAAGTCTTGAGTCTATTTTTTAATTTGGTTATTTGTCTTTTTGTTGTTGAGTTGTAAGAGTTCTTTATATATTCTGGACACTAGACCCTTATCTGATATATGATTTGCAAATATTTTCTCTCGTTGTTTGAGTTGTCTTTTCACTTTCTTGGTAATGTCTTTTGATGCACAAAAGTTTTAAATTTTGGTGAAGTCCAATTAATCTATTTTTTTCTTTTGTTGTTAATGCTTTTAGTGTTATATATAAGAAACTATTGCCAAACACAAGATCATGAAAATTTACCACTCTGTTTTCTTCTGAGAATTTTATAGTTTTAGCTCTTATATTTAGGCCTTTAATCCATTTTGAGTTACTTTTTTATTTGGTGTGAAGTAAGGATCCAATTTCATTCTTTTTCATGTGGATATCCAGTTGTCCCAGCACGATTTGTTGAAGAGACTATTCATCCCATTGCATAATCTTGGCACCCTTGTTGAAAATCAACTGGACTCTTAATTCTGTTCCATTGATCTATATGTCTGCCATTATGCCAGTACCACAGTGGTTTGGTTACTGTAGCTTTGTAGTAAGTTTTGAAGTTGAGATGTGTGAGTGTTTCAATTTCATTTTTCTTTTTCAACATTGTTTTGACTACTTGGGGTTCCTTGCAATTCCATGTGAATTGTAGAATCAGCTTGTCAATTTCTGCAAAAAGGCAGTTGGGATTCTGAGAGGAATTACGTTGAATCTGTAAATTGATTTGGGAAGTATTGCCATCATAACAATATTAAGTCTTCCAATTCATGAACATGGATAGTTTCCATTTATTTAGATCATCGTTAATTTCTTACAATAATGTTTTATATTTTCAGTGTACAAGTCTTGAATTTCTTTTGTTAAATTAATCCCTAAGTATGTTATTCTTTTTGATGGTATTGTAAATGGAATTCTTTTCTTAATTTAATTTTCAGATTGTTCATTGTTAGTGTATAGAAATACAATTGATTTTTTTAAACCTTGATCTTGTATTCTGAAACCTTGCTGAACTCATTTATTAGCTCTAATAGCTTTTTTGTGTGGATTCTCTAGGGGATTCCAGGTGGCTTTCTATGTGTAGGATCATGTCATCAGTAAATAGAGATAGTTTTACTTCTTCCTTTCTAATTTGGATGCCTTTTATTTATGTTTTTTATTTTTATTTATTTATTTTTTTGTTTAATTGCTCTGGCTAGAACTTCCAGTGCAATAATGAATATAAGTGGCATTTTGTCTTGTTCCTGATCTTAGGGGGAAGTTGTCAGCCTTTCACCACTGAGTATGTTAGCCGTGGGTTTTTCATAGATGCCCTTTCTCAGGTGAAGGAAGTTCTCTTCCATTCCTAGTTTATTGAATATTTTTTTCATGAAAGGGCGTTGGATTTTGCCAAATGCTTTTTCTGCATCAACTGAGATGATCCTGTGTTTTTTCCTTCATTCTATTAATGTAGTGTATTACATTGATTGATTTTTGTAATTTTGAACCATGCTTGCATTCCTGGAATAAATCCTACTTGGTAATGATGTATCATCTCTTAAAATGCTGCTGGATTTGGTTTGTTAATATTTTCTTGAGGATTTTTGCATCTATATTCATAGGGATATTGGTCTATAGTTTTCTTATGACGTCTTTGACCAGCTTGGTATCAGCGTAATGCTGGCTTCAGAGATAGAGTTAGAAAGTATTCCCTCCTCTTCTATTTTTGGAAGAGTTTGAGATGGATTGGTGTTAATACTTTAAATGTTTGGTAGAATTCACCGGTGAAGAAGGAGCTTTAAAAGCACTTGTTATCCCATGTGTCTCCTTTCCCAACCTCTTCCTTCCCAGGCTTTTCAGTCTGTCTATTACTTATGCTGACTATTATCCCTAGTTGAGGCTGCTACGGGCAATACTTTTGCCTTTAAATGCTTTCACCATATGCCACTCAGGAAGCTGCCCCAGCCCTGGAAATACTCTGTATTGGGCAAAACAAAAGCAACCCCTTGCAACAGTCCTTCAGGGAACCACCAGACAGTTTGAAACAATTACAGTTCTTTGAGTATATGGTCCATATTGCTTCCTCTGTCACTAGCAACCTGCACCAGGAATGCGGGCTTCTGTCTTCATGGCCACTGCTGATCTGCGAGGTTTGGGATTGTAGATGGGCAATTTAAAAATGCCCCAGTGTTCTCTTACCACAGTGCAGCAGCTTCTTTCTTCAATAATCTTTCCCCTGGTTTTTGTAAATTTTTGACTAGATTACAGAGTTCTGCAAGAGTTGATTTGACAGTTTTTGCTAGCTTATTAGTTGTTTTGGTGGAGAGATGGAGCTCTGGAATTCTCTACTCCTCCATTTTGGTGATATTACTCCTGTACTATTTTTTGCAACTTCCTATAAATCTATGAGTATTTCAAAATAAAAAGTTTAAAAAATTATCTAAATTCTGTGACCTTCAGAGGTCAGGGGAACAAGGTGTGATGAATTCATAGAAAAGTACCCTGGTTGTGGTCAGACTTTAGCTGTAGAAAATGTTTTCTTCCTTCTTGAATAATTTGGTTTAGAATATGACAGCAAAAGAGGAATTAAAAGAAACAAGTAGAGATTATTGCCCTAATTTAAAGATCTCTAAATCTCACTCTCATTCTTTTCTTGATTTCCTAGTTCTTATACTCACCTCTCATTTTGGTGAGATCACTGTCAGTTTTCCTTGTGTTAATTCAGGCATTACCTGGATGAATATCCTTCTGGGGAGATTGAAGAGGTAGGTGTGATACAATGGAGTGGAATTTGAAGGATATTTTATGAATAGTTTCCATATTGAGAGTAGGATAAGTAGATATGAATAGCAAGTAAGAAAGGTGTAATTAGGATTTGAGTAGAACTGAACTCAATTACTTTCATTAGTGGTTATTGACTTTCTTTTTAATTTTTGATTCTTTTCCCATTTAACACTTGTTACTTCTTTGCAGAAAATAAAATAAAAACCTATAGTTATTTGCTTTGGAATTATCTTTTAAATTGTTGGTTCGGGTTGGAGTCAAGAAATCTGAGCAATTTTGAAAAGTTGTTCAACTTGCTCAACTAATGTGTATCAGCTTTATTATATTGACAATACCTATGTATGTGTATAAAATAAATAGATTTGTTTTAAGAAAGAGCTTACAGTTATATGTAAATAGGAGCCATTCATTAGCTTAAGAAATCTTTCTTGAATATCTCCTATCTGATAGGTACTAGATTAGGTGCTGAGAATACAATGTGGGCAAACTCCGACTTGGTTCCTGCTCTTAAGGCACATAGAATCTAGTTGGTATATTATTTACCTATGTTGCCAAAACAGACTGCCAAACAAATCTCTACCTCAATAATTTATTTCTTGCTTAGATCACCTGTAGGTGATAGTTGATTAGTTGTGGCTCTGTCCACATGTCTCCCATTCCAGGATAAAGGAGCAGCCCTTATCTGGGACATTTGCTTCTCCCCTCACTCTCTGCACTCTAGCCACATAGATTTCTTTCTTTTCCTTGAACAAGCCTGATGATTTATTTTCCAGGGCCTTTTCCTAGAAGATTGACTCTGCCTGGCACACTGCACACAACACCTTCTCATCCCCTCTTCTTTTTGTCGTAGTTAACTCATACTTATATAAATCTCAGCTCAAGTGTCAGTTACTTTGGGAAGCTTTTCCTGACCCCGAAGTCTATTTCAGCCTACACTAATTCAAGGTGATCAGCTAGTAATTGAATTGATTACTACAACAAAAGTCAACACTCTTTAGAGGATTATAACAGAAACCAGAGTCTCTACAATATATCATCCACAGTATCCAGTATATATCAAAATTTATAGGTATGCAAAGAAGAAGGAAAATAAGACTGATACTCAAGAAAAATGAACAGTCAATAGATACCAACCCCAAGATGGTCCATAAATTGGATTTAGCAGAAAAAGGCTTTAAAACAGCTGTTATAAATATGCTCAAAAATTAAAATAAGATATGTTTGAAGAGTTAAAGGAAAATAGATCTTAATGAATTAATAAGGAATATCAGAGAAAAATGGGAAGTGTAAAAAGAGAACCAAAGGGAAATTCTAGAACTGAAGAGTAAATAAATAAATGAAAAATTCACTGGGTGAACGTAACAGCAGATTGGAGATAGCAGAATAAAAAGGATACATCAATAGAAATTATCCAATCTAAAAAACACAGAGAAAAAAGATTAAAGAAAAATGAACAGAGCCTCAAGGATCAGTGGAAAAATATCAAACACTCTTACATATGTGTAATTGGAGTCCCAGAAGAGGAGAGTGACAATGGGTAGGAAGAATATTTGAAGATATAATGGATAGAATTTTCACAAATTTGATCAAAAACATTGATTTACTGTTCCAAGAAACTCAGCTAACCCAAAGCAGGATAATTTCAAAGAAAAACACATGTAGGTGTATCATAGAGAAACTGCTGAGAAGCAAAAATAAAGGGAAGTCTTTATAGAAGCCTATTTCAGATGTCCTGTGGCACCCATACGTTAGATGATTCACTAGAAGAACTCACAGGAGTCAGAGGCAGTTAAACTTACTATGCTTTATTACAATGAAAGTATATAATGCTGGGTCAGTAAGGGAAAAAGATGCATCAGGTAGAGTCAGGAGGAAACCAGGTACAAACTTTCAAAGTCGTCCCTCATGGGGGTCTCATGGGACACACTTCTAACTCTTACAATGAACTACAGCAGCAGATGCAAAGTGCCTCGTGCCCAACTCACCAAAACTGACATGAAAACAAATAGAAAATATAAATAGCTCTACATCTATTAAAGAAATTGAATTCTTTGGGTAGGCAATAATTTCTTAGATACAACACAGAAAATATCAACCATGAAAGAAAAAATGATAAATTGGACTTCATCAAAATTAGAACATTCTGGGGCCGGCCTGATGGCATAGTGGTTAAGTTTGCGTGCTCCACTTCAGTGGCCTGGGGTTCGCAGGTTTGGATCCCAGGCACGGACCTACGTACTGCTTATTAAGCCATGCTGTGGCAGCATCCCATATAAAGTAGTGGAAGATGGGCACAGATGTTATCCCAGGGTCAATCTTCCTCAGCAAAAAGAGGAGGACTGGCAATGGATGTTAGCTCAGGGAGAATCTTCCTCAGCAAAAAAAAAAAAAAAGACAAACAAACAAAAACAACAACCCATTGTAAAAGGGCCTTGACCTTACAATGTTTGAGAACAGCTGATCTAGGTTATGATCATAGGATTGAATAGCTGAGGACAATATTGTTGGAGGAGATTTTTAGAAATTAAGAGTTCAGGAGATGAGAAAAAAATCACTAAGAATTTAAATAGAAGTAGTTTGAAAGAGTGACAATGAGCCAGAGCTAAGGTCATCTAGAAATGAAGGGGAGGGATGGGGAGGATTGACTGATAGATGACAGCTACATGAATTTCAAAGCAGCATTGAGTGGATGATTCGAAGGGAGAGAGGGAGAATGATCTAGAATAGTAATAAAGAGGGAGGAGGACACTTACCTTACCTCTAGGCCTAGTGGTTTCTTCCAGGGTCATGTGAGGAAAAGCAGTCACTCTCTGAAAAGATTTCAGGGAAAGCAGTGTCTTCAGAGAAGAGGTACGCTTCTTGTTAGAACAAGAAGACAGTGACAATCAGAGAACTGTTGAAGATATAGAGGATTTTGCTGGTAACAGATTGTCAATTCCAAAAGGCACAGCGAAAGAGAACCTCCTTCCAGAATTAGCGTAGGATGGGAGATGGGGGTAAAATAGGGGGTGTGCAGAGTTATGGAGATATAGTGTGCAAGGGCTGAGTGTAACCTGGAAGCTGTAGTTTCTTGTGGTTCCTGACATAAACAGAGATAAAGGGAATAATGACTTGAGTCCTGGTGTACCTGAGACAGATAGTGGTGGTGAGGTTGTGAAAGTTTCAGGGTAGGGAGGTGTTTTGAGGACTCCCTTTTGAGCTCTGCAGAAGGAGGCAAAGAAGCGTGGAGAGGAACAATTTTACTTTGAGCTTGCATACATGCTAAACTAGTGAGTAGTCATGTGAACTCAGCTATGCAATTGAGGGCTCCTATTTGATTTCTAAGTGGAAGTTAAGAGGCCTGAGGCTGTCTGGTGCTACTAATGTATAATAATCACCCAGAAAAATGCACAAATCATAAGTGTTCAGCTTGGTGAATTTTCACCAAATGAAGACACCTTTTGTAGCCAGCACCTAGATCAAGAAGCAGACTATTACCAGAACCCCAGAAGTAACTCCCTCAAGAGCAATCACTATCCTAACTTTTAACACACTTGACTAGTTTTGCCTGTTCTTGAAGTTTGTATAAATGTAATTATATAGTATGCACTCTTTTATCTACCTTCTTTTTTCCAACATTGTGACATTCATGTAGTTATAGTTCATTGTCGTCGTATAAAACTCCATGTATGGTATATTATAATCTATCCTTTCTACTCTTGGTGGACATTTGGTTTGTTTCTACATGTTCCAGCAAAAATTGCTGCTGTGAGTATTCCTGAACACATCTTTCAGGGAACATATCCACATTTCTGTAGGGTATATTTTTATGGGTAGAATTGTTGGGTCCATAGAAAATGCATGTGTTCAAGCTTATAGGATATTGCCAAAGAGTTTTCCAAGATATAGTACCAATTTACATCCACACCAGCTGTGTATGAATATTCTGGTTGCTCCATATCTTTTTCAACACTTGGTATTATCTGTCTTTCATTCTAGCCATACTTGCAAGTGTCCTTGTGTGTGTGTGTGTGTGTGTGTGTGTGCGTGTGTGCGCGCGCGCGCGATATATTTCATTATGGGTTTTAGTTGACATTCCCTGATGACTAACAAAGTTGAGCACCTTTCATATGTTAAGTTTCCATTTGGATAAGTAGTGTGCTTATTTTTCCTGTTGGATTGTCTGCCTTTTTCTTAGTAATTTATGAGTTCTTTATACATTCTGGATTGTGAGACTTTTGTCGGATATATGAATGGCAAATATCTTCTTCTATGCCATGGCTTTGCCTTTTCATTCTCTTAGTGGTGTCTTTTGATGAATAGAAGTTCTTCCTTTTATTCCCCCAGCTTTATTGAGGTATGACGGACAAATAAAAATTGTATATATTTAAGGTGTACTTGATATTTTGCTATAACACAATCAAGCTAATTAACATATCCTCACCTCACGTAGTTTTTATTTCTTTTGTGTGTGGTGAGAACACTTAAGATGTACTCTCTTAGAAATTTCAAGTATACATTATTGTTAACTATAGTTACCATGCGGTACATTAGGTTGCCAGAACTTATTTGTCTTATAACAGAAAGTTTGTACCCTTTGACCAACATCTCCTCATTTCTCCCACTCCCCAACCCCTGGAAACTACCATTTTACTCTCTGTAACTATGAGTTTGACTTTTTTAGATTCCACATATAAGTGAGATCTTGCAGTGTTTGTCTTTCTGTGTCTGGCTTATTTCACTTAGCATAATGTCTTCCAGATTCATCATGTTGCAAATGGCAGGTTTTCCTCTTTTTAAAGCTGAACAATATTCCGTTGTATATATGTACACCACATTTTCTTTATCCATTCATCTGTAAATAGATAGAAGCTCTTATTTTTAATAAAGTCCAGTTTATCTTTTTTTTACCTCCTTATCATTAGTGCTTCTGTGCCTATTGTTTAAGAAACTTTTGCCTACCCCAAGGTTATGAAGAAATCCTTTTATGTTTTCTTCTAAAGCTTTATGTTTTACCTTTCACAATTAGATCTACAGTCCAACTGGAACTGATTTTTGCATATGGTATGAGCTAGTAGGTCCTGGTTCTCCCCACCAACACATCCTACCCTATGTAGCTGTCCAGTTGACCTAGCTCCATTTATTATAAAGACTATCCTTTCCCTACTGAATTACAGTGTCGCTTTTGTCATAGATCAGGTGACCATGTATGTATAGGTCTGTTTCTGGCCACTCTGTTCTGTTCTGTTGGTTTTTTTTGACCCTTATGATAATACCACCCTGGCTTAGTTACTACAGTTTTAGTAAGTTTTATAGTAAGCCTTGATATTTAGAAGTCCAAGTCCTCTAGCTCTGTTGTTCTTCAAAATTGCTTTGACTATTTTTGATCCTTTGCGTATCCCTCTTGATTCCTTTTAACATTTTAAAATTTAGTCTTAACTAGAGAGTTATTTTGAATTTTTGTAAAAATTTTACCTTCCCAATTCTCTGTAATTTGATGTAGCATGGTTCTAGTTGTGATAACTTTCCGTACTAATTTACTAGATAAACAATGGATAAATACAAAGAAAATTCATGTGTGTTTATATTTACTTTGCAAATATGGGTAATATAACAGGATAAAAATAAGTAGATCCAGGCAGAAAGAAAATAAGGGTAAGAGTATAATATAAAACAATAGAAAAGATTAATCCAGGCCTGCTTTTTTGTGGACAGAGTTCGGGCAGAAACTTTGACTCCCATTTTAGTAGAATCAAAGCAAAGAGAGTCAGTTATGAGATTCACAGTATCCATAATGTAAAAGCAAATCAGTTACTGTCAAGAAGAGTTTTTCCTGGTATTGAAAAATGCAGATGTGAATTTTCTCCTGTTAGATTTTAAAGGGGTAATGTGATCTAGCAGTGTTTTCAGTAATATTTTGGACATAATTCCAAAGCCCAGTTTATCTGAATAGACAGTTATATAAAATCAATAATATGGTACAGATATGTGGTTTTCTGATAGACTGACTTGATCCAAGGATAAAATTTAGAGTAAAAAAATAAAAGAGTTATTTTTTATTTTGAAAAATAAAATGCATATCTCTCAAGTAATTCTTCATGAATGAATGTATATATACCTATATATATATATTTTTTTTTCTTAACTATTTTTTTATGGGAATTAGACAACAGAGACTTTAGAATGTATTCTTTGGCAAGAATCTGTGTTGTTCGTTAAGGCGTATCTGTATACTCTGATAGACAGCTGAGCAGAGGCTATAAGAATTGATATTCTTCAATAATAATATTGCATAGTACTAATACTTGATTGCCAGGTACTGTAATAAGTGCTTTTGTTTGCATTTTTTCATTTAGTCCTCACAATAACCCCTGGAAAGTGGGTACTGTGATTATTCCTATTTCACAGATGAAAAAAGTAAAGCAAATAACTTGCCCAAGTTTATACTATAAGTAAGCAATAGAATCAAGATTCAGTTTCTGGCAGTTCTGCCTCAGTTTCTGCTATGATAATGCTGATGAAAATTAAGAAGCCTAATGCAGGATTTGTGCCTGAATTAGGAGGTTAGGAAATTCAGATAGAGCTAAGATTTTCCCTGAAGAAGCAGTTTCTAAGTCTACTCTCATATACGTGGATGGGGGAAGAAAACTACATTGTACTTTGACAGAAATTTTGCTTGAGATAAATTTGTTTTGCATTTTCCTTTAGCTTCCTTTTTTTTCCCGTTAATGCTTAAGTAAATCCCAGTCGTCTGAATTACTATTGTTGAATATGGTCGTTATGTTGGATATTATCACTTTTACTTTTGTTTTATGAATATTAAACTTTCAGGGAACCAAGTGGCTTGCCTAGATAGATTGTTACTGTTATAAAGAAGTGAAATATAAGCAAATTAAATTACTTTAATGCTTTCTAAAAGGCAATTTTGGATGCATGTCTTTTTTATATTTTCACAGTTTTAAAATATTTTCTTAAGATGCATGATCTATTTGGAATTATTTAATTGAAACTAGGGGAAAATGTCCAGTAGGTTTTGCAGCTGGCATTTCTGAGAGCTAAATGAAAATTGCAGAACCAGTTGCATCATGTTATGATATTTACACTTTTGCCAAAATCCTTGCATTTTAATGCTTGTTTGTGCATGTTGGTTTTGAAATTACCCCAGTAATTTATGTTTGAAACTGCCTTAATTTTACAAAATAAGAAGTAACTATATTTGATAAGATTGCTTCTATCCATAGTAATCTGACTGCAAAGAAAATATATTCAAAATTTTAACATTTTTCTATTTTAATTTTCAGGGTGAAGTTTTAGAACAGATGTGGAAAGATGTTCACTTCAGAGAAAGGGGTTGTGGAGGAATGGTTGTCAGAGTTTAAGGTAATATAATATAATAATTATATTCCAAAGAAGTTTTCCCTGGGGTTTAAATTTCAGTGTTTTTTTTTTATTTTTATGACTGAAAAGCTAAATATCTGTGGAAGCAGAAGTATGTTCCAACATATCTTAATAAGGAATTATTTAGACATAGTAATGTTTTCTAAGAAATTGATTCCTTTTTTGTCCCAAGTGGTTCAAAGAGTTTGTTTGCTCCTTTTTGTGGCAATGCCACAAAGAATAAACTCTCCGAATGTTGATGTCACTCTCTCCAACCACCATCAGAGATTCAGTGCTGAAATGTTTCTCCCAATTTGGGGGGCAATGGGAGTGGGCATGATCAACAATGAGGAGAAGATGGGAAGCTATTTGCCCAACTTTCTACCAGTGGATCTTTCTCTACTTGGCTAACCCAGTGCCTACATACGGGGTGTATGACTTTTGGTTAGTTGATGAAGAAAATAAAACTTCTGTTTTATTGTCTCATGAACTCTTCTCTGTGGTAGCAAAAATTGTGTTCCTTTAACCAGTTAATTACCTTCTCCTTGTCCTCTGAGTCTCATTTTACATAATTAGGTGAGCTTCGTGATCATAAACCACAGGAATGAAGAGTTTGGGCTGAAACTGTCGCTTTTTTGTCTGGCTCAGTCAGCCCCAGACCTTCAGGACAAACACATAGCCTGACAAAGTCAGACTTACTGGCTTGTTTCCGTGTGGGAGATTACACAACAGGTACCATGTGGGCATCTCACCAAACAAAGAAAAAGATAAAATTCTTATAGGATTTGGAGGAAGGGTGGAGTTTAGATGAAATTTGAATGAAGCAGTTTTGATGGGCTCAATATAAAGCAGAACTGTGTGTAATGGGATCAAAATCTGGTCTGGACTGTGGAGTGGACCCAGGTTCCTGTTGTATTGGAAACTACAAAGGTAACATCTATGTGGAATGTGTTCAGAAACCCCTTATCTGAAGCTCTGCACCTAGGCTGGAAATCGAGCCTGCTTCTCTGCATCAAGGTGACTTAGATCCTCCAGGCAAGAGTGGGATGTTTCATTCTTATTGATACATGTTAAACAGCTAGGTTTTTGATATCTATGGTTTTAGATAACAAGGCTTCTCAGTGAGTAAGAATACAGTAGTTACTCAAAAAAAGAGGTTATGACACTTTTCAGCTGCAGTGTGTCCTTGAGAGAAACAATGTTTCCTGTTAATTTTGCAGCTGGCCTTATCTGTCATTGTTATGTCATCCTGGTGAATGGCTGGGCAGATTTTTACTTTGTCAGCTTTTATAGTCATAAATTGAGTATTCTTCTACGGATGCCCTAAGTCGTCATAAAGTGATGGTAGAATATTATAAAAGTGCACTGTATATAGTACTTTCTACATATTTTAATAGTTTGATTAAATCTTGTGTGTGCTTTTTTCCTGCCTATGTTGTCTTTGTGAATAAATGTTCAAGGTGTTTTTAAGCTTTTTTTCTGCTTCAAGAATGTTTAATATGGTTCATTATATCATGATTTTTTTTTTTTAAGCGTGTTGATGGAAATTGTCAAGTTTGACAGTTGAGTAACACTTCTAGGATATTCTTATGTTTAATGGTGAAGTCAAATTTGCGAAAGCAAATATAGCCAGTTAGCATTCTTTAATATAGGAGTTTGGAAAGAGGGCATGTTAAAGGATTTGGCAGAGAGGAGAGGGCAACTATTAAGGCAAATAATTGAAAATCATGACTGATTCCCTTCCCTTCCATCTGTTTGTTTATTCCCTTCCCTTCCTGGCTTCGATATGTTGGTACCCTAGGAAGTGTAGTAGTGATGGGTAAAGGGACAGTGCAGCAGTATGGGCAGCCATGTGCCCTCGTGTTTGAGGAAGTGGGTGGTTGGAGTGAAGGGTTGCAGAGGTGGCATGTAGAAGAGTCAGCAGAGTGGTTACATTGGTAGTTTGATTACCTTGAGCAAATAAGTAAACATGTGGAGAATAATGGGAGTTAGGTTTCTGTGTGTCTAAGAAAGGAATTAGAATGGGGAAAGGCAAGAAAGAACCCTAAGGTGTTGGATTAGAATCAGAAGAATCAGTATGAACTCATGGGCCTAAATATGTTTATGATGTATTTATATATGTGTATCCATACATATATGCATACATATATTTCCTAGCTTTGTTAGCTGAAATACCAAGCAAAACTAGCAAGCAAAAACACCAAGCACTGGGATCTTGTTTTCTAAATACCATCTTCTAGTAAAAGAAACTAGGATGTGAATAAACAAAGTATTATCTAAGTAATATTTTATCAAAAATTTTTTTTTTTGGTGAGGAAGATCAGCCCTGAGCTAACATCTGCCAATCCTCCTCTTTTTGCTGAGGAAGACTGGTCCTGGGCTAACATCCATGCCCATCTTCCTCCACTTTATATGGGATGCCACCACAGCATGGCTTGACAAGCGGTGTGTGGGTGCGCGCCTGGGATACGAACCCTGCGCCACCACAGCGGAGCGCACGCACTTAACCACTAGGCCACCAGGCTGGCCCCTATTAAAATTTTTATAAATTTAATTCAAGGGTAAGGAAACTTTTCCACTGAGAGGAGGGGAGTGAAATCCTGGACCTATGAAATAAAAAGTAGTTTAATTTAATTTTCCCCTAACTCCCCAAGATTAAATTTACCCAATTTTTAAGCAGTTTGATATAACCAATGTTTTAAATTATTGTCAGATCTATATTATAGCCAGTTTAAGGGAAGATATTTCTTATTCCTTAGTTAATTTGATAGGCATTCCTGAAAATTATTTTAAGAGTGTTATTCTGAATTGTGTTGATGTGTTGTTGAATTCAGCTCTGTTTGTGTTTGATAAAGAGATTAAGGTTATCAGGCAAAATCAGCAGTACACTAAATGTAATAGAAGATAGAAAGTTCTTGAGAACAAATCTCTTAAGTACTTTTAAAATTAGAGTAGCTAGTCTTTTGAAATGGTTTGTGATGTTAATTACATATTTTGGTTAAAATATTTAAGAAAGGAAGTTTGGGAGTATATATATATACATATATATATTTTAAGAAGCCTCTGCTTGGTTGTTTAATTTAATAACCATGGTGCTAAGAAGGCCAAAGTCGTGATGATTGATGAAATGGTACAGAGTACACTGGGCTGAGAAGTCAGAAACCCTTTGATCTAATCATAATTCTTTCACTAGGTGGTTTTATGATGTTGGACAAATCACGTGCTTCTTTGGGTCTCAGTATTCTCATCAGAAAAATTGAAGTAGGTGGTCTGTGAAGATGATTTTACCTCTGCACTGTTCTATGGTCACAGTCTGAACTCTCAACCTCACATACCAACAAAGTGATTAGACTGGGATTTCATTATTTTAAGATTTCACTCTCAACCTCACATACCAACAAAGTGATTAGACTGGGATTTCATTATTTTAAGATTTCACGAATAGTTCAATCTCTATGTTTTCAAAAATTTATTTGTAAAATATTATCTTTCAGATTGTATTGTATTTTTGTTAGTGCTATGTGTAGATTAATCTAGCAGATTTCCAGACTCCTAATTTTTTTGATTTTCTGATAGTCACTGAATCTCATATGTGACTCAAAATCCTGTCTTATGTGTGATGTTGTTGAACAGAGTTGTTTTATTTATTGATTCTCCACCCATCTGTCTGTCTTCATTAATTCTCTTCCACCCAACCCATATCACCTCCTTACATTTTTAAAAAACCATCTGCCAAATGATACTTTTATTAAGCATCTGTCTTTTTCAAATTTTGCCAAGACTAATTTCCCATTATTACTTTTTTTTCCGTCTCCAGTTCTGTCTTCTGAAAAGTGAGAAAGCTTAGCTGGTATTTAAGAAGGCCAGTACTTTTGAACTAGTACAGTGCAAGAAAATTTAAAGGTTTGCTGTAACAGTATTTAATGCATTAGGCTCTTTTAGATCTTAAGTTTTTCAGAGCACTTTTTATAAACACAACAATTATATTTTCTCTCCTTCTGTAGACAAAAGTTAGTTTTCCCACATTCACAAAATGAAATAGTGACAGAATTGTGATAAAATATAATACTTCACTGCACTAATTTCAGGAGACCCCACCTTTCATTTAGCAGTGGTAGCCCAAGTCTAGAGTCTTTTCTAGAGCTTGTCCTTTCAGGGAGAGAGCTGTCCTTTTGCCTTTGGCTGTTTCACAGAAAATATTTTACCTCATGAGGGTTAATTGGTACATAAACTGGAAATTGTAATTCACATTTTTAATGTTCCAGTTTTAGCCTAGAATAGTACATGTAATATTATAGTGGTCTTTCTATTCACTAATAATTTTTTTAAGATTTATATTTCAATTCACTTAATATTAAATTTTATAGACACACAGACACACATAATGTATTTTACATATATAATTCAGATGTATTTCCATTCAGGGGATTAGAAATCTGCTGTTTATTTGACTATTATTTCCTTTTGTATAAATTCCCCCACTATTAGGTTACTCTTGATCAAATAACGAAAATGGAATGTTGCCTGGAGATCTTTTGTTACCTGCTTTTGAAATATTGAAGAATGCCCTAATCTCCTCTTTATGTAAGCAGCTGCAGTGAAAGCTTTTTTTTTTTTTGCTCTGGAGAGTGGTAGAAGGTTCCCAGGTGGTTCACATTTACTTATCACTCTGGTAAACAAAACTATCTTATTAAATTAAAAAAAGAATCTATTCACTTATATATCCTAAGGTGAGATGTGACCTATTTTTAAAGAATCTATTCAGGTGTAAACAGTGACAGTTTTTATTTCTTATTCTATTCGTCCATAATAAATTCCTTCAGCAAAGTTTTGAGGCCTTGTGCTGAGTGCTGTAGATGGAGAGATGAAAAGATAGTTCTTGCCCTCAAGGAGCTCACAGTAAAGTAAAAATGAATCAAATATCCTTATTATAAAAATTTATGCTGTTTAGTTTTCTATGTCTACTTATGCACACATACACCTACATACATTAACCATAACCCACTTTAAATCATGAAATGCTAGCATATGGGACATGTAAGAAATAGAGTATATCTTGGAATGACTGTTAGCAATATCTTGAGACATTATATCTACTACAGGATTAACATTTGTTGATTGATTGATTGATTGAAGGAAGTAATTTGCATGAGAAAGAATAATGACTTGGGAGACAGATGTTGTTAAGGAAGGGGTATACTCTAGAAGGATAGGTTTTTATCATTTGTTATAATGAAGTGTTTTGTTTCGTTTTCAGATTTCCCTACTCCTTTTACCTAAAATCATCTGACTTACTACTGGAGTTTTCTCTTCCCATTCCTCTCAGTCATGGTGTCCTTTCTGAATGGGTGGTACTGGCAAGCTGTTATTAGTTGTCCATATTTGAAATGGCATTGGGAAAACTAGTTTGTTGGTAGCATGGCTATCTTTTTCTCCAGGTCTAAGATGTCTAA
Source organism: Ceratotherium simum simum (assembly GCF_057802395.1). NCBI lineage: Eukaryota > Metazoa > Chordata > Mammalia > Perissodactyla > Rhinocerotidae > Ceratotherium > Ceratotherium simum. Next base: position 55,823,964 of record NC_141900.1, on the reverse strand, counting down.
AATTTCCCAGTTCCATAAAGTACAACAGCCTTGCCTAACTTAACAGTCACAATATGTAACTCAGGAGTTACTTTGATAATCTGTGGCTTTAAGGTTTGAAACATTATTAGATCCTTATACAACATGTTATATTAAGAAGCAGGATCAATACTGCTAATGAAATTTATAACTTGTATAATGCTACAAAAAAATAACTCTGGCTTTACACATGGTTTGTATTCTCATTTCTAACCCCAAACTATGATCAGAGATGAAGTATTGATATTAATTTATGTTTCTGTTGATGATAAGAAGATTAAATATATTTTTGTTTTATTTTTGCAATTTTTTTGTTGAGATATAATTCACATAACATAAAATTCACTGTTTTAAGGTGAAAATACAGTTATCGTTAGTATATGCACAATGTTGTGCAACTAACACCAGCATCTAATTCTAGGACATTTCCATCACCCCAAAAAGAAACTCCATACCTGTTGGTCACTCCCAATTCCTCCTACCCCCAGTCTCTGGCAACAGCTAGTCTACTTTCCATCTATGGATTTGCCTATTCTGGAAATTTCATAAAAATGAAATGTATTTTTTTAAATTTGTTTAGACACTACCAGAAACATCTTTACCAAATTATGCCACAAATTTGAAAGACAAGAGTTCTTTAGTTTCATCTCTCTATAAAGTTATCCAGGAGCCACAAAGTGAGGTAAGTACTCTTACAGTTTATTGTGCTAGTAGTATTCAGTTGATTATATATAAAAGAGTAAGAAAAAGTGTATGTTTAAAGAACTATAATATATGTTATGGAGTGTTTAGCTGATTACCTTTGAGAAATGAGGTAGGAGGTATAAGAGAAGAATACTCTATGTCAAAAAATGGCAGAGTGAAAAAAAAAAACAGAACTATAATAAAATGAACTCCAGTGTACTGTCCCCCAGGCCAAGAAATAGAATCATTACCGTATTCCAAAAGCCATCTCTGAACATATTCCGCCTCCCCTATCTATCTATCTACCTATCTTGCTGGAGGTAGCCTAGAAAAGTCTGGGTCACTACATTCATTTATTCATTCAGCAAATATTTGTGTGCCCATTATGAGCCAGCTGCAATGCTAGGTGATAGAAAATCAAAGATGAATAACACATGGTCTTTATCCTGAAAGAGGAAAGGGGGAGAAAATAAGTAAACATATGCTTTCAAGGCAGTGCTTAACTGAGTCTAGATGGATATGCACAAGTTTTCCAGGTGTGCAAGGTGAAAGGGCATTCCAAGCCACAGGGATAGTATACAGAGGCCTGAGAAAATGCAAGGCGTTTAAGGAGTGGCAAATAGTTTGGTCCAGTTGGTGCTTTCCCCAGTCCTTCCTTCTTTCCTCTTGCCCTCCATCTCCTTTCCTTTTTTTAGATAGCAAATTTAGTTTGAAGATGATAAAATTGTCTATACTCTGGATTCTAGTGCTTATAAATCCCATCATTCATAGTGGAAATAGAAAAGGATTGGAAATAGTGTGGAAAATAAAAAGACATGGCATTTGGGTAATAGCACATAGGCGAATGCAGTAGTTAATCAGAGGATAAGACTGCAGAAGGAACTGAAGCTGGAAAGACAGGTTTAGATTGTAACCATGGTGGGCCTTGAATTCCGTCCTAAGCAGTTTACAGTTTTTTTTTTCTGCACTGAAGGGATGGTTTGATTAGATTATTATTTTAGGAAGGTGCCTATTTTGAGGCTAGAATGGAGAATGGAAAAATAAGGAGCAAGAAGACTAGGAGGCTGTGACAATAGCCTAAGAGGGCGCTGCTGAGAACCTGAACTAGGGGAATGTCAGTGGGAATGGAAAGAGGTGGAGCAGAGGGGAGGGCTATGAGGTGTGTAATTCTTGCTACGGACGTAAGGTACGTAATAATTTCTACGTCCCCTTTGAATCTGTCTTCATTTGGGTTTTAAGTGGGTTATAAGGCCTTTTGAGGGTGTTTTGATTAAAATTTGTTGTGTGTTCATGCAGACTATTGAATAAACTTTCAACATAAGGTTTCATAATTTTGCAAATACTTGTTAGACTATATCGATTTAATCAAAAATACTTTCCCAGATATTTAGAGATGAGAGATGTTACACCACAATACAAGATTATTGACACTGGGCCACAAAGAAATTTTAAAAACTCTACCCTGAAAGCTAAACATTCCCCTACCAGTCTTTCTTCCTACCACCCTCAACCTTATTCTTTCAAATTCCTGCCCTAAAAACTTTTCTTGCTGTCTATGAATGGGGTTACTTTGCCTCTGACCCTCTAGTTTCCTGTTACCTTTGCCATGCCACAGTGGACACCTGTTGCCTTCTAATTACCATGTTGAGAGTGGAAAAAGATATTCCTTAACTGTCAGAAGTTAGATAATTTTTCAATAGGAAAGATTAGTTTGACTTAGTCAATGTTTGCTGAAGTGTCACTTTTGCTATACCTTTTATAAATAATACTGACTTTAATTATACCAAGTTTACTTTACATATTTAACTTATTTGAAATCAAAATATCCACTGTAAATTAGTTTCTGTTCATTAGAGTGGAAAATATGTTTAGTAAAATGACTTAAATCTATTGCCTAAGTTAGTGAAGTGAATGAATTATGGTTCATTGAAAACATAATAGCCTGATGGTTTGAAAAATCAGTACCCTGTGAATTTCTTGACATATTTATTTCTGACTTATGTGTGATCATTGTATATACTTTAACATAATACTTACCTATAAGAGTCTCTCTTATCTTGACTTTCTAATTTTAAAAAAATGTCTATTTTTTGTCTATAAACATACAATCAGCTCTATTAACTAAATAATGCTGAGGGTGTGGTGGGAGAGGAAAAGGTTATAGATAACTCCAAATCATGTTTAAAACAAAATGACAGGGGGCCGGCCTGGTGGTGTAGTGGTTAAGTGCGCGTGCTCCACTGCGGTGGCCCGGGGTTCTCAGGTTTGGATCCCGGGCGCGCACCAACGCACTGCTTTTCAAGCCATGCTGTGGCGGTGTCCCACATAAAGTAGAGGAAGATGGGCACGGATGTTAGCCCAGGGCTGATCTTCCTCAGCAAAAAAAGGAGGATTGGCATCGGATGTTAGCTCAGGGCTAATCTTCCTCACAATAAAAACAAAAAACCCACAAAATGACAGCAATGTTTACATTATCCAGGGGCAGTTAACCATGGTTACAATAGGGATTTAGATCTAGGGGCTCTATAATTATTCAACTACTCCACACACCAGGTATTGCTGTCAAATGCTGCCTAGTTATAAGCTCAGGAGGACGATATGACAGTAACTATTCCCATTTCAGTTTCTCCAACCTTGTAGCCAATCTATTAATATATTGGCGTGTTTTATCAGGAAGAAAGGATATTAAGGAAGAAACTTACAACCTAGCTATTTTAAGAAGTTAAAAAGATATGGTTTTAATAACAATACTATCTTAGAGTTATAGAATATTTTAAAATTTACAAAGTGCTGCCATATACACTTGCTTTGCACTGTTTGGCCTTCCACTAGAGTTCAAAGGTTTACTAAATAGCTTAGCAGTGAATAGTTTTGCTCCCCCCCCAATGCAAACACATATATTTCAGTAATTACTGATCAGGGAAAACCTTTTATATTTCTTATATCAGTGTCATTCAAATACAGTGTAATCCTTGAATTAACATTTCATCTTTCTTCCAGTTGCTAGAACCTGTCTGTCACCAGCTCTTTGAGTTCTATCGCAGTGGAGAGGAACAGTTGCTTCGATTTACTCTGCAGTTTCTTCCAGAACTGATTTGGTGCTACCTTGCGGTCTCAGCCAGCAGAAATGTGCATAGCAGCGGATGCATTGAAGCTCTTCTTCTAGGGGTTTACAATTTGGTTTGTATTTAATGTAGTTAACAAAATGTTTTATGGCAAAAGCAAATATATAACCTTTTCAGCAAAAGCAAATACATAATAGCAGCTACTTTTCATTTTAGTAAAGCTAATATTTGTTTTTCGTACATCAAATGACTCATAGCTCATTCTCCCAAAATTAACTTTATGGAAGTTGAGGGCTATATGGGCATATATATAATTATGTAAATATACCTTTCTGGATTGATTGAAGACTGAAAATCAGACCATTTCAATTCTTTTATAGAGGTATCTGAAAATATCAATGTTGACTTTTAAATTTTTTAAATTTAGAATTCATTATCTATAAATTGTCTGTGACTTTCACAAAAAGTTTGGGAGAAAAGATCTAGTCTGATATCTCACTAATAATTTCATAAAATCTGTCTCCAGAGTTCACACCATTGATTTAACATATAGTTTGTGTTGCTAATTGTGTTTGTATATTAATTAGTATGACATTCTACATACTTGGGGTTTATACTTTTTAAAATGGAAAAGAAATTTAAGGGCCTTTTCTTGATATATTTCATAATTATATTAATGGATTTAGAAAATATGACTTTTTACATGAGAAAAATCAATGATTATGAAGATGTTACATCTGTATTTCAGCCATCCTTAAAACTATGTGTTACTTATATTTTAAAAGTGGAAGGTTAACTTCTGGTATTGATGAATACCTGATAATGGATTATCATAGTTTAAGATTTTAGTTCATTTTAAAATTCCTTTCTTAGGTATTTTTTATTAGACTAACAATTTAAATTTAGCTTTTAAATTTATGTGTAAAAAATAGATATTTTAAGATATTTTCTTTCACTTTTATAGGAAATAGTTGACAAACAGGGACATAGCAAAGTATTGAGTTTTACGATTCCATCTTTATCTAAACCATCTGTATATCATGAAGTAAGTGACATTTTATCAAAGTAAGTGTATTGGTTCTAAGATTTGAAGTTGCTATAAATTAGGGTCTGGTTATTGAGGTAAAAAAATTTGATCAATGGGCTGGCTGGGTGGTGTAGCAGTTAAGTGCACGTGTTCCACTTCGGTGGCCTGGGGTTCACAGGTTCGGAACCCCGGGCATGCACTGCTTCACCAGTTGTCAAGCCATGGTGTGGTGGTGTCTCATATAAAGTAGAGGAAGATGGGCACAGATGTTAGCCCAGAGCCAATCTTCGTCAGCAAAAAGAGGAGATTGGCATCGGATGTTAGCTTAGGGCTGATCTTTCTCACACACACACACAAAAATTTTATCAATTTATTAGTACCTTAAAAAGTATAAAATACCATACAAAGTATTTGCTATTACCAAAGCGAAATGAGAAATCAAAATCATTAAACTTTAAACAAAAATCTGATTGTAAGAGATCTATTGAAAGTATTCATTTTGAAATATTTTTCTTTCCTTCCAATGGATAAGACTAGTCTAATTTTTTCTTTGTGGCAATTATGTATTTCCATGGTAGAATTTTTGAAGTTGAACTATTCTTTATTTATATTTGTGGTTTGGTTTTCAATTATTTGTTAAATCTTTGAGCAGAAAATTAGTAGGCAGTCTGAATATTTTTAAGATAAATGATGCTTACGACAATCATTCTTAGTGGTGTGTGTATTCTAAATATCACATTTTCCACAGCATGGCTTTTTTTTCTTTAGCCTTCCAGCATTGGGTCCATGGCTCTGACCGAGAGTGCACTATCCCAGCATGGTTTGTCAAAAGTTGTATACAGTGGACCTCACCCCCAGAGGGAGATGCTGACAGCACAGAATAGGTATACTGTGGAGACAAAACCTACTATCCTACTACACTGATTTTTTAAAAAATTATTTTAGTAGATTTATAAATAATGTTTAATGAGTTGTGTGTAATACTTTTAAAAAATATTGAGTCATTTTATGCAAGAGAAAAGCACATCTTCCTGATTTATCAATTATACTGTGCTTCAGGTGTTATTTGGAACGTTGAATTTTTAAGGTAATTTTCATGACTGTTACTTGGGAAATCTTCTTTTTCCTTTTAGTTTTGTATTGTTATTGGTGTGATTACATTGTACAGGTCTGTTCTGTAACATAATATCTTTCCCCAATGCCTGCTTAGTTATGGTTGACTTCTTAGAATTCTAAAGATTTGTAAATATTCTTTTGGTTTATCTTTAGATTTGAAGTGTTGACATTCCTTTTGTTGTGTTACAATGCTGCCTTAACGTATATGCCCAGTGTTTCTCTTCAGTCGCTGTGTCAAATTTGTTCCAGGTAAATTAAAATTCAAATGTTTTTAATATTGAAATATATGAATCTAGGATTGCTAGTTTGATACATATCTAAGTTATTTTTGTTTTATTTAATCATTTGTTTAAATAAGTTAACATGAAGCTCAGCCTGGCCAACACATAATCCATAATTCCACCAATTATCATGGAATTGCTCCCTATAAATGATAGTTGCAAAAAACACAACGAAGAGGGTAAAGCTGAATAACGCTTCAATGGAATATTTAATCAGAAAAGGATCATACTATGTAATTAAAAGGATAGAACTGTTACGACCTTTCAATTTTGGGCATGTGGTTGGTTTCTGTTTTGTTTGCTTTTTAAAAAATTATTATTTATTTTTATTGTGCTCTAATTTGGTACAAGAAATAAGTATGAGATGCTGGTTTTTAAACTTTCCTTGTTTAAAAAAAATTTAGCTAAGATGTTGGTTAAATAAATTATGATAGTCCTTAGGTGTACTATCAAACATTTAAAAATTCTTATTTAAAAGAGTATTTAATGATAGTATATATGGTGTGATTTTAGCATTGACTGCATATGACCAGAATATTAACAATAGTTATGTCTAATTGGTGGAATTATGGCTTAATTTTTTTCCTGTGTGATTTTCTTTTATTTTCTAAATTTTCTATGATGAACATGTTACCTTTTTTAAAAAACAAAAGAAAAGAAAACAAAAAAGACAGAGAATATGCTTTTGGAAATTCAAGTAAATAAGGGAAAATATAGAAATAAGGAACTTGTAGAATAATTTAGACTTGGGGAGCTTATTTAGAAAATGCAACTTTGGAAAGTTAGTAAGAGAGAGGGTGCCTGGAGCAATACTTAGAAATCAAATTAGGACAGAAGAAGCAAAAAAGCAGAAATTGGTACTGAGTAAGATAGAAAACCATACAGGACCAGAGGGAGAAAGGAGGTAATAAGGCAAGGGGCTTGTTAGAGAAGATAGAGAAGTGAGAATCTTTCAGGTGATTCCTGAGTTGGATCATAATTACGTTTCCTAGGCCTTGGAAGATGGTACTGATGTGCCATCTCTCCTACTTACTGAATCTTTCCAATGTGTTTCTTGTTTTAAATCTTTTAAAGGCAGAGGTGCCCAGACTTTTGAATTTCACAGATCTGTAAAATTTCAAAAAAGCTGGGGCAGGTGGCGTACCTACATGATTTGGTCGACTTTTTATTTTTGCCAAGTCATTATATTTTAAATATCTGCCATCCACATTATAAACAAAAGGGAGACTATTTTAACACCAAAAAGCAGGGGGAGAGTGGAAGGGAAGCACAACAATTTATAAATTAAAAATGGGATGTTGGGGCCTGCCCCATGGCCTAGTGGTTAAGTTCAGCACGCTCCACTTCAGCGGCCCGGGTTCCTGGGTTCAGATTCTGGGTGTGGACCTACACTACTCGTCGGCCATGCTGTGGCGGTGACCCAGATACGAAATAGAGGAAGATTGGCACAGATGTTAGCTCAGGGCTAATCTTCCTCAAGCAAAACCAAAAAGAGGAAGATTGGCGACAGGTGTTAGCTCAGGGTGACTCTTCCTCAGCAAAAACAAAAAACAAAACAAAACAAAAAGGGATGTTAAGCTTTCCTTGTTTCTTTCCTGTTTCACTATGGTCCAGTGAAAACTTGTTTTGGATTAAAATGAGTATAAGGACCAGTACTTAAGAAAGGTTGGTTTAAGGAGTAACTTGATGCAGCAACTTTCACCTATAGAACTTAAAACACATTAGAAAGCCCAGGTCCTACTCTGAAGTAGTGTCATAGATAGGTAGGACCCAGGAATGCATATATGTATATATATAACCTTTAAAAACAAAGAGAGACATAAATTATTTAAAAACTAGCTGTAAGATTTTGGCCAAGGAAGATTTTAGTAGAAACATATTAGATTAATTCTATCCCACAAGGAAAACTAATTCTGTATAAAGGTTCACTAGCTGTAAGAAAATGAGGGAGGCAAGAGATCTAAGTAATTCAAAAGACTTAAGCTATTTAAGTAACTCTTAAGCCACAGAACATGATATGAGAGGAACTCCATCAAATTTATCTTTCCTGTCTTTTTAGTTTGCTTTTGTTTTTTTGTTTTAAATTCTCCATTACTGTATTCTCAATGGTTTAAAATCTAGTTATTCATTTCTCTTAACTCTTGGTTCCCTTAATAATTTATCAAATACTCTGATTAAGATGTTTTGTAAGTTTTTAAGATGAATAGAGAAGAATTAGAAAGCACTTGTATCTAATCAAGCAAAGACTAGTCCATATCTATGGAAAGAACATTGGTTATAGAACTGTGGGGATAAGTAAGTTATAAATGGCTATGAGAGTTAAAGTATAAAACCTTCCTGATGATCTTAGTCCTAGTGCAGGTTTTCCTGAAGAATAAAGTGATCACTTGTGTTATGGCTAATCCAATCCTTTTGGCCATATGGCGGTTGTTTTAGATTGCTGCTCAACTTGGTTGATGATGATTATTCCAGAATGATTGACTGGGTTATCTAGGAGGAAGGATACATAAATAGGACCATAAAAATTTCATGGAATATCTGAGCTAGATTCAGTGACAAATGTGTCCCATTCTTTTTTCAACCTTCTAATCGCAATGAATTATGGAAGTAATTAAAACAATATTGGACACTTCCCACCCTCCACCCGTACATACAAATCCGTTCTGCTGAGCAAAAATCTGTTCAGTTACTATATAAGTTTTACTTTCCTGATTCAGACTGATGGCCAGCTTGGTGGCCTGTTTTCCTCCTACATAGTAGGCATGGACCTCTTGAAGAAGAGATCTGAAAGGAGGCAAGAGCTAGACTGAATGAGTTTTAGTCAACAGTTTTTATTTTCTGCTAGTACTAAACATTATATATGGCCCTCCTAAAAGGAATATACCCACCAATACTATGAATGTTTTGCTAGTATATACCAAAGTCCTCTAAATTGGGGCAAATAATTTTCTTTCTTTTTTGACTCTTGAACGTCTCTTTTAATACAAGATCTGTTTAACAGATCTTGTCTTTTGATGTGAAATATAAATATTAATGATGAAACTGTACTAAGCTAAAGTTAAATTCTCTTCCATTGTCTAAGTGACTCTCCTGATTTTGTTCACTTGGTGAGTCACCTAGCTAACTGACTTGGATATATACTGCTATTGATTCTCGATCAGTGTATTTATTCCTGTGTATCCATAATGAAACTCTGCCCCTCTCCTCACTCCTAAATCAGCCTTCCTGACCACTGAGACAGATTTCTTCCTATTTTCTGTCTATTAAGGACACTTTTGTGTAAATAAACCATTTTGCAGATTAATTGTTCTGACTGATAAAAAAATATATATATGAATATGTATATGAATATATATATATATGAAGCACTTAACACTGTGTATTCCACTTTGTTATCATCCAATAGATGACAGCTATTATGTATTGTACCCTAATGATGAACACACACATTCACTATGGATTCATAGCATCTCTTTCTCTTTTCTCGCCTGTTTGCTATTACCAACAGTTCTAGAGCATATCTTATACTAGGTCATTCCTTGTTGAAAGAACGTACGGTTGACTTTTCATTGCTTATTATTTTATTTGTAAACTTCTTTTTACCTGTCTAAATCTTCCCCATCCTTCACAACCCAATTAAAATAATCTCTTCTCTGACAACTTGAGCACTATTTTTCTGTGGTATTCTCTTGAGGAAAGTGATAGAGGTTGCAGCCTTTATTAGGCTCCGAATTTCAAAGAGCAGATGCATGAGAACAGAAAAGTGCTCGTTATTGTATGGCAATTCTTCCATTTTCTCTTTTCTCCCTTACTTCCTCTTTTTCTGCTCTCCTGGCCTTCTCCTCACCTTCCCTCTCTTCACTACTTAAAAAGCAGAGCAGAAAAGGAAGAGGTTTTGAAATTGTTTAGTTTTATTTCATAGTCTATATCTTATCCAGATGGATAGGAAGTAGAACTGGACCAAATTTTAAATGTTTCTCAAATTAAAAATTAGAAAAACAATTGTTTCCCTTTTTCTGGCTAGCTTCTACTCACTTGTCAGATGATAGTAGTTAATCTATTTACTTTTGTACTTTGGGTTCTGGTATATTCATGAATAAATGCTCTCTCCAGTTAGCCTCACTGGAATTGGGCCTTGTAATGATTTTGTGGTTTGTAACTCAGAATATATTGACAATAACCTCAAAAGTTTACTTTCAGTCTAAGAATGAGACAATGTCTCTCAATAGAAAATGAGAATCATGACAAGAATTTTCCTCACTTACAAATTGATACTTAGAACTTCTCCCAGATATGTTTTGACAAAACATGCCTTCCAAAAGGATTTTTATTTTAACACAGTTTATGAATTTGGGAGATAACTATATATGACCACAGAGTAAATTTAATACAGAAATAGGAATGATACCACTCAGCTGCTCTTTTTTAAGGTTGGGTCCTTATTTTTTGGAATTTTTGTAAAGGGAAATCAGATAACTTTAGGATACTCCTCTGATGAACAGAGGAGTCAGGCATCCATGTGGCATGTAGCTTTTTTGATTGTTTTTGTTTTGTTCTGCATTTTATTTAAATTCAGTGAATGATCTATGAGAAAAGAATATCCTTGAATAGAGAGATCAGAGAACTGAAGAATAAATCAGAGAATTCTTAATTATTAAAAGAAAGGAGTGGAGAAAAGAGGGTAAAGAGATAGCATTATCAATTCACGATGCAACTGGATAGGACTAGCTTATTTTGGATCTCATCTCAAATGTTACCTCCTTGGAGAGGGCTTCCATGACTATTTTTTCTAAAGTAACATCTTCCTACCCCAGTTTATTTTCTTTTAGCGTTTATAACACTGTAATTACCTTGTTTGTTCAGTTGGAACAAATCAACTAGTCAACTGCTAGAACTTCATGAGGTCAGGAACTTTGACGCTTTGTTCACTGCCTATCCTCAGAGTTTAGAGAAGTGCCTCGCATACAGTAGAAACTTCATAACTATTTGTTGAATGAATGAATGATAGATGATCTCTTTCACTTTAGAGTTATGATCCATTATGTACAATTATGATTAAAGGAAATAATTCAGTTTTTACTTTTTAAAAATCTTTCATCGATAAATGTAAAATTCCTTCAGTCAGTTGCTACAGTTTGAGTAGTTTTAGTAGTTATGAAAAACGAACGTTATCGTCTGAATGTTTCTGTCCCCTCAAAATTTATATGTTGAAATCTAAGTGCCCGATGTCATGGTATTAGGAGGTGGGGCCTTTGCGAGGTGCTTAGGTCATAAGGGTGGAGCCCTCACGTATGGGATTAGTGTTCTTGGCCAAGAGACCACAGAGCTCCCTCACTGCTTCTGCCATGTGAGGGCACAATGAGAAGTCTGCAACCCTGCAGAGGGCCCTCACCCAACTGTGCTGGCACCCTGATCTTGTGCTTCCAGACTCCAGAACTATGACAAATAAATTTCTGTTGTTTATAAGCTACTCAGTCTGTTGTATTTTGTTATAGCAGCTGAACGTACTAAGACACCAACCCTTTGCATTTCTGAATAACGGTTTTAGTTCAGCCTCTAATAGATGACTGCTAATTTCCTTGTGAGTAGCTAGTAGAGAAAATGAGAGAACCTGGAGTCTTATTTTCCTTGTGGATCTTTCAAGTGTGTTGGTGTTTGAGAGAATTGTTTCTCTAGTTCTTACCTAAAGTAAATTTAAAAGTTGATTGACCATCCTAGAGCTATGACAAAGTTGTTTAAAAAATTGTATAACAGCTTATTTTTCTGACTATATCCTCTTTCCTGAACCCTATAATTCTTTCCTTATTTCTAAACCTGTATATCCAATCCAGTAACCATCTCTATCAAGATGTCCCATAGATGCCTTGTAAAAGTTAGAACTCTTTCTGTTGCAACTAATTGATGTCTACCTGAAACTAGATTATACCAAAGGGAAAATGTATTGGCTTTCTGTACCTGGGAAGAGCAGGGATGGAATTGGCCTCAGGGTCAACTAGATCCAGAGGCTCAAATGTGTCAGGATATTCTCTCCCATTTCTCTCATCTCGTCTTCTTCATCTGTTGGCATTATACTTTCTTTTTGATGATAGGCTTCTTCCATGTGGTAAGAACAGTGACCACAGGCAGCTAAAAGCTGACATTTTCTACCTTTAGTGAACTCAGAAGAAAGAACATCTCTCCTAGCTTCGCTATGAAAAACAATCCAGCAAAAGGCTCTGACTTTGCCAGCCTGAGCCTTCTACAAACCCCTCTGGGGCCATGCTGGGTAGTGTTATTGGAAGAAGACTGTATCAGTTTAAATATTGGCCTAGCTGTTTTATTTTTATTTTATTTTATTTTATTTTATTTATTTATTTATTTATTTATTTATTTATTTATTTATTTATTTATTTATTTATTTATTTATTTTTGTGAGGAAGATCAGCCCTGAGCTAACATCCATGCCAATCCTCCTCTTTTTGCTGAGGAAGACCGGCCCTGACCCAACATCTATTGCCAATCCTCCTCCTTTTTTTCCCTTTTTCTCCCCAAAACCCCAGTAGATAGTTGTATGTCATAGTTGCACATCCTTGTAGTTGCTGTATGTGGGACGCCGCCTCAGCATGGCCGGACAAGCAGTGCATTGGTGTGTGCCCGGGATCCAAACCCCGGCCGCCAGTAGTGGAGTGTGAGCACTTAGCAGCTAAGCCATGGGGCCGGCCCCCCTAGTTGTTTTAACAGAGATAAATAATGGTAACTTAAAGTAGATATTTATTTTTCTTTCACATAAAAGTCCAAGCTGCTACATGGTCTGGGAGTGGATTGGCTGTGTTTCTAAGGTGTTCAGGCTCCTTCTTTCTTGGGATTCTGCCATTCCCTAGGGTGTTACTCTTGTCTGTATGGTGATGGATCACTACTATTACATCTGCCTTCTATCCTGCTGGCATGGAGAAAGAGAGAGTGGAAGGCATGCAGCTGCTTTTTGAGGGTACAACCTAGAAGTTGCACCACTTCAGTTAACAGAGCCTTGCGCAGAACTAGTCACACGGTCACACTTAGATGCGAGGAAAGCTAGAAAATGTGGTCTTTAGCAGGTAACCCTTGTTCTAGCTAAAATTGTTTGGTGGTGGGGGGGAGTGTGCTTTATATATATTATTAAAAGGGAAAAATAGATATTAGGGTAGTGATCTCCTGTCACAGATAATTTTATTGGCAGCCTCACCATAATTACATGATTATACTTGATGATATAGAGGAAGACTAGTTCCTAAAGGTAAGAGGGACAGAGGTGCTATTAATGGAAGACATTGGGGGTCTGGGGAGAGGACATGACAGACAAAAGTGACATCTATACCATATATCTAAAAATCAACATATCTGAAACTCAGCATCTTCCAAAACACTATGTCTTATTTATCCAAATTCATTTAATGACACTGCCATCCAGCCAGCTATTCAAACTACATGTAGGAATAATTATACACTCTTCTTATTCCTTCTGTCTCACCCCATGATTATACTTCCTAGATGTGACTCCAATTCCACCCTTCCTCCTTCTCCCCACAATTACTTCTTTAGTTCAGGCCCCCTTCATCTCACTCATGGGATATTTAGATACTCTCCTCTCCAGTTGCAATGAACTCTGCCAGTATAGCCTGAGTGATACTACCAAAAGACCAATTTGTCATGTAACTCCCTTGCTTAAAACAACAAAACAAAAACTTTTAGTTGCTTCCCATTCCTACATGATCAAGCCTAGCAGGTTATAAGATACTCCATGATCTGACCCCTAGCTAGCTAGCTTCTCTGTTATTTTCTAGTGTCCTGGCATTCTATCCTACTAAAATTTCTCTAGTCTCCTCTATGTCATGCTGTTTCACCCCTCTCTGCTTTTGTCCTTTCCTATATTTTCACCTGGAAAATACCACTTTTTCTTCAAGGCTCAATTCAAAGGAATCTCTTTCTGAGAAGCCTTCTCTGACCTTCTACTTCTTCCACTAGAGTTTACCACTCTCTCCTTTTGCCACCTCTGTAACTTGTTCATGGCAAATATTTGTTTACTACACAGTATCCATGATTAGATTGTGAATCCTTGTGGGAACTACATCTTTCATCTATATCCCTACTGTCTGACAGCAATATAAATCTTTAATAAGTATTGAGTGAATGAATAAATGAAATAATTGAAAAATCCTATCTTTCATATATTGGTTCTCTATTCTTTACTACCATCCCTATCATAAAGGTGTAAGTGTAAGAAAATAAAATTTTTCTAAGTCTGCTTCCTTAGATAATAAGAGTATATTATAGGGGCCAGCCCAGTGGCTCAGCGGTTGGGTGCGCGCACTCCGCTTCGGCGGCTGGGGTTTGCATGTTCGGATCCTGGGCGCGCACCAGCGCACCGCTTATCAAGCTATGCTTTCGCGGCGTCCCATATAAGGTAGAGGAAGATGGGCACGGATATTAGCCCAGGGCCGATCTTCCTCAGCAAAAAGAGGAAGGTTAGCGTTGGATGTTAGCTCAGGGCTAATCTTCCTCACCAAAAAAAAAAAAAAAAAAAAGAATATATTATATCTAGTTTGGATATAAGTTTTTGTAATATAAAACAAAATTTGAGTTGGTTTTATTTCATATACAGCTAATTTTTCTCAGTTTCTGCCTTAGTCATCTCGAGCTGCTATACCAAAATACCATAGACTGGGTGGCTTAAACAATAGGCATTTATTTCTCACAGTTCTGGAGGCAGGGAAATCCACAGTCAAGGTGCCAGCTGATTCAGTTCCTAGTGAAGGCCCTCTTCCTGGCTTGCACGTGACTGTCTTCTTGCTGTGTCTTCACATGGCAGAAAGCGAGCTCTAGTCTTTCTTTCTCTTATTATAAGGGCACTAATCCCATCATGGGGGTCCGGTCCTTGTGACCTCATCTAAACCTAGTTACTCACAAGGGCCCACCTCCAAATACCATCATATTGGGGGATTAAGGCTTCAACATGAATTACAGGGGACACAAACATTCAGACCATAAGTATCCCTGCTCCCTTTTACTCTTGGTTCTAAAGAGTTCTAAGATCCACTCAATATCAAATGAATTTATATTTATTCTTTAAAGTTGCATTGAATTAATGATACCCTAAGGGAGATATTTTTGAAATGATTTATGGTATACTTGGGCATGTTTAAGTGAAGGCTTTGATTTATTGAGTAGAGAAAATATTAAGTTTCAAGTAGTAATTGCATGGGTGGAAGGGGTAAAGAATTACAGTCTATTGACTAGCACTATGTTAAGTAAGGGTTGTATTATAGCAACCACAAAATTTATGAGAAAACAGATATTTCCAGTTTTATTAAAAATAGCAAGTTCGGGGCTGGCCCCGTGGCTTAGCGGTTAAGTGCGTACGCTCCGCTGCTGGCGGCCCAGGTTCGGATCCCGGGCGTGCACCGACGTACCGCTTCTCCGGCCATGCTGAGGCCGCGTCCCACATACAGCAACTAGAAGAATGTGCAACTATGACATACAACTATCTACTGGGGCTTTGGGGGGAAAAAATATAAATAAATAAAAATAGCAAGTTACTGTTTATTTTAAAAGCAGCACCTGTTGATCATAGAAAATTTAGAAAATACATGTAAATATAAAGAAAAAAATAAGTCAGTAATCCCACAGCTCAGAGATAACTCTATGACTTTGTATATGATCTTTTTGCAGTGACATACACCATTCACCTATTTGTTTATTATAAAATGGGATTAGGCTGCATGTGTCGTTTTGCGCAGTTTTTTCCTCTGTCGTTTAAATAGACTTTCAGAATGTCCTGTTTAATTGTTTCATAGTATTCTCTGAATGATTTATATAATTGGTCCCCTGTGTTGGATTTTTAGGTGGTTTCCTATTCACTATAATAAATACTCCTTAACTTTAGTACTCTTTAAATATTCTTCACTATAATAAATACTTCTTTACATTTCAATTTTCTTTATAGTAGTTTCTTTAAAAGATTTAGTAAAATATATTGACCTTTCTTTAGGATTCTACCTTTAGTGTCATGTTTAGGCATGCAAAGAATATATAACTATTTGCTTATGTTTTATTTCTCTTATGGTTTTTTAACATTAAAAATTTCAATCTATCTGAAATTTATTAAGGTGTACTGTATGAGGTTTGTGTCTAATTTTAGAGTATTTTTTTGGAGCCTACAGTTTGTGACAAGAACTTTGTCAGGAATAGAGGTTCATGCCACAGATTTATTTATGATAAATGGTGCCCAGTTCCATGTAATAGGTGTTACAGTAACTGAAAGTTATTAATAATTGAATTGACCAAAATTAGTGAACCAACTCTGAGAATCTGATTCACTTACTATATATTAACACACCTCTAGCTTTATACATTTTTTCCCAGTCTAACTTACTCAGGAAAATGTTACAGACATATATTTTGTTTGGAAAGATTCTTTATTTCATAGCTGTTAGGTTTGTTATGAGAGCATACCTAGTACATTGTAGACTTATAAATGCTAAAAAATAAATTACCTAAATTTTTACCAATTTAACAAATGTATTTATTTTGGTCTTTCTAGAATCTGTGTTTGTGGATATCCCCGGCAACATGTAAGAAAATACAAAGGTATAAGTAGCAGGATACCGGTTTCTTCAGGATTCATGGTACAGATGTTAACAGGGATTTATTTTGCCTTGTAAGTTTATTTCATATACAAAGTAAACCTTTGATTTCTTTGGAAAATTATAGTCTGTTTTATTGTTATTACATTATAATCTCAATAGATAAAAAATCAGAATATTTTTGTGAAAGAATATTAATCAAGATAGTTTTACTATTTAAAACATACCTTTTAACATTCTGAAGAATTTGTAATCAACTAAAACACTTCATCGTCTTTCTTTAATTCAAGGAACTAAATATACTCACATTCCTTTCTCCATTACTTTTTTTTTTTTCTGTAATTTCCAAATAGCTTTTTTTCTCCAATGAATATCTTTTCCATTTCTAGAAATTTTCTCTCGAAAAACATCTTAGAGCCTCTTTGATCACAAATAGATTATTATTAATTTGCTATTAATTTCTAATATTGATGCTCAGTCTTAATGCTTTAGATACTAGTATTTTTCTTTGAACCCTATCTTTTACTTTGTAATTCTCTTACTACAGAAATCTTACTATACTCTGCATTATATTCACTTCATATTTTAATTTTCCCTAGTAGATTATAAACTTCTTGACTGAAGACAGAATTTATGATCTTTGGGCCAAGTCTGGCCTGCTGCCGATTTTTTTAAAGTTTTATTGAAACACAGTCACATGCATTTGTGTACATATTGTCTATGGCTGCTTTTGTGCTACAGTGACAGAGTTGAGCAGTTGTGATAGATAGAGACTATATGGCCCACAAGCCTAATATATTTATCTAGCTGTGTAAGAAAAAGTTTGTTGATTCCTGTGTTAAACTGTTAATATTATTCCACAGCTCTTGGATGCTCTGATCCATTTTATTTTCTCTTTTTTTTGCTTTTTGTTTCAGATTGAGTAATTTCTGTTGCTCTATCTTCAGTTTCAATCATTCTTTCCTTGACTGTGTGAGTCTACTAATGAGCCCACCGAAGGGGTTCTTCATCTCTGTCACCATGTTTTATGTCTAGCCTTTTCATTTGACTCTCTCGTAGTTCCCATCTCTCTGCTGAAATCTCCATCTGTTCATACATGTTGTTCATCTTTTCTGCTAGAGCCTTTAATATATTAATCATAGTTATTTTAATTTCCATGATAACTACAACATCTAAGTCATCTCTGAATTTGGTTCTATTGTTCCTTGTCTCTTGACAGTGGGTTGTTTTCTTCTTGCTTTTTGTGAGCCTTATAATATTTCATTGATCATTATTTTGTTTATGAGTAGGACTGTAGAGACTAACAGTGGGTTGTTTTCTTCTTGCTTTTTGTGAGCCTTGTAATATTTGATTGATCATCATTTTGTTCACGGATAGGACAGTAGAGACTGAGGTAAATATTATTTATGCCTGGAAATGGGCATGCCTTTTTTCTTCTAGGCTGTTAGTGGAGTTATTATAGGCAGGAATGAGCTGGGATTGGATTTTATTGTTGCTATGGTTACCTTCACGGCACTACCTATTTCAAATTCCTCTCATGTTACCTGATACTTAGGGTGGGAGCTGGATTGCTGGAGGGTTTTTCTTAATACTCTTGCTTCATCCTCAGCTTTCAGCTTTCCCTGTGTGTCTGCACCTCAGAGAGAGTCTCTCTCCGTGTTCTTGCCCCTCCTCCAGCGGTAGAGTGCTGTTGCTTGTTTCTAGATGTGTATCAGCCTGGTTGGGGCAGGGCAGGGGAAGAGGAAGTGGTGTTCTCTGTTGTCCTGGTCTGGCCTCAGTTCTAAGCAGCTCCTATGTCCCTGCATCTCAGGGGAGTATGGGTGGGGGCAGCTTCTTAGTGGTCCTGTCCCTCCTCCAGTGGTAAGAGACCTCTACTGGTCTCAGCATAAGGCCATTTTCTGATCCTCCCTGAAAGGAAGAAGTTTCTTTTTCTTTTTCTTTCCCCACACAGCCACAATCTGTCTTCATCTCTTCCCTCAGGGTGAAAGGGTTTGCTGCTCCTTCCCCACAGGCTTTAAAACTTCTGTTCCAGGTGAGAGAAGGTGTGGCTGGATTTTCATGCCTTTCCTGCTCGGGTGGCCACTCTTCTTCAGGCTTGCACTACCAAGGGCAGCTTTCTCTGGTTGCTCTGGTCCCCTGCCTTGTCCCATTCTTCTTGTGAGTGCCTAAAGGTTTGTGAAGTAGAACTTGTGAGTGCATATGAGCTCCCCTTGTATCTACTCCCAGAGATTCTATACTCTCCTGCTTGCCCACACTTGGCTTTTAGTAATTTGTTAAAAAGTTTAGCTGAATTCTTCTTGTCCACTTGCATTGTGGCCTATCTCTCCTTAGAGGCACCTGTCTGCTCTCAGGTTTTAGGCTACTTGGTTGACCTATGACCATAGCTCCTTGCTGGAGTCATGAACAGTTATGATTTTGTAGATTACCTGGCTTTACCTTGTTTTTAGGGTGGGAGCAATGCTCTTTCCATTTTTTTAGGCCTCACTTGTACTCTTGATGTAACTCACACTTCTTTATTTTGTTGGCAGATGACCAAGCCATTATTTCTCTGTCCATTTTCATCACTTAGCCAATTTTTAGGAAGAGTTTGGCCATATCTTTGAAAAATAATATACACACACACTTTTTTCCCAATATCTCTCTGATATTTGTGACATAAATCATGTACACTTCTAAATGACTCTCAGAATACAAAGAAGTAACTACTTAGGATACTGCAAGCCACAGTAGTTGTAGATTCTCATTAAAAACCGTGGGAGTAATTTGACCATCAAGTGTTCTGAACATTATTCTAAGGTATATAATTTATTATGCTCTGACTTGTTTTGTAAAAAAAAAAAAGTATAAAATGCTTTGAGATTGCCTAGCTTTTTTGATATCTGTTCTATAAATAGGAATGTTCTTTAGAGAAGAAATGTACATCTATAAAATTTTCTTTGTTATTAATAGGATTTCAGATACAATTGAAAAAAATTCAAAGATTTAAAAATATTTTTTTAAGGAGGGTGGAATGCTAAGCAATGTGCTAATATGATCTATTATTTTCGTCAGTAAAGATAAACAGTTTCTCATTATATTTTGTTTAATTATATAGAGTTAACTAAAGATAATTATACTTTCTTCATTTAATTTTACAGTTATAATGGAGAATGGGATCTAGCTCAAAAAGCATTGGATGATATTATATACAGAGCCCAGCTAGAATTATATCCAGAGCCATTGCTGGTAGGTGCCTCACTTATGTAAATTTTGTAATTTAAAATTTCTCAATTTAGAACTACAAATTGAGAAGTCCCATTCATGGTGCATTAATATGTCATTAATACTCAGTGATTCATGCTTCTGTTATACTAGGAAAATTTTGTACTTGAAAATGTGTATATAATAAAATTTGAAAATTTCATTAGGCTAAATTTTTAGATACCTGAGTAATAGTCTTTTTAACTTCTAAGAATGTTCTCCTTAACATACTAGAGCTGCATTTATTAGTTAGCATTAGGCATTGGGAAATATAATTTAATATTTTGGAATTTTTAATTTTGTCACTTATGTATTATTTTTAACCATAAGTTTCCTTCTGAGCTCTTACTCCTTATTCTAGAGGATTTATGCATCATCTTATGAAATACCTTGGAGAAAGTATTCTTTTTTAAAACCTGTTAAAAGTTAGCATCTTGTTTTATTTAAGGGTATAATAATACATCTGTTAATATCAATCTTAAAGTATATGTTTCCTTCTTAGGTTGCTAATGCAGTAAAGGCTTCATTGCCTCAAGGTGCCATGAAATCTAATAAGGAGGGTACAAGGTGTATTCAAGTTGAAATCACACCAACTTCCTCTAGAATATCAAGAAATGCAGTAACCAGCATGTCAATAAGAGGTCATAGGTGGAAAAGACATGGTAAGAAATAAAAAACTCTTCAAATTAGAGGATTGCTGATGCTATCACATTTTTCTATGTACTTACAACTCTATAACTTGTAACTTTAGTAAATAGTATTGTAGTGGCATGGAAGAAAAAGCTGTTGGATCACCCTTAACTCCTCATTTATTATCCATACGTGACAAGGAATAAGGAAAATAGAGCCCCTTATGTTATATATATGAATGAAAATTTTTTTAAACATTGTATTGGCTTTTAAATTTCAATAGAGTAGGAGAGTAGAAAAAGGCATTATAAAATTATTTATACATTTTGGGTTTCTATTCACAACTATTTGCAAATATTCCTTAATGTTTCTGATTTCTCAACTAAAGTAAACTTGCATATTGAAGTAGAACAACTAATAGAGACTTCAATATTTTCTTCTGGACTTCCTGGTAAAGAATGCCATAGTACTGATGCAACTCTAGGCATTTCTGTTTTCTAGAAGTTAATTTCTTCCAAGATTGTTTTGATAGTTGTTCTTGACTGCCTCATTTTATTATTTAAAAATTCTATTGGAAGTTTGTTTTATTCACCATGGTCTTCTCAATGCTTTCCCATTTCTCTCCCTTCTCTTATAACTTATTTTTTATTTAATTTCTTATTCTTTTTATAACTTCCCTCCTACCTAGAGGTTATTGTTGTGGCAAGAATCAGTGTAAGAAGATGATTACTATCATCTTCCTCAGAAGGTAACCATAGAATGGGAAGCAAAAAGCCACTTCTTTGCCCCAAGCCAACATATGTATTAGGGGTAAAACAAAATCCATTCTCTGTTTACTTCTTCCTATAAATTGTGATGACAATGGTAGCTCCTTTTGGCATATTTGGTTCCAGTTGTCTCTATGGTCTCTATAGAGAAAATGCAAAAGTGAGAAGAATGAGATTATTCATTGTGAAATAGAAAGTTGATGGTGAAAACAGTTGCCATTGTTTCTGTTCAGAGAATCTAGGAGATAGTAGGTCAAAAAAGAATGATGATGAAATTTTCCAGCTTAATGATCACTTTCAGTTTTTTTCTTTTTGAAAGTAGTGTGACAATTCTTAAAAGTCCTTTAGGAAGGCATAAAAGAGGTGGTAATGTTTGCCATTAGCAGGGAGATTATGCTACTACTTAAAACATACAGTCAGAGTCTAAACACATACTTCAGTTTCTTCAGTGAAAATTATGTGACTGAATGGGACTAAATTACAGGTAGAAAGTCATTTAATTAGATATGCTGGTATCCTAGAGATCAGTTTTCTGTTTTGGCATTAATAGGTGAAAATAGGCACAGAGGCAATGAACCAGATCATATGGGTCATTGTAGCCATAATCGCTCCCAAACTACCACTACAGGAAATGTAGGAATGAATTTTAGTTCCTTTTCCACTTTCCCTACTTGCTGTTTAGGTGGACATATTGGGAACTAGGGGGAAAAATATAGGTCCTGCAGTTAAAAATGTGAAATATTGAAGTTCAGTTGTATTTGTGCATGTGTATGTGAAAAAGAGAAGGTATGTGTATGTGTCCGTGTATGCATTTAACAGAGTAAGATGTGTACTCTGCAATAAAATAGAAGCCATTTTACAGAAATATTTTATAGGAATAAATTACCAAAACAAGAGGAAAGCCTACTTGAATATATTGTATCTATTAGATTCTCACATATCTTCCAGATTCCATTTTGGCTGCCACTTGAGGGGTTGGCAATGTGTCTTAGGGCTATAACCTCATTAAAGGAATCTTCCTTATCGCCTACACTCCTACAGTTATTCAACATTCACGACCCTAACACTTGGGCAACTCCTGTTTATGGTAACAAAAAAGTCACAGATGAGGGTTTAGAGAAGAATGAACTATAAAAAGCAAGATAGGTGCATGGAGTAAGTACAGAATATAGCTTAGTCTTGTTTACCATTCTTCTGTAGTGTGAATTCCCTTTATCCAATGCACTCTAAAATATTTCTAGTCTAAGGTCCTTATCTCTACAGGTAGATTGCATTCTCTCTTTGTAGGGTAGTCTTGGCTTTCCTTCCTAAAGCAGTATTTTTCATTGTTACCCCGTTCTGCTGAATTAAAAACATTTGTTTTCTGTCTTCATGGTCCTGATTCCTACTTGAGCATATTATTGTTCTGGGCTCTTTAGCTGACACTGGCTTCTTGTGGAGAAAATAGATATCTTAGCTATAGTTCTTAAATATACAGTCACGTACTACATAACAATGTTTTGTTCAGTGGCAGACCACGTATACGGTCCCATAAGATTAGTTCCATATAGCCTAGGTGTGTAGTAGGCTGTACTAGGTTTGTGTAAGTACACTCTATGATCACACGATGACAAAATTGCCCAACGACACATTTCTCAAAACGTATCCCTGTCGTTAAGTGACGCATGACTGTATATACAATTCTCAAGTTATAAATGGATTTTTAAGTTAAATTTATACATGAATTATATTTATTATATTACATTTATATATAAATTATAACAAAATGTAATTTATTTATACATTGCAGAAACAATGTTAAAGTGCTTGTCCATTCCAGGGTGACCCACAAAAGCCTTTTAATGCCACAATGTTTCTGAAGCAGAGTCCTGTAGAATGTAGGTTTAGTTTATGACTGTGCGAAAACACATTTAGAGATCCTTTATTTGATGGAACTCTAAATGCGTTTCCTGTTCCACCTGTATCCCTACCATTCCCTTACCATACCAGCCTCTCTCCAGACTGTATCACCCAGTAGGAAGATGGAATATGCAACTTTAAGCCAGTGATGATGAGGGTTAGGGAAGGAGAAGGGACAAGAAACATGACTTTTAAGGAATATTCATTTTTTTTCTCCTTGCCTCTTTCTCTGTTACTGCCAGTGCCAAGAAAGAAGAAAGCAATTGGCCCTTTATTTTTCCTTTCCTTGGGTCTCTTGCCTATTTCTTTTCTTCTTTTATTTATGTCTTTTTAAAAAAACTGAGATATAATTGACAAATAACATTAGTTTCAGGTGTACAACCTAAGGACTCAGTGTATGTACATATTGTGAAATGATCACCACAGGTCTAGTTAACATCCGTCACCATACATAGTTACAAATTTTTTTTCTTGTGATGAGAACTTTTAAGATCTATTCTCTTAGCAACTTTCGAATATACGATGCAGTATTATAAACTATAGTCACCAAGCTGTACATTAACATCCCCGGGACTGACTTGTTGTATAATTGGAAGTTGGTACCTGTTGACCACCTTCGCCTATTCCCCACCCCCTGCCTCTGGCAACCACCAATCTATTCTCTGAATCTATGAGTTTGTGTTTTTTGTTTGTTTAGATTCCACATGTTAAGTGAGATCATACAGTATTTGTCTTTCTCTGTCTGATTTATTTCACTTAGCATAATGCCCTCATGTAGTTGCAAATGACAGGATTTTCTTCTTTTTTATGGCTGAATAATATTCCGCTATGTATATACACATACCACGTTTTCTTTATCCATTCATCCACTGATGGACATTTAGGTTGCTTCCATATTTATGTCTATTTATTGCCTCTTTCCTTTTTCTCCTTTTTTCAGCCTATCTGGGGAGAAGAGGGAGAGGTGTACATGAGGTTCTCTCATGGATGCACCCAAGCAGAGCTTTCTTTTTTTCGCTTTTTTTCTTTCCATCTCTCTTTATCATTAAGGAATGTAGATAATTAAGCCAGGCGAACATATTGGTGTGTTTGCATTTTGGAGTCACCAAAAATTACACATGCAAACAAATACATTAAATTGGAACAATTAATCACATTTATTCTTTTCTCTTATTTGTAACAGAAAAATCTCTTTATCTTTCCAGCCAAAACTTATTCATATAAGTCTTTTTAAAATTAATTTGGAACAGTTTTAATTATTTGCATTTAAAATTTTTTTTCTGAGCTCTTCTAGAATGTATTTCAGCATTCTCTGAAGCTTCACAGATCTGCCATTCTTTTCTTAAAGTTAAGAATTATCCAGAGCTTATATTTTAATGCAAAGAATTCTTTCAGAAGGTAAAAAATTACCTTAGCTTTAACATTTCCACACATTTCAGAACATGTATCTCTTGCCATGGTCTTGTTATTGTTGAATAACAACCCAAATTTCTAGAATTGTATTTTGACCAGTTTTATTATTTGCTTGGCCCTGTAGTTTTTTTAAATTAATATACTTGATTTTTTAGAGCAGTTTTAGATTCACAGCAAAATTGAGCAGGAAGTACAGAGAGTTCCCATATACCCTCTGACCACCCCCCAGCCTCCCCAACTATCAACATCCCACACCAGAGAGGCATATTTATAAGGCCCTGTAATTTTAATTTTGACCAGACAGTGCATTCTCATATTGACTAAATAGGGTGATTTTTAAAGAAAGATTGGGTTCAACTGAGGTATTATATTGGAGAGACACGTTTGACAGTAGTATATTTGCCTGAGTTTCCCTACCTTTCACTTGATTATTTTAATATTGTACTGACATGGCTTAACTTAATGTTATGTTTTCAAACTTTTTAATGACTGTATAATTCCATGTCAATACAGATGTTTGGAAAGTAAAATCACAATGTAGAATTGCTGCTTTTGACTTTTGTGTGTGAGAAAGATTCTCCCTGAGCTAACATCCGTTGCCAATCTTCCTCTTTTACTTTTTGCTTGAGGAAGATTATCCCTGAGCTAACATCTGTGCCAATCTTCCTCTATTTTGTATGTGGGTCACCGCCACAGCATCGCTTGATGAGTGGTGTATGTCCACGCCCAGGATCCGAACCTGCGAACCTGGGCTGCTGAAGCGGAGTGCACCAGACTTAATCACTACGTCACAGGGCTGGCCCAGCTTTTGACTTTTAAGGGTCTTAATTTCAGAATTAATAGCTTTATTTATGTATTGTTAATTCTTTTAAGCATATTGTGTTTCATTTAGTGTGTATTTTTTGAACCTAGATTTTCAAACCACCTACAGATTGAGGGCTATTTAGAAGTCATAATTTGAAAGTAAAATGCAATTAGAGAAGGAGAATAATGGAATAAACATTTAAAAAAATCATTAAATAAGCTAAGAGAAGAATGAGTAGATTATGACCATAACAAGAATCAAAATGAAAATACCAATAAGAAAAATAAAACAGTGAAATAATCTATTAATTTTTAAAATTAATAATAATAATGCAATTTTATTTTCTTAAATATTTATTTCCTTTAAAAAAATAAACTGAATAGCTAAAAGGAAAACAGAAAGTATTTCTTTACAATTATGCTTCAATTCTATAATCATTCTTAAATGTTGCTTCTAACGCTATTTTCATCATCTACCATTTCAGCTATAAAAGCTCTTTTTCTTTTTCTTTTTCTTTTTTTTGTGAGGAAGATCAGCCCTGAGCTAACATCCGTGCTAATCCTCCTCTTTTTGCTGAGGAAGACCGGCTCTGAGCTAACATCTATTGCCAATCCTCCTCCTTTTTTTCCCCCGAAAGCCCGAGTAGATAGTTGTATGTTGTAGTTGCACATCCTTCTAGTTGCTGTATGTGGGATGCCGCCTCAGCATGGCCAGAGAAGCGGTGCGTCGGTGTGCGCCCGGGATCCGAACCCGGGCCGCCAGTAGCGGAGCGCGCGCACTTAACCGCTAAGCCATGGGGCCGGCCCATGAGCTCTTTTTCTTAAATCCGCAAATGATTCTCTACTACTTCAAGATTTTATTATACAATCTATACTTATCTATTTCCTTGTACTTTTCCATTCTCTCTCCTCTTCCAGAGCAAATTTAATTGCTATTTTTTTGTCCCTTTCCCCCCCACCACCACCATTATGACTCACTCTTCTTCCACGTTTTAAAAAAATTATCTATACTTGGAACAATGTAACCAACTTTCCTCCTTTCTTTTAAAATAGTTGTTGAAATACCACTCCCTCGTTCTATAAAAGTTCCCTAATTAAGTTATGGTTGCAGATTATGAGTGCTTATAATTTTTGCTAACTATCTAATAAAAAGCCTTGTCTAGTGACATCCCGATTCTTTATTACTGCCCACAATTCTTTTGACTTGGGCATTTGTGAGCTCATGAGACAAGTAAGTGAAAAGCTTTTGGTATACTTTAAAGCACCACATAAAGGCTGATTGTTAATCAATTAAGAACTATTTAATTTGTTTTATTAGCTACACAATAATTGTATTCTTGATAAGTTTTTATTAGCTAGCTTGCTATTTGAATGGTCCTGTGATTGATTAGCTCTTTCATAAAACTATAAGTTTTTGAAACTTATAGTTTGAATTTTCGCAATTTGAGATAAACGTGTTTAGTTTGAGTGTAGTGTCAAACACAAAAGGATACATATGTTACATAATACTAACAGTCAGTTTAACAATTTTTTTGTCATTTCTGTAGCCCTGAAGTACAGTGCTCTAACTCTATTATCTGACATTTATATCACCATTACAGTCAGGAATTCTTTAGAATGTTGTTTTAATACCTGTTGTCTCAATTCCAAATTAACATGAAAATAGAATAAATTGAACTTATATTTCTTATTTGTATATGGTTACAACTGTTTGCAACAGGTAAGTATCAATAATAGGAGCAATACTTGTAAACTATAGATCCTTTGGATTTTGCCTACTAGTTTTGGTCCTGGTATATATTAAGTGGTTTATTTTTATAACATTGCATTTCATTATTTTGACTTAGGGGATTCAAGAGTACAAAGTTTTAAGTCGTGAAAATGAATTGAAAATAATAACTACATATATTTTAAGTCTTCTAACTTAGTAATACAAAATAAGTACCCTGAGAATTTTAGAGTATTGAATTAATTATATGGAATATTTAAATGAAAAATCAAACAAAATACAGTTTACATAGATTGAATCTAAAGAAAGTGAAGTTTCATATCGTTGCTGTAGTTTTATTGCATTTTCAGCATTGTTTGTATTTCAAAGATGCCAAGGTATTTAAATAAATTTAAATGATTATGACAAAATTCGAAGAGACCTGTGATTATATTTTTAAAAAATGATGAAAAATGTGATTTGTTTCAATTTTCTCAGTGGTTTAGTACTAACTTATTAGATGAGAAAAGAAAAAGAACAATAAAAAGATGCAATTCCTGTTGGAAAATAATTTATTTAAAACCGATTATTGGTTTTGAAAAAGTTAATAAATTTCTATCATATAGTGACATATTGATGAAACAGCACATTACTAGCTTTCTAACTGTTGCACAAATCTGAGTAATTATAAGAGGTATGTTTCAGTTAAATATTTAAAAAATAGTTATTTATAAATATTTCAAAACATTTAAGGTAGTATTTTGAGATATTGCAGAAGATAAATGTCATAAGTCTTGAGATGGAACATTTATTTTGTGAATCTGATTTTGTGACTTTATAAGAAAAGCATTTAGTTGAGGAGAAACAAAGTTGCTAATAGTTACAAAAGTGCTTTGAGAAATGCAGAAATGGTCATTTTAAACTCAAAAGTAGCAAACTTGAGAGAATTGGCTATTGGACTTTTATATCTGCAATTAGAAATTTATAATGCTTATGCTTTTATTTTAAAAGTTGTCCATACTTATTAAGGAAATTTAGGGGAAAAAACTCCTATCTGCCAGTTTCATAAAAAGGCTTAGATGATTTTAGTATCATTTTGAGAAGCTCCATTATTTTCAGATTCTAAAATGCTATTTGAGGAACAAATTTTCCTTTCCCAATACAGATGATAAAACATTCAGGCCAAAAATAAGCATTTCCTTCTGACCAAAGTTAGCATTGCATGAATTGTAACTGGCATTCTTGATATGGAACTTCATACTCATGGAGGACAAAATAAAATATTGGGAAATATTAGATGACTCAGAGGAAAATGACATATTAACCAAAAAGCTAGAATATCACATTGGTACAATGGACACATATGAACATTAGGTTTAAAGAGGAAAGACGGTAGTCTCAGAATTCTGGCTTAGCCAACTTTAGAAGAAAACAAAGTCTTAGTCTATTTCTAGGTAAAATAAAAGAAAATATTTTTCAACACAGAGAAGCAAGATATTTCAGACTTATTGGTCTTATGAGGCAAAAACACTTGTTTGTACATTATTGTGTTCCAGATTTTTTACTAAGGAGGCCTTACAAATTTTTGCTGTAGTTAAGGAAGTTGTTATTTATTGTTACTTGTTATTGAGCACTATGCCCCACGTTTTAGGAGTATTTGTAGCACATTGCACACAGAGGAAGAAATAAGCTTTTATACATAGTTTTGTAATAGATGTTGCTTACCTGTTTTTGATCTGTCTGGTTGTGAGCATCTTTAATTATCGTGCAGGATTCACCAGGTCCAGCAGCATCCATATGTTGCAATTCTTGCAGGGATTTTTTTTTTAACTTGAAACTTAAGATGACAAAAGAAGTTATTGAGAGTGACTGAATCTATCTTGATAAGGAGAATTGTATCATTTACTATACACACAACAAAAGCTAAAGATTTGACTGTTCTTTACTTGAGGAAACTGGTAATAGACTCCTAACCACCGTGCCTATAAATAAATCGTTTTGCTCCATACTGCGTTTTTCTCTGTGCCCCAGGCTGCTCTTTTCTTTTCTGGAAAGTCTACTTCCCGCTTCAGGACCCAGATTTCTAAATCTTAGCCTTCGTTTATGTCCTTGCTCAGAGTGCAGCCCTTTAACTGCCAGGTCCTTATTCTGTGTTTCTTTGGCAGCTTTGCTTTCCTCTTATCTGCCTTGCAAATTACTGGTCCAGGCTGTGGATTGTTACAGTGCTGTTTTTTCTAACCCAAGACACAACTTCATGCACGATATTTTCTATTACGCAAATGTGACTTCTGTTAATAAAAAAATGCTAAAAAAGTATGCAAATAGTTTACCTGTGTACCTGTCAATGGCTGCCCATTGCAGTCAGAACGAAATCCAAGCTCTGTACGATGGCATAGGCGGCCCTAGTGATATGACATCTTGCCTACCACTTTGACCTCACTTGAAGACCACTGTCACCCTCACTTCTAGCGCTTCCACATACTGGGCTGTTTCTGCCTTAGGGGCTTTGAACTAGTGGTTTGGGATATTTGAGCTGAGATTTGAATGATGAAAAAGTGCTAGCTTGCTTGAACTCTGTCCCTCCACATCGTTGTGTAGCCAGTGCTTTTTCATCATTCAAATCTCAGCTCAAATATCCCTTCCTCAAAGAGGTCTTCCCAGGCCACCCATCTAAAGTAGACTTTCTCCCCTACCACCCTGCTTACTCTTTCCCATTATTCTTATTTTCTTCATTGCATTTTCCACTGTCTAAAATTCTCCTGTTGACTTAATTTTCATACTACAGTGTAAGCTCTGTGAGAGCAGGGTCTTTGTCTGTCTGGTTGGCCATTGTAACCGCAGCACCTACAACAATGTCTGGCATATAATAGATGCTGAATAAATAGTAGTTGGATGCATGAATGAGTGAATTGATGGTAAAGAAATTTATAATATAGACTGAGCAATTTCTTCCTTCTTTTCTTGTTTTGTTGAAAAACAGTGTAACGACACAATAGTAAACTGTGTAGAGGGTTATTCTCTTATAATTCCAGTACTTAAAGTGTTATCATATTACAGTTTTTTTCCATATGTGTGTATGTTTTTCATAGTTATGCTCTATTTAATTTTTTTTGATATTTTGCTTCAGTTAACATTGTCAAATATTTTCCCAAGTTCTCCTAGTAAGTCCAGTTATTTTAATGGCTACGTAATACCACATTGAGTTGATATTCCATCATTTACTTAACCATTTCCTTAATATGTTAAATAATTTGTTTCTAACTTTTTGCTATTATAGATAACACTGCAATGAATAGCTAAATGAATATATGTAGCATTTTTCTTTCATTGACTAGAATAAATTATAAACATAAACTGATTGGATTAAAGAGTATGAAGTTGTTCAGGTATTTTATGACATTTAAAAATATTTATATCTTATAAATTGCAAAGGAATGTGTATGACTTTCTTTTGGGGTTTACTCCAAAGTACTTTTTGTAATTAATGTCAAAAATTGTATGATGCAGACATTTAAGGTATAGATTGTTTTAGAGCTTCAACTTATTTTATTATTTTTGCAAATAAATTTGTAAGTGCCTTGGGTCATAACCAGACTCCTTTAGACTTATAAAGTAGTCTGAGTACAGAGCTACGTAAATTCTATGAATAGATAAATTGTTCCTTTATTTAAATTGTCACTTTTACTAAACAGGGCAGCTGTAAAAAGTAAAAGCTAAAGCTAAGATAAAGAGTTTCATCTGTGACATAATGAAATAAATATCTGGGATTATAAAATTACATGAGAGAAATTACAATTTTTCATGATCAATTTTAATGATATTTGCAATTTGTTTCACCTTTTTTCCCCCTCAAAGCCAGAAGAAATTTTGTAGGGAGAAATGATTTGATCGCCTTTGAGAACCAATTTGGAAATGTCTATTAAAAGTATTCTTTAACTCTCCTCATTTTTGTATATGGAGAGAAGGTTACCTATTAATAGAGGTTATACAGATAAAATATTCTCTGAGAAGTTTCTCTTTGGATCTTTTTTGAACTTTTTGAATTATTTGAAGTCAAATGTAAGTATTGTTTTTTATAGGTATAGAACAATCATGACACCTTTTGCATAGATTTTTAAGTTCTGGGCTTTTAAACAGATTCTGTTTTCTTATGCTCTTGTATTCTCTTAAAACATCTCTTCTACAATATTCTTTTTTGTGTGTGTGAGGAAGATTGGCCCTGAGCTAACATCTTCCAATCCTCCTCTTTATGTTGAGGAAGACAGGCCCTGGGCTAACATCCATGCCAATCTTCCTCCACTTTATATGCGACGCCTGCCACAGCATGGCCTGACAAGTGGTGCGTCGGTGTGCGCCCAGGATCCAAATCGGCGAACCCTGGGCTGCCTCAGCAGAGCGCGCGCACTTAACTGCTTGCGCCACCGGGCTGGCCCTCTATAATATTCTTAAAGAAAGAATTAACTTCCTCTCCTTAGCTATGTATGTTATCCTCTAGATAATAGACTAGAAGAACTAGAGTTTAAAAAAATTTTTTTGAGGGCCGGCCCCATGGCTTGGCGGTTAAGTGCGCGCGCTCCACTGCTGGCGGCCCGGGTTCACATCCCGGGCGCGCACCGACGCACGGCTTCTCCGGCCATGCTGAGGCCGCGTCCCACATACAGCAACTAGAGGGATGTGCAGCTATGACATACAACTATCTACTGGGGCTTTGGGGGGAAAAATAAATAAATAAAATCTTTAAAAAAAAAAAATTTTTTTTGACATTACTAAGCATTTTATTAAACTTACATTTAGAGGTGGCTACTTCACTTTTCCAAAACAAAGAGCCTTTGCTTTCCTCTGCCATCTAAAAATTCTTATTAGCATAAGCTGTATATTATTTATTCCTTTTACCAAGTCAAGTAACACATTCCCAGCTTACCTTTTTTGTGTCTTCTGCATGTTTTTCCATCTTTATTTATTTTAATAATAATTTCATCTCATAACAGAAGATTCATTCACTTCTTCAAACAAATATTTATTGGGCACCTACTCTATGCAAGCTGCTTTCCCAGGTACTAGGTATACAGCAGTGACCCAACGAAAATCCCTGTCCTCACGGAACTTACATCTAATAGACAAGATAAATAAATAATTGTAGGTCAGGGAGTGATTAAATGCTAAGAAGAAACAAAGTAGAGAAGAGGATATATGAAATATGAGGAATATTGAAACTTGATGGGATGATCAGGGAAGGCTTCACTGAGAAGGAAATTTTTGAGAAAAGAGCTAAGGGAAGTAAAGAGGTGAGCCATGTAGCTATGTGGGAAGAGCATTCCAGGCCTAGGGAACAGCAAGACCAGGAAGAAGTTGTGTGTGTGGGGTGGGGTCACCAAGTTATACGGGGGAAGAAGTTGGAGAAATAGGAGAGAGCAACATCATGTAGTGTGTTTGTTTGAGTTCCGTAATTATCTTTCTTTATTCTATGATTTTCCTGAGAATTATATTTCTGTTCTTTCTAGCTCTGTACAGAATTACATGCTTTTCTTTTTATGAATTTACTTTAATAAGCAGTTAAAAAATTTGCCATTTTTACCATTTTTGTGTGATCACATACACAAGTTAGTCAAAGATTTGTGCTTGTGGAAAAACATATGATGTCTTTTTTCTACTTGCTATTTAATTTCATGATTAAAAAAATTTAATATCATTGTTTCTTGGGCTGCAGATCTTTACTACTATCCCAGTAAAAGTGATTAGCAATCCAGTTGCCTAGTGCTACTTTACATAATATTTGTCTTGTCATTTTCTAGTTTTTCTCGCAAAATTCTAAATTTTCACCCTGGCAGCACAGTTTTAAATGAATAATTTTCAATGGCATTTTTTAAAAAGTAAATCCAACTTAAAAAAAATAAACTAACCTTGAGAGTTATGCCTTGTTTAGGTTTTCTTAGAGACTTTTATTTTCTCTTGCTCTCTGTTCAGCCAAAGTAAATTATTTGCTTTCCATGAAATGACCAGGAATCTAAGCAGATAAGTTAAACCAATTGAAGAATGTCAGAGGCTGTTTAACTCAAATTGACTTTAATGAATTGATGAGTTAGAATTTATAGTATGTTAGAATGGGCATTTGAAATCAAAAGATTTTGCTGCTTAGCTCCCTCACTGAATAGTTGTGAAGCTCTTTCTGAACTTCAGTTTTCTTGCCTGTAAACGGAAGTCAAATTGCCTACTTCAGAGGCTCACCAACACATTGTTTTGAGAATATGATTGAATAATATATGGGAACAATCTCAAAAATGTAAGTAGTGTTGTTTTCTATTCTGTTAGACCACTTATGCTTATCTTTTAAAATTTTGTTAAATTTTAACATTCATTGGCTTTGTTACGTCTAGATAATGTTAACAGTTTATAATTTTTTTTGACTAATGGTCCCTTTAATAGATCTTTTGTGAAACTGCTCTTACAATGTAGTTGGACAAGTCTTGGTTGTCACCCAGCGGTGCTGTGGTGACTTTACTCTCAGTTGCGGTGGCCTCTGGCATTTACCTCAATTAGATTTTACTTGCCCTCGCTTTGAAGACAGCTGTTAGCAACACGGAATGGTGGGTAGTACCTAGAAGCAGCAGTGGGATACTACCTCACCAACCTGCTTTGGCCTGTTTGGAAATAAAAATTTCATTTAGAGAACCTTCAGTCAAAACTTTATGAAACACTAAGTATATGGGAAATTATTATACCAGCACATTGGCCCACCAGCCCAGGGCAACGTGAAGCTGTGAGGAGCTCTAGAAGTGCATATTGCTGCAAGGTCTGGAGTACCCAAGGCATCCATAATAACTTTTGTTTTAAGTTTTCGAAATTTGAAAGAATCAGAATAGAGCAATGCTTCTCAAACTTTGCTGCATATTAGTCTCCCAGGAGTTTGTAAAAACCCCAGTGCCCAGGTCATACCTCATACTAATTAAATTAAAATGTCTAGAGTGAGAGCCAGGCATCAGTTCTTAAAGATGCCCAGGTGGTATCAATGTGCAGCAATGTTTGAGACCCACAGGAATACATGGCTCTGGCCTCCATTCTTTTACTACCCATTACTGTTTCACATGCTTTAGCACCATTAGTGTGAGCTTGATAATCCTTTCAGGAAAAACATTTGAAAGTAGTAGGTAATGTCCCTCAAGCAAATTTGTGGTCTACATTTTTTAAGAGTATGTACTGTTTTACATAGTCTTATGTTGTTTTGAACTTTAACTTTCATTAATGTCCATGGTAGATATGTTCATGTTATTTTTTCCCACTTATTACAGATATTTCCTTGACAACTTTAAATAAAACCATGCTTTTGTGATTTAAGACACTGAATAAAATGTCTACAAGTATTAACTAGTTAGGAATTTCATTCCCTTTTTTTGTTGTTGTGAGGAAGATCAGCCCTGAGCTAACATCCATGCCAATCCTCCTCTTTTTTTTGCTGAGGAAGACTGGCCCTGGGCTAACATCTGTGCCCATCTTCCTCCACTTTATATGGGACGCCGCCACAGCATGGCTTGACAAGTGCGTGGTACGCACCCGGGATCCGAACCTGGGCCGCCAGCAGCGGAGCGCGCGCACTTAACCACTACGAACCACTATGCCACGGGGCCGGCCCCAGGAATTTCATTCCTTTGTTTTGATTACAATGGCCGTTTTCAGAATAAAGGACCAACAGCCATTTTGTTTTTCCAAATCCATTTTTATTTTTCTCCGGTTTAGTAATAAACTGTTACAAGCTGGCCTAAATTTATGAAATTAGTATGAGCCTGAAGGAATAGACTGTTTAATTATATCACAGCCGCATTAATATTTACTAATACAGAAGATGATTGGTGAGTGAAACAAATACTATACCTGTAGCATTACTAACCATGTCATAAGGGAATAAGTAGTTTTCCGGTATGGTGGTTTAAGTCAGCCTCAATGTAATCTAATAAAAAATAGAATTTTAAGTGTGCAAGAGGAATTCCTGAGTGGCTTGTTTTCTCATGTTGACAAGAGCTAGAGTTTTGGCTGTACATCCTTGAGCATTTGCCTAAGGCTTGACATAAGTTCAAGTGGTCACAATATTATCTTAAAAACAATAGAAATTCTATTTTGATTTATAAAAAAATTTCTGTTTCATAGTCCCTGTCAACTGTGTGTGTGAAAAAATGCAGAACATGAATTGATGCTCTGTGAGTTTTTTCATTGTCATTTAAAATTGAAGAACATGACCCTATTGTCTCCAGTGCTGTCAAAGTATTGTAAATTATGGAAATTTTACAATGCAAATATTCGGCTTAACTCATAACATTTAGTCATCCAATTTTTGTTTTGGATATTTTGTTTTTCTTGTTTTGCATTTTTATTTTGTTTTGTTTTCAGCCATCATTATGTCTTATCATCTTCAATTCTAGAGCAACCTGACAACAATAATGATACTACTGAATTGGGCATCCTTGTCATTCCTGAGATTAGTGTCACAAATGTGGCCGGAGAGAGAACCGGGAATGGGGAAAAAGGCAGAACACTAGGAGAGATTGATGCTCAGCATATACAGGGTGTACAGGAAACAGCCACAGATCCTAGAACTGAGAGCAAAGGCTTGCCAGAGATCAGGAGGCAAAAATCTGTAAGAAAAATGATGGAGGATGGAATAAACTCACCTGGCAGAGTGCAGTTTTAGCAGAGCACTTTATAGCTGCACTCCAAGGTATCTCATGGCAAAGGGCCACTGCTGCATGTTTCAAGCAACAGTTGCACAGTTACAGAAATTTTGCATGTCACCTAATAATCAAAATGCATGAATTATGCACCACAATTTCTCAATGACTCTTAATGCTCTTTGGAATGGTCATACCTATATTGTCACTGAGTAAATGTTGTGAAAACTGAGGCAGAAAATTGCTTCCAAAATAATTTTCTGCTTATGTTTTGAGATCTAAAATTACTCTTTCATCTGTGTATTTTTGCCATCTTTGATATGAAGGATAATGTATATAGAATTTTAAGTTTGAACTTGAATACTTAATGTTCTATATTTTTTTATCTTAGTAAAATCTAAAATGTAGAATGCAACCTTTTTAAAAAAAATCTTTAAAATATTTATTACCACTTTTTAAGAAGTTCCTTAGTAAGACCTTTGATTTTATATTCTTTGCTACTGGGGGAGAGTTTACCCCTAGTTTTACTGTGTGATATTTTTCCTGATTGTTTCTGATCTTTTGCATGAATAGTAAGAGAACTCTCTGAAAACACAATGGGGTATGGTTTATGGCATGCTTTTTGTTTAATACACTCTAAATTACTCTTATTTAATTACAATGAACTATTTTTGACATTTTATAGAATGTTTTGATTTATCCTTTGATTTTGGTCTATAATCTGTTGCTTTATGTAATTATGCTAAAGTTTAATTTATTTAAAGTATAATTGATTTGGTATTGATCATGAAAAAAATTACTTAAAATACTTAATGTTAATTAATCTTTGTTATTTCTTTGTTTAGGAAATACAGAATTAACAGGTCAAGAAGAATTGATGGAGATATCTGAAGTTGACGAGGGATTTTATTCCAGGGCTGCGTCTAATACCAGCCAGTCGGGTTTATCAAACAGTAATCACAATTCTAGTAACAAGACAAGTGTAGGAAAGACTCAGAGACGGTCAGGAGGAAGCAAAACTGGAGGAAAAGAGAAAGAAACTGCAGGGGAGTCTTGCAAAGATCACTTTGCTCGAAAACAAACTCAGAGAGCCCAAAGTGAGAATCTTGAGCTTCTGTCTTTGAAGAGACTTACGTTAACAACCAGCCAATCCCTGCCTAAACCTAGTAGCCATGGTTTGGCTAAGACGGCCACAACTGTATTTAGTAAATCCTTTGAACAAGTCAGTGGTGTCACAGTCCCACATAACCCATCACCTGCTGTTGGCTCTGGGACTGGGACAGATGCCAATAGGTTTTCTGCTTGTAGTCTCCAAGAAGAAAAGCTTATTTATGTTTCTGAAAGGACTGAACTTCCAACAAAGCATCAACCAGGTCCGCAGAGACCTCCTAGTATTAGCATTACTCTGTCTACAGATTAATTTGTAGTCATTTTCTTATGTAACCAGTGAATCTGGAAATACGACTGCTTCTTTGTGAAAGTGCCCAGGGCCTTTCATTCCTGTTCCTGACAGGAACCCTGATGGCTTAAAGTCTGACGCTACTTTGACTTTATGAAGGGAATAATGTCTAGGTGGCAGTAAGTTGAAATAGTGGTTTTGTTATTCCCCTTGATTTGAGTCTTTTTTCTTTATTGGTTTCTGTTGCCCTAAGATTGTCAGTGTGACAATACATTTTGGCAGATTGTCATATCAGATTGGTTACATCTCATGTGAGGTTGTTAGTTTTTTTTTTTTTTTTCTTTTTTAATAACTCCTATTTTGGTAGTGTATGTTGGGCCTTCAGAGTAAAAGGGAATCTCCATGTATGGGAACTGTTTTTTAAAGGACAAGGCAGAGGTGTAACTCCAGGAATTCTACAGCTGGCTGTTCCGCAAGCCAGTCTGAAAATCAGGCATGTGAAAAAGCAAAAATGATGTGTATGGAAAGTCCCTGATAAAAATGTTTGTAACCAGATTATCTTTAAGATCAGTAGAATAGTTTATATAAAGCACTGGAAAATGCCTGGTAACTCAGTATGTAGATTATTATATGATTCCAGAGGATGAATAGATGGATTTCTGTTGTTATCTTTGGAACATTTTTATATCAAAAATCAGATTGCTAGTAGATGTGTTGTTTTGAAGTGTTTGATCTGGATTGAGCAGGTAAAAATCCCTTTCAATTCTTAAGATGTAATAGGCCATAAAGCTGACTTACCCTGCTGGTTGGCTTCAGAAATCCTAATTAGTTTGGATTCCTATAATTCAGAGCACACATCACTGAAGACTTCCTGGAAATCGTTGTAAACCTTGCAACACAGCTCTCAAGATGCCAGTGTCAACCATGTAATATTGAATTGTTTGTCTGCAAATGAAGGAAATTAGGTAATTTTTTCATCTATAAAATGTCATGAAAGAAAATAAAGATAGTGAAATATGGACAAAGGACAATTATGTATTAACTAATTTAGGGTTATTTATGTTTGTGTTCTTAAATTTAAAATGATAAAATATGGAAAAATCTAAATGTGTTTCTTGTTTTGTGAACAGGCCTATTTTAAATGTTCTTCTTATGACAGAAAGAATAATCAATGTAGTTACCCCCAATCAAAAAATAAAAATAAAAAAGACAATATGGCAGAAAAGCTAAACAAACTTGTATGTAGCTATAGAGAACTATGTGACCTCTAGATCAACGTACAAGTTTGGTGTTTGCTAGTGGTGGTCATCTCAGCTATGGTTGAGGTTCCCTGAAAATCAAGAATACGTAGGTAATAATTCAGAGTGAGAGAGAAAGCAGGGCTGAGGAGGAGAGTAAGTTAACTGGGGAGGAAGGCCTAGGGGGCTGTCCACTTGGTCTCTTTCACTGTTACTACATGATGGTTTCCTTATTCACGGTCCCTAGCTATGGTCACACAGAGAAAATGCTAGTTTTCCTCTGGTACCTGCTTATGAAGAGCTCAAATATGTGAAAAATTTGTATGTCTTGAAGAGTGCTAAAGCATGTACACTATGAATGTAGTTTTGACCATAACTGCTTTGGCTACCATTTTAAATCTAATTCTTCAAAAAACATGAGCTAATTTTCATTCATTAACCCTGAATAGAATATGACTTTTAACATAAGTGAATTTGATTTTTTTAGTTCCAGTGATAAAAATGGAATAAGATCTACTAGCATAAATTGTAGCAAAAAAAAAAGTAAGGCAACCAGACAGTGAAAGTTGATGTAGTATTAATTTAATAGGAATCCTGTGTACAATTTAAAATATTTGTAAAATGTCACTGTGAATTTCCTATTGTCTTTTTATAATCCTTTAACAAAGAATTTCCCCTAGGCATAGCTACTAACAGTATTAATAGTCTTAGCTAATTTAAAAGATTGGCATTTTAAGCAAGTTAAGGTGCTTAGGAAACATTGTAGAGTAAGTTTGAGGAAACATTAGCTGGCACGAGTGAGAGACCAGATTTTAATGTTTAACCACTGTAATGGAACCTCATTTTGGTAATATTCTAGATCATTGCTATTCCTGTGGTCTGAGGACCAGTAGGTAGCATTGGCGTCACCTGGCATCTTGTTAAAAATGCAGAATTTCAGAGCCACCCCAGATCTGCTGAATCATAATCTGCATTTTAACAAGATCCTCAAGTGATTTTTATGCACATTATTGTTTAAGAAGAGAGTATCAAAGTCCAAGCAAATCACTTACCTAATATTTAGAATTCTCAGTGGTCTCACAACCCTAGATCAAATGTTAGATATTAGATCATTGTAGTTGTCATTGTTTTTAACAGCTAATTAATTTCTTAATAGTGTCAATGATACTTCTTAAGTCCTCTAATTCTAAATTTTTAATGATTCTTATTTATTTTTACAATAAAAATGTAACATTTTGTATTTTTCTTGTTAACCATAAATGGAATCAAAGCTTGTAAATGCCTACAATTTTAAGTATGAAAGGGGTACTACCCTTGTACACAGTGAACAACAAATCTGCATGTGTATATTCTTTTAAAAACTCTGAAGGCTTACTCAGTGGAGCAGCTCTGAATTTTTGCTCCAAGTAATTTACACCAGTTGATTTTCTGGAGTGTGGAGTTATCTTAACAGTAAAATTATTTTTTTGGTACCTTTGATACTATGTCAAATAAGGATTATACATTTGAAAATTTTTATAGCAATTATAAATTTTGGATAATACTTACTATGGTAATAATTGTAATTATCCCTACTACTCTCTTTCCACTCATCTTTCCAAATTTGAAGGTTAGGGTGGCTTTTGTAGGTCATTTTCTCATGAAGAGGCTGATGTGACCATTTAGTCACAGACTGCCTATACATTCAGAATAGTCCCTTTTATCACAAGAAGGATTCTGCACAAAATCAGGGTCTTGTACCCCATAGCTCACAGGATCTGAGCAGAAGTTTTGGCTCTATTCCACACTTTAAACCTCTAGAAATTCTTGAAATTACCCAACCTCTTGTTCTTCAAATACCCAGCTGTCTGGGGTATTCTAGTGAAGCTGGATCCCAGAATTTGCCTTTTGAAATCCAAGTGGGGAGAGAAACGAAGTAGACTTTTCAGGGGAGTGTCCCAGAGGACCCAGGGCAAGTGAGTACCCTGTAATTCCTTGTACAGCATCATGGAACTTTTTAAGGCAGCTCTGTAGACTTGAAGAGCAGCAATTCTCAATTCTTAAATGATGGCAAATTGTGTTTTGAAAAAGCAAGATTTCATTGCCCTTTTCAATTATGGAGCAACTGTTTAGCAAACATTACTCATTTAAAAACAAAAAGTTGAATTGAAGGGAAATATATTTTTAAACCAAAATAGATAAAAATGATCCCAGTTTTAAGGGATTTTGGCTATTTTGGAAGAATAAAAATGTTAAAACTTGTACATTTGAATTATAGAAACAAACGTACTCTGAGACATAATTTTAAACAAATGTTTAAAATAAGGCTGTTTAACACTTGAGTCTCTAGGCACGATAAATCTACATTTTATTAAAGGGAAGCACATCAAGGAAATATAGATGTTAAATAATGTAACTGAAAAAATATTTTTAAGAAGCCATTTAAAAAGAAGAATAATTTGATGGGTAGTTAAATTAAGCATTGTAGATAGAAATTAATGTATAATAATGTCTTCCCAATCTTTGGATAAAATTAAAACTCACTAGTCCTTTAATTAGCATGAATTTATACTTTTAGATTTGTTGCTTAGTAAAATTATACTCAGTACTTTGAGTTATTCACATTTATGTTTAATACTGTTAAATTCTTCATCAGAGTACATAAATACGTTGTCTTCTATACTTTGTAATTTGTGCATATCTAAAGAGACTAGCAGTGAACATTTTGGAAGATGTTTTTGTGTTTTTTTATAGTAGAGTTCTAGAGTATCTGTCTTGATATGAAGTTTCTACTGGTAAACTCAAGATCCTCTTTTGCACACTGTTGCTTTCTCTTATGTGCAGTTTATTGTGTACCTCTTATCTTTGCTTCTAATCGTGTAGTGATACTAATCTTTTCATAGTAGATATACTTGTTTCTAATTGTGTTCCTAGAGTTTACATTCCTAAAGGATAAACTATGACTTTGGATATTTTTATGTGCTCTCTACCTTTTTATGGCTATGGAAATAAACTGGAGTTTAGTTTTTCAAGTTTTGTATGTTTGTGTAAATGTTCTCCATATGCAATACTTATACAGCAGTGTTGCCTCTTGTTTTATTGAAATAAAAATTGAAAAAATATTTTTTTCCAGATCATTTTACTCATTAAAAAATCATCATAAAATTTTGCAGAAGTCATGATGTAGAGGAAGAAAGTAAGGGAGGAAGACTTAGGTGACTTGAGCCATTGAGAGCTTTGGGGAGTAAGCCGTAGGACAATGACATCTCGTTCCTGGCTTTATGTTTTACATGGCCTAAGGATGAGGAGTATGACAGGCCCATTAATGTCCATCCAAAAGAAGATGAGCTCCATGGGTCATGCA
Source organism: Ceratotherium simum simum (assembly GCF_057802395.1). Lineage (NCBI taxonomy): Eukaryota > Metazoa > Chordata > Mammalia > Perissodactyla > Rhinocerotidae > Ceratotherium > Ceratotherium simum. Next base: position 55,782,077 of record NC_141900.1, on the reverse strand, counting down.
CCATTGGCTGATTATTTGTCGCATCAGCAACACAGGCAAATTTAGGTAACAATGCTTTGCCTTTTTATCTTTAATATGAGTCTTTATCTGTTGAGTGCAGAGATTATGTGCTCCTAGTACCTAGCATAGGACTTTGTGCACGGTAGGTATTGAGACATTTAATGAATGAGTAAATTAGGTTGATGTTAGTTTGGGGAAGGAATCAAGGGTAAGGTCTCCAATGTATTATTTAATAGTAAAACTTTAGAATTTTATTTATTGGCTCTAGGAAATCTCCATGGCATTACTTGAATTGCACTACTGTGTGTGCTTAGAAACAAGACCCTCTTGGAAACTTGAAAGAAAAATCCCGGTGTGTAGTTGATGATATATTTGGATAATTCCATTTCATCTAACGAACTAAGTAATTTAGGAAATATTTTCTGAACTACTGTTAGAGGAGCATTTGTAGAGAACCAGCGCAGTGACTTTGTAAGCAGTATGTTAGCGGTACGAAATGTACATTCTTCTAGTGACTTTAGTAATCCCAATAAATCGTCAACTCACCTGACAGAGTCTGACTTTGGTAATACCAACATAATTATTTTATAATTATTAAGAAAGACTTTAACAAACAGTTCTAGTCATTTGGTAATTTCCCTTGCATTGTTATTGTAGTGGTAGTAATAGCTAATATTTATAATTAAAATTATAATCTTTAATCTTCAAAACAATCATAAAATGAGTGGAATCCCCATTTTACAAAAGAGGACACTGCAGCTCTCAAAAGAGCAGGTGACTTGCCCAAGGTCACCTAGCTGCTGGGTGGCAAAGCTAGGGCTTGAACACAGTTCTTAGGACTCTCACTTTTCTTTTATATCACTTGGTAAAAGAAGATACTTAGTAAATACTATGTAATGGACATATATTTGAAATTCACTCATCCCATCTGTCTTATAGCTAATAGAGTTAAGTTTTAAGATAAAAAATAAATGTTTTCCAAAAATAGATTATGATATGTTTTATAGAACTTTAGGTAATTGTGTTTCAGTGGTAAACTGAATGCTGGTTTTCTAATATTAAAAACATGGTAAAATACAAATTATGATAATTTTTTTAACCTGTCAGATAAAGATTTAAAAGATTAGTACTAGTATTGGTATAGATGTGGGGAAATCATTATTCTCTGAGACCATTCGCAGGAATGTAAATTGGTACAACTAAATTGGTGAGCACTTCAGCAGGATCTGTCAAACTTCGAAGTGCACATAATCTTCTCACCTAGCAATCCTACTCTTCTGTGTTTGTTTCACTCTCTATATTCTACAGAAATTCTAGCACAAATGTGTAAAGGTATTCATTGCAGCATTGCTTGTAATAGCAAAAAAAAAAAAAAAAAGCAGCAATCTAAATAGAGGACTGGATAAATTACGGTACATGCATGTAGTGGAATATGATGTAGCCGTTAAAAACAATGCAGATCTGTATGTGATGATTCAGAAAGATTATATAATATTGCCTGAAAAAAGCATGTCATAGAACTAAATATATATATATATAGTATGATCCCATTTTCATATGAAGTGTTTGGAACATTTAATATGGATGTGTATGTATGTATAATATGTTTATATATACATATATATGTAGATGTGTTTATATATATACATATACACACATGTATGTTTGCTGGTGTGCAGAGAGGAAAGCATGGTTTCTCTAAGTGTGATCTAAAGACAGCCTGCATTAGGAAAAAACTGGTGCTTTTTAAAATAGATTCCTGGGCCTTGTACTAATCCCCCTTAATCAGAAAAGTTGTGAGTGAAGCGTGGAAACCTATATGTCTAACAAGCTCCTCAGCTGATTCTTATACAAACTTAATGTTTGGCCTGGTAGCTGACGCCAATGAATTGGTTATCTTTGTGTCTCTGGTAGTGGTGTGCGGTTAGAAAGGACAAACTTATTTATTTATTTATTATTGAGGTATAATGGACATATAATCTTGTAGTATCTTCAGGGATACAGCATAATGATTAACTATTTGTATATATTCCAAAATGACCACCACAGTAAGTCTAGTTAACACCCGTCACCATTCATAGTTACAAAACTTATTCTCTTGTGATGAGAACTTTTAAGATTTACTTTCTTAGCAACTTTTAAATATGCAATACATTATTATTAACTATAGTCACCACACTGTACATTCCATCCCCATGACTTATTTATTTTATAACTGGAAGTTTGCACGTTTTTTTTTTTAAAGAAAGATTAGCCCTGAGCTAACATATGTTGCCAAACCTGCTGAGGAAGATTGGCCCTGGGCTAACATCCATGCCCATCTTCCTCTACTTTATATGGGTTGCCGCCACAGCATGGCTTGATAAGTGGTGCATAGGTTCGCACCCTGGACCTAAACCTGTGAACCCTGAGCCGCTGAAGTGGAGCACGCGAACTTAACCACTATACCACAAGGCCGGCCCTGGGAAGTTTGCACATTTTCGACCCCCTTCACCCATTTTGCCCACCTCCCTACCTCCACCTCTGACTTATTTCACTTAGCATAATGTCCTCAAGTTCCATCCATATTGTCACAAATGGCAAGATTTCCTTCTTTTGTCATGGCTAAATAATATTCCATTGTGTATATATACCACATTTTCTTTATCCATTCATCCATCAATAGAGACTTAGGTTGTTTCAGAAAGGACAAACTTCTTGAAGAGATCTTGTATTCTAACTGGTGCCCTCCCTCAGATAAAACCAATTAGTGTTGATTAACATCATCAATATAGACCTGTTAGTGAAAGATGAATGGGCCTGACGTAGAAAAATGATTTGACTGTATACTACATGCGAGTTAAATGAGCAATCCTTAAAAAAAAAACTTTGTTATTGTTTAACTTTCCCAAATATCATCAGACAACCTGTTAATAAAGCAAAACTAAGTACTAAAACTTACTGCAGTAAGAGATTGCAATACCTTGATATGCTTAGCTGTGTCTCAGAATCGGAAAATTAGATCTTTGTAGAGCTTTGGGGTCTGTGCTCAAAGTGGTTTATGGCATATCGGTCAAGACAAGAAACTGATTGGATCTGGCAAAGTTAATGAAATGATTTAGGATTGGTGGACATAGCAAGCAAGGGCCTTGAAGAGTCTTGATAAGTAAACTTATTTGATAAGCCTGTTGTTTGCAAACTGTTGTTGTTTGCCCAGGTAAGCAGATGATTGTCTCTATCCTGTAGGAACTTCCTTATGCAAACAAAAAATTAGAGGTTGTTTCTGTTTGCTTTTTGTTTTGGTTTGTTTTGTTTACAATCTTATCTTTCCTGGGCAAAGGTTTCCTGGAATGAACAACTAAGTCATGTTGACATAAGTGGGCTACAATCTTTATCTAAGCCATAGTGACACTGATGGTTTCAGGTCTGTTTATCTCTCCCTATTCAAACATTCGAAGTCCATATTATAAATACAGCATATTGACAAGTCTTTAGAAACTTCCTAGGGTTCTACTGAAGATCTCAAAGATTTCTTCTGAAGCTTCTTGACCCCTATCACACTTAGCTCGCGGTGGTTAAGTGCTCTAATATAATCCTCATCACATTGTACTGTGATTATCTTTTTATATACCTTCTCCCTTGCTAGACCATTGCCCTAGAGGAGCTTAGTATAATACCTAATACATGACAGTGAATAAAGATTTGTTTTACTAGACAGAATGTGAATCCAAGCCAGGAAAGGAGTGGCAACATAGGAGATACTGTGTTTGCTCCCCTTCCATTCAAAGGAAGTCTGTGAAACTCCTTTGATTCTCTAAAGTACATCTGCATGGGGAAGATGAAGTTTGTAAAACTTGACTACTTTGGTTCTTTGAAGTGTATCTGCATAAAAGTTTTTTTAGAAGTCAATTATGATACATCATGTTTCTTTTTGCTTAATGTAGTGAGTAGCATGAAGATTTTTCTGGGCTAGTGTTTGACACTTATTTTTTTCTTGTTTTCTATCATATTCTCTTCTGAATGTCTGTGGTACACGTGAGTGATATCTAGACTCGTCAGAAAATAAAGTAGGAAAGACCTAACTTCAACACTACGACTTCTCACTTCTTGCTTCACTTGCTTCCTTTTATAGAAGCTACAAGTATATTTAACTTTTGTATCCCAGGTCCACTACTACCTAATGAAGGCCTGTAGTGCATTTATCTTAAAACTTTTACTCTCTTCATTTAGCTAAGATGCTTCTACTTCTGTCTCACCCCCTGTGCTGTATAATTTTTACTAACATTTTCTTCTTTAAATGTCTTGAAATGTAACCCTCTGGAACAACATGTCACTACTACTTCTATTCTAATTCCACTCTGGTGTAGAATCTTGTTTCAATATTCATTTACATATGCCAAGTTGAATTTAATGAGGCAGGATATGTTTGAAAGAAGGAAAAAACAAGGAAGCTAACCATGAACTATATTTATAATTGGACAGAATATTATATTTCCCAGTTCACTGAGGAGGAAAAAGTTGAGCCTGCTTATACAAGCAGTACTGCACAGTATGCTGGTATAGCTAGAAGTAGACTATGGTACTATAACCCCACTCAACAGCGGTTGTAGAGGACAGTAAGGAAAGGAACTCTTTACAGTAAGAATAAATCTGAGCAGCATTTTTTGTTGTCTGCTCTGCGCAGAAGGTGGGATATCCCAAGGTACAGATCTGCACCATTTTATGACTCATGCTGGCCAGGTAGTAGAGAACATGGAAGTAATAAGCTTGGAAGATGAGTGATAAAATTTGAGAGCTAAATGTATGGTTGATCTTCTCAAAATGGGCTCTGATTGTAAGAATAATTGTTTCCCACGTAAATTCCAAACAAAGGCTCCACTGTGTAGGAAATGCTAAATAATCAGATGGTCAAGATGATGCTGAGGATGTCAGTAGATCTCTTTTTTTGATATCCCAGTCCTTGTTCAATCAGCTTATGAACAAAGTGACTATACTGGAAGGATCAGGGCTATCCATGGACTTCAACAAGATGGCCCTCCTTTTATCAAGGCTATCCTGATTACTGCCACTGCTAAGAGCCCAATCTGCCAGCAGGAGTGACCAACCCTAAGATATCATGCCCTAGGGTGACCAAATAGTTTCTTAGTGGCAGATTGACTATATCAAATCTCTTTTCTCATGGAGAGGCAGCTATTTGTCCTCATAGACTAGATAGTTACTTGTGAATCTGGATTTATATTTGCCTTCCCTGTATGCTGTGCTTCTGTGTGCAGTAGTGAGCACCCTATTTGCCATCATGATTTTCCTCAAAATATTGCATCTAAAGAACTTATCTTATAGTGTAAGAAGTAAGGTAGAGGGAAATTCTGCTTCCAGTACTGGCAGACTCGGTAATTAGCATCAAAATTTCCATGGACAACTAGATAATCTGAACAAAATCTTTTTAAAATATGACAATCTAGAGAAGCAAGCCCAGCATTGGGGCCCTTTCTTACCTGGAGGTATTGGCTGATTCTAGCAGAAGCACTTAAGGGGTTAAGTAGTGCTTTCTACTAACCCTCGGAGGCTAGGAGGACAAAAATTGTGTACTAGTACCTGCCAAGTCATAGAGAGGGCTTAGAAAACTCCCAGGCTTTAGTTTGGGACCCCAAAAATCTCCCCCAGAGAAATAAAAGTGAATTGAAGGTACACTCCCCCCCACACACATACACAGGGAATTCAGTGAAGCCTCAAATCATCCCAATTTCTTATATTGTATTAAAGTAATCCCCAAGGTGCCTGGTGATAAACAAACAAACAAACAAACAAATACTACACGGAGGAAAAAAACCCATCATCTTAAGCCTTAAGTTCTACAATTTTTCAGATTAAATGTCCAGCAGAGAAGAAAAAATAACCAGACACTTCTACATTAGAGCAACACTCATTGGGAACAACTAGCAGCATTGGATAAAATTGTTTAAAACCTCTGTTTGAAGCCATTGAAGAACTTTTAGGCAGGTGTTCACAAAAGAGTTAACCGCAGGCCCAAGACACTACCCTTAGAAAGCCCTGCTTGCAAGGTTGGCCTTTGGCTGGCATCTGGGAACTTGGATTACAGGAATGTTCCCACCATTCCCTAGCTGATAAGATAGTTTACTCTGTGTAAACTCTTCGTACAAACAGCATGGTGTATGCTGAACACCTACTTCTCTCCTGGAAGTCTCTAACTATATGTGCTAGGCATAAGGTGCCTGTGTGACCAGCTCCCAACACAAACCCTGAGCAGTAAGTCTCTAATGAATGTCCCTGGCAGAAACATTTCACATATGTTCTCACAATTCAATACAGGGGGAATTAAGCACATCTTGTGTAATTCCATAGGGAAAGGATTCTTGGAAGCTTGTGCCTGGTTTCCTCTGGATTTCTCCCCATGTATTTTTTCACTTTGCTGATTTTGCTTTGTACTATTTTGTTTTAATAAATCATAGCCATGACTATGACCGTATTCTGGGTCCTGTGAGTCCTTCCACAGAATCACTGAATTTTAGGGTTGTAGAGGCTCTCAACACAGAAGATAACCAGAGAAGTGAGCACTCTGCAGCTGCTTCTTCCTTTATGGAATTTGCCAGTTTTTGACACAAAGCTGGGTAGAAGGCCCAGGAAGAGAGTTACTGCTAAGAATCAGAGAAGCAAACAAATTATGGCAATTATGGACTGGAGAGACAAAAAGTTTAGGGTTATCAAGTCAACCGGCACTTGAGAGACCTAAGATCCCAATAAGGTAGGAAGGTTCCAAGAAGTGAGCCTGATGCTGCTGGTCTTCTCCTTGAGTATTTGCTGAGTTTTTGCACTGCTTCAAACAGAAAGATTAAAAAAAAAAAAAAAGTCAGAAACCTGCTGACAGCCGAAGCAAACGTATTTTTTAATATATATTGCATCATGGTATTGAAGAGGCAAAAATTGGATTTTAGGACCCATCAAGAGGGAGAGGCTCTAGTACATACCCCAGAATCTCATTCAAGAACTCTGAGGGCTACACCCTAGAAACAGGAGAGAATCAGAGTAAATTTAACCTTATAAAAATTGCAATCTAGTTTCACGTCCACTGAACTATAGATTAGATTAATAGGATCTGCCTGCCACCACTCTATCTTCTTACCAGGAAATAGGGTGATCCCTCTCTACATGAAGATAACTTCCAGAGACTTCCAGAGACTGCAGTGTATCATCTACAATATGTAGCATTAAATCAAAAATTACAAAGAATGCCAAAGAGCAGAACAGTGAAGAAAAAGGCAATAAAATCAGATCCACAGATGACCCAATTATTAGTGTTATCAGAGATGGACTTAAAAATAGCTTTGATTAATAAGTCAAGATGGAGAGCTTCATGAGAGCCAGAATCTGTTTTTTTTTAATTAATTAGAAAATCTAGAAATGAAAAATGCACAACCTAAAATTAAGAACTTAATATATATGTTTAAGCCAATTAGAGAATGGATTAAACAATCAAAAGAGAGAGATTTTTAGACTGGATATAAAAAAAAGGTCAAACTATATGGTGATTACAGAAGATGTGCTTTAGATTCAAAGACACAAATAGGTTGAAAATAAAGGGATATGAAAAGATATACCATGCAAACAGCAACCATAAAACAGCCAGAATGGTTATGCTAATACCAAACCATTAAACTTTAAAACAAACAAAAAATATTACTAGAGATAAAGAGAGGCATTTTATAATGATAAAAGGGTCAATCCATCATGAAGATGTAACAATTATATATCCATTAACAACAGAGTCCCAAAATACTTGAAGCAAAAATTGACAGAATTGAAGGGAGAAATAGACAATCCAATAATAGTTGGAAACTTCAATATCCCACTTTCAATAATGAATATAAAAATGAGGCAGAAGATCAACAAGAATTTATCCTAGTAATTCAAGGTTGGTGTATTAACTTCCTAGAGCTGCAGTAACAAATTACCACCAATTCTGTGGCTTAAAGTAACAAATTTATTCTCTCACGGTTCTGGAGATTCAAAGTCTGAAATTAAGGCATCAGCAGGACGGTGCCCCCTCTGAAGGCTCTAGAGAAGAATACTTTTTTGCTTCTGACTAAATTCTGGTGGCTGCCTGAAGATCTTGGGTTGTAATTTCATCACTCCAGTGTCTGCTTCTGTTGTCACATGGTCTTCTTATAAGAACACCAGTCACTGGATTTAAGGTCCAACTTAATCGAGTGTGACTTCAACTTGACTAATTACATCTCTAAAGAACCTATTTCCAAATAAGATTATATTTTCAGATCCCAGGTGGACATGAATTTTGGGGGGTCATTATTAACCCCATATAGTCCTACACGTGGCCTCCCAAAATTCATATCCATCCATGTGGAAAATACATTTACCTCATCTCAATATCCCTCAAAGTCTTAGCCCATTCCAGCATCAACTCTGAGTTCAAATTGTCATCTAAATACTATCAACTCAATAAGTCCTAAATCTCATCATCTAAATCAGGTGAGAATCAGAGTATGTACCATTCTGGGGCAAAATTCCTCTCTATCCGTGGACCTGTGAAACTAGAAAAGTTATCTGCTTCCAAAATACGATGGTGGGACAGGCATAGGATAGACATTCCCATTCCCAAAGGGAGAAATTGGAAGAAATAAAGGGGTCCCTAGTTCTCAGCAAGTCCAAAACTCAGCAGGTTTCCAAGTTCCATTAGGCATCAGATCTAAGAATAAATTCTCTGCGGCTTGATGCTCCATCATCTGGGCCCGCCGCAGTGGAGAGCCCAGCCTCTGCGTTCATGGCTTGAGTCTTGGAGTCATTCTTTCATTTCATTCCATCTCTGTCCCTTTCACTCCAGACTATTTCCCCAAAATACCCTCTCATGAGGGTCCAAGTCATCACACAAGAGGGGCATTCACAGATCTTTCCTGGATAACCCCATCTCTATTCCTGGCTGCTGCAGAGATGGTTCATTATATCCATAAGTCACACAACTAATCTCTTCAGGAAAATTTTGTCCAACCACACTCTTGGTGTTCTCTCTAAATCATGCTTTCTAATCTTTTGCAATCTGGGTAGACAGAATTTTCCAAATCATCAAATGCTAGTTCTTTTTTGCTTAACAGTTCCTCTCTCAATTTATCTCCCTCCTCTCACCTTTTATAATAGGCATCAAGAAACCAAGTTGCACCTTACACGCTTTGCTTGCAAATCCCCACTAAATATCCAAGTTTATCACTTACAATTTCTGCTTTCCACCCAACACTAGAACACAGTTCAGCCAAGTTTTCTTCCACTTTGTAACAGTGATTGTTCTTCAGTTTCCAATAATATGTTTCTCCTTTCCTTCTCACCTGATCAGAAGCATCTTTAATGTTCATATTTCTACCAACAATCTGTTCATGATGATATATGTATTTTGTAAGGTGATAGAAGCTTTCACTACCATCTTCCCTTCCTTTGAGCTCTCACCAGAATCACCTTTAACATCTCTATTTCTGCTAACAATCTCTTCAAGGCAATCTAGGCTTTTTCACCATGCACCTCAGAATTGTTCCAGCATCTACCCACTACCCAATTCCATAGCAAGTTCCATAGTTTTAGATATTTGTTATGGCAGCACCCCACTTCCTGGTACCAAAATCTGTGTTAGCTCCCTAGGGCGGCTCTAACAAATTACCACAAATTGTGTGGCTTAAAACAACAGAAATTTATTCTCTCACAGTTCTGGAGGCCAGAAGTCTAAATTTAAGGTATCAGAAGGGCCATGCTCTCTTTGAAGAGGAAAATCATTTCTTGCTTCTTCCCAACTTCTGGTGGCTCCACGCAGTCCTTGGTGTTCCTTGTCTTCTAGCTGCATCATTCCAATCTCTGGCTCTGTCATCATATGGCTTTCTTCCCTGCGTATATTCACATGACCTTCTTATAAGGACATTAGATTTAGGGCCCACCCTGATCCAGTGTGACCCATCTTAACTAACTATATCTGCAAAGACCCTGTTTCCAAATAAGGCCACATTCTGAGGTTCAGTCTTTCACCATTATGATGCTAGCTATGGGGTTTTAATACATGCTCTTTGAGGAAGAGGAAGGAAGATTGAGGAAGTTCCCTGATATTCATAGTTTGGTGAGTGTTTTTAACAAGAAAGGGTGTTGGATTTTGTCAAATGTTTTTTCTTTCTTTTTTTGAGGGGGTGTGGATGTTTCTTTATCTTTTTTATTTATTTATTGAGGTATGCATGTCATACAATAAAGCTGTACGTATTTAATGTATACATCTCAATGATTTTGAAGATAAGTGTATACTCATGGAACTGATACCATATACAATGCCAAAAACTTAACCATCACTTTTACAAGTTTTCTCCCTCCTTCTTTTTTATGTAAGTACATTTAACATAAGATCTACTCTATTAAGAAATTTTTAGTATACAATACAGTATTGTTAACTGTATGCACAATGCTGTATAGTAGATCTCTAGGACTTATGTTGCTTAAGTGAAACTATGTGCCCTTTGACCAACACCTCCTCCCTTCCCCTTCTCATCTGTCAAGTGCTTTTTCCTACGTCTATTGAGATGGTCATGTAGTTTTTGTTCTTTATTCTATTAGTATGGTGTATTACATTTATTTTTAATGTAATACCAACCTTGCGTTCCTGGGATAAAGCCCACTTGCTAAAGCTGTAAAATCCTTTTTATAGAATTTGTTGTGTTAATAACAAATATGTTATGCTTGTTTTATGGTCTAACATATGGTCTATCCTTGAGATTGTTCCATGTGCACTTGAGAAGAATGTGTTTTCTGCTGTTGTTGGGTGGAGTGTCCTCCAGACGTGTGTTAGGTCAGATTTATGTGTAGTATTGTTTAAGTCTTCTATTTTTTGTTGATTGTCTGCCTAGTTGTTCTGTCCATTATTGAAAGTGAGTTATTGAAATCTCCAACTATTATTGTTGAATTGTTTACTTCTTTTTTCAATTCTGCCAATTTTTGCTTCATGTATGTTGGGGGCTCGTTGTTATGTGGATATATGTTTATAATTGTTATAGCTTCTTGATGGATTGATCCTTTTATTATTATAAAATGTCACTATCTCCAGTGTTTTTTTTCCATTTTAAAGTCTATTTTGTCTGATTTTAATATAGCCACTCCAGCTTTCTTGTGGTTGCTGTTTGCATGTGTATATTCTTTCATACTTTTACTTTCAACCTATTTGTGTCTTAGAATCTAAAATGTGTATTCTGTAGACAACATATAGTTGGATCTTGTGTTTTATCCAGTCTGACGGTCTCTGCCTTTTGATTGCATCATTTAATCATTCACATTTAATGTTATTATTGATATAGTTGGATTTACCTGCCATTTTATTTTTTGTTTTCCATATCTCATGTCTTTTTTGTTTCTCTATTCCTTCTTTTCTGCTTTCTTTTGCATTAAGTGAACTTTTCCTAGGGTAACATTTTAACTCATTTATTTTTTTCACTATAGGTTTTTGAGTTTTTCTTAGTGGTTGCTTTGGATCTCACCAAATACAGATTTACACTAACAATTCTATTGAGATATAGAAAAGTTACTCCTTTCCCTCTTCCCCCTTTTTGGTGCTATCATTGTTATATATACTAAATCTTTATATACTACACACCCAAGAGTACATTGTTATAATTATTACTTTATGTAATTTTATACCTATTAAAGAAGCTGAGAAAAGAAAGAAGGGAATGTATATATGTATAGCATTTGTTATATTTAACTTCTCATTTACCATTTTAGTACTCTTCATTTGTTCTTGTTGGTTTGGTTTAACATCTAGCGTCATTTTCTTAGTCCAATACTTTGCTCCAACCCACCTTCTTTGCACTGTTATTGCCAAATATATTACATTTCTATATGTGATAGGCCCAACAACACAATTATATACATATTGTTTTATACGATTGCTTTGCAAATCAGAGAAGAAACATGCATTTATACTGCAATATACTTTTATAATTACATTATTGCCCTTATCCATGTCTTTGTTTTTTTCCAGTGGATTAAAATTTCTACCTGGGTTTACTTGCTTTCAGCCTGAAGAATGTCTTTTAGTATTTCTTGTAAAGTCAGTCTGCAAGCAATGGATTCTTTCAGGTTTTCTTTATCTGGAAATGTCTTTATTTCACCTTCATTTTTGAAAGATATTTTTGCTGAATATGATTCTTTGTTGACAGTTTTTTCTCTTTTAGCTTTTTGAATATGACATCACATTGCCTTCTGGCCTTCATTGTTTCTGCTGAGAAGTCAGTTGTTAATCTTGTTGGGATTCCTTTGTATATGATGAGAAACTTTACTCTTGCTACTTTCAAGATTTTCTTTTGTCTTTGTCTTTTAGCATCTTTATTATCATATGTTAAAGTTTGTATCTCTGCATTTATCCTACTTAGAGTTTGTTGAGCTTCTTGCTTGTGTAGATTAATGTTTTGCCTGTCCTGGCATGGTACCTCTGCCTTTTGAGTGAGCTGGATAAAAGGTAATTGGGGCCCCAGAATTCTTGGCCTGCTACATCTGGGGTAGAGTCTCTATGCTGTGGATGTGTGCTGAGTGGAGGAATGGAGCCCCAACCTCTCGGCTGCACTTTCTAGGAATTTTTCCTCTTGAACTTAGAGTAGGAGGAGATGAGAAATGTTGGTGGCCAGTCCTCTTGGTGAGATATATTGACCCTTGACTGGGAGCTGAGGGGAGAGGGAGCCCAATATTCTTGGCCATATCCACCTAGAATGGAGCTTTTGTCAAGCTGATCTGGGAGGCGTAGTGGAGGCAGAGTGTCATAACTCAAATCCCCCATACTGTTTCTGTTTTTTTCTGAGTTTTAGTGGATTTTCTTGAACAAATGTTTCTTTACTTGCTGTATGCCCTTAGGGCAATTTACAGAGACTTTAAATGGTTGTCTTTTAGATAGTTTTCACTAGCTGTGCTTGTATACTGGGGAGTAGGTCCTCAGAGCTCCTCATGCTGCCATCCTAGAAATGGAACCTTCACTTAAGTCTAGATGATGAAATGCCATCAGCATTGCCATCAACTTGCAAATGTTCTGCAGTCTCCTCCTATGAAGCCAATCACTATAATTTTATGATATGATCACTAGCCAATCTTCAAACACATTTGTCTCCTCTTATCTCACTATTCATTCATTTTGAAAAAAGGATGGATATCTTGCTTTGCCAAGTTGGGGCTATGTGACCAGAAACACTTAGCTAGAATACACTTCAAAGATATAGTACTAGGATGAGAAACATTTCAAAGAAGTTTGACTATAATGTAGATATGAGAACAATAAATGATTTCTCTCCAGGGACTATTTTAAGGGTATATTACCTTGCTCTCAAAGGCGTTGCTATAGTTTTTTTTTTTTTAAAACATCAAGACTTATTATCAAAGATTATCTGGTATAAAAATAAAACCAAACAGAACTCTAGTACCAGGGTAATTGGTTGTGATTAAAAATTAACAAATGAGGGCCGGCCCTGTGGCTTAGCGGTTAAGTGCACGTGCTCCGCTGCTGGCGGCCCGGGTTCGGATCCCGGGCGCGCACCGACGCACTGCTTCTCTGGCCATGCTGAGGCTGCGTCCCACATACAGCAACTAGAAGGATGTGCAACTATGACATACAACTATCTACTGGGGCTTTGGGGGAAAAATAAATAAATAAAATTACAAAAATTAACAAACGAGCCAAAGAAAAAACAAAAACAAAACACCACAACCTGCATATTGCTGCTCTCACACACAAGGACCCTGTTTACCTGATACCTTCTAGGGTTAAGACCTCTAAGCAGCCATGAATTTGATGGCAACCACTAAGATCCAATTTCAGTAATTGTCTCCAGATGCTACCATACAAAGCCAAAAGATTATGAAATTCTTCTTCTGTTCCTGAAGCCAAAACCCATGTAAATGAGCACTACGCATAGTTATTACTTTAGCTTTTCCATGAAATGTTATTAGCTATAGGCTTTGATTGAACTAAAACTCATGTACTCAAAATGTAGAAGTCTAAACAGATAAGCCCTAATTGAGTAGCTACTTTAATATAATAAAACATAAGCATTAACATGAAATAATGAGAGCCACATAATTCCTGTAGATTTTTGCAAGATTTTTTTTTTTTTTTTGAGTGAACATACTTCAGAAAGAATAAGCACATTCTTGGAATACTTTCTTATAGTAAACTCAGTAGAAGTTAACTAAAATTGGTTGGCCAGGAAGATGTAATGACATATTTTATTTCCCAAAGTAATTGGATTACTAAAATAAATCTGCTTATGAATTTAAAATATGAAAATTTACCCATTTTAGTAACATTTTACACATCATGTTTGAGACCTCCTAATCCTGCAATCATCAACAGGATTCTGGTTCAGCAGGTGATGCATGTGGGGATTGGAACACAGCAATCTGCATTTTAACAAGTACATCAGTCTGGATCTACCTATGTGTCCTTCAACATGTTTTACACACACACAATATTTCTTTATGATGATTTGTTTAGATAAACCCCGGGAAAACATCTGTTTCAATGAAGTGTCTGACACCTAGAAAGCCCACAAGAAATGTTTTTCGAGTAGTTTTTGGCTCTCCTGTTCTAACAGATCTTCTAGATTCAAGGGTCTAGATGGAGAGGCTGAGGGATTCTGTGTAGAGGTCACACCGGAGCGCAAAGGTAATGTGCTAGTCTCAGCCAATCTCTGGCTAGATGTCACCAGGTGATGATACTTTTTTTTGTTATTTTTTACCTTTGTTCATAATAAAAGTTTGTTTTTAAAAATCCAGGCATGTTTTATCTGAACCAAATAAGGAGACAAAAGAAGTTTCCCCACCTCTCTTTTGGTAGGAGCTTGGACCAGCCTTGGCCAGATGACTGACTTGCACACTAAATGTGAGAACCATGGCTTCAGCCCAACCCATCACATCTAGTTAAGAGCAACAAAACCAAGAGTAGTTAAATGACTTGTCCAGGGTTATAGCAATACTCTGAACATCCTGGTTCAAATTAATACTTGTATAGTCTTCTAAGTGGAATTACCAACTTAAAGACGTCAGTTCTTTTATGGCTCATTGCTAGGTAGATTTTCTGAACAATAAAAAATTTGAATTGCTGCAAATTATGTGTTACATCTATGCATTAGCATCTATGCATTACTCTCCCCACCATCCAATCCCAACTTCCACCAGCCGTGCTTCCAATCTTGAGTTTTAACTCATTTTTAATTTTTAATAGGTGTTTGTGCCCTAGAATGTCCATTTCCTTATTAAAGAAATCCACCAAGGCTGTGCATTTTTCATCTTGGTAATTTGATGCCTGCAAGTCTGCTTGTGTAAATGGTTTTTCCATGTTGACTATAAGTCAAGTAGAATAAGGTACTAATCTTATATATTTGAAATTGTTGTTTGATAATTTGGGTAGTAAGCTTTTATCAATAGTTTATTACATACTTCTCTCTTTTATTGCTTTTCTTTTGATATTTTATACTCTTAAAAAATTTTATTATGCATGCATGAAATGGCATCCATTTTGTGATGTATCATTCTTCCATTGCTGATATAAATATACCAGTCTGTTTTTTTCTAGCTTTTAAAATAGTTTTTAATGTTTAATGCTAACCTCTTTGGAATTACTTTCGGATTTAGTACATCAGATTGTGACGTATTAAAAAATCTTCCATCCCTCCTCTTGAATTATTCCTAGCCCATATTGCTTCTTTGTTTATGTTGGTATGTGAATTTTCTCTTCTTGACTAAGGAGTCAGTGGAGATGGAAACAATTGATCTGAGTCACTGAGTAAATGTCATTCTGGAAAAAAGGGTACCAGCATTAAGATGATGATGATATTACTATTACTACTACTACTACTATTAATCATCATTATCACCATCATTATCATCAAATAATAATGGCACTGTATGATAATCTGGTTCACCAGTCTTTCCAGGTAAATTTCACTATTAATTTGTCAAGAGAGTAGGCTGGAGACTGTAACTGGTATTTAATTTAATCTAACAGTGAACATGTTAATATTTTACTTAGTCTTCTCAGACAAGAAGATGGCATATGTCTTCAAAAATTTATCCTTTTTTTTGTGTGTGTGAGGAATATTAGCCCTGAACTAACATCCGTTGCCAATCCTCTACTTTTTGCTGAGGAAGATTGGCCCTGGACTAACATCTGTGCCCATCTTCCTCTTCTTTATATGGGATGCCACCACAGCATGGCCTGACAAGCGATGTGTAGGTCTGGGCCCAGGATCCAAACCTGAGTACCCCGGGCCGCTGAAGCGGAGTGAGCAAACTTTACCGCTACGCCACCAGACCACCTCAATAAATTTATCCTTTTTTTCCCCTTTATTAGAGTTTTGTATGTTCCTGTAAATAAATCCCTTTTATTAGATGGTGAAATTATTAATCATGTTAAACAAATCCTCCATAACTAATATATTTCATTTTTATTAAATAACATGTAGAAATGAAACATATTTGATGTTCTGTGTGAAAAATAAGAATGCATAATGCCATGTAAAAATACATCTGCATTTGGGAAAATATTAGAAAGACATATAAAATAAAAACTTATGAGATTATAGTACTTTTTCTTTTTGCCATGTTCACTTTATGTATATTACACATATAAATTATATTTCTCCTATTTTTAACTCTCTTTTATATTTGTTTTCTCTTTTCTGCTTTCATTAACTTGTTCTTCAATAAATATTTATTAGGTAGCAATTCATTCTACTAATTGGTGCTTTTTCTTCCCTTTTCATTATTTGAGCTAATAAGTTTTTCATTAATTTTTTTTTGCAGGATCAAATGTTGGTGTTATTAATGTTATTCTCTCTTCTCCTTAGTATATATTTACTCTTAGTTTTATTATTTTCTTTCTTTCTCTTGACTTGCTATTCAGTTTGTTTTTTCTCAAACTAAAGTAGGAACCCAGTTGATGTTTCTCTTTTTATTTCTTAGTACTAGAAACCTCTGGAACAACACAATTTTCCTTAATGTTCTGCTTTTGCAATATCCCATAAATTTTGACATAAGGGATTTGTATGTTTTGTTATCTTGTGATTTAGCTAAGCATTAGGAAAGCGTATGTAAACATACTTCCATTTGGACACTTTTAAGTTCTACAGTTGTCACATACAATTTTGTTGTGTTCTGAGTACCTTGTTTGCAGAATTTCTGCCATTGTGCATTTCCCAGTTATATCGTTTCCTAAAATACAGTTACTTTTTGTGAAAAACTTATGATAACTTGAAAAGAATGCATGTTTTCTTGCCTTACCATTAAGTTTTTTAATGAATTGAGTTATTAATACATTATTTATTATTTTATTCAACTTTTAATTTTTAAGAAGACATTTGTCTTTGTGCATGTTTTGTCATATTCTGAAAATGGAATGTTGGATTTTTAATTATACTTTTATTACCTTTTATTTTTCCATTTCTGGCACTTTCTAGTTTATGTATTTTGTTGCTATATTGTTTAGACATATAATTTCAGTATTGTCAGTTTTTCTCTTTTTATTATACCTTATACAATCATATAGGGAGCTTGTTTACTTCATAATGCTTTTGCTAAGAAATATACTCTGCTCACTATCATGATAGTAATCCCTAGTTTTCTTGTATCAAGACAATTCAGATCGATTACAATTTAAATCACCCTAATTTTTAGCACCTCTGTGTATTTTGGTTTTTATGATGCCCCTTGAAGCATCAGATTTATTGGATTTCTTTTTAATCCAGATATTTATCTTTTTTTAAATGGAAGTTTAGCCAAATCACATTTCTTATTTTAATCAGTTCCTCTGCATTCACATTATTCCATCTCTACATAAGCTTAAATATTGTTGCTATATTTTATTTTTTCTTTTCCTTAAAGGAAAACTAACCCTCCCTCTAATTCCATTCCTAGGTGATCATTGATCTGCTTTCTGTCACTAAAGATTAGTTTTCATTTCCAGAATTATATAAATGGAATCATAAAGTACATACTTTTTTTCTTGTATCTTTCATTCAGCATAATTATTTTGAGATTCATCCATGTTATGGTGTAAATCAAATAGTTTGTCCTTTTTGTAGTTAAGGTAGCTTAATAGTATCCCAGTGTATGGATATACCACAATTTGTTTATCCATTCACTTGTTAATGGACATTTGTGTTGTTTCCAGTTTTTGGATATTACAAATAAAGCTGATATGAACATCTGTGTACAAGTTTTTATGTGGATATATGTTTTCATTTTTCTTGGATATATGCCTAGGAGTGTGTCTTAGACTGTTTGGGTTGCTATAACAAAATGCCACAGACTGGGTAGTTTGCAAACAACAGAAATTTATTTCTCACAGTCTTGCAGTCTAGAAGTCTGAGATCAGGGCACCAGCATGGGCAGATGAGGGCTCTCTTCAGGGTCACAGACTTCTCATTGTGCCTTCACATGGTGGAAGGGGCTAGGGAGCTCTGTGGCATCACTTTTATAAGAACACTAATCCCATTCATAAGGCCTCTGCTCTCATGACCTAAGCACCTCCCAAAGGCTTCACTTCCTAATACCACCACATCAGGTATTGAGATTTTTTTTTTTTTTTTAGGTATTGAGATTTCAACATACGAATTTGGGAGAGGACACAAACATTCAGACCATAGCAGAGTGGTATTGCTGGGTTGTATGGTAACTCCATGCTTAAACATTTGAGAAATCACTAAAATTTTTCTGTGTGGCTACACCATTTTATACATCCTCCAGTAGTCTGAGAGTTGCAATTTCTTCACCTCTTTACCAAAACTTGTTATTTCTGTATTTTTTTATTCTAGCCATCCTACTACGTGTGAAGTGGTATCTTATGGTTTTGATTTGCATTTCCCTTGTGACTAATGATATTGAGCATCTTTTTATGTGCTTATTGGCCATTTGTGTATCTTTGGTTGTTGATGTACAATTTATCATTTTTTCCCTTTATGATCCATGTTTTAGTGTTCCTATCTAAGAAATTTTGTTTAATCCAAAGTCACAAAAATTTTCTCCTAGAAACTTTATAGTTTTAGGTTTTATGTTTATGTCTGTGATATGGTTTGACTTAACTTTTGTGTACAATTTTAAGAAAGAGTGGATGTTTCTTTTTCCTCATATAGATAGACAATTGTTCTAGCACCATTTGTTGAAAGATTTCCTTTTCCCATTGAATTGCCTTGGCACTTTAAGAAAAATTAGTTAACCATATATGTATGGATCTATTTCTGGACTGTATTCTATTCTATTGGTCTATATACTAATCAGTATTCTATCTTTTAATTGGTGTATTTACACCATTTACATTTAATGTAATTATTGGTATGTTGGGATTTAAGTCTCCCATTCTAGTTTTTGTCTTCTATTAGTTCCTTCGTTTTTCTTTCTTTATTTTATTTTTTCTGACTTCATCTAGGTTGCTTAAATGTTGTTTTAGAATTCATGGCATATTTTTTTATTCCTTTTTCTTTCAAACCTATTTATTTCAAACCTGTGTCTTTTTGTTTAAAGTATGTCTTTTGTAGGGAGCATATAGTTGGGTCTTGATTTTTTATCCTTTCTGATAATCTTTGCCTTTTAAATGAAATGGTTATATCATTAACCTGGTGTAATTACTGATATGGTTGGATTTAGGTCTACCATTTCATCATCTCATCATTTGTACCCTCTGTTTTTTGTTGTTCTCTTCCCACTTTTTTTTTTCACTTTAAAATTTTTTTCTCAGTATTCCATCTTAATTTACCTGCTGGCATTTTAGCTATACATTTTTTTTTAAATTTTTTGTTTATTGCAGTAACATTGGTTTATAACATTGTATAAATTTCAGGTGTATATCATTATACTTCTATTTCTGCATAGATTACATCATGTTCACCACCCAAATACTAATTACAACCCATCACCACACACATGTACCGAATCATCCCTTTCACCCGCCTCCCTCTCCACTTCCCCTCTGGTAACCACCAATCCAATCTCTGTCTCTATGCGTTTGTTTATTGTTGTTATTATCTACTACTTAATGAGGGAAATCATATGGTATTTGACCTTCTCCCTCTGACTTATTTCACTTTGCATAATACCCTCAATATCCATCCATGTTGTCACAAATGGCTGGATTTCATCGTTTCTTATGGCTGAGTAGTAGTCCATTGTGTATATATACTACATCTTCTTTATCCATTTGTCCCTTGATGGGCACTTAGGTTGCTTCCAAGTCTTGGCTATTGTGAATAACACTGCAATGAACACAGGGGTGCATGTATCTTTACGCATTGGTGTTTTCAAGTTCTTTGGATAAATACCCAGCAGTGGAATAGCTGGATCATATGGTAGTTCTATCCTTGATTTTTTGAGGAATCTCCATGTTTTCCATAGTGGCTGCACCAGTTTGCACTCCCACCAGCAGTGTATGAGAGTTCCCTTCTCTCCACATCCTCTCCAACACATGTTGTTTCCTGTCTTATTAATTATAGCCATTCTGACGGGTGTGAGGTGATATATCATTGTAGTTTTGATTTGCATTTCCCTGATAGTGATTTTGAACATCTTTTCATGTGTCTGTTGGCCATCTGTATATCGTCTTTGGAGAAATGTCTGTTCAGGCCTTTTGCCCATTTTTTAATTGGGTTGTTAGTTTTTTTGTTGTTGAGATGCATGAGTTCTTTATATATTTTGGAGATTAAGCTCTTATCAGATGTATGGTTTGCAAATATCTTCTCCCAATTGTTAGGTTGTCTTTTCGTTTTGTTGATGGTTTCCTTTGCTGTGCAGAAGCTTTTTAGTTTGATGTAGTCCCATTTGTTTATTTTTTCTATTGTTTCTCTTGCCCGGTCAGACACAGTACTTGAAAATATGTTGCTAAGACCGATGTCGAAGAGCGTACTGCCTATGTTTTCTTCTAGAAGTTTCATAGTTTCAGGTCTTACATTCAAGTCTTTAATCCATTTGGAGTTAATTTTTGTGTATGGTGTAAGGTAAGAGTCTACTTTCATTTTTTTGCATGTGGCTATCCAGTTTTCCCAACACCATTTGCTGAAGAGACATTCTTTTCCCCATTGTATGTTCTTGGCTCCTTTGTGAAAGATTAGCTGTCCATAGATGTGTGGGTTTATTTCTGGGCTTTCGATTCTATTCCATTGATCTGTGTGTCTGTTTTTGTGCCAGTACCACGTTGTTTTGGTTACTATAGCTTTGTAGTACATTTTGAAATCAGGGAGTGTGATACCTCCAGCTTTGTTCTTTTTTCTCAGGATTCCTTTAGCTATTCGGGGTCTTTTGTTGTTCCATATAAATTTTAGGATTCTTTGCTCTATTTCTGTGAAAAATGTTGTTGGAACTTTGATAGGGATTGCATTGAACCTATGGATGGCTTTAGGAAGTATGGACATCTTAACTATGTTAATTCTTCCAATCCAAGAGCACAGAATATCTTTCCATTGCTTTGTGTCTTCTTCAATTTCTTTCAGCAATGTTTTATAGTTTTCAGTGTATAGATCTTTCACCTCTTTGGTTAAGTTTATTCCTAGGTATTTTATTCTTTTTGTTGCAATTGTAAATGGGATGGTATTCTTAATTTCTCTTTCTGCTACTTTGTTGTTAGTGTATAGAAATGCAACTGATTTTTGTATGTTGAGTTTGTATCCTGCAACTTTACCATATTCGTTTATTCTAAAAGTTTTCTGGTGGATTCTTTAGGGTTTTCTATATATAAAATCATGTCATCTGCAAATAGTGACAGTTTCACTTCTTCCTTTCCAATTTGGATCCCTTTTATTTCTTTCTCTTGCCTGATTGCTCTGGCTAGGACTTCCAGTACTATGTCAAATAGGAGTGGTGACAGTGGGCATCCTTGTCTGGTTCCTGTTCTTAGAGGGATAGCTTTCAGTTTTTCACCATTGAGGATGATATTAGCTGTGGGTTTCTCATATATGGTCTTTATTATGTTGAGGTACTTTCCTTCTATACCCATTTTATTCAGAGTTTTTATCATAAATGGATGCTGTATCTTATCAAATGCTTTCTCTGCATCTATTGAGATGATCATGTGATTTTTATTCTTCATTTTATTAATGTGGTGTATCATGTTGATTGATTTGCAAATGTTAAACCATCCCTGCATACCTGGAATAAATCCCACTTGATCATGGTGTATAATCTTTTTAACGTATTGTTGTATGTGATTTGCTAGTATTTTGTTAAGGATTTTTGCGTCGATGTTCATCAGTGATATTGGCCTGTAATTTTCTTTTTTTGTGTTGTCCTTGTCTGGTTTTGGTATCAGGGTAATGTCGGCTTTGTAGAATGAGTTAGGGAGCTTCCCCCGCTCCTCAATTTTTTGGAAGAGTTTGAGAAGGATAGGTATTAAGTCTTCTTTGAATGTTTGGTAGAATTCACCAGGGAAGCCGTCTGGTCCTGGACTTTTATTTTTGGGGAGGTTTTTGATTACTGTTTCGATCTCCTTACTGGTGATTGGTCTATTCAAATTCTCTACTTCTTCTTGATCCAGTTTTGGAAGGTTGTATGATTCTAAGAATTTATTCATTTCTTCCAGATTGTCGAATTGCTTGGCATATAGCTTTTCATAGTATTGTCTTATAATCTTTTGTATTTCTGAGGTGTCTGTTGTAATTTCTCCTCTTTCATTTCTTTTTTTTTTTTTTAAAGATTTTATTTATTTATTTTTCCCCCCAAAGCCCCAGTAGATAGTTGTATGTCATAGCTGCACATCCTTCTAGTTGCTGTATGTGGAACTCGGCCTCAGGATGGACAGAGAAGTGGTGCCTCGGTGCACGCCCGCGATCCGAACCCCGGGCCACCAGCATCGGAGCGCACACACTTAACCACCAATCACGGGGCCGGCCCATCCTCTTTCATTTCTGATTTTACTTATTTGTGCCTTCTCTCTTTTTTTCTTGGTGAGCCTAGCTAAAGGTTTGTCAATTTTGTTGATCTGTTCAAAGAACCAGCTCTTGGTTTTATTAATTTTTTCTATTGTTTTTTTGGTCTCTATTTATTTCTGCTCTGATTTTTATTATTTCCCTTCTTCTACTGATTTTGGGCTTTGTTTGTTCTTCTTTTTTCAGTTCCTTTACGTGCATTGTTAGATTGTTTATTTGAGATTTTTCTTGTTTGTTGAGATAGGCCTGTATTGCTATAAACTTCCCTCTTAGAACCGCTTTTGCTGTATCCCATAAATTCTGGCATGTCGTATTTTCATTTTCATTTGTCTCCAGGTATTTTTTGATTTCTTCTTTGATTTCTTCGTTGACCCAGTCGTTGTTCAGTAGCATTTTGTTTAATCTCCACGTATTTGTGGCTTTTCTGATTTTCTTCCTATAGTTGATTTCTAGTTTCATACCGTTGTGGTCAGAAAAGATGCTTGGTATTATTTCAATCTTCTTAAAATTTATGGAGACTTGTTTTGTGGCCTAATATGTGATCAATCCTGGAGAATGTTCCATGTGCATTTGAAAAGAACCTGTATTCTTTGGTTTATGGATGGAATGCTCTGTATATATCTACTAGGTCCATCTGTTTTAGTGTGTCATTTAAGGCCAATGTTTCCTTATTGATCTTCTGTTTGGATGATCTATCCGTTGGTGTAAGTGGAGTGTTAAAGTCCCCTACTATTATTGTGTTACTGTCTATTTCTGTTTTTATGTCTGTTAATAATTGCTTTATATATTTAGGTGCACCTACATTGGGTGCATAGATATTTACAAGTGTTATATCATCTTGTTGGATTGTTCCCTTGATCATTATGTAATGCCCTTGTCTCTTTTTACAGTTTTTGTTTTAAAGTCCATTTTGTCTGATATGAGTACTGCTACCCCAGCTTTCTTTTCATTGCCATGTGCATGGAGTATCTTTTTCCATCCCTTCACTTTCAGTTTGTGAGTGTCTTTAGGTCTGAAGTGTGTCTCTTGTATGCAGCATACATATGGGTCTTGTTTTTTTATCCAATCAGCCACCCTATGCCTTTTGATTGGAGCATTTAGTCCATTGACGTTTAAAGTAGCTATTGATAAGTATGTACTTACTGCCATTTTTTAACTTTTCTTCTTTTTTTCTCAGTGTTTTAATAGTCCTTCTCTGTTTCTTTATCTTCTATACAGAATTGATGGTCACTTTAGTTTGACCTCTGTCTGAAAGCTGTACTCTTTAACTCCCCTCCTCCCTCTTTTTATGTTTTTGATATCATATCTAACCTCTTTTTTGTGCATTTGTATCCATTACGTTCTTATCATGGAAATAGATAATTTTTCCTATTTGTGGTCTTCTCTTTTCCCCTTAAATCAGTTCCTTTAACATTTCTTGTAGCACTGGTTTCTTGTTAACAAACTCCTTTAATTTTTGCTTGTCTGGGAAATTTTTGATCTCTCCTTCCATTTTGAATGATAACCTTGCTGGGTAGAGTATTCTTGGCTGTAAGTTTTTTCCTTTTAGCACTTTAAATATATCGTGCCATTCTCTTCTAGCCTGTAAGGTTTCTGCTGAGAAGTCAGCTGATAGCCGTATGGGGTTTCCTTTGTATGTAACTTGACTTTCTCTTGCGGCTTTTAGGATTCTCTCTTTATCTTTAATTCTGGACATTTTGATTATGATGTGTCTTGGTGTGGGCCTCTTTGGGTTTATCTTGTTTGGGGCTCTCTGTGCTTCCTGTACCTGGATGTCTGTTTCCTTCCTTAGGTTAGGGAAGTTTTCATCTATTATTTCTTGAAATAGATTCTCTGCCCCCTTGTCTCGCTCTGCTCCTTCCGGGACACCTATAACACGGATATTAGTGCGCTTGATGTTGTCCCAGAGGTCCCTTAGACTGTCCTCACTCTTTTTAATTCTTTTCTCTTTTACCTGTTCACCTTGGGTAATTTCTTCTAGTCTTTCGTCCAGCTCACAGATTCATTCTTCTGTAT
This sequence comes from Ceratotherium simum simum, assembly GCF_057802395.1. Classification (NCBI taxonomy): domain Eukaryota; kingdom Metazoa; phylum Chordata; class Mammalia; order Perissodactyla; family Rhinocerotidae; genus Ceratotherium; species Ceratotherium simum. The sequence goes on along the minus strand of NC_141900.1, from coordinate 55,757,145 downwards.
CCTCTACTCTGCTTTTGAGTCCCTCTAATGAATTTTTCATTTCCAGTATTGTATTCTTTATTTCTGATTGGTTCTTTTTTATATCTTCCATTTCTTTGTTGACATTCTCACTGAGTTCATCTATTCTTCTCCCCACATCAGTGAGCATCCTTAACACTCTTAGTTTGAACTCTCTGTCGGGTAGATTGCTCATTTCTGTTTCACTTAGTTCCTTTTCTGGGGTTTTGTCCTGTTCCCTTACTTGGAATGTATTCTTTTGCCTCCTCATTTTACCTCTTTCCCTGTGCTTGTGTCTACGTATTAGGTAGGTCAGCTACGTCTCCTGCTCTTGGATAGGTGACCTTATGTAAGTGATGGCTTAGGAGGCCTGCAGTGTGCTTCCCTCAGTTCTCAATGTTCCAGGGGTGACCCCTATGTGGGCTACGTGTGTCCTTCTGTTGTGGCCTGTTTGCTCTCCCTGTAGGTGCCCAGGGAGGCCGAGTTATGCTCCTGGCCAGCTGTTGTAATGCTCAGCTGCTTGTAGTTGTTGTGGGCCCTTCAGTCTCTTTATCAGGTGTGGGGAGCCCCAGCACAGTTGGCTGCAAGTTCTAATACCACATTTGTGTTGCAGTATTTCTTTTAAGTGAGTAGGCCCCCAGTGTGGCAGGTTGTTAGGCTCAGGGCCTTACAATTGCTATAAGCCTTTAGCCTGTTAGGTCTCTTGTCAGCTCTCTGAGGATTGCAGCTGGGTGGGGCTGGCCTCAGGCACAGGAGCACCCAATTGTTTCAGGCTTTGGAAGGTGGGGCAAACCCCCTATGTGGGTCTTTGAGAAGCACAAGTCTTCTGCAGCTGACAAGCCCTGCCACCCACAGGTCCACACACACAGACAAGCCCTGCCACCCACAGGTCCTGCCCCATGTGTGTGCCCCGACCTCCCGAAGCAGACCCAGTCTCTCCATGGCGGGAGCCCCACACACTCCACCACCACCCCACACTCTCCACCTACTCCTTGTGCACGCCCTGCCCCACTGAAGTGGGCTCAGTTGCCAGGCTGCAGAGAATCCAGTCACCAATCTATGCAGGCCCAGAAGTTGCCTGAGGGCTTGTTGTTTGGTGGGGCCAGTCTCTAGGGTGGGCTGCCTGCCCTGGCTGAGCTGGATTAAATCGGTGCTCTAGCCGGTGGGGCAGACCCTGGGATAGCAGGCCCCAGGGAGAACTCCAATGGCGTCTGTGTCAGCACGCCCACACCAGGCCACAACGATGGCGCCGCCAATGTCCCAGTCCCTGGAGAGGTCTCACCTCTCACCGAGATGCACTCAGGGCCTATTAGGTGAGTCTCTTTTCACCACAGCACTGTGCACCTTTCTTTCTGGTGATTTTAGGATGTTTTCTGAAACAGGTGAGTTTGCGTGCGGGCCCTTTAAGAGCCGGTTTTAGTTTCTTTGTGAACCAGGTTTTCTGGGGGTACTCCCCAATGTTTTAGTAGCAGGCAAAGTCAGATATTATACCACTCATCTTGACTGTGCTGGGTCCACAAAATGCCCACAGCGGGGGCGCTCCCCGGCTCAGGACCCTGTGCCTCCAGGGAGGCTGCGTACCTGTGAGCTGCTCCCGGGCGGCCGTGAAGCTGGTGGCTTGTGAAGGCGGCGTTTTTCCTCTCCAGAAAGGAGTCTCTGCCTCTTCTTCCCCAGTTAGGATTGTCCGTTGTTGCAGGAGTTCCTCTTATCCAGTTTTCAGTTCTGTCTCAGGGGTAATTTTTCCACGAGTAGTTGTAAATTGGCTGTGTCCACGGGAGGAGGTGAGTTCAGAGTCTGCTTACGCCCCCATCTTGACTTCTCTCCAGCTATACGTTTTTGTGTTATTATTTTTGGTGTTTGCTCTAGGAATTACAATATGCATCCCTAATCAAAGTTTGTCTTTTTATTATTTATTTATTTATTTATTTGTTTATTGTGTGTGTGTGAGGAAGATCAGCCCTGAGGTAACATCCATGCTAATCCTCCTCTTTTTGCTGAGGAAGACTGGCCCTGAGCTAACATCTACTGCCAATCCTCTTCCTTTTTTTCCCCAAAGCCCCAGTAGATAGTTGTATGTCATAGTTGCACATCCTTCTATTTGCTGTATTGGGGACGTGGCCTCAGCATGGCCGGAGATGCGGTGGATGTGGTGCGTGGGTGCACGCCTGGGATCCGAACCCGGGCCACCAGTAGCGGAGCGTGCGCACTTAACTGCTAAGCCACGGGGCCAGCCCCCAAAGTTTGTCTTTTTAATACAGTGAATTAACACCTATCTTGGAATCCCACCCAGCAGTTGTCTACTTACATCCTACTGGCTAAAACTGGGTCTCATCACTACCTTTGTAGCAATCATTGTCCACAGGTAGTGACTGGGTTAGACAAATTAAGATTCATATTCTGGAAATGGAGGAGGAATCCGTCTACACTGAAACCTGCTCTCTGAAACCTCTCTCTACCTGCTACCTGAATAAGTTGGTGTTTGTTAGCAGGAAAGAGGGGGAGTGAATATAAGGTAAACAACAGTCAATTCTGCCATAGTAGTGAATCTTATCTAATATACTGAGATAATTGACAAATTTTTAACCTCAGTACATTTTAACACAATCCTTTATTTGTTATTAATAATTTATTTTACTAAGGAAAACTATCCCCTTCAAAGAATTACACAAGGTCTAGCTTTTAGTGTTTGTTGCCCCTATACTTCCTATTCCCATTTTGTTGTTTATTTGGGCTAAGAGTGCCCTTTAGAATAAATTTTGAAAGTTTGTACAAAACTGGCCTACGGTAGATAATAATTATAATCTATTAGTGAGAGAGAGAACAATGAATGAATGCGTAGTAGTAGCTATTTTCTGACTACAAAAATGAAATTTGATTAAAGATCAGTTCAATTTTATTCTAGCAGATCAGAACTTCTCCCAATGAGATTATTTTGTGATAAAGGAGACAATCATAATAATTAAAACAAAAACAAAGCAAACAGAAAAAAACTTAATTTGTGCCATTGAGTTGTTTCCTTTCCCATTTTTAAAAGAAGGTGGGTGTCATAAACAATGTTCCTTGTAATTTTGACTTAAAAAGGCTAAGTTGCATTTTGCATATCTTTTACTTAATATGTTTTAGTACAATACGAATATACTTGGGAAAATATGTTCAATTAAAGGAAAAAAAGAATTGGCATTTGCAAAGTTTAATTAAATATAAAATGTTTGGTTTGTGAAAACCAGGCCTGTGATTTTGAAAGCACATTTCCTACTTATTCTCTAATGGGAGCTTGCAGCTCTTTGTTAATGATGATTGAATTATAAATTCTCTAGGGCAGAGGCTGTATTTTCTATCTCATTAGCAACTTGCGTGTGCAGAGAGATGGGGGTTGTTCAGCCTTATGATGATTTACAGTTTAATAAATGCATATACAGGCATCAGCTTATTGAATTTCCTTAACTTCCCAAGGAGGTAGTCAAGGAAAATTCTCTCATTTTGTGAATAAGGAAGCTGATGCTCAAAAACGATGAATGAAATATCTAAATTCACGTGACTCGTATTGTTAGAGTGGTTGCTGAGACCAGATCCTCATCTCAATGATCTTTCCTCTATACTGGCATCCCCAGGTCCCCTCTCCCCTGCTGCACAACTTCCTTGGAGTTGGGCTGTGTACAACTTGCATGGAGACTCTCCTGCCCCCTAAGTGTTTCCCAGTGGGATGGCATGAGTAGTTTGGGTAGGAAATCATTTATTGTGCAAGGTTGTCCCATTTAGCATCCCCAGACCTCACCCACTAAGTGCAAGCACTGTCCCCCTCTCATTGTGACATCCATAAATGGCCCCCCACATTACCAGATGCCCCCTGGGAAGTGGTACTATATCAGAGCTCTCTACCACACTGCCTCTCTGCTGTCATAAATGCAGGACTTACAACCACAATGAATAACAATAGTCTTGAGAAAGCATTTTGACATCTTTGACCAGAAACATGAACCCTCTTGTATGCAAGGCTGCTCTAGGACACAGGAGGAAACATTTAGAGGGGATAAAGGAGTATTTGGAATCCCTCGAGCAAAGGGAGTGCCAAAACTTAGAAAAGGAGCTACCAATTGGGGTAGAAGAATCACCCCAAAATGATCATGATGATAACAATAGTAATGCTAACACTGAGTTATTGCTTCATGCTAGGTGCTAAGTTAAGTTACTTACATGTATTATTTCTCTTAATTCTCACAACAGTGCCACACAGTTGTTGCTACCATCCTCCTCACATTATAGGTTAATGAACCACCATCATCCCTTGCCACAGCTTATATTATAACCTCCTTTCTGGTCTTTTTGCTTCCATGGTTACCCCCACATAGTCCATTCTCCACCAAATGAACCTGAGCTATCTTTATAACATGAAATCAGATCATTTCACTCCTCTGCTAAAACTTTCCAACTACTTCCTGTCACTGAATAAAATCTAAAGTCCCACAGTGGCCCACAGGGCACGTATGCCCTGGCCCACACACCCCTCTGACCGCATCTCCTAATCTGCCCCACACTGACCACACTCCAGCCACACTGGCTCCTTGCCATCCTTGGAACAGGCCAAGTTGTTCCCATCTGTCGCTGTTCTCTCCCCAGATATGACTCAGTCCCTCACTTCAGTTAGTCTCGATCCAACCTCACACCCCAGAGAGCCCTTCCTGATGGTTCACTCTTCCCATACCCCCTGCTTTCTTTTTTTCACAGTGCTTAGTGCCACCTGACTTTAGATTAAATGCCTCCTTGTCCATCTGCTCATTGTTTCTCCTTTCACAAGAAGGCGAGCTTAGTAAGTGCGGGCTTTGTCTTGTTCACCTCTTGGAAAACTGCTTGGCAAGTCGTAACTTAGTATTCATTGAATATGTGTGGCTTAGAGAAGTTAAGTCACTTGCTCAATGTTCAGAGCTAATAAAGGGTGGATTTGCACTCTGAACTCCCAGACTGACAGAGAAGACTCCTCTTTGGGAAGGAAAAAAAAAATACAGATGGCAGAGAAGCTTAGGATGGGAGATGGGAACAGAAGGCCTTTCTTCCCTCTGCCAGGGGATTCTCCGTGGAACTTTTTTCTTTTTTTGTGAGGAGGACGAGCCCTGAGCTAACCGATGCCAATCCTCCCTTTTTTTTTTCTTGAGGAAGAGTGGCCCTGAGCTAACACCCGTGCCCATCTTCCTCTACTTTATATGGGAGGCCGCCACAGCATGGCTTACCAAGCGGTGCGTCAGTACGCGCCCAGGATCGAGTCTTCCAACCCCAGGCTGCCGCAGCGGAGCGCATGCACTTAACTGCTTGAGCCACTGGGCTGCCCCACCTTTTTTTTTTTTTAAATCCGTGCAATAACCAAAGAGAACGGTACAAAAGGCAAAACTAAGGTACAGACACTTTCAGAGACTTCATCAAGTCAGGAGTTTGCAGGTAAACTGAGACCAAAGCCCACTTCTCTTCCTGGGCTGTGCGTTTTGCTAGTCAGCTATAGGCTTAAGGCTGCTTACTTGTCACATGAAAGGAATTCATGCCACTGGAGAACTGTGTGCCCTTAAAACAGCTCTGGAGGGGTCATTTTGAAAAAATTAGTTCAGGGTTAGTTTAGAAACAGCTAAACCAGATTTGCAGTCTGCCCATTAATGTTTACTTTATTTCCATTGCTTTAGAGTCATATTCAGGTTATGAATTTTCCTCTTCCAGTTCTTGGCGTGGTGTCTTTTTGTCCCTTTCTCCTTCTGTACCATATCTCCCAGGGAGCCTAGCTAGCTGTATGCTGAATACTTAAAAAAAATTTTTTTGAGTAATTATGAAAAAATTTTAAATGGTTTATCTTTTTGGCTAGGAGGAAGCAAAGGAAGTCGACAGAATAGATCCTCAAGCGATGTGGACTCAGTTTCTTGCTGGAATTTGCAAAGCCGATTTAAATGTGATCTTAGTTTTCAGAAGATTGTTTTTAAAATATAGAAAATCAAGAAGACAGCCTTTGAGAATGCAAATTTTGCAGAACTTGGAATCTTTACTTTTTCAAATATAATATTAACCACAGAGCTTGTCTAGCTGGATATTACAGTGTGTACAACATAAGGAAATCACAGTAATAAAAACAGCCTCTCTGCCTTGCTGGTGTTTGCTGCTATCTTTGCCCTACACGGTTTCCTGCATGTTATCTTATCGTTTAGGGAAATAGCAGTGCGCACGAGAGATCTAAAGGGTGGAATATTAAATTACCATGACTAGCTGAGAAGCGATGAGTGGATTTCAGCAGATGCAATATGATGACTTGCAATATGGAAATGACGCTTCCAAAATTTTTCAGGGTTGTTTGCCTCACTGTCGGGGGCAAAATAAGGTTGATGTGAGGAAAAAAGTGATAAGAATGCCTGAAAGTCACATAGCGGTTAAGACAAAAATGCAAAGCAGTTCACAGGGAGGGATAAAGGTGAAAGGAAGGCCTTGAACTTCAGATGGTCCCCATGCCTGCGGAATTCAGGGGTCTGGGCTCCCAGAGCGACACTCGGTGGGTTTCAGAACTTGTCGGGTTTTTCTCTAAGACCATTTGCATAGCTTTTAGATTTCTGTAATTTTCCCCAATACCTCTGGAGATGTCTTGGCAAGATAACATTTACATATAAACCCCTCAAATAGAACTAAATTTTAACAGAGTCTGGTACTGTGGAAAGGGTTGCAAATGAATGAAAATGAGGAAGAAAGGACCTTAGACCTTTTATTCAATTTCACATATTCTTCTTTCCACCTACTAGAATGCTCTTAGTCATAGTGGAAACAAAATAGAATTCTAAAAAATTTATTAAACACACATACACACACAATATACACGTGCATTTTTAACTCTTTATCTAAAATGAAATCTGTTTTCAATAATTCAAATATTTTCACTTAAAAGGGAAATTTCAAGATTAAGCCAGTCAAAGCTTTTTCTGACATCAAATTAATATAAATGGAATGATTTATCAGAAAAGGAATGTATGTATACATGAGCAGTCTATATGGAATATTTTTGAGAATCTCAGCCTAACACAGACATTAGTAGATTTACTGACTGCTTTTTAAAGTCCACAGTATTTTTGCCAAAGTGTGCATATAATCCAGTTTTAGTTTACTGATGATTAGACTTGTTTTCAGTTTACATAAAAGATAATTTATATGTTCTAACCTCTTGTGTTTTGCTGAATTGTAGGCGATTTCATTCCCTGATTACAGCCCTCCAGTTTTGAGGATGAAAAGAGATTTTAGGGAAATTCATTCATAGAATAATGAATTTCCATTCTTACCAGGGCAATGTGGGGAGATTTAAGGTGCTTCAGAAAAAACTTATCACCTAAAACACTCTAACCCCCTTTCACGTGGTAGTGTCTGAAATATACCATTAAAGACAAATGTGGGGTTTTTTTTGTGAGGAAAATTCAGCCCTGAGCTAACATCCGATGCCAATCCTCCTCTTTTTGCTGAGGAAGATTGGCCCTGGACTAACATCCGTGCCCATCTTCCTCTACTTTATATGGGACGCCACCACAGCATGGCTTGACAAGCGGTACATCTGTGTGCGCCCGGGATCCGAACCTGCCAACCCCAGGCTGCCGAAGCGGAGCGTGTGCACTTAACTGCTGCACCACTGGGCCGGCCCCAGAGACAAATTTTTTAAAACATTGTTGTCTCCAGGGACCCTCTTATACAATGTCACTCCCTTGGGAAGTATGGGGCAGACATCTATTCCCAGGGCTCAGAGATGAGGAGGATGTATGCATCGATCCCATCCTTTTCTCTGTGGTCTGGACCATTAACAAGGACCATGGGAAGGGGCACTGTGATGACTGGTGAGGCTGAGAAGGTTCTCCTGCAGTGGGGAGCCTGGAATCAGGACCCTTGGCATCCAGAGGCAGTGGGAGAGCACAGGGGGAAGTCACTGCAAAGGAAAGGGAGCAAAAAACCCAATGAGACTACCTTACAGTTTTACTTAAGACCACTAGACTTTGTCTCTGCAGGCTCTAAACTGTTGTGGTTAGTGTGAGGAGGCTAGGGGGTGGGTGGTGGTGGGAGATGAGGCAAGGGAAGATTTGCTCAGCCCTTCATGGATTTATGTTTAGCATCCTATGAAAGAAAACTAGGGTCTATTCCAATGTTGGCTTTACTATAACTCTGTTTGATGCAGGTAGGCAGGGAGTCTAAAGGCTGGAGACTGCAGATTGACTTCTGTAGTCAACTAGAGAACCCGATGAGGCTGGGAGGTTCTGTGCTTGTATCTCTAAGCCCGTAGAAAAGGCTAATCCTGGGAGTGAAGTAACAAATAAATTTGGGAGCCCCTAAAACTTAGAGCTCTGGGACTGCTTCTGTGGAGTGGGAATGTGGTTTTGGATGTGAACTGTTCCGACAGAATGTGAGAGTGTAGGGCAAAGGAGTGGAACTTAGCTTCTCCGAAGGCTCAGCAGCAGGGAGTGTGGGGCAAGAAATGCTATGGACTCTCCAAGTCTTTACAACCTACCGCAGTTCAGAGAGTAAAGGAAAGAAGGTAGGTGAAGGTTTGCTGGGTCTCCATCTTCCCCTCGTCCAACATTGCAACCCTCACATTCAACCTCCCCACACACACTAAACCTCATCACTGTTCATCTACACCATAATAGGTCCAGGTTTTCTATTTTTTGATGAAAGAATGTTTCTTTTTGGTCTCAGTAATGATAATTTAAAAAATATATTCCAGAAACACTGTTAAGAGTATTAAAATGGTTATTGTTAACCACCCCTCTCTCCTCTATTGATTAAAACATTAATGGTGAGGTTGAAGGGAATCTCATTAAAAAGATGTGCTGACAAGTAGCTCTTCAAGGCTTCATCTGAACTCTCCAGCAGCAGAGTACGTTGGTGATGGATTGGGGAGCAAGAGAACTACTCCATAATGCAGACAGCCTTTGGATGGAGAACAGGCAATGGCTGAGATTTTGGAAGCACAAAGGCTAACAATCTTGGTTCTTTATTTTAATATCTCCACCACTGGACATAGTGGGCATTGAATAAATGTTGAAAAAATAATTGAACGAACGTTTTTAGGGCACTGCAATCCCTCCCTTTTAGCACTCACTTTCCCAAATTTGCGCTCTAACGCCCTAATTGCATCCCCCAATAAACAGCCCAGCTGCAATTACTTTCAACTAAATTCTACCAGAAGAATTTGTGCTTCTGTGACTACTCAAGAATATCTTGACCCTTGTGATGCCAAAGCCCTCATACTATTGAATACAATGTGCACATTAAAAGAATGAGGTAAGCCAGACTTTAGTTTATAAATGGATCTAACTTTGTGGAAAGCACATACCTATTTGCAGGAATAACCTCTTCAAAAATCATCAGCTTTTTCCACTCACACAACTTTCTTCATTCCGACAGCTGGAGGGAGTAGCTTTTCTGTCTCAATACCCAAAACCCTGATTATTGTAGCTGCATGAGAACTTAGAAACCATGTAATCCAATTCTCTCATTTAATAGATAAAGGAACTGAAGTGCAGAGTGCCTTAATGATTATCTCAAGGTCTCACTTCTAGTTAGAAGTGCTAGAACCAAAGAACAAATCTGCAGACTCCCAAACTAGTGGCATTTCTCCCACAAAGCAACTGCTTCTGGAACAGACAGAAGGGCCAGGGATGGATGCTCATCAGACCTATTGAACCAATCCATTCGATTATTAGGAATAAGCATACATTGAAAAGAATGAATAAACTAGAATTATTTATATATATTAACATGGAAACATCTCTAGACATCATTGAATGAAAAAAGCAGTTGCCAAATAGCATATGAGTCCATTTATGTGAACCAAATGAACAGTGTATATTTTCTATGGACGAGGTCTGAGGGTTGCATTCCACCCTGATGACAGCGCTTATATCTGGGGAGGGCTCTAGAATCGGGGATGGTGGTCAAAGGAAAGTTTGTCCTTATCTATATTGTTCTAATTTTTATGAGGAAAATCTATTTATGCCCTAATTATTTAAGAATTAATTTAAAAGAGTAAAACTACATTTTTTATTGTGCTCTATGTCACCCTGATGGCTTTGTTCCTATCAGTATGGATCATGTTCAGAGGGACTCAGCTTGTTACCTTAATCCCAGGGGAATGCCTAAATTAATCCCAAAACTTTAGGGGTGATGGGCTGGCATAGAGAGAAAGGAGAGAAAATGTTTGTGGGTTTAATTTTATCTTCCCAAAACTACTTATTATCTTCCCAAAACTACCCCTCATGTTGATTGCCATTTCACACTTTTACCTCAAGTCAGACCAAACTCCTTGAATGTAATAATGATGATGATGATGATGATAATAATAATAATTGAAAATGCAATACTGCTAATAATAAATGGCAATAGCTATGCTCTTTTGAATACTAACTCCACCCCAGACACTCTTCTAAGTACCCTTGTGCATTATCATTCCTGTTTAATCTTCATAACCCACTCTGAGAGGTAAGTACTATTATTATCCCCATTTGAGAGGTGAGAAACTGAGGCTTGAAGAAAGCAATGAACTTGACTGCAGCCACACGGCTGGTGGGGGGAGGAGCCTGGATCTGAACGCAGGCAGTTTGACCGAGTCTGTGCTTGGGCCCAGGTGTCAGCAGTTCCTGCACTGGGAGGAAAGCTGACCAGTGTCTGTAGGAGGAGTGCGGCCAGGCTGGGAAATAAGACTGGTCTGAACTGGGATGTGCACGCCTTTGGGGAGACCTTCTGTCTGATCTGGTTCCCCATCGCTTCCTCCTTGTGCTCCTTTGAGCCATTTAACTTAAAGTTTCAATTGCCGCAGGGTTACTAAATCAAGTGTGAAATTCTATCTGGCAACGTGTAGTGAGGGCAAAATTATTCTCCTTTGGAGAGTGAAAACCCGTCTACTACTATGTACGAGCCTCACAACAATTTCTCAATTCCCAATTCCTCTTACTTAAAACAACAACAAAATAAGAAATATCGTTTAAAAGAGAGAAGGGCTGGCTTCCCCGGGGCCAGGGAATAATCCCCTTTCTCTTCTTTTAATATTGACTTCGGATATGTCAGTTTTGTTCCTTAAAGGTATGGAAAGCATAAAGTGATAAGTTTTGAAATGATTTTTATAGTTTATGTAGAGAAAGTTACTTTTAGGATGCTGGTTGTCTTATGCTAAATAAAGAACAGTGTTCTTCCCGTCCCCCGCTTCAGTCCAAACTTTGGGAATCATTTCATTATTTCTCTATTCATGATCAAAGTATCTTTGATTTATTATGGAAAGTTTGAGGTAGATCACAGGAATCTTTGTTTAAATATATGTACTGTACATATACTTACGTACATATGCATGTATATACTGTGTATGTATATGCATATAGATGCATCTATAATATAATGTGTGTGTGTGTGCCATTTGATAAGTACTGCAACATTCTTATCCCATTCCCAAGAACCAGCAAGTTTCTGCCTAGTGTGCTAAACTGGCTTTTTTGACTCCAGGCTCATCCTGCTTAGGGAAACCGCCTGCAGCGTCAATGTTGTGTTAATATTTCCGTATATTGTGAATATTTTCCTTTTGAAAAGAACTACTCCACCTGCTCCTTTTTTCCTCCACGTGGCATTACATGTGTGTACATCAAAGATGAAGTGGCCACAAATCTTTTTTATTCTTTGCCCTACAGGTCAGGCCTGGTGATATTACTATATTTTTACACATGTAAATATAGCAAATGGGCTCATTTCTTGAGTGCTTGCTCTATGCCCAGCCCTGTGCATGGGACCTGATATAGGGTGGTAAATAGAGCAGGTGTGTGCCCTGCCCTCATGGGGCTTATGTCATTCCCTGCCAGCCCCCCAGTCACCAGGACTACAGCACTTTCAGATGGGAGAGGAGCTTTGACAAATGTGGGGTATCATACACATTTCTGCAAACGTGACCATTTATTTTAGGCTAAAGCATTTGCAGAAAAATTTAAATAATTTATCTGGAATGTGTCAAATTGAATGTTTTCATGATGTCTTTTTGGCTTTCTTTGGTAGAACATTTATTATGTAAAAGCTTTCTTAGGTTTCTCAACTAACTCTCTGCCGTTAACTGTGAACAAGATGTATGGACTAAACATGGAGGCAGTCTTAAGAATCTGAGCCTGTCTGAGAGAAATATTTTAGGTCATTATTGAAGTCAATCAGGGCCTCAAGGATCCTTTACTCATTGTTCTAAGGTTTTGGGACAGAAAAAAGAAAGATCTGTTGGGCCACAGCTGCTACTAAGTGTTATCCATTATGTTATGAACCAAAGAACTGGAACCATCCCCAATCCCAGCCTCCTCCACCCAAGAGAAACTACTGATTCCTGAAATTCCTGTAAAAAAACTGAACACCTTTTTGTTAGTTTTACATTGCTCTTCGAAAGAAGGCCGATCAACCCTGGAGGACAAGCCCAAGACTTTTGCTTGGCATTAACCTTTAGTAGGAGTCATCTGTTCAGGGCCTGGCCAGTACTGTTTGCTGAGGGAATGAGGCACCGCAGATGAGCATCAATGCTTCAAAGCCTGGAGGGAGAAAGAGAAAGATGCTGGGCAGCCAGCCGTGGGAAGGCCTGGGGAGCCATGGTCCTAAGGGGACACTTTCTAAGCAGGGAGGCCATCTGGAGGTGTGTTGCCACTTAGCTGTGCAGAGGGCCAGCTCTTGTTTGCCGCTAAGCAATTTCTGACATATTTCAAAGTGCAAAATGAAACTTTCTTCTTTAAAAACCTTAACGAATGCTTCTGCGTGTGTCCTAGGTTTTTTTAAGACAGGGATGTTTTGGACATCTCTTGCCCTTGTCCATGTTGAGGCAAGAGAGGCGATGTGTCCTCTTTTTCCAGTGCAGCGACCTCCAGGCCAGAAGGGCCCCCACCAGAGCATATACTGTGCCGTGAAGTCACTGGCGGCAGAAACTGCTGGCCTCTTTCTACAGACCACAGGAGATATTTGCACCTCCAGCACTTGCTGTACAAAGTGGTAGCAACGCCCATGTGTGGTTCAGAAGCCGTTCACTCATTGCTTTGTAATTCATCTTTCTATACGGCCTCTGGGAGTCCAGCGAAAGATCTAAGCCTTCCTGTTGTCTATGCTCGGTAAGCAAAATGTTAAATTTTTAGAAATTCCTCTTTTTAATTCCATTTAGAAGTAAAATAGTCGTTAGCAGAAGCAAGCATTTGCTTCTCAGGGATACATGTTCGTGAAAACATAACAAAGATTTTATTTATGGCTTGAATTAGTTATACTAAGCTTAACAAATTTGCCCTTTTGAAAAATTAAAGTTGAAAAAATAACATGTTAAAGAAGGATAAATTACTTATATCATTGTTCTTGGGTTGAAAGGTAACACAGATAATTTAGTCAAAACATATCTTTAACCATTTTTTGTGTGTGATAAATTTGTGAGTCTCTGATTATAGCTAGCTGAGTATTTCTCCCAAAATAACTGGTTTTGAGCATAATAATAGGCCTCTATCTGTCAACAGATATGTTGATAGCATAGCATGGGAATGCTATGACTTTATTCATATGCAATAAAGCCCTGATAATAAATTACACAATTAACTTTCTGCAGTTGAAATAAATGAAATATTAACAGTTTTAGAGGAATCCAATTGGAATTAAGCTAAAGTACATTGACTTCTTCCAGTTTATGACCATACTAGAGTAGTTTAAATATATTTTTCATTATTTAAAATCTTTTTCTCCTAGCATTTGGTAATGGTGGGAGAATTAAATGAAGGTGAAAATTCTGGAAATGAAAAAAAAAAACAGACTAAAACCACAAGCACCAGGTGAATAAAGAGAGAGAAAAGTGGTTTAGGTAAATCTCTGGTCAGACATTACCCTAGAAAGCTCTACTTGAGAAAGGGGGCACATGGCCTCTGTGGCTTTGTGGAGCCCACACTGCTGCATTCAGATCATCAATCTGAAATTGCACAGTTCCTCTGAGCACTGTGGTTTTAAGTAAGTAGAATGGGCAGTTAAAGAAATAAGCAAAGATAGGCAACATTGGTCCTTTTACATAACAATGTTTTACAAAAATCTCAATTGATTTCACTAATTTAAATGTCTGTCACAAAACAATTAGCTTTGTTTTCTCATCTGTCTCTCCTCCAGAGTGTGGTGGCATCTTAATTTTTCCTAATTATGTCTATAAAGAGTGTTGACTATTCAAATACAAAATTAGCATTATAATTACTACAACTGTGGGTTAAAAAAATGTCATCTCCTGTTCCTTTTTTCACACTGTTACACGTAAATTGTGGAGTGGGATGTGTAGGGTTGTTTGGGGAGGAGGGATAAAATAGGCCCCCAAATTAGAGAAACCTGCCTCCCAGAGACGATGCTTTACTCCGCACTGACTGTTCCCAGTCCTTTGCCCTGCTGTCTAACGGAGAAGCGCATTAGTACACCAGGAGCTCAATCCCAAATAAGTTTCCAATGGGAATTCTTACAATACTTTTGAAAGATATGTGGCTGAGGCTCTCAGGTGATCTGTGACAGTCTTAACTCCAAAGCTTTATTCAGATCTTCCCAGGGGCTCCCCTGGGCTCAGAAGCCATAATGGCCTGGAGAAGGAAACTTTGTTGTTACGGGAGGAGGGAGTGGTGAATTTTCCTTTTGACTACAAGAAGAAGAAAAAGTAAAACAAAATCCCAAGTCCCATTTGTACCATTTAAATGGAAGTTTTCTCTAACCACAAAAAGACATTTGGGGCATAACATGGACTAGGTCTCAGATCATATCAGAGAATTAGTAATATTTTTAGGAAGGATAATGGCATTGTGGTCATGAAGGAAAATGTGTTCATTTTTAGGAGATATATGCTGAAATGTTATGATGTCTACAACTTATTTTCAACATATACAAAAATACATGTACGCACAGAGATAAAGCAAATGTGGTAAATATTAACAATAGTTAAATTTAGATACTGGGAATATGGACAGTCATGGAACCAGTAATTGAAGGTCTGTGTATCTGTTGGAAATGTTTCTGGCTGCGAGTAAAAGAAAAGTCAACTGACAAGTGCTGAAACTTAAAGAACATTCATTACTTACTAAATAAGAAGTCCAGAAGTTATCCAGTCAGGGTTGGTTCAGCAGCTCAGCAATGCCATCAAGACCCTGGCTTGTTCTGCCCATCTGCCCTGTCACGCTCAGCCGATTGGCTTCTGACACGGTCAACTCATGATTGCAAGGCGGCTGCGGCAGTTCTAGGCATCACGGCCACATTCAAAGGCAAGGGCCTGGACGGGGAACAGCAGAAGCAAGCTCTTCTCTTGCACTTGCCTCTTTTATCGAAAGCAAAATCTTTTCCAGAAGCCCCCAGGAGACGTCTGCTTACTTCTCAGTTGCTAGAACAGCCAGAGGCCAATCCCAGCTATAGGGGATCTGGGAAAAGGCATCGCAGTAAGTGACTTACATCCATTGTGATTCATCCCCTTGGGCTATGGGTGCACTCTCTCCCTGAATAAAATTGATGTCCTATTAACAAGAAAAAGAGAAAATGGCAGCTGCTTTCCATTTGCTACATAGATGTCCTTTTTCTCTAGAGGGGAAATTGTTCTTTTTCACTAGGTAACAGAAATGATTTTAAACGAAGTTAAACCAAAACTCATTCTTCACTATATCATGTTGCTGTTTAACAGAAAAGAGAAATGGTGCCTGTGATGCTGTGATTTATAATAAGGAATATATATTTGGTCTTCATTCCCATTTTGGCACAGAACTCCTAAAACCTTTGGAATTTCCTAAATGATGAGAGTGATAAAGGCGTCTTTTGTTATGTTAATGAGGTAAGTTTCGGAAAGCACCTAAGGGTGGGGTCTGGTTGCCAGTGGAGCCGACCATATGATTAGATGGTTGGAACTTTCAGTCCCAACCCCTTACCTCTGGGGAGAAGGGAGAGGGACTGGAGGTTGAATCAATCACCAATGGCCAATGACTTAATCAATCATGCCTATGTAATGAAGCCTCTATAAAAACCCAAAAGGACTGGGTTTGGAGGGCTTCTGGGTTGGTGAACACATGGAGGTGCTGAGAGAGTGGCTCACCCGGAGAGGGCGTGAAGCTCTGCACCCTTCCCCATAACTTGCCCTGTGCATCTCTTCCATCTGGCCGCTCCTGCATTATATCCTTTTATAATAAACTGGTGATCTAGTAAGTAAAATGTTTCTCTGAGTTCTGTGAGGCACTCTAGCAAATTAACCAAACCCAAGAAGGGGGTTGTGGGAACCTCTGATTTATAGCCAGTCGGTCAGAAGTACAGGTAACAACCTGAGCTTGCAACAGGCATCTGAAGTCCAAGGAGGGGGTCCTTGGATCCTCCAATCTGTAGCCGTTGGTCAGAAACACAAGTAACAGCCTGGGCTTGTGACTGGTGTCTTCAGGTTGTGGGGTGGGGGGACAGTAGGACTGAACCCTTAACCTGTGGAATCTGATCTATCTCTGCGGAGATAGTGTCAGAACTGAGTTGAATTCTTGGACACCCTGCTGGTATCTGAGAATTGTTTGTTGGTGTGGGGCACTCCACCACCGTATTGGAAATCGGGTGCTCAGAACACCGAGACAGTGCCCCAAAAGAGACTTGGGGTTTCTTGTTTTCCTGCACCTGGTCTCTTTAGCCCAGTGAAATGGAAACTTTTTAACCATACATGAAATTATCCTTTGTTTCACTTTCCAGTTTGGTAATACATTTCAGTATACAGTTTACTTTTAAGGGTTGTTCTCATTGTGATAGACATTATGCAGCAGAATAGAATATGTACTACTTGTCATCACATTATTACCACAGTTGATTGAGTGTTTTCTATATGTGAGGCACTGTAATAAGTGGGCTGCATGTTCTCTCATTTATGCAAGGAGGATGTGCCTGGCTGTTACAAAAAGCTCCAATTCAGTCTGAGTCATCAGGCTTAATAAAGAAAAAGAGAACTGAAAGCTTTCAGCAGCTGTTCTAATTTTTACTTTCTCCTCAGCCTGTGTGAGGCCAATATAATAGGATACTCTCGACATCTGGGATCTTTAAACAGAAGCCCATTTATTGATCACGGCAAGTAATAGTCATAACTCAAGTTCCCTCTTGTCCTCTTCCCTATCCCTTGGTCCAAGAGGAGGCTTTCTTTTAGAAAGGATGCTGCACGCTCATTGTAGATGTATTGGAATGAATTCCCAGACCAATAATAGCCACCAAATCATCACTGAGGGCCATAATCATGTGTCCTTGGAAGGCATAGAATTGCATGCCTGGGCTCAGAAGGTCTTTGAGTGTTCATAAGTCCTTCACCACCACAATGGGCCATTTGTCTGATGATTTGGCATTTGGTGTTGATTGCTGGCATTGTGCTCGTGTATATTATGGCTGGCTATCCCATTTCTCAGTAACATCTGGGACGTGACTGACCATGACATTGACCGCTACATGGAAGATCTATTGCAGGGCTGGCTTAGAGCAGGCCTAAGAACACCCCTTCTCTACCATGTCGACCAGGCCCACCAGGCTTCCTGACTCAAGTATCTTATTGGGGCTGCATCTGTAACCTATTGCTCTGTCTCCCTGTGGTGACCCTTTGGAGCTGTCCTATCACTGACAGAAGCCATGTGACTGTTCTACCTTCAAATGTAGATTTCACCCTTAGGATAAATATTTTAAGTGATTTTCCCCAGTGTTTTATATGAAATATTTCTTTTTGATCTAACCTTAACATAATAAGGATATATCACTTATGTATACATCTTATATATCAAAAAGAATTGATATACTCCTGAAGGAGGGGAGAGAGGTGTGGTGAGGAGTTGGTTTTGTTGTAAGTGGTGCAGACAGGTGCCCATCGGAACAGGAAGGAAGGTGGGGCACAGTTGTGGGTAGGTGGGCAGGTGCGATGATGGGAACTCAAGGAAGTCCTCTTCCACTGCTTTTATCTTTAGTGACATAGGAAACAAGGCCATCAGCTCAGAGTGAGGATAGGAAAGATTTCAGGAGAGAAGAGAAGTCAGTAGAGTGGGAAAGTAAAGGGATGAGAAAAATGCAGTCTGAGGGCAGAGTAGCCTAAGGACCCACTTATGGTTAGTGATATGAATTTGAAGTGAGATTAGCCAGGGAGGGGTAATATACCCCTTGCCAGACCCTCCCCACTGGCTGGGCCATATGGAAGATCTGGAAACAGTCCAGGGAATTCCTGATGTTAGAGGCCAGCTCCCAAGAAGTTCTTGATACCAGCTGGGGACCAGTGGGGCTGACCTGGAGCAGGCTGTGATACCCGCCAAAGACCCTGCTCTTCAATGCAGTGCTTGTCACTGGAAGATTTGTCCAGTGCTGGGCTGTGACATGAACAGCAAAACCCTGATGCCTCAGGCATTGCTGAGGCGGTAAAGAATGGGGGTGCGCTGGGGAGAGGCCACAGGGTTGGTGATCTCTACAGGTGTGAAGGACTCAAGGCGCTAGTCTTCCAGCTTTGGGGTGGGTGGCTGGGTAGTGCTCCTGTATCAAGAGATGGTATGTCCAACTTTGACGTCCTTCCTCAGTGCCTTATGCTGCCCTTTGGGTTCCAGAGGGCCTCTTAAGCGACCTGCCATGGTTCCTCCATGACTGGCTTGTGGCGTTACCGGGTGGCACCAGCCCCATCTAACATGAAACTCATCACACTGGGTTATAGCTCATTGTCTATTGTCTGTTATCCCTGGATAACAGAAGGGTAAGAACCCTGTCTATCTTTTTTACCACTTTACTCCCAGTGCCTGGCAAAATACTTGAAAGATAGTAGACGCTCACTAAATTTAGAATGCATGAATACGTAAAGGAGAGTATGCAGGCATGAGGAAAGGAAGGAAGGAAGGAAAGAATAGATGTGGAATCCCTGCCACTATAGTAGGGCTGTTCTGGATGAGGGTTGCAAAGATGGATCTGACTTGGTGGTAGCCTCTATAGAAGATACAGGAACACAAGTAGATGGAGGGTGGTGGGAGCAGATGAAGAGGACTTTCAACAGGGCTCTCTAAAACAAGAAGGACACACTGGAGGTTGCAGGAGGAGACCAGGAAGACTGGGATGGCAGTGGCTGGCACAGATGGGGATCAGGAGTCATTTTGGCGAGGATGTCAGGAAGGTGAGAATAAGGAGTGATGGTCAAGATGGGCAGGAGGGAAGCAGGAGAGGGTTCCTGGGTGAATAGCTGAGATAGAGTCTAGCCCACAGCTCCACGGGGAGAGTGGGTATGTTTTAAAGGCCAGAGATGAGGCCCCTGCAGCTGGGAATCCACACAGGGGCACAGTGGCTTCATGATCCACCTCTCTTCTGTTTCTTCTGGGAAAGAGGGAATCCCCGTTTGGACTTGCTTCCTCCTCCCTCCTTCCGACTCCCTCTAACTTTTACATCCCAACCTCTGGATTTTCTTGTTTGCAGTTATGCTTTCTCTTTTCTCTAGACCTTTGAACCCATGGTTCTCCCAACCTAGAAAGCTATCTCCACCTCAAACCGCCTTGCTAGCTCAACTCCCTCTTGGCCCTCAGATGTTCCTCAGGGGTTACATTCACTCAAAGCCCCTGTCCTGCCTTCCCAGGTTGAGTTGCTGCCATTTCTGTGTTCTTCCATCACACTTTGGGCTACATTTAAAGCATGTATTGCAGTGTAATGGTTTGCTCACTTCTCTCCCTCCATCTCTAGACTTGAGAAGAGGAATATGATTGAATATTTCCCTAGTGGTCACTCAGTGACAAATGAAGACTGCTTTGAACCAAAGAAAAACAAAGCAGAAGCCCTAAGAATCCCCTAACTTGTTGAGCAAACCCATGTGCTTTATTGTTGCCTGTGTTTTTGTTTAGCACCAGGCTACTCTCTAAAAGCAAATTAGCGCTAGACAGGATTTTACTTCCTCTGAGTTAAAAGGCAAAATTTGCTTTAAAGAAATACATATTTTTTTACTATTTAATAATTAATGGATATATGCATTTTAGGAGCAACTCTGATCTACCTCATTAGTCCAAGATTTTTGATTTATATAAATTGTACCTTATCAATATGAGAAAGATGAATCAAAATGAAATTAATGTATTTTTAATAATTAAAAGAACTCTAATAGATAATTAGAATGTCTCAAAGTATTCAACGCAAAATGTATGTATATTTTTACTATAAAATATTTTGGGGGGCCGGCCCAGTGGCACAGCAGTTAAGTTCGTGCTGTCTGCTTCGGCAGCCCGGGGTTCGCAGGTTTGGATCCCAAGCCCAGACCTATGCACCGCTTGTCAAGCCATGCTGTGGTGGCGTCCCATATAAAGTGGAGGAAGATGGACACAGACGTTAGCCCAGGGCCAATCTTCCTCAGCAAAAAAGAGAAGGATTGGCAACAGATGTTAGCTCAGGGCTAATCTTCCTCAAAAAAAAAAAAATATATATATATATATACAGACACACACATATTTTGAATTACCAAATAGAGGAAAGTGCATAAAACATATACGTGTAAGGAATGATTATAATAAATAATTATAAAGCAAATACATGAAACCACCACTAAAGTCAAAAACTAGGATGTAACCAGCACCCAAGAAGTCCCTCATGGGGCCCTTCTCAATCACAGCCCTTTCTCATCAATGAGGGCTGGCCAGGTGGCGCAAGTGGTTAAGTGAGCACACTCTGCTGCGGCAGCCCAGGGTTCGCCGGTTCGGATCCTGGGCGTGCACCGACGCACCGCTTGTCAAGCCATGCTGTGGCAGCATCCCATATAAAGTGGAGGAAGATGGGCATGGATGTTACCCCAGGGCTGGTCTTCCTCAGCAAAAAGAGGGGGATTGGCAGATGTTAGCTCAGGGCCGATCTTCCTCACCAAAAAAAAAAAAAGAAGTAGCCATGAACCTCACTTCTGTGACATTCACTTCCTTGCTTTTCTTTATAGTTTTACTACTGGTTTAGGCATCCCTAAATGCTACAGTTGAGTTTAGTTCAAGTTTAGTTTGAACTTTCTATAAATGTCTTGGTTCTTTTGCTCAACATTATGTTTGTAATACACATGCTGTTGCAAGCAGCCCTGGGTTGGTACTTTTCATTGCTGTATAATATTTCATTGTATTTGTTGCTAGTGCCTTCGAGTCACTTCTGACTCCTAGACACCCTGTGTAGAGCAGAGCAGAACCCTGCCTGGTCTTTTCGCACCATCCTCTCACCTTCCAGTGCCATATCAGACAATGCTCTGCTTCTATTCATAGAGTTTTCATAGCCAATATTTTCAGAAGTGGGTGGCCAGATCCTTCTTCCTAGTCTCTCTTAGTCTGGAAGCCCTTCTGAAAACTGTTCACCACCGGTGACCCTGCTGGTATTTGAAATACCAGTGGCATAGCTTTCAGCATCACAGTAACATGCAGCTGCCACAGTATGACAACTGACAGACAGGTGTTGTGGTTCCCTGACTGGGAAACAAACCCAGCCTGTGGTGGTGACAGCACCAAATCTTAACCACTAGACCACCAGGGCTGGCTATTCCATTGTATAATAAACCACAATTTATTTTATTAGTTTTTCCCAAGAGCCAGATTTTGGCTTTATTAAGCCTTTCTATTGTATCCCATTTTTCTATTTCATTAAATTTTGCTGTTACCTTCATTATTGCTTTTCTTCTGTTTTCTTGGGTTTAATTTGCTGTGCCCTTTCTAACTTCTTAATATATACAGTTAGTTAAATTCAGCCTTTCTTTTCTAAAATATACATTTAAGACTATAAATTTCTCTTTAAGCAGTACTTCAGCTGTATTTGACAAGTTCTGATCTGCTTTGTTAAAAATATTTTATAATGTCCTTTATGATTGCTGCTTTGACCTATGGATTATTTAGAAATGAAGTCCTTAATTTACAAACATATGAAGAATTTCTGATTTTTTTAAATCAACTTTTAGCTTAATTGCCTTGAAGTTAGAGAACATCCTCTGTATGGTTCGATATTTTGAAATTAAGATTTGTTTTATGATCCACTGTCTGGTCAGTTGCTACAAATGTTTCATGTGCTTAAAAAGCACGTGCATTCTGAAGTTGTCAGGGATGGTGTTTTTTATGTAACCTTTAAGTAGAACACACATCCATCTCTCTATATAATATATAAAATACATCTAAGTATGCCCTTAATATGTATCTATATTTTTTGCTTGTGCTGTCAATTACCAAGAGGCAGGTGGTGAGTTAAAATCTCCCACAATGATTGTCTATTTATTCTTTTAATTCTACACATTTTCAAGTCATATATTTTGAGCCCTTGTTATTAGATACATACAAAACTGGAATTTTTGTGTCTTCCTGATGAATGGAGCCTTTACCATTAATAAGTGATCCTCTTTATTTCAAGCAATGTTTTTTTTGCCTTGAAGTTTACTTTGTCTGACATCAGTTTAGTGACATGGATTCTTTCGGGTTAGTGTTTGCATAGTATATCATTATTCCTCCTTTTACTTGCCATCTTTCTTCTTCTTTTGTCTTAATGTGTTTCTTGTAAAGAGCACCTAGTTGTATTTTCAAATCCAATTTGTCAATCTTCATCCTTTAATCAGAACATTTAGTTCATTTAAGCTTAATGATAACTAGTGATATAGTTAAGATAAATCTACCATGTTATTTTGTGTTTTCTATTCGTCTGGCCCGTTATATTTTTCTTTTTCTTCTTTTTCATCTTCTGTTCTTACCCTCTTTCCCTCAATTTGTCTTTTTGTGTTTTATTGTGAGTTTTTCTTCAGACATAGCTACAGTTAACTGACTTTTCTAATTAGAATCTGCTAGAAAACCAATTTAATTTTTAATTTTAATTTCTATGGCTATATTTCTCAGCCCTAAAATTTATATTTAGTTCTTTTTCAAACTGGCTATGTTACTTTTCATAGTTTCCAATTCCTTGCTCAGATTGTCAGACTTGGCATTTATTTCTTTAAATATAGTAAGCATTATTATTTTACAGCCAGTGTGTGTTTCTATCGTCTGTTATTTATTGCAGAGCTTGCTTATGGTGCTTCATTTCCTTGTATGACTGGTTATCTTTGACTACATGCTGGGCATTGTGTTTTTAAATTATTGTAGGAGTATTTTGAAGCCTAAGATGACAGTATCTTCTTTTAGAGAGGATTTTAATTGGTTTCTACCAAATGCGTAGTGGGCACTAGCCATTTGGGACCAGTTTCATCCAAGTTCAAGGCTTGAGATTTACCATCAGATGAGGTAAGCTGGACTATAAGTCCAGGCATGGGTTGGCTTACTTGTAGTTTAACCTTACTTACCCTGTGGGTGGAGTTATGTGGGATCTCAGCTTAAAGTGGGAACTATTTTATCTTTGTCTCCTCTTTGGTGGGCATGGACTTCAATCATCTGACTTTCTGAGGCCACCAAAATTGTAGCTCTGTTTCACAGAGTAACAGCATTTACTCTGTTACATTATAGGTGCCCCCATCCCTGGCACCTGAGCTCCCACCCCAGGCACCTGACCTCCATCCTGGGTACCTGACCCCCATCCCTGGCACCTGAAAAAAAATTTTTTTTTTATTTCTTTGGAGTCAGCAGATATCTCAGGGTAGCCTGGGTTTACTTCTTGGGGTTCTGAAGTTCCCACAAGTGTTTTTCTGATAGTTTCTCATGGGCTTCTTGGCTCTTTGATGCTTTTAAGATTGTAAAACATATTGTGCCCAGCTTTTTAAAGTATGACTATGTTGCATTAAAAAATGTTATAGCTGTATTGCATAAAAGTATAATTTTGACATTCTGATTTTAAATCCTGCATATTACATGTCCTTTGGGAGAAATGTACCTTTCTGGATTCTAATTTTGTTCTATCTTTTTGGTCAATGATTGAAACATGCTTTGCTTCTACTGCCTTGCAGGGAGACCAAATGTGAAACTTTGCCATGTCTGTGTTCCTGATAGAATTATATAGACACAGGGATTGGCTTAGTAGTGGCTGGATCTGTATTAATATTTGGGGTCTTAATTGGTGATTGGATTGACAGGAAACCAAGAAATAAAGGTAGTACTCTTACCTATGACATACATAATTATGTGGTAAATTATGATCTCACTAGCTGTTCTGGCTTATTTAGTAAAATAAAATACAGATATGAACTTACTAGCGATAGAATACAACGTTTAAAAACTAGAAAAAGAGTTATACAGCCATGTGTCTTTCTCTAGTACTACATTTAAAATATTTTATGGTAGATTTTAGATTCTCACTCGTTACATGTTTTTAATATTAAATTCCTGAAAACATGCTTTCTTTTTAATACCCTGGTGTTATCTACGTATAACACACTAGTGTTATTTTTATTAAAGAAAATTTCCATGTGTAAAAGATATCTTTTCTGCCAAGTAATCTGTCTAAACTAGGAATTAATATCTGGAGACTTATTTGTTCAAATGTAGATCCACTTTCAGCCTTTGGCTCTACTATCTCTTTAACTCTCCTTTACCCAACAAGAAGGTAGAATTTCCTAAGTTTTTCCTATTCTTTTGATTATTAGTCAACATGATTGTTTTCATTCCACCTAGGAGGCTTGGAAAGGCATTCTCTGAAGCCCCACCATTGAAAAGGCTAACATTTAAAATCTAGTGTGTTGGTCCTTAGGCCATACTGATAACTTCAGTCATAAATTAAATCCTGAAGAGTGTGATATGTCAGTAAAAAATTTTAATTTTTTTGATTTGTCTATTATCTCACTTTTTGTATATCATCCTTCTCTCAAAGTATGTTTTCATTTACTTGCAAACCCCAGCTCTTTCTTTTTCTTTTGGTTGCAAAGGCTTTGCCTTTAGCGAGCACATGAGCCTGCTCTTTGCCTTCTACTCAAGGCTGCGATTGCCGATGGAAACGATAACCCTGGTTGGCACAGGGATTTGGTCAAATGCTGTTACTCTGCATTAAATGATGATGTAGCTGCAAGCTGTCACTTAAAACCAAGAGTAAATATTGTTTCTATTCACAGTTGCTTATGCCTCGCTCTTCACTCAGAAGGCCTCTGTCACCGCCTGCTGTGTTGTCCTGGTGCTTGTGTTCTCCTACAAAAGGGAGATGGAACAAGTCTGGCATGCCTGGTTCACTGTGAGTGTCCTCCCCCCGTCCTGCGCCATGAGAGTGAACGTCAAAGTCAAGACCTGAATGCCCTTCAGTGTACGGTTCAGTGTACAGCAAAACCTGCTTGCCGGTTTTGGATCTGGCTAATCTTTCTCCAGTGTTCTCCTCACCCTTAATTTGTGAATCAGAGCCTAAATCCCACAGACATGAAGACAGTAGAACAGCAGAGTCTGTCTGCAAGGTACAAATTAGCATCAGATCTTGATGCTAATGGGATGGGAAGAAGAAAATGTTTAGAATCAACACATTTGGCTCCAAACCTACATTGAACCTCTTTCTCTCAAAAGTCTGTGTGTTCATTTAGATGCTCCTCAAGCTGTCAGATAAATAACCGGATGTACCACAATGGGCTGAGAAAGTCTATTCCTGGGTTCCAAACTCCTTTTACCCTCCTTCTGTAGGTGGCCGGCTCTGCAGCCGTGATCACCCTGGCGGCCTTGGCAAATCTGCCCAGCACAGCGCTGACCATCATCATTCAGAGGGACTGGATTGTGAGCTTCATAGGTGACAACAGAGGCCAGCTGGCTGGTGAGCTGTGCCACCACAGGGTTCACAGGTCATCACGGGTTACCTACTCAGCTGAGAAGTAGGCCTGGCTTAGTGAACAGAGTTGATGAGCCAATCAGGGCTCCAACCGAAGCAGCCAAGTAACCTTTAGGAGAAAGGTATTTGGAATCAAACAGACCTGGATTTGAATCCAGCTAAAACTAGCTAATGCTCTTGCCAGCTGCAAGTTACTTAACATCTCAAGACTTTACTTTCCTCATCTGTAGATTGGGAGAAATAACGACCACCCTCCCTCTCCCTGCCACCAGCTCATTTTTGCAAAGGATTCTGAGATATGAGAATTGTAAAGCACTTGGCTGGTGCTACGTCTGCTCATAGGAAGCACATAAGAAATGGATGATATTGTTATTATCAAAAGGATATATAGACTGTACTTTAGGGAAAGAAGCTACTCAGAATACATTATAGAAGTTCCTTGGTAATTTTAGACCTGGAAAATAAGTGAATCAAAAGATTTCTTAGGGGCCGGCCCCATGGCATAGTGGTTAAGTTCGGCATGCTCCGTTTTGGTGGCCCAGGTTCCTGAGTTCGGATCCCGGCGTGGACCTACACTGCTCGTCAGCCATGTTGAGGTGGCAACCCACATACAAAATAGAGGAAGACTGGTACAGATGTTTGCTCAGGGCTAATCTTCCTCACACACACACAAAGAGATTTCTTAATTCTGGCCAGGGATAAGCTTCTACTTTCCTCCAAAAATTCATCCCCAAATGTGACTGTTGATTATTACTTATCACTGATAGTGAGGGGTGGATTTTTTTTCAATAATGGAGCTAAATGGAAGAATCTGGCATCTTCTTTGTTTTTTTCTTCCGTTTATAAAACTTGGACCGTTCACACTGTGAGATATTCAAATTGCCAGCTTAAAGCTGGAGATCTTGCCCTACTCTGTATTTGTGCAATTGGTACTCTCTGCTAGAAAATGTTCGTGAGTGTTGATAGCCAAGATGAAGGAAGCTATTACAGAGGAGTCTATTAAAATAGACTCCTTACAAAGAGTAGAAGCCCCTTATAATCATGTTTTCTTTCCAACTACACTTATTTGCATGTACTGTGGCTTAAATAACTACCCAAAATAGAACAGCTATGTGGTAATAGCTGGGTGACATGGTGTTGAAAGTGTCCTCTGTCTCTGGGTGAAAGAAACTCTTCCTAGTGTCTGTTAGTTAATTTTAAAGAAATCTAAAATAAAATACAGATTCTGGTTTGGAGTTCACTGTAATTTTTAAAATGATCTTGTAAATATATTCTTCAATGACGGTGGGATAGTTAAGAGAATAAGCTTTGGGGTCAGGCTGCCTGGGTTTGAAGCTCAGCTCCACCGTTTACCTTCTCTGTGACCTTGAGCCAATAACCTTACCTCTTTCTGCCTCAGTTTCCTAATTTGTAAAAGGGAGATACTATTGACCTCTTAGAGTTACTGTGAGGATTAAGTGAGATGGCTCTATGTAGAAGGCTTAGAACCATGCACCTGGCACAGAGGAAGTATCCAACTACTTCTGTCCTGTTTGTTACCTCTCTCCTCTCTCAGCATGTTAGTCATAATAATGGCTATGAATATTATCCTTGTTAAGACAGTGAGATGTGATAGAAAGAGCACTGAGACAGGAGTTGGAACAATTAGCTCCAAGTAACCTAGTCCCTCTAGTTCTCAGTTTACTCATCTGTCAATTGTTGAAGTTCCAACAGAACTGATCCCAAAGGTCTTTTCCAGGTTGAAAATCCTATAATTAATCCAGAGTTAGACTGAAAGGGATAATTCCTGTTTTTACCATCATTCACCCTGTGTATGGCAAGCAAATCTAGCAAATGCATGACGTTAAAGTCATCCGGAGGACAGACATCCACTAAGTTGCAATATTTCCTTCCTCTCACTTACAAGGATGAATGCAGCAGTCCAGCAGCTGGACCAGATCATCAATATATTTGCTCCCCTGTCTGTGGCCCAGGTGATGACATGGGCATCTCATGTGATCGGTTGTGGTTTCATTCTTGACTGGAACTTGGTTTCACTTCTTGTAGAGTTTCTGTTTCCATCCAGCGTTTTTCAACTAATTCCCCAATTGGCAGTAAAACCCCAGCAACAAACAGGGGAGCACTTCCTAGAAAGGCAACAGGAGGCTGTGAACATTCAAGGTAATGCAAACTCAGAGACAGCTCTTTTTCCTTCTTTACATCAGTGTTTCATTTCTTCTTTCCAGAGCTTCCAGTGTCTAATTATAATCTAAACATTCTGTCTGCAAACGTGCACAGGAACAGTGAGAAATGAGAAGGCACCAATTGTGCCACTGGTCATGCAGTTCATATGGCTGATCTCATTGGTGGGGGCAGGTCTGCCATGCACAGTCACAAAGGTTGTACACTGTATAACTCCAGGGTATCCATCCAGAGAGACTCCAATGTAAGTAGCACTCCCATGGGACTGTGCAGTAAATAACCTGCACAACCTATTCCATGGTCCTAGGGGAAAATTATTCCTTCTTATCTCACTGATATATCTCCTCCCTAAAGATGCTAGGCTAGAGAGACAACCATGTCAGAGAATACGGGCTGCTCTTTGGTCAAGACAATATGATGAATTGGCCATCCCTGCTATCAGCAGTTTGTTTTTTCTTTTTAATCATAAATTCCCTAACATTAGAGTGAGGATGGCAAGAAGGGGGACCTGCCAATAAATATAACCTCATTCTCCCAAGATAAGAGCCATCCCTGCCTATTGATGATGTTGCCCATCTGCCACACATGTACAACACATCCCAGACATTGCTTCTGACCTCAGTTTTTCTTTCTGGACTTCTTATAATTAATTATCTTTTCTCTCAAGTTTTTCTGTAGCTAAACCCCACCATATCTCATTGTATGAATAAAATATATGTATTTATAGAGATAGATAGATAGATATACGTATTCAGATGACGGATGGATAGATAGATAAGTAGATAGATAGATAGATAGATAGATAGTGCTGTATCTTCCCATCTGTTACTTATTAGCTGTGTGACAATGCAGGGTTAATTTATTCAGAATCTCCGTGTCACTCTCTGTAAAGTAAGGACAATAATAACAGAACTGATCACAGAGATGTAATTAAACAAGATAGTCTATGTAAAGCCCTGTTTCACTCCTTGGCATATATTAGCTATATATCAATATTAGCTGTTGTTTCATTGTTACTATTATCTTATTTTTAAAAAATCTGCTCTGGCAATAAATTCTTTTCTATAACCAAGAGCTTCGCCGTTCCCACAGTTCTTAGGCTAGAATGGATTTGGCCCACCTGATCCTTTCTCCTTCCTCCACAGCCACATTTTGTTCTTTCAGTCCTTTTCAGAGCTTGTCTTAATTTGTGCTAAATACCTCTCACAAATAGATGTAAGTATATTTTAAAAATGTGTTTACAATCTTTGCCTATTCTATCCTGGAAGACTGACAGGTATTTATCATTTTCTTTTAATAAGTTATCTGTTTCTTCAGACAAATAACCAAAGGAAATATCCATCACTATTTCCAATAGTTCATTACCACGTCTCAAGCATGTGAAATGCTGTCTTTCACCCTCCCCTGTGTCTTCCCTTTCCTGTCAACACCCACCTTCTTGACTTCATTGTGTCTCTTAGTGTGGGTTCTTTCAAGAGCAATCCTTGAGACAACGATTTGGGGCGAAAAATAATCTGTTTGGAAGGCAATCCAGGAAGCATGGTGAAGGAATGGGAAGTGAGACAGGGAAGGGAGGATAGCCTATAAAGTGGGTATTAATGTATGGGTTACTGCCAAGGGGAATTGGGGCTTAATCCCGCTGGGGCCCTCTAAGAGACTGTGTAGGACATACCTCAGAATTGTCCCACCAAGGACCAAGGAAACTGGGGTGTTTCTCCACCAAATCTTGTCACTCATCGGTCGAGGGTTGTTCCCAGGGGTGTTGACTTATGGGCACCTACAGGCTGCTGTCTTGTTCCTGTGTCTGGAGAGAGACACAGGTGCTTGGGATAGGAAGCCATTGGTGCACACAGGTGTTGTCCAACAAAGAAGCAGACGAAGTTGGGGATGGGCTGAGGGCATTAGGGCAGGGCACTGATATAGAGCTTATTTGAATTTTATTTTAGGTGAAATGGACTCTTGGGAAACCAGTTATGGATTCATCAACAATTCCAAAACTTTGGGAGAGCCAAAGGGCCACAAGTCTAACCTTGAAGGACAACAGACTACAATCATAGGGTTTCCTCTCTGGCTTCAAAACACTTGAAGGCTACTTCACATGTGCCATCAGGGGTGGGAAACATACTGTAGGCAGACTGTCTTCTTGGCTGGCTTGGGCTTGGCCTTCCTCTACACAATGGTGCTGGGATTCGACTGCATCACCGTGAGCTATGCCTCAGCCAAGGGATCAGAGGCTCCCTGCTGGGCGTCCTCATGGCCCTTCTGGCTTTGTCTGGCCTGATGGGTACAATTCTCTTGACCAGGCTCAGGGGGCACTATGGCTTGGTCACCATGGCAATCATGTCCAATGGGCTCCACCCATGTAGGTTGTCTGATGCTCTGGGTGTTTTCTATCTTTGCTCCTGGAAGTCCTTTTATTTTTTTGGTGAGGAAGATTAGCCTTGAGCTAACATCTGTTGCCAATCCTCCTCTTTTTGCTGAGGAAGATTGGCCCTGGGCTAACATCTGTGCCCATCTTCCTCTACTTTATATGTGGATGCCGTCACAGCATGGCTTGATAAGCGGTGTGTATGTCCACGCCCGAGATCCGAACCTGCGAACCCCAGGCAGCCAAAGCGGAGTGCGCAAACTTAACCACTACACCACTGGGCCGGCCCCTGGAAGTCCTTTTGATCTGGCTATTTCCCCACTTCTGTTAAGCAAAATCTCTTCTTCAAACTATGATTGCTAAAAGAGGACCAGGTTCACCTTTATTCCTTTGAAAGAAATGTGAACCAACCTATCCTTCTGGACCACTCCTCGATCCACTGGACCAATAGGACGGTTCTGTTTGAAGGCGAGCAGGACCCCAAGCATCTTGAGTCTTGCATCTCCACCATCTTGCTCTTTTTGGGTGTGATCCTGG
This sequence comes from Ceratotherium simum simum, assembly GCF_057802395.1. Lineage (NCBI taxonomy): Eukaryota > Metazoa > Chordata > Mammalia > Perissodactyla > Rhinocerotidae > Ceratotherium > Ceratotherium simum. Next base: position 55,726,412 of record NC_141900.1, on the reverse strand, counting down.
CAAGAATCGGTGAGCAGTGGGTCATGTGTGTTGTGGGATTCTGCAGCCTGTGATGTTGCTAAGCAATCTTAGAAGCATTTGATGGTCTTACCACTGTGTCATTGTAATTCTTCATCATTCATTCAACAAGAACTTGTTATGTGACAAGAGCTGTCCTAAACACTGGGGATACAAGAGTAGTTTAATCAGACAAGGTCTTAGCCCCATGGAGCGTACAGTCTGGATGGGAGACCAGTGAGTAAGTATTCAACAATAGTCAATGATACAAAGTGATAGGAGCTATGTTAGGGAAGGACAGAAGGATTGGGAACGTATAGGAGGGACACCACTTCTGGTCCTGGGAGTTGGGATGCCTTCCTAAGGGAGGCACAATTAAGATATCCATGAAAGGCAAGCTAGGCAGGTGACACGGAGAGGGAAGAGTGCTCTAGGCAAGACGGACAGTTGTACAAAGGCCAAAATGTGAAAATGTGGAGATTTGGGGAAGTGAAAATAGTTATTTCCTGGGTGTCAAGTACGTAAATGCCACAAATGGCATCCACATTATAGGAGTATTTTGACCTGGATCTTTCTCTGTAGAACTGGGATGGGGAGAGGGGAAAGAGGGCAGTTTGGTGGGGCCAAAGCTTTCCTTAGTGGCCTGAGGGAAGGGAGGGAAATCCTTTCCCAGAGACAGAGTGCCTAACTTTGAGGGTCTACAAGTTTGTCTGCCCCGAGAACTTGGTCCTGGAACTGTGCCACCAACCATATGTCATTCATACCTGGCAGTGAGGATATATCTGATTTAGTTAGAGTGTTTAAAAAACATTTTTTTTTTTACATTTTGGTCATTTGATGCCTGATGAATCCAACAGTGACATGTTGGGGATCAACAGTGATGGCAACAGCAACCACCTAACAGCACATTGGCCTGAGTAGACCTGCAGATTCCCAGTCTGGGAAAGGTCTGGGCCTTGCTCCTGGACATGGAATCCCTGTGATCAGGTTTCCACCCAGAGAGCATCATTTCACTGCCCAAGCCCTGTTCTCTCCCCCAAATCCAAAGTCACCACCTTCAAAATCCCTCCCTGAGGACATAGCTCAGAGCCGGGGGGGTTCCCTACTCCCAGGTCAGAAATGGGGGGAGTGGAAAGTGTGATGGTGGGTGGTGGAAGGATTGGATCAAAAGCTGAGAGTGTATTCCTCATTCATTCAACAAACTTCCCTGCACACTTCCTCTGTATGTGTCATCCACTACTCCACACACTGGGCTTCAGCAAGGTCCCTGCCCTCTTGGGGCTCAGAGCTTCACCTTCTCACATTTGGGGCCACAGTGGGGTGGGAGCATGGCGTTTGGGATTCCTGATTTCTGCCATGGAGATCCAGAACCCCTTGGTCCACAGAAGCTTTGGGACTGGGAGAGGGGAAATGCGAGTTTAGTAGGTCCAATTCAGGTTGGACCTAGAGGTTATAAAACCATGGGCTAGCCTGGGAACCTCCTTTCTCTGATATAATGCATATGTATGTTTCTTTCTGTTGTGTTCCTAATTCCAAATAGCTGATTAGAAACCTGTTCTTTCATCTGGAGATTACTTCACCTCTAAAATATTTTAAGTGTAGTACCTGATGGGTGGATGATCTTTTATTAGGGTATTTGGCTTGCACTTCCAGCCTTTAATTGCACAAACAACTGAGAGCAGATTGGCCATTTAAGATTTATGCAATTCATATTGTATTATGAAAATAAAGTTTTTAGTTCAAAGAAAAAAAAAGTACACCAGTGACTCCTGTCCACCGGATAACTTGACTCTTCCTGACACAAAGGAAATGATCACACTTGGAAAAAGTGAAATCTCATGGGCAATGCTTGCAATCTGGAGAAGCATTCATTATGAGAGAAACTTCAGGCTTTTCTCTGCTGCAATAGCAATTCTTTTTGCTGATCCTTGATAAGGATTCCAGAGACACAGAACACTCTTGATGCTCGTGAGGGAGACAGCTCAGGACATGGAGCCAGGCTGCCTGATGATGTTGGCAAGTTACCTGCGCTCCCAGTGTCACTGTTTCCTTATCTGTAAGGGGATAATAATGATAGCACCTACTCGTTATGGAAGTCCTGAGGATGCATTGAAATAATTCCTGTAAGTAATGTGTTTAGCATAAAACTTGCCCAAGTATAGGAGCTACTTGTTAAAAGTGAATATTAACTCTCGTCTTCAGTCTTCATCATCATTATTATATTCTGGGTGTAATTTTGGTGCTTTCATGAGCATTGTTGTGTAAGGGTGGAGTGTGGGATAGCTGGTGAGACAGAGAACCATGATGCTGAGTGGAAGGGATGCTGTGTGACTCCCGCACTCCCAATGCCAGCAAGTGCCATTTATATTTATTCCTAGCAGGATTATGAGTGACCCTGGGGTTGGTGGTGTGGGGTTGAAACTGCACACTTTAAAGCACCAGTGCCCAAAAGGCTATATTGTGGCTTGGTTAGCGTGGTTAGCATGATCAGGCCTGGTGGCTGTGATGACTGCTCCTCTCACCGGGACCAGTGGCCTGTGGCCTGTCTTTGTGTCTACCACGTACCCCCAAGCTCAGAGCGCATCCTAGGCATTTGCTCAGTAAACAGTTGTTTGCATTCTGATGCAAACTAAGTTACAGAACTCTGGCAACAACAAGATTTGGCACATTGGCCAAAAGTCACTTTGCTTTTTAAAATCTAAGAACTGTAATTCTTTATGCCTTCAATTTAGAAATAATTCTGTCAGTGCAAATTAGCCTTCACTTCTTTGAGTGCCGCACACTGTTCCACTGCAGCATTTCACAAATACTCCCTGACTCTGTAAGCACTGCTTGTTAAGGGCCAGGTGTGGGGATTTTACGGGTGAGCTCCAGGTCAGAGTCCAGTGCAGGGCCCGGCCTTAGGCAGGCCAAGCCCGAGAGACTTAGAGGCCATGCCGTGTGGTCAAGACAGCCCAGGAGGATGGGGGGCCTGGTCAGGGTCCCCAGGTGGAGGTCACATCAGGGTGGCAAGGCCAGCCCAGGAGGACAGAAGGCCTGGCCAGTGCTCTGCAAAGGCAGACACTGGAGAACATAGCATATTCAATCCAAATAAATCTTGAGTTCAGAGCTAAGTCTGGGGATCAGGACAGAGGCAACCAGGAGGCCTCTGCAGGGCCAGAGCTGGATCTCAGGGAGAATCCAGAAGTCCAGCTTGCTGGAAAACCAACCAGACAGCCATAGCTGAGAGCAGGTGCCCATGGAGGCAGGCACCAGAACCCCAATGCTGTCACTTAAGGACAGCATTGTCATCACCATGGCTGGCTTTTGCCCTACTTGATGCCTGGATAGCAGGTCCTGAGGATGCTTCTGAAGTGTAATCAAATGTGGCCTCTTCGTGTAGTTGAAAGTAGGGGCTGTGGGGAGAGAGGAGGCTGATTCCTTCTCTGCTAAACCAAAAGCAAAGAGGAAAAATCTGGAATTGGGACTAGATTTGAAGCTCAAGACTTTGCTCTCTGTCCTCAACATTTTTGGAATGAAGTGGAGGCATAAATAAATACATCCACAATGAAGTTATATTGCTATCTAGTGATGATGGTGGTGATGGTGATTCAAAAAGATAATTGTAATACCACAAATTGTGACAGTAACTACCATGCACACAGGGCCAGGCATCATGCTACACACTTCCCAATACTATCTCATGTTAGCCCCCCGTGAAGTAGTGCTCTAAATATTCCCATTTCACAGATGAGGAAACTGAGCCCCAGAAAGCTTCGTTTACCCAACTCCACGATGCCAGTCAGTGCCAAAGGCGGAATTCCTCACTGAGGTCTATGACATCTATTTACATTTATTCTCCCCTAACACTGCTGCCCTGTAGGTCTCTGGTCCTTTGAACTCACTGTGACCCAGTTTCTTCAGGAGAACATTCCATAAGTGGAGACGGGTGGTGTGAACAGTGTGCAGTGCTCCCTGAACTACCTCACAGATCTCATCCAATTCATGCTTGTCATGCTGGTCCCGCAGCCACAGCAGTTTGGCATGCTGTTCTTCATCTCCACAGTTTGTAACCATGGAGCTTGTGCTGTATTTTTTTTTGTGCAAGAAAGTGTAAGATTATAAATGCCCACGCTCAGAAGACAGTGAAGAAAGGCCCTTTAACCTGAGAGGTAGGCAGTACCTCTGACCACTCAGAGCTCTAGTAACACTGGCCCCATCTCACAGTTTCCAGTGACTTCCCTGCATTGCTCCTGGGTTTCTACCTTGTTCTGCTGCTACATTTGAGAGCAACTGTGTCATCCATCACCTTTTGCTGATAGCATCAATTGCATTAAATGCATTTTTGCAGTGATAGGTACTAGCCTGACTTGGAAAGGGTTCTGACTCACAGCAGGCCTATTAACTAAACTGGATTCCACTCCAGACAACTTGAAGGGGCTTGTTTTAATTTTGCCAATATAATAATTCAACATTTTCTGGTTTCGGGTTTTTATTGTTCTTCAGGTTCTAAAATTAGTCAGAATCTTCTGGTCAATGATGTTTGGTATCAATTCCTTGGGTGTGGGCTTTTGTTCTGCTGCTGGTTCATGAATGTTCTTTTGATGTGTCAAGTGCCCCTTATGAGGATTGAAGCTATTTGTTGGAGAAGCAGATCCTGGCTACAACCTTTGAGTGGTTTCTAGACTCTAGGGCCAGGCCAGAGATCTGACAGTCCCTCAGGAGACTTGGGCAAGCTTTACCTCAGCGATCAAGCTAAGACCTCCCTTTTGACTAACTCTGATTAAGAAAACCACGGGGCTGGCCCAGTGGCATAGTGGTTAAGTTTGCGTGCTCCACTTTGACAGCCCAGGGTTCGCAGGCCCGGATCCCAGGCACGGACCTACGCACCACTCAACAAGCCATGCTGTTGCGGTGTCCCACATATATAGTAGAAGAAGATGGGCAAAGATGTTAGCTCAGGGCTAATCTTCCTCAGCAAAAAGAGGAAGATTGGCAATGCATGTTAGCTTACAGCCAATCTTTCTCACCAAAAAAACCCCCCCAAAAACCCCACTAGTTTGTGATGAGCAAATTTTGAGTTCAGGTCACTTATAAACAATCAACACTAAAACTAGCTTTTGAGGAGCCTAGAAGAAAATCCATGTAGCTCTTTGCTCAAAATAATAATGAAATGCTATTTTGTAAATGCTCTAATATATAAGTTCACTTAGAACTAAGAACCATGACGCTAGCAATTAAGCCCCCTGAGGCCTTAAAGTAGAGAACTTTTCTGTGTGTGGGAAAGTCACATTTTGGGAATAGTCTGTAGCTTATTCAGTGGCACCTTAGCAGGTTGGCCTTGTTGGAAATGACATTTTCTAAGACAGGGTTTCTCAATCTCTGCACTATTGACATTTTGGGTCAGATAATCCTTTGATGTGGGGGCTGTTCTGTGCATTGTAGGATATTTTGCAGCATCTCCGGCCTCTACCCACTAGATGCCAGTAGCATCCCTCCCAACCCAGTTGTGACAATCAAAATGTCTTCAGACATGTCCCCAAGGAGGACAAAATTGTCTCCCCTCTAGCCACTCTTAAGAACTAGTGCTTAAGAGAAATTGGAAACTAAAGGAAGAATCCATTTATTAACCAAAATGACAAAAATTCATTATTACAGTCTTGTGTAGCTTAACGACAGGATACATTCTGAGAAATGTGTTGTTGGGTGATGGCGATCTTATCATTGTGCGAACATCATATAGTGTACAAACCTAGATGGTACAGCCTACTACACACCCAGGCTGTATGGTACTACTCTTATAGGACCAGTGTCATATATGCGGTCCATCACATGTGGCGCATAACTGTGGTACTAAGGACACTACAAAAAGGGGATTTTACACAGACTTGCTTTTTAGAGCTAAGTGACAATGAGGGAAGGAGAGAATTTTGTGGAATATTTTGCTTAACATAAGGTAGTTTTAAAAATTGTACTTTATATAAGTTCTTGTAGTATTTATGGTGCCACTTCCCTCAATCTCTCCTTTCCATAAAAAAACCTGAAAGACTACATTACTACAGACACAAATACATACACGCACCCCCCAAACTAACCAGGTCAGGGAACCAGAACTGTTCTTCATATGGATTCTTCACTAAGGAAGTTGTATTTTGACACGATATAGCATACCAAGTCCTTTGGCCCTTGATTATTCTAATGAACACACAAGTACTTGCAGAGTAGGCACAGAACAAGAGTGTTTAATAAATACATTCTGAAGTCTTTTATTTAGAATCCCCAGAAGTGCTAGCAGCGTAAGTGTAGAATTTATGTCAAGTCTTCTAAGTAGCACTGGCTCCCCACACCTGCACCTTCTGCTCACCTGTAAAGTATGCATTTTAAGCACTAATTTTACTCTTACTTTTCCTCAAGGTCCTATGTAGAAGGAAAGTAACCTCTCTCTACTGGATTGTGGAACCACTATCTGCATGCTTCCACGATCATTTTGATTCATGTTTTAGACCAGTGTTGCTCAATAGAAATACAATGTTTCACATTTACATAATTTTAATAATATATTTTGTTTTACCCAATATATTCAAAATATTATCTCAAAATTGAGATATTTCACAATTTTCTAATGTATTAATTCTTCCAAATCTCATGTTTTTTATACCTCAGCACATATCGGTTTGGACTAGCCACATTTCAAGTGCTCAGTCGCCACAGGTGGCTAGTGGTTACTGTATTGGAGTGTGGTTTTTGAGTCTGTGGTTATTCCCAATGTTCCATGTATTTCTCCACTATAGGAGGTTGGTAAATGATACAATGGGCTCTATTCTGCCTTAAGGAGTGGAGGTAACATACCAAGGCATTTGTCCAACTGGAAAATCAATGGTGTTAGGCTGTGTTCCATCAACTACAACATTCTACTCTGTTCCCACAAACAAATCCCGGTGACATACATCAAACTGATTTGACTGGATTTTATCTTTTCATCTCTGAGACAGACTGATGTGGAGCAGTCCTTCAGGAAATGCAGACAGATGGCAAGGATGGAGGGTACCTCAAGACAACCGGCCCCTTGCAATACAGATAAACTCCACTAGGGGGCCTCTAGTCGTGATTGCATAGTCCCAGATTGTGATAAATCACAACTTTATAACAAAATATCTGAATCAGAACTTTTCAGTTTATGCATACAAGGTAAATTTCAGAAAGGCGATCTTTATGAGTATAAAATAAAAATAAGCCTTTCAAACACATCTGTTTATCTGTTTGTACAATCTAAACATGGCTTTTCTCTCAAAAGGTGTTACCCCTGGCTTTGAGTATGCCCAGGCTCCCAAGGGTCACTGGCCAACTGACCTCACTCCTCCAGAGCCAAATGCATCCATCTCCATGATCTCTAGATCCCCTTATCTGGACACCTTCTCTGTTCTACTTCTCCCTTCAAGGTACTTGAGGTCAAGAGGGGAAAAATGTATCTTCTCACTTGGGTTCCTGGGAGCCTAGAATGCAAATGAGCCCTCCTCTCCCTCCTCCCCCTCCATTCTAAAATTCTATTCAAGTACCAAATTACAAATTTGGCAGCTAGCTCTTTCCTCTGGCCCCTAGGAGGCTCAGAGCCAAATTGGCGGAAGCCTAAAACCCCAGGTCCAATGGCTTGGTTTTCTAACCCTGCTCTCTCCTCGCTGAGCTTTTACTCCCTCTTCTAATTATTGCATTGTTTGCTATTTGTTTATAAGCGACCCCAAATCACTCTGGGAACGTGGTGATGTGGGGGATGTAAACAGATGTAATAGTCTCTCCACAGTTTACCCTAAAATTGAATCTTCAGATATTAGGTGAAATTCCTCATAATAGAAGTCGACTGAGGCATTCTAACTGGCTCCATTTTACATAGCAATATGGGTAAGTCACACCGAGTAAGCTCCATAAAGTCAGGAATCACCCACCATGGGACTTAACACATAGGAGAAAGAGTAAATATTTGCCAAGTTAGATGATTAAATATTTAAGGTCTTAAGAACCTCAAAAAATACATAGTTTGGAATATTCATTTGAACTACAAAGATTTGCCTGGTTTTAAGAAAAACTACTTGTACCCAAGTGCTTAGGAACACTACTGTACCTCAAACAACAAAAGGATATGCCCATTCTTGAAATCCAATTATGTGACTCAATCTACCTGAACTGACATAGCAACAGCATAACTGTGATCCTGGGCAGGTCACATCAGGAGAGGTTAGCGACTGGAGTCCTCAAGTAAGATTTCATATTTTCAATGAAATCATAAGCATTAGCATAAAATTGTATTCTGATCACATTTTCCTTTCTAGTCATAATCAGATATTCTCTTCATGACCAAGCTCCTCCCTTGGAACTAATAAGGCCTCCTTGAAAACACTGCATTCAACTCCAGATTTGCTTCACTTCTCTTCAGGGCACTCAAGCACAAAAGAACGGCCTGGTAGTTTAACAGTCAGGTTGGCATCTTTCCATTCCTGCTTTAGCTCTGCTCAACATGTGAGTGTGTGCTGTGCCAAGGAAGGCAAGTTGACTCTGCAGAATCATGTGACTGGCTGCAATTCCTCATCCCATTTTCTTTGGTGAGGCTAGATTCTACTTAAGGTATTGTACAATTCTATGCTGCGATGGTATAGGGGAGGGGATTTAGGGGAGATGGAGCAGGGAATGTATCAAACCTGGAACCACATGGGGGCATCTGAAGGACATTATTTGCTCCTACAGGCAAGATGGCACAACCTAGCTCATCAGAAGTACCCATGGTCTTGGGGGCCGGGCTCAACAGGCTCTGTGTTCAGACCTAATTCCTACAGGAAAGAACAATGACTCACAAGCAATACTTGGCCCATCCCTTTCAAAAGCATCTTTGAATACCCCAAGAGAAACAGGGACTGAGTTCAGACTGGTTTTTTCAGGAGTAAACCATGTGGCTTATGCATCAAGCTTTGAAATCAACCCAAGCCCAATTATTCAGCACCTAGAACCTCACTTCATTTCCCCAATTCCCTGGCTAGTCAGGAACAGCCAAGGCCATTCTCAATTTTCCTGGAATGGAAAACTGCCAGTGTGAAAATGCAAGGCTGCAATGAACCCCAAGTAGTACTAACAAAGGTACAGGGCATATGGTTAACAGAATTTCCACACTCCATTTTCTGCTGCCATGTGGCCACTAGAATGGATTGTCAAGAGACTGAGGGAAAAGTGGCACGCCACAGATGAGATTTAAAATGCAGCTGTTAAGACAATGAGGAATATGTTGTTACCTGAAACATCCATAGAGAAATTTTATATCCTCGATGCGTGGGCCAACATGTACCCTTTGGTCTCGTTTCTCAGGTATTTATTGTGTGCATGAGTTATTTATGTGACTTATACCCCAAAGCAATTTTTGTTTTTGCCACTTTTAACATCTCAGTAAATCACTGAAATGCTGACCCAAGATGGTTTCCCTTAGATTTCATTGGAAATGTCATTAAGATGCCAGAAAGGATAAGTTTTTAATGTCACATTAGAATATAATTTACATTCAGTAAAATTCACCCCTAAAGTTGACCAATGCAATCACTACTATAAGCAAGATGTAGAATACTTCCCCCAAAACTCCCTTATGCCCCTTTGCAACCAATCTCTCCCTGATCCCTAGGGATCCACTGATTTGTTTTCTGTCAAGGGTCAGATTTAATCATTTAAATGATGTATTATGGAATAATTTATAACTATAAGAGCCAAGTTTTTAAAGACACTTTGAAAAAGTTTTCTTTAGTATACCAACAAAATGAAGGCGGCTTCATGTTTTACTACACATATGCAGGATCTTTTGCCCAGTGCAGAGATCTCAGGCAGAATTAAGCCAACATTGTCATATATATGCCTCAAAAGTAATATTTAAGTAAGAGTACACCACAAAAGTACATATAATCTTTAGATTAGTCAAAAGAATAGGATTTAAAAGTAACGTTTGTGAATTAAAGCAGCTGACAAAGCTATCTTAAAATAGTTGTAGAAGAGCTAGTCTAGCTAGTTACTGTGTCCAACTTCAGGCTGGGGCCAGTTGATAGAAAAACTACTTTAAATGGAATTTAATTCTATGGAAATTCTCTATAGGGCAGATATATATTCCTACAGATACTTGGCACCTACCTTCTCAAAATTCATCCCTGCTACCACCATAGAAGGGACAAAGAAAAAAAACCTCTATTCTGTGTATATCAGTTGTCACATGTTCAAATACTCCTTATCTACTTGAAAAGCTTCTTTCAAGCACAATTATGTCCTTCAAGCACCAGCCCTGTAAAAGAAATATCACAGAGGTAATTAGATCAGAAATTACTCAATAAAAGATTTACTATCAAGAGAAACACAGTGGTTTCTAAATCATATTTACAAAAGCTGTGCAGACAAGTAAACAGAATTCCCCGATGTGCTGCTACACATTGCCAACTCAGACATAGTGATGTTCCTAATAAAAAACAAATTTTTTACTCAAAATCCTATGTTACTAACGCTAACAATTCACCTCAGCCTTCCATAAGACTCAAACTCAAAAGCTTCTCAAAAGACGTTAATTTACCAAAATAGCCACCATTGAAAAAGATAAACATTTTGAAAGATTAATGTCCATCACTTAAAAATCCACCTTTTCTAAAATAATCTTTTCCTTGGCATAATAAAGTATTACGTATTTACCGGAGACTTTTTTTTTTCTTTTTATTTAAAACATACTTCTTAAATGGGGGGGGAGGGGATGTGACTGTATGTAATAAATTCCTCCCTATCAAGTTGGCCTCAGGTAAATCCTTCAACCCATCAGAGCAGAAGCATATCCGATCAGATTCGAGTTCTCATCCTCGGCCAAGACTTCCATTCAACTATTTAGTAATTCAAGCCAAATTCTTTCCCTTTGGTCCATACCTTAATTCATCAGTATCTTGAACTGCACTGAACCTGCTAGAAAAGGGAGAACAATGTTAAGGATATCATGCAGTTAACTTTTCATGGTTTTTTTTTTTTTTTTGTAAAGAGTGGCTTTTATTGTGGCTATCTACTAGCTACTTTTGATGAATAAGTAAAAAACTACCTTTGAATACAATTCCTGTAAAAAAGCTACATTCTCCAAATTTCCTTGGGAATCACCTATAATTTCCAGCCAAGAGTAAAATGAATAATGAATTAAATTCCTATACTCAGGGAATCCACTTAATAGAATATTAGTCATAATCTTTCCAACTTTATCTCTTTGTTACATGAGCATGGAATAGTAGCAATGCTAGGAAAAAAAATACTGGCAACAGTATTTACCTAGGAAGAAGTGAAACAAACGTTTAACATTTAAAAACCAAAGGAAGCCTGAAACTTGTTTACCTCTCAGAGGTGGAAGCAGAGCCCAGAAGCTGGGAACAGTCCTCAGCACTTGCTCAGTTTCCATAATCCTCAAATAGACGCTGGCTCAAGCGGCTTCCCGGTCATGCTGCCTGGCTCTCTCAGATGGAATTGTTTAGTTTGGCTCAAGGGGAGCCCCCACACCTAAAGCAGTCGTCAAACAGCTTGACCGTGGCATTTCCGTGTTGTACACTACTGACCAGATGGAGCAGTAGGGGCAGGGAAAGCTGTCCACGGGCTCTGGGCCCATGTATATGGCTGGAAAAAGGGTGCCTAGAGCACAGCCTGCAACACGACACTTTTTCCTCTATAAGAGCATGATAAAATTGATATCCCTTTTGGTTTCCTAATCAGTAAAATAGTCTCTCACAATTCTGAGAACAAGTAAACCCCACGACGCTCACATTTCAAGAGGTGACTAATAAGTGGTACCCTATGACAGCTTCATTCACTCACTTTAGATATTTAAAAATTTTACTAAATTCGGAGAATAACCATTTGTACAGTAATGTGTACCAGTAAAGAACACTTAAAATGTTGGATGAGGGTCCTGCGGCGCGTAACGCACTGGCCACTCCTAAAAAGGTGAACCTGGGGGAGAAAATTGCAGGCTCCCCCATTAAGGCTCACAGCAGTTATCCGCTCCCGCAAGACTCACTCCCAGACGTTTTGAAGCCCAACCACCGTGCAAAGTGGCAGCTGAAAGGCATTTGTGGCGGAGTGGCTGTGTGGGCGAAATCACCTCGGTTTGTTGCTAACACCGGAATTATACTGCTCACAGGGAAACGGAAAGCGCTTCAGATCTATAACCACATGCGCTTCCTAAACTGGCTGTGTGCGTGTCAGGGGAACCGCTGGACAGGCGGGAGCCCCGAGGGCGCCAAGGACTCGGACACCGTCCCGGGCTCTGCGCCTCTGCCCCCGGTCAGTTTGATTCTTGAAATGTTATCTTTTCATTGAAAAAGGAGCTTGAAGCTCCCTGTGGCCCGGATCCCTTGAGCGTCGGGGCCACATGCACGAGATGTTGCAGGCGCCCCGGCCACTGGGGAGAGGAGGGGCCTTAGGCGCCACGAGGGTGCTTCCCGGGAAGGGCCCCCGGCACCACGAAGACGTCCCCACCCAAAGGGGGCCCTCACAGGGCTCCCCAGGGTGATCCTTCCCCGGGGCTGGGAGGGCCTCTCCCGAGGGGACACCGAGCTGAGGCCGAACCCGGGTCCCGGCCGCCCGGACGGGGTGGGCACGGGGACAAGGAGGGGCGCGCCTAGTAATTGCCACCGGAGAGACCCCAGGCCACGTGGCCGGCTCCGGCGTCGAGCCCGTCGGAAGCCACTTACCGAGTCGCGGGCCGCGGCTGAAAGGGGAGGGAGCCGAACAGACCAAGTTTAAAAGGAGGCTGGGCCGTCAGCGCCCGGCGGCAGCCAACCAAAAAGTTGCCCAGGCGCCCCTTCCGGCCCAGTGCCCGCCCTGCCGGCGGCGCCCGGAGGCCCTCGCGCGCTCCCTGCCGGCGGCCTGGGGACAGCGGGGCGGGCGGCGGCCCGGGCTCCCCAGCCCCGGCCTCGGAGCCTGCGGACTCGGGAACATTTGCCCCAAACACTTCCCTGAGTGTGGTCTCCACTTCCCTCGCCTGGCTCACGTAATGTTAGGTATCTCCGCCCCCCCCAACCCCTCCTCCTAAGTATCCCATGCCGGTGGCGGTCTGCAAGCCACAGGACTCGCAGTCCCCAGCCTTGCTCTTACATTTAGTTTTATCCTTAATCTGTCCTTGGAATTTTGAGATTTGGGGCTTACCAGAAACTGGAGCACTTGAGATCATTTTGGTTGGAGGGACAGTTTAGTGCAACAGATATTTATGGAGTGCTGACTTTGTGCCAGGCACTGTAATCCGTGCTGGGGAGTGCTAAATTGAATGAGAAACTGCCCCTACCCTCAAGGAACACAAAGTGAGGTTCACCTGCTGATGGAACCGCACAGTGCGCCAAGGGCACAGCACAAAGCCACCGAGCCCAGCCTGCTAAGAGGTCAGGGAAAGCTACCTGGAGGAGAGGGTACCCATGCTGAGTCCAGCATTACCAGCAGGAAGCTGACAGCACATCAAATATAGGAGAGGGAAAAATCAAAGAGGCCAAGCGAGTTATAAAAAGAATCATAGAGTACAAGGGACTTTATAGATCGTCCAGATTTCTTTCTGGTGGAGTAGAGCCCACCTTAGAGTGCTGTCCAAAGGCAGAGCTGTCTTGATGGTGGAATGTAAGTTCCATGAGGACTCTACTCCACCCCCAGAATTCAGCATAGTGTCTGGAATATATTTGAGTAGAGGGGAAATGGGTCCAGGGAAAGAGATTCACTGTTTATTCTCCCAAAGCAGTTGAGTATTCATACACTAAACCTCTTCAGGGCTCATCGTGGGGGGGTGGGGTTGGGGGTTCTTATCTCAGGCTGTAGCGTTCCTGGGTCACCTTGAGTGTGAGTGTGAGTTTATCTCTGCATACCCAGTACATGGCCTGGGTTGGTGCACTGTAAGTGCCTGATAAAACCTGCTGATTTCCTTTCTTGGTGCGTATTTGGCTTGCCTTTCACATAGGTGATGAACCAGTTAAAGAGCAGGCATCCTGGGGCCTCAGGAGGCGTTTGGCACTTCTCTGGCTAGTATTGCTGCTGCTAGAATGGAGCCTTCCCCCCACCCGCACCCACCCCATTTCTCCGTGGAGGAACTTCTGCTGCATAATGCCAGACAATGTGGAGGAAGTTCTGCTGGATAATGCCCTGAGCTTCTGCCCACCCTTTCCTCATTCCTTTTCAGAAAAGGAAGGAATTTCAATAAAATCCTGTGCTAACATGAATTTGTAGAGCATGCAAACTGGGGTAGGCTTGTTGGCTTCCATCCTCCGCCTGCCCTGTGTTCTCAATGGAACAGGCTAAGATTCTGATCTTCTCTGAAGGGAGGGGGAGAGAGAGGATAAGAAGTGACCACCTGGAAGCCATTGAGGGTTTCTGGTTCAGTGTACAGTCAGTTGGGTACAATATGTGTGTCACTACCTTTATCTTTGTGCTTTTTCAATAGTCCAAACCAAATGAAAGATAGTGTTTCTCATTAACCTTGCAATAACATAATCCTGCATTTTACTCATTTAAAAATTTTGGCCCCCACATAAGTTATGGCTGGTGACATCCAATGGCTCATCTTTCTTAAAGAAGAGCAAATCCATTAGAAGGTTGTAAGCTGTGAGGATTCATGTTCTTTTTTTTCCCTCATTGCTCAGCATCAGTATAAGGCAATGGTGACCCAAGGTTTAAACTGGGACGGGGGTAGAACACACTCAGCTCTGAAGAGATGATCTTAGTAGCAAAGCTAACACTTTAATTTCCATTCTATGTCTTATGTCTGAGTGGGTTCTGGATGTGGAAGGGGAAGACAGCACATTATTTCTCACCCTGCCCCAGCCCTGCTGTTGCTTGATCCCTATTCCCAGACGACCTTAAGACTTGTTCTCAATGGACTTACATCAGACACAGATCTAGGACGTTTGCTTTCGCAAATTAATTGGCCCATTCATTTACTTCTGTCTCTGTGTTTAGTGCACATTTTATTGTGTTGTTGTAATGTAGAGTCAGAAGATAAAGCAACTGCAGACATTATTTACATTATTTATGATTTAAATGATCACTCTAGTGGGGGAACGTTTTAATTGGCGTCATTGGGCCATTTGCCACATGAAGGTCTCTGCCCAGCAGGCTGCCTTTTCCAAGCAGCTGTGGGCTTGTTTTCCAGCCAAGAGAGAACATCTGCTCTCACTGAGGCCTGTTGGTTTCATCTGCCTGGCTAAGCCTGTGTGGCTGATTTCAGCACTTAGAGGGTGTACAGGTGAGTGTCCTGGAAGCCCTGAGACGCAGATGCGCTTGTTTCTGACCCCCACATGGGTACAAAACAGACTATTAAAAAAATCCCCATAACAAACCTGAGCATCATTGTTCACAATGCTTCTAGGAAATACATGACTAAAGGTATAAAATAGAATTCTATTTAGTTACATATTCAATATGTCAAATATATCACCTTTATTGATAAGAATGATCTGGTTTGTTGTAAAACAAATAAAATAAA
The DNA here is from genome assembly GCF_057802395.1 of Ceratotherium simum simum. Lineage (NCBI taxonomy): Eukaryota > Metazoa > Chordata > Mammalia > Perissodactyla > Rhinocerotidae > Ceratotherium > Ceratotherium simum. The sequence continues at coordinate 55,710,943 of NC_141900.1, read as the reverse complement.
AACATTCTTTAACTCTACGTCCTTCTGCAACTAACCCCTCATTTGTTTCTCTTTACAGCAAAACTCCTCAAGAGTGTTTTCTATATTTGTCTCCAGTTTCTCTCCTCCATTCTATTCTCAATCAGATCGTGTTGGGCAGCCTCTGAGATGGTTCCCAATGGCCACATCTCCTGCTATTCATGCCCTTATGTTACCCTCTCCCCTTGAGTGTGGGCTGGACCTAGTGAATTTCTTCCAATGAATAGAAGACAGCAAAAGTGATGGGATGCATATGAAAAGATGCTCCACGTCACATGTCATCGGGGCATTGCAAAGTAAAACAACAATGTGATACCATTATACATCTATTACAATGGCTAAATTCCAAAAACTGATAACACCAAATGCTGGTGATGATGAACTCTCATTCATTGTTGGTGGGAATGCAAAATGGTACAGCCACCTTGGAAGACAGTTTGGCAGTTCCTTACAACACTAAACATTCTCTTACCATATGATCCAGCAATCGTGCTCCTTGGTATATACCCAAAGGAGTTGAAAACTTATGTCCACACAAAAGCCTGTACACAGATGTTTATTATAACTTTATTCATAATTTCCAAAGCTTGTAAGCAACGAAGATGTCCTTCAACAGGTGAATGGATAAATTATGGTACATCCAGACGATGGAATATTATTCCATGCTAAAAAGAAATAAGCTGCCAAGCCACGAAAAGACACGGAGGAAAGTTAAGTGCATATTACTAAGTGAAAGAAGCCAATCTGAAAAGTTTACCTACTGTATGATTCCAACTATAAGGCATTTTGGAAATGGCAAAACTAGGGAAGCAGAAAAAAGGTCAATGGTTGCCAAAGATTTGGGGGGAGGGAGGACAAATAGGTGGAGCACAGCATCCAGCATCTCATCTGCATTCCAGGCAAGAAGACTGGGAAGGGTGAAGGGCAAAGGCAAATGCCAACTGAGGTAGGTCTTTTAAAAAGTGCTTTCCCAGAAGCCCCATTTGGTGATTTCCAGTTATATCTCATTGGCCAGAACTGTGTCACATGCCCTCTTCTAGCTGCAAGTGATACTGGGAAATGCATTAAAAAAAAAAAAAATGCTGGGCACATTACCACCCTGAAGAAAAGAAGTGCTTTATAGAAAAGAAGTGCAGAGTCATGGAAATTGTCCAGGTGTCCAACAGTGTGTGACTCTTCCTTTTGCACAAGAAAAGCAACTTCCCCACTTTTCAGTTTTAAAAGAATGTAGCCCCGACACCAGGATCCACGTTTCTACTTTAATCTGGATGGAGTTTCAGGTGGTGAGAACAGTGTGCACAGAATTCCTGAGTGGACACAAGAAAGAGCTGGATCTCAGAGTGGGCATGTGGGATGCAGAATAACCGCGGATGTGCTTTGTTCACTTGTATATTTAGGTAATTGTTCAGATCAACACCGCCAAGTTTCAATTTCAAGAGGGTAGGGATTATGATTGCTTAATCTCTGTACATAAAACCCAGGCTGCCTGGACCTCATGGAGGCAGTTGCTAATAAAGGCCCTTCATAAAAGGATGATAAATACGTAAAGCCGCGTGATTGTATTGTCCTTTTTGATTAACGCATCTGTACAACCCACATTTGGAAGCCTGGAAATAGCTGCCAGGCCCATCCAAATTTGTGCTGGGCGATTGAATGCAGCAGTGCCACAAACTGGCTTCCCTGGGCCGGCCCCGTGGCTTAGTGGTTAAGTGCGCACGCTCCGCAGCTGGCGGCCCGCGTTGGGATCCCGGGCGCGCAATGACGCACTGCTTCTCCGGCCATGCTGAGGCCACGTCCCACATACAGCAACTAGAAGGATGTGCAGCTATGACATACAACTATCTACTGGGGCTTTGGGGGAAAAAATAAATAAATAAAATTAAAAAAAAATGGCTTCCCCTAAATCATGCTTTAAGCTTTAGAAAAATTATAGTGAAGCAATGAATAATCCTTTTGTTCTCTCCAGAGATGTACATATGTGTGTTTCGTTCCTGACTCGACATGACTAAACATCTGTGCACTGTGACTATTCCACCTTGAAGGACAGCAACAGGACCTGTTTAGCTTCTCTTGCTACCATCCTGTGTCGTTTCCCCTCTCCACACCAAATGTAGCCTTCAAGTTGGGGCGGCAGCTCACAAATGCTGTATCGAGAGCAGAGTTGTTCTATATTTTTTTCCGTTACTCCCTTAAGAGCCCGTGTTCTGCTACACGGGGCGCGAGGTGCCTACAGGGCTTTACATTTTAGTGGAGTCAAGTAAACTTATTCAGATTCAATGGTTTAAACAGACTTTTGAGGTAAACTTTCAGTCTATTTTGTAAAAGGTCCAGTCTTTCGGATTTCCGCTCCCCTTGCCTTCTCCTCTCCATGGTACGTGGTGAATGACTGTGGGAGGTGCTTATGGCACAGGATGGGATACAGGCTGATACCCATCTTCTGCATTCCAACTGGTCTTTGCTGCAGTGGGGGCTGCCCTTGGACAGTGACCACTGAGATGCGACTGTTCCCAGGCCTGGGTCTTCTCTGGGGTTTGCTGCTAAAACCTGGGACCTGGTCACTCATAGTCATACTTGCTCAGGCCTTGGGAATCTGCCCTGGACAACTCCAATGTCGCCTGACCTGGCCACTCTATCCGAAAAAACCTTCCTGCCGTTCCCATTGCTTTCTATTTATTTATCTTGCTTTCTTTATAGCACTTATCCATCTATTCATCCATCTGTCTCTCAACTGGCATCCTCTAGTAAAACTTTAAGTTCCTTTCATGATTATTTACTTAGGGATCTCCTGTCCTCTGGGAAGGTGGAGAGTTATATCCTTCTCTATCTCTGTCTCTATCTCTATCTCTGTCTCTATCTCTATCTCTATCTCTATCTCTATCTCTATCTCTATCTCTTTCTCTGTCTCTGTCTCTATCTCTCTGTCTCTGTCTCTTTCTCTATCTCTATTTCCATCTCCATGCCCATACCCATACCCATATCTATATTAATCTATATCAATTAAAAACATGGACTCTAAGATTCAAATTCCTGGGTTCAAATTCTTGTTCTGTTACTTATTAGCTGTGCATACTTGGACAAGTTACTTAGCTTGCCTATGCCTCAGTTTCCTTATTTGTAAAATGGGGATAATAAGAGTACCTACCGTATAGGTTGTGATAAAGACAAAAATGAGTTACTACATGGAAAGGGTTTAGAAGAGGACCCCACACATATAAAGCACCAGGTAAGTATTTGCTGCCATTTCTATTACTGACTGCCTTCTTGACTAGAATATAAAGTCTATGAAGGCAGAAACTTTGCCTATCTTTTTTATTGTTCTATCTCCTGGTCCTTAAGCAACGTCTGACACAGAGCAGACACTTAATAACTATTTTTTGGCTGAATGAATAAATGAATGTATGGAGAAACAAAAAAGAGAAAAATACAATATATTTCAAAACATATTACCACACTTGCACACTTCCTCTAGTAAAAGTTTATGTCCCTCTCAAGATTATTTAGTCTTGTTTAGGGTGTTCCTATCCTCTAGGAAGGTAAGAACTAAGTTTTAGTCTTTAATGGAATTTTTTACCCCCAAATCTACCCTACCCCAAGGCCTCCAATCTTGTTGGGTAACCTGGTCATGGGGAAAGTCACACCTCTTGATACTCAGGGGTTCCTACTCGTTCCTTCCAGAGTTTTGGCTACATCCTAACACTGACACTACCGCTATTCTCTCCTACTCCCAGGGGGGTGGGAGTGGGGTACTTAGAATCATCATGCCTTGTTTGCTCATGTCTGTGTGTGTGTGTGTGTGTGTGTGTGTGTGTTAGTGAGCGAAGGAGACAACAATGACTGAACAGCTCTCATTGCTTATCAGCAGCTATTTCCCCACCATGCTGATGGAAATGAGCTTCCCTATTTGATAAGAGGCTCAGAATTTGAAGCAATTTCTTTGAATTTGAACTGAATTTGAATTGTGATGAATTCTGTTATTACCTCTCTGTCTTTCTTCTCCTGGCTTTCTTTTCTCTGCTTCTGCCAGGCACACCCCTTTGCAGGACTAGGTTCAAGATGTCCTAGCTATTTAGTTTTTAAACTAGGGGTTTGTAATCAGCCCACAGGGCATAGTAGTGAGCCCCACATGTAGCAAGGGAGGATTTGACCACTGTCTGGTCCCACCCAAGTGAAGTGTTAGGACTCCATCCCTTCGGGCATTAAGCATCCGATTCTGTTCAGGGGTGTCCTGGGGCACCAAAGATGTGTTCACACTTGACAGTTTGGAATGGCTCAGCAAAGTCTTGGGGCATGAGTGGGTTTTCTTCTGCTGGAAAAACTGTAGGCATCATGCAAGTCCCTATTGACAGGAGGCCCTCACCCCACAGCAAAGAAAGGACCAACTAAACCGACTTTTCCATCCCAAGGGCATAGGCTGGTCTGCAGACATTAGCATGGTGTTTAGGTTCATGTGGCCAGAGACGGTGAGAGCTCGTAATCTCTAATGAATTAATTAATTCATTCTTTCTAAAAGGCAATGAGAGAGGGATTCTCTCTGGGACAAAGATACACAAAATTTTCTGCAATTTAAAAATTTTCTGCAATTTAAAAATATTTTTCTCTTCTGAGGGATTATGCATGCTTGCTACTGTGAAATATTTCTTTTAGAAGATAGAGTAATGGTTACTTAATAAGATGTTAACCATGATGGCTTCTTAGCCCTCTACTGAGGTCACTTTTGTTTCAAAAGTCTGAATGGTGGTGAATCCCTGCTCTCCATCAGTCTTAGGAGGGGCACACGGAAGGTCTTCCGTGGTAAAGCTCTGTGATGTGACCCGGCCACAGCTTCCCAAGGGATAAGGTGACCCAGCCTTCTCTTTTAAAACCAAAGTTACTGTTGGTGATGACATCTAATTTCAACTTTCCTGTTTTCATCTGGGTCCTGGAAGGGGAACTTGTACCTTCCAGTAGACACATTACCCTGTAGCAAGCACGCAAAATTCCTGAGAAGAGAGAGGAATGTATACGTGATAGTGCAGAACCTCTTGTATTTTTGTTCCTTTCCCTTATCATTTTCACTAGAAATAGAAAGTAGGATCATAGGAACTCTGCACGTGTTAGGAAGGTCAGGAAAATCAGGGAAATGGACTAGAAAGAGGTGGGGAGAGGAGTTCCTGTTTCAGACAGGATGGTCAGGGGATGCCCCTCTGAGAGGCCATATTTCTGAAGAGACCTGAAGGAAATGAGGGACTGAGCCATGGGAAGAGCATTCCAGGCAGAGGGAACACAAATGCAAAGGCCCTGAAGTGGGAAGGCGGGGAGCATGGTGATCTCCCAATATGATCCCCCAACCTGGTGCACGGAGCAGGCCCTCTTTTCTCCAGGTCAGGGCTCCTGTCCCCCATCTCTGACCTCCTTCTCCACCCCTCAGCCCTCCCCCAAGTCTCCTGGGGGCAGGGTTCTCTTCCTCCTCTTCTCTCTCCCAGACTCCATTGCTTTGTTGTCAGCTCTGTAACATACTCCCTGGCTCCTCCCCACATCTGATATTTTAATTTGCAAAACCACTTGTGGATTCTTTTTTTCCCTGGGGAAGATTGGCCCTGAGCTAACATCTGCTGCCAATCTTCCTCTATTTTGCATGTGGGTTGCCGCCACAGCATGGCTGATGAGTGGCGTAAGTCTGTGCCCAGGAACCGAACTGTGAACCCCGGGCCGCCAATGCAGAGTGCACTGAACTTAACCACTAGGCCACAGGGCTGGCCCCTGGAAATTTTTTTAAAAAGCTGAAATGCTTTCCATTTCTTTTCATCAGCTGTAACAATCCTGCTTCTCTTTGAGGCAATGCGAATGCCTCTGCCTGACTATCTATAGTCACATTCAAGGCAAGGGGTGGGGGCATGGGACATAAAGAATAATAGCTTAATATCTTGACTTTTCACCAACACCCCCCTCCTTAGTCTCTGGAGATGTAGTTTGTATGCCTTCAATTTGACAAAATCTTCTTCCAGAATTGTGACCTGTGACTTCCCAATTTCCAAAAGCAATAGCTTTGTTCTCAGTCCTCATCTTATATGATTTTTCTACAGAATCTGACACTGTGGGCCACATAATGCTTCCAGAAACTGACTACCTCACCAACTAACTGACTAACTCATTAATTCAAAGTGAATCTGTTGAGCGCCAACCATGAGAGATGCTGCTGCAGATGCTGGGTATGGAAGTGAAACACACACACCCCCGTTCTTGGAGGAGTTACAATCCAATGGGGGTGACAGCCAAATACAGGGCAGCTGAGCATGCTGAGGTTGCTAAGGGAGTGCACAAGAAGGGCCCCTGGCCTGGCCTGGGGCTGGGGCTGGGAAGGTTTCCCTTGGTCTCTGAGCTTGAGTGTGCTGGGACTCCAATTGTATGCAGCCCGGCTTCTCCTCCTGCCTGTCCTTTCTGGTCCACCTGGCTGCCTCTGTCTTCTTGTCACATGCCCTCAATTGGGCGTGAGTCCTGCTCTGGCCATGTTCTCTCTCTGCATTCTCTCCCTCGCAGATCTTATCTTTTCTTATGACTTCCACCCTGCTGAGTCCCACATCCTTGTATTTAGTCTCTGCTTGTCTTCAGAGTCAGTCCCTGACTCACCTGCTCTCTCCAGCTCCTCACTCTTGGACTTCTGGAGTCTCCTTCCTTTTGACTTAATTCAGCCTCATTTTTCAATCAACCCTGACTAAAGTTCTCATCCTGGCTTAAAAGTGCTGTCGGGAGAGAGACTCTGCCATGGGCCCTGGGCATCCCTGTGTGTTTTTTCAAGTATACCAAGAATGCAAGGCCCTGATAGTTCTTTGCCCACACCGTTATTTGGGGTTATGTGTGCAGCAAGCAACCTTCAGGGAGAAGGTAATGCCTCCTCCCAGACAAAGAACTGGCTTGCTTCTGCTCATTACAAAAACAGTGAATCCCTCCAGCTCAGTGTTCCTCTCCCATAACACAACCCTCTGCATGGACAGGCATCCTAGATGGGTCCTTTCTGTCATCATTGCGGGATTTGGGGGGTATGGGGAACCCCTGCAAAGCAACACAAAGCTCTGGCTACTTCTTTTGCCACATATAATAAAATCTTTGGTCTCTGACCCAGGAGTCTCATGTCTTTTGCTCGAGTCCGTGAAAGAGTAACTTGTAAGCTTGTACATAGGGTAAAATTTCAGGCCCTGCACAGTTTTTTTTGTTTTTTTGTTTTTTGTGAGGAAGATCAGCCCTGAGCTAACATCCATGCCAATTCTCCTCTTTTTGCTGAGGAAAGTCTTCCTCAGACTGGCCTTGGGCTAACATCTGTGCCCCACTTCCTCCACTTTATACGGGACGCTGCCACAGCATGGCCTGACAAGCGGTGCATCGGTGCGCGCCCGGGATCCGAACCCGGGCCGCCAGCAGAGGAGCGTGCGGACTTAACTGCTATGTCACAGGGCCGGCCCCACCCTGTGCAATTTTTAACAAGTGTTACCTCTAAGACCCTAACTCCAACATAGCATTTGATATTGCTAGGTAACCGGGTTTCTTCCTATGTCTTGAACGGCTTTTGAGCACTGTTTTTTTCCATTATATCCTTCCCCATCCTGACTACCACCATTGTTGGCCTGCTTCACTTCTCTCCTAGGTTTAAGCTGAGTATTCTCCAATTATTTCCTGTCCTGGTATCCTGCCCTTTAAACTTAACCTTGAACTTTCTCTTGGAAACCCAGTGTGAGCTGTTGCTCAGATTTCACCTGATCTGTTTACTCACCCACCTACATGTCCAGGGCCCGGTGTGGCTTAGTCTGCCTAACTGGACTCTTCCAGGCTTGCCCCAAACATCTGTAAGACATCCTAATGCCTTGACCTGGAACCAGCAGCCATGGCAAGTAGTCCTGCACTTCATTTGGCTAATAATAAGGGCTGACATTTATAGAGCACTTACTATGTATTGCCTAAGACTATAGTAACACATCCAAGCCTACACAGCTAGTGAGAGCTGCGAAGCTAAGGTTTGCACTTGCACTGCCTGACTCCACCATGCAACAGTGCCTCCTGCTGGGAGGAGCTTTCATTTATATGTCTTGCCCTCATCGCCAACTTTTGACCTATCTTTCATAGAAAGGAAAACATTTCAAAACGCTGTTTGGTTAGTTAGCTGAACAACTTGTAAACCTTCATCATCACTTATGAAATCAATACCCTTTAATAGCAATGCTTCTCAGAGAAGAATTTGATTATAAAATGAGAACTAAATTTATTAATAGGTCATCAAGAAAAGATTTACATATCAAACCGATTAGACTGTGGCTTTAATAAATTTTTTGGTTATTCTTATGAAACAATGGACAGGATGGTGTATGTAGAGTACACTGGACTTGAATTTTATTTTATTTATTTATTTATTTTTTTAAAGATTTTTTATTTATTTATTTTTCCCCCCCAAAGCCCCAGTAGATAGTTGTGTGTCATAGATGCACATCCTTCTAGTTGCTGTATGTGGGACGCGGCCTCAGCATGGCCGGAGAAGTGGTGCGTCAGTGTGTGCCCGGGATCCGAACCCGGGCCGCCAGCAGCGGAGCACATGCATTTAACCGCTAAGCCATGGGACCGGCCCTGGACTTGAATTTTAAGCACCTGGGTCTGCAAAATCTTAGCTAGACGACCTTGAGTGGGTCACTTCACCTCTGGGGACCACAGATTTTCCATCTGTAGAATGAAAACCTGAAGATCTCCAGGTTTGTGTTCCGATATGATTCTATGCCTCACAAAGCAGCGTTAACTGTCCCACAAAGCAGAGCCCTTAATCCAGGGATGTTATATTCTTTTCCTTTCATTTCTTTTCCCCTCCCGTCCCTTCCTTCTCCATTTGTGTTAATAGCATCAAAATACTCATAATCACTCAAACTTGAAATCTCATAGCCTGTTTGAATTGCTGCCTTCCAGTCAACATTTCCTTTAATAGGTCATTTACATCCTTACTTTCATTTTCCATTTCCTATGCCATGTTCAATTTCAGGTATTTACCATCTCATATTTCCACATCTATCTTTTGTTTGTTTGTTTGTTTCTGTTTTCTCTTCTCTTCCAGCCTTTAAATATATTTAAACATATGTTTATATAATTGTAACCCAAGATCTCATAAAATTTTGTGTTGTCCTTGTATCAGTTAACAACTCTTTAAGCCTGTTGCTACATGGTCTATGTAATGTGTGTTCTCAAAGGCTGCACACCTGTGTATGCCAGCATTGATAATGATTCTTCTGCTGCTGAACACTGAGGTTGCTTCCAAGTCGCACATCATGCTGCAATGAATATCTAGGAAAGCTATTTTCTAGTTACATTCTTTAGTTGCAAGAAACCAATTCAAGTTACCTTCAGCCAATTGGTGAACTTTTGGTGATGATAGAGTGGGTGTCACAGAGAGGGAGGAAAGACAAAGGGCCCTGGGAAAGGACTGGACTCACTAGCTAGATGAGCCTTTTCTGGGCGCTTTTTTTTGGATGTGCTTCATTTCTCCCATTGCCAACCAGCTTCCTGTTACTTAGGCGGTGGTAGTGGGAGAAGATGGCTCCCTTCCCTCTTTCGACATTATATTGTTGTCTTTCAAAAGCCCATTTTAAACTGAAGTAGAATCTCTTTGTCCCAATTCCAAACTCTGGGAAAAAGATTCTGATTGGCTTTTTTTGAGTTGGGAATCTATGCTTTGTTCAATCAACTGTGGCCAATGGTGTGGTCACAATGGTGAGCCAATTGTGAAGGAGCTGCTGGGGACCCATCCCTATGGGTGAGGAGGGCAGTGAAGATGATCATAGTGAACTGACACCTTCCTCAAAGTGTCCATCATTTCCTTAGGACAAATCCTGAGAAGTAGAACTCCTGGATCCAAGGGTATAAGCGTTTATCTGGTTAATACCACCAATGCGGGGCTAGTGAACAGCTATGAAGATTTAAATAAGCTGTTCTTCTCGCTGGGCTAGCGGACACCCACTTGGAGCAAGATATGTGCAGCAAGCAACTCTGCAGGAGGAGCCAAATATTTCCTTAGAAAAAAAGGCTTTGAATCTTTCCAAGTTCTGCACCATAGAATACTGAAAAGAAAATGTTTAGCTTGAAAAAATTTAAAGGCAGGTATTGGCTATGTAGTTGTCTTGTTTTGGAGAAATTCAACTTGAAGTTCCCTTTGGGATAAAAATAAAATCTGCACTCTGCTTTCCAGCCCAGCTGAACCAGTGTGGATGTGACTTTTGCATGCCATTCTAATTGGTGGAAGCCAATATTTTGATTATCACTCCTGAGTGAGACCCCTTTGGAATGTCTGTTGTTTAAGTAAAATTGTTTCTTGATGTGTCCAACAGGATGATTTGCGTGCAAAATGTACTATTACCTAGGAGTAAACCGGTTGGATGGGTTATTAAACTGTCCTTTTAAATGGCTATTAAATGAAAATGTTTTATTTATCACTATTACTTTGTGCCACCTTCTGACAGTCATTAGTGACTGGATAAAGAAACAGAAGGGCCCAGAAAGTAATTTTATTTTAAATGAAAAATAATACGGATTAGGGTACAGCTCTCTGACACTCTTTAAACTGAGATTAAATCTGGCATGAGATAACTCCTACTATTTCTGATTGCAGATAGAGGATTATGACACAGGCTCCAGGTGACAGTCATACTTGCCAAATCTTTTGTTTGCACAGTGGATTCAACTTAAGTAAGTAGTGTTCCATCTGTCATCTCATATAACCCTCAAGATAATTTAAAGGTAGCCAGAACAGGTAATCCCAATGTCACAGATGAGAGATCCCAGACAGGAGGGTTAGGTGACCTGCTCAATGTCAACCAACTAGTGAGCAGCAGACTAGGATGAGAACAGGATTCTCCTCATTTCCCAGCCACTGATTTCCCACTAGAATCTTTATTGTGGTTACATAGTTTGGTACGGAGACCACTCTTAACCACGGAGTCAAAGACCAAGCACACAGAGATGGACACTGTACCAATTTTGAGGAATTTAAAGGAAATCTGAAATATTTTGCTTTTGTAGGGGACAAGTTAAATATTTTATTTATTAAAAGTACTACTATGCATCTATAAAAAAGGAAGCTATTTATGTACTGATACGGAATAATCACTAAGAAATATTCTTAATACTTTTTGTTTTGACATACTTTATGACTTACAAGAAGTTCCAAAAATTGTACACAGAGTTCATGTGCGCCAGGAACTCTCTTCACCCAGCTTCTCCCAATGATAACATTACACATAACCATAATACTTTGTCAAACCAAACAATTGACATTGGTACCATACTATTAATTCAAATAAAGACTAATTCAGGTTTCTAAGAAATATTTTTAAATAAAAAAGAAGGGTGAGATAGTGTATAGTATGCATCTCATTTGTTTATTTCAAGAGAGGGGAAGGATGTGTGAGTTTGTGTTAATTTGCTTCCATATGCCTAGAATATGTCTGGAAGGATATATAAGAAACTAGACACACTGAGTTGCCTCCAGGGAGAAGAATTGGGCAGCAAATTGTAAAAGAAGTAGAGAGAATTTGAACCTATGTTCTTTTGTACCAATCCATCTCTTTTAAAAAAAGGCCATGAGGAAACTTTTTATGTGTTCATGCAAAATAATCTCTAAGTTATATTTTGAAGTGACAAACCCAAGGTAAATCAGTGCATATGCATCCTATTTACAAAAAAGATGGGGAGGAATGTGTGTCTTTGCTTCCACGTGCATAGATATCTCTGGAGGGAGATAGAGGAAACTGGTAACATTGGTTTGCCTCCAGGGATAAAAATGGGTCGGCTGCAGGGGACAGAAGTAGGAGGGAGACCTTTCACTATATACCCTTTTGTGCCTTTTAAATTCAGACTCTGTGAATTTATTTCCTTTTCAACAAAATAAAGAAAATTGAAAAAATTGAACTCTAAAAATAAATTGCTTGCACCTTGTAATTTTTTTTCCCTCTAAAATATTCAGCGGCTTTCCAGCTACTCTCTGGCTAAAATCCAAATTTCTTAACTTGACATTTAGGTTCTTTTTATAACTTGGTCTCATTATTTCCTGCCTGGAGCTTTCTGTTCCACCTAAAGTGTTTCACTCCCTCTCCTCATAATCATGCACTTTCTGGCATTTCTTTCTTCTTCTCTTCCTCTTGCCCAGCCACCAGAAATCAGCTCAGGCTCACTTCTGTGAAGTTTTCCCTGAACAGTCCAGCGCTCTGTGACTTCTCTCTTTTCCCAATTCCTATAACAATATATAGTCTTCCCTACATACTTGCCCTTTATCCCATACCCTCTTGTCTTATCAAGGTTATGTGCAGTCTGTCTCCAAAGAAATTTACCAAATCCTTGTGGGTAGTGGCTGAGGATAATAGTTTGATGAATAGTTTTCCCTGCAGAGCCTTACATTTGGTTGATGTCCCAGTGATGCTTTTTGACTAATCTCTTCTTTGGGGATATTTTATTCCATGCATATGCTTGCCTGATGTGCTTAAGAGTCCCAAGCTGTATCACGGCAATAAGAAATTGTGTATCCACCCAAAAACACCCTAGCAGAAAAAAGAGAACAAAGTAAGAGTTAAAACTCAAGAAAGCACATGGTGTTTGAATATTGATATATTTTTAAATATAACATTTCTGAAAAACAAGATGCATGATGACGTTTTTCCTTCTTTCTCATCTTGGCTCATATATTTGGCTGTGTTTTGGAAAAGAGGCCCTATCTTCCTGGTAACCATGGTGAATTAATTAGCTTTTCTGCATTATCAACTGGTTCTCGAGGTTCTCATTTTGAGTAAATGGCAGAGTTGGATTCAAATCTTGGCAGGTCTGGTCTCAGAACAACGTTCTAAGCCTATATTCTTCTCTTCACAGCAACAGATATGTGTTAGGTTCCCTCCGTTCCCTCCATTGCATAGCATTGTACTAAGATTTAATGGAGATGTATATTCCTCCAGGAGCTTACACTCTATTGCGTATTGCATTAGTCTATCCGTTGCCCACTCTGTGGCAGTGTATGTGGTAGGTGCAGCTGGTTCTTGGGAGGCTCCTGATGGGTAGCCTTAGAATTAGAGAAAAGACTTCTGAAAAACATCTGATCTCTGAAACTGGAACTGGTAAGAATGAAGAAACAAACAACAATCAATCAAACTATAAATCAATAGCTTACTTTGATTGTCTTTACTTAGCTAGGCATGTATTTCAGGCATATTATCTCTTTATCTTTACAGTAACTGATTGAGGTGGGTGCTATTGTTATCCTCTTTTGCAGATGAGAAAAGAGACTCAGAGAGGTTAAACAACTTGACCATGATCACACAGCTAAGTGACAGAGCCAGGATTCAAATGCAGACCTTTTGCCCTCTGGGTCCCTGTTCTTAATCTTGACTTTATGTTATTGTTTTTCTAAAGATTAGTCACATGGACAAGTAACTTATTAATATACTTGTCTTACTCTAACTAGATCATAAAATCTTTAAGTGGAAGACTGCACCTCATTTTCTTGTTTCTCCACATGTAATGATCCATAGTGCAGAGAGGCGCACATTGTCAGTACTCAATATTCCAGAACGAATAAATGCATAAAAACAATTATGGCTTATAAAAGTGGCGTTAATAAGACTCTGATGTTCAGATTCGAAATTCAACAAACCAACTATGTACCAGGAAGTGTAAGGTGGTGAAAAGAGCATGAGTTCTGGAAGATTAGAGATGATGTACTTGAAGTGCCTGGCACACGGAGGTGCCTAACACATCTTTTTTTTTTTTCCTCAGTTCCTTTTTTGTTTTTTTATTGAAGTAACAGTGCTTTACAACATTATATAACTTTCAGGTGTACTTCTTTATATTTCGACTTCTGTATATGCTACATCGTGTTCACCACCAAAAGTCTAGTTTCCGTCTGTCACCATGCAAATGTCCCCCTTTACCCTTTTCACCCTCCACCCACTCCCTTCCCCTTCGGTAACCACCAATCTGTTATCTGTATCTATGTGAGTTTTTTTTAATCTTTCACATATGAGTGAAATCATACAGTATTTGTCTTTCTCCGTCTGACACATTTTGCTTAGCGTAATACCCTCAAGGTCCATCCATGTTGTAGCAAATAGCAAGATTTCATCTTTTTTATGGCTGACTAGTATTCCGTTGTATATATTTACACCACATCTTCTTTATCCATTCATCTTTCAACGGGCATTTAGGTTGTTTCCATGTCTTGGCTATTGTAAATAATGCTGCAGTGAACATAGAAGGGCATATATCTTTTGGAATTAGTGTTTTCATGTTCTTTGGATAAATACCCAGAAGTGGAATAGCTAGATCATATGGTAGTTTTATGTTTAAATTTTTGAGGAATCCCCATACTGTTTTCCATTGTGGCTGCACCAATTTACAATACATGATACTTTTATTAATACATTTACATTATCTGATTTAATTTTTCTCACACACAACCCTGTTAGGTAGTGTATTAGTCAGCTCAGGCTGCCATAAAAGAACACCACAGACTGGGTGGCTTAAACAGCAGAAATTCATTTTCTCATGGTTCTGGAGGATCAAAGACCCAGATAAAAGTAAAGGCAGGTGAGGCCTCTCTTCCTGGCTTGCAGACGGCCCCCTTCTCACTGTGACCTCACATGGCCTTTCCTCTGTGCATGCACATGGAGAGAGTGCTGTGGTGTTTCTTTCTCTTCTTATAAGGACAACCCTTATAAGGACGCCCCACCCTTATGACCTCATTTAACCATAACTACCTCCTTAAAGGCCCTATCTCCAAACCCCTCCACTGGGGGTTGAGGCTTCAACATATGAATTTTAGGGGGACACAGTTCAGTTCATAACAATTAGTTACTCCCTTCCCATTTTACAGATGTGGAAATAGATATTCAAAGGAGTGGTTCCTGTTCTTCTGTGAGCCTAGCTGTGCTGTCAGAAATGTCCACCACCCATATTTCCATAGGTTTCTTTCCTCCTTGCAACCTAAAAGAGCTCAACCATTTAATCCTCTCTAGAGGTATTTTTTTCCTAAGAAAACAGAGTCAGCAGCATCTTTTCTTCAGATGGTGCTGGTGAAACCAAACAGTTGATTTTTTTCCCTGCGATTCTCACCTTTTTGCCTTTGCCTCTCTTTTGTTATTTTATAATTAGCCAAGACCATGAGGATTATAATGTAATGGATTAGTTCCACTTTGTTTTACATCACAGAACAGGAACCACGGCATATCCAGGTTTACCAACTTTGGAACAAAGCTGGAGAATGGAAGATTGTTCAGCACACAGCAAACTCTAGGTGGGATTATCTTGCTTTCTCACCAGAAACCATGTTATCCTTCATCCAAGGACTTTGATATCATTATAACTCTACTTCATGGCTTCTGCCTACTTGTGCCTTCCACTGCTTCTTGTCTTCTATTCTGTCTTACCAGCTTCAGTCAAATTGTTATTTCTTTCTGTCTTGAGTTCAAATATCACTTAGAGAGGACCTCACTGGTTCAGCCACTCAGCATCCCTTTAGGTCACTGGCCAGCTTTTGGTCTAATCTAATTGCTCCAGTACATCGGAAAGAGTTCTTTTATCTATCACAGCCTGAGGAAAATGTTCTTTGAGAATTTATAACAGCTTTTCTTCTAAGCCTGTGTTTATTCTCTCCTATAAGGCAGTCTAGTGCTATTATCATAGTCTACTCTATGTGAAAGGCCATGAGGACCTGAATCAGGAGGGCATATCAAGAGTAAAAGGAGATCTGATATCAAGAGTAAAAGGAGAGATTTTCAATCTTTTTCCTTCAATAACAAATGTACCCAAGCAACATAACATACCTGCAATCTTTACAATGTTGCCTGAACCCCCAACCCTATATGTAGGAATCACTGTGGAGGTGAATCTATATAACTTAGACTTTGTGGAGATTGAGGAGTGAGACTAACTCAGTAAGTTGCACAAGTTCAAAAGTGGGCAGTCATCCTTAACCACCTCTTTCAACTTTGCTCTCCACATTCATTTGGCCAACAAGTCCTGTTGATTTTACCTCGTTAATGATTCTCAAACTTATTTACTCTTTTCCAATTTGATTGCCATTGGCTTCATCAAAAGTTCCTTGACTCCTCTAGGCAGTGTTAGGTGTCCTCCATCTGCTTTCCCATCATATTTTGTGCCTAACTTTATTGTGGGACTTAGCACATTTACATTGCCTTGGAATCATCTGTTTAGTCACATCTTTTCCACTCAAACATGATATTCTTAAGGGCAGTACCTTTAAAAAAATCTTATATCTCTAGTGCCTAGCATACACTAAGGCTCAATGAATGTCTGGTGAAGGCAAATGACCTTGGTTTTGTTCAGCCCAATTGACAGACATGCATCCTTACTATGTATCAGGCATTTGGATAAAAAAGATGAAAGTGTCCTGATCTGTAAAATAAGGCCTATAATATATACATTTTATTCCTTACAAGAATCAGCAAAATAAGCTTTAATGCAATGCAATATTAAATTCTTTTAAGGATTAAAAGGAACTATTGTATTTGAAACACTTAACACAGTGACAGGCATAGTAGATATAGGTTGTTATTATCACAAAGATGAGGGGCCGGCCCCACGGCTTAGCGGTTAAGTGCGCATGCTCTGCTGCTGGCAGCCCGGGTTCGGATCCCGGGCGCACACCGACGCACTGCTTCTCTGGCCATGCTGAGGCTGCGTCCCATGTACAGCAACTAGAAGGATGTGCAGCTATGACATACAACTATCTACTGGGGCTTTGGGGGAAAATAAATAAATAAATAAATAAATAAAATTATTATCATGAAGATGAGTCAAGTACAGGAACAGCCATAAAGCCAGAGGAAATTTTTAGGTGCCATTCGGCACTTCAAGAATTTAATAGAAAATGTCATCACCTATCTTGAGGATGAGCCAGGAAAGGCTTCAAGGTCAAAACCTTAGAAATCTCTTACAGCCTTAGAAATCAAGAAGTCCTAGACCTGGGGTCAAAAGCTCAAATACCAACAGCAGCCAGGCAGTTACCAATCAGAAGTTGGGAAGTCTGACTACACATTAAAATCACCTGGGGAACTTCAAAGGCAAACCAATGAAGGGTCAGGCCTCATCCCCAAACTAATCAGAATACCTAGGAGTAGGGCCCCTGCAGCAGTAGGTAAGTCCCCAGCAGGAGTACCCTTTAACTCTTAATATGTGCTGCCGGGGGTGAGAACCACTGCAATTCCAAGCCAAGGAGGGCAAGATGGGTGAACAGGAGTGTCATTTTCCACTTACTCCTGTTGATTGTTGCAATGGGATTCGCCAGCTTCTCTGAAAAAGTCCACATTTTCATGTGAAATTTTCCAAACTTTAAAATATTGGCAAGTAATTTAAAATGTTAAAACCCAAAACAGACCGACCAAACACTCTGGGAGTCAAAGAAAACACGGAGAGGGGCCCTATTGGGCGTCAGTTCAGAATCTCGGAACCTCCCTTGCAGTTACACCTTCGGTATGAAGAAACAAACTGACCCTGAGAGAAGTTAAATAACTTGTCCAAGATTAAACAGCAAATCAGAATAAGAGTGGGGACTAAAACCCACTCCTTTTGAATTTAATGTTCCTTCTGCATCAGGCAAGGAACACTTGGAGATACACTTCAAAAAGTGGGTGTGTGGGAAGAGAGAGGGCCTTCCAGGCTGAAGGACCCCCATGAGCACTTCCTCAATGATCCTGCAATCACGAAACCAAACGATTCCTAAAACTTAAGGAAAGTGAACTGGAAACTCCGAGCGAGCAGAACCAACAACGGACCACTTGACCAGCGGCGCCGCACACGAGCGAAGCAAGTTAAGGGCGACGACTTACGACCTCTGCTGGCGACACTCACGACTCCTGCCGTAAAGGTCCGCGTGGGGCGCATGCGCATCTTCTTTCTTTTTTGGATTCCCGAGGCCCTGGCTGGTGTTGTGGTTCCTTGCTGTGTAGTCCCGGCCGTCGCCATGGTGAAGCTGAGCAAAGAGGCCAAGCAGAGACTGCAGCAGCTCTTCAAGGGTGGCCAGTTTGCTATCCGCTGGGGCTTTATTCCTCTCGTGATTTACCTGGGTCAGTGAGAGAAGAACCTGGGAGCTCGAGAGGGGAGGGAAGGGAGTGCGGAGGCTGCGACTCCATTTTTGGTTTTTTCGTGCGGGAGAGAGAAACGGGACCACGCTGTGCGCGTCCTTTGAGGCTGTCTGTTCAAGTGGGGTCGGTCTAACCTGAGTTTGAGTTCCTGTTCTATCCTTTATTATTTTTATGGTGTTTAACAAATCGTGTAATCCTTCCCATTTCTGTTTTTACATCTATAAAATGGAAGTAACCTGTTTGTCAGGATTGTTGGGAGAGTTAGACGACCTGGTGTATGTGAAAGCGACTAATTCAGTCTTTGGCACTACGTGGGTTTTCAGGGCGTTTGTCCTCACCTCTCCAGGTGAGCCTAAGTGGAAAGAGTCCTATAGACCTTGTGGATATGCCATTGCCTTGAAGCATGGTTATGACAGTAGTTGTTGGATGCCTCTGCTTTCTCACCTGTATAATGAAGGGTTTGGATGACTTTTGTTATAGATCTCATTTTACAGGTGAGGAAACCGAGTCGTAGAGAAGTTTTGTTCGGTGCTGAAGGCCGCACAGTTGTTAAGTCGGGGAGCTATGAACTCAAGCAATAGGGCATTAAGGCCTGTGCTCTACTGCAAAGGTTTACAAGTGCTCAGGCAAATGTTTTCACCTAGGGGCTGCACACTGGGACTCTATCTTACTTGTAGCCTTGGGTGGTTTTTTCTTTTTAATCTTATTACCGTACTCAGGCAATATGGTGGAAAGGAAAGAGCCTCAGCACTGTCAGTTTGAGCATCAAGTTCGACGTTTTCTAAAACTCAGTTTCACACTTTAAAATCCTATGATTTTAACAAGGTGCTGCTTCGTGTTTGTTCTAGGTGTCATGCATTGTCTCAAAGTACACTCATTCTTAGTCTTGACAGAGCCTTTGATTATGTTGGACATTCTCCAGGCAGCTGTGGCTCCTGTTTCCGCATGAATTGCAAGCCTGCTGATAACCTGGGGATACTTCAGTATACAGGACTTAAAAAGATTTTTTTCTATCCTTAATTTGAATGCAATTAAAAAAAAAATATTACCTTCCTAGGTTTTAGTGACTTTGTCTAGGTATCAAGGAGTAGAACAAATAAGACAGCCTGCTCTTATGCGTCCTGTTGTTCCCCCCCTTCCTCCCAAATTTCCCGCCTCCCAGACTTTCACTTAAAGACTTTCACTTAATAGTAGAAAGGCCGAGTTTGGCTAGTCAAATGCTGGGACTAGTTCTCCTTTAGCTAAGAAAGGTATGAAGGCTTTGATTCTTCCCCTTCTTTATGCCGCTTCCTTTTCCATTGTTGTGTATGTGGGAACACATACAACATGTTTTAGCCTGCTCTTGCTTTCTTTGTCACTGTGGTTTCTTTGCTGCTCTATAAGTCTTTTCATCTACCTTTCTCTCCTCCTCTCCTTTTGGAGATTCCTTTTCCACTACCAGAAAGCTGTAGCTGGTTGCTGCAATCTGTCTATCAAGGGCTTAGGTCTGAAAAGTAGATAATGCTTTCCTCTTCTACCCTAGCGTTTATTTTCCTTTTTGTGCACACTGGCTGTATTCTCTTCCTTAGGACTACTATTATGGTGTTTTTCACCCTAGCATCCAGCTCAGGTTGAGATTGGTGTTAAGGCTACGTTTTTAGTACTTCCTTGTTAGTCATTGTCTTTTGCCTTACACTGTATATAAATTTAATTTTATGTGTAACCTGGTTCCAGGTTGTTTCATTTACTTCTCCACCTCAGCTCTCACTAAAATCTGCAACTGTAGCTTGAATTTCTTGTGTAATTTGGGTTCAAACATACCTTTCAGATCTTCAGGGAGTATAGTGGGAGTATAGTGCTATAAAATAGGACAGACAGTGACATGATGATAATCTGTTTGGACATTTGCCAACAAAAAGATTTTAATGAGTCACCTGTTGGAAGACAATTCTCCGTGGTCTCTTGAATTTCTACAAATCTTGTGAGCAGAGGCTGTGACCATCTTTTGTTTCATCTTATCTTTTTAAGGATGTTTGTAGAGTGAATAGCCTTGGAAAATAGTACCTTCTTCCAGAGCAAAGGAGAAACATGCTTACTGACCATTATAAAAGATTCTGGTTCCCTAAACTTAGGGTTCATCTCCTAAATGATGACACTGTGACTACAGCTGTTGCTGAGAGTAATAAACTGTCCTTCGTTTCTTACTCGGAATCTTGTGTCTTCTACCGGCATCTGTGAAATTGTTAGGCTAGTTTGTTGTCTTGAAAAATGGGGTAAAATTTCATACTCCTCACAGTTCTTGATGCCAACTCTAATTTTAATCAGTTATTTCAATAAATTAGCATATATGTCATCCAGTTAATTAATAAATATATTTTAAATGGTAAAAGGTTTATTTAATCATACTTGTAATAAGAGTGTTGACTTAATTAGGTTGTTAAACAACAACTTGAATGGTTTTTTTCTCTCTTTTTTCTATCACCAATCTTTGCTTTATAAAAAGAGATTTATGGGGAATAAAATAAGATACTGTCCTCAATTTTTTTTAAAAAAAAGTTCAGTTTTTTAAAAAAATCTTTTTGCTCTTGTGGTCTTTCATCCAGTATGATCTGGTATTTGTGTTATCTTTTTTCTGGGTAATGACTCATAATGAAAGATAGTGCATGCTAAGGGCTACTGTGCTAATTGTGTATAATAGGAATAAGGTAGTTTGTACTCCCTACTGATTAGTCCTGGACATAATCTCATACCCTAGTCAAAATTCAAGACCGTTCTGTAGCACAGGTAAATCCAGATAGTGCTGGTCAATGTGGATATCATTCTAGCTACCCTAGGTTGATTTAAAAGAAAAAAAGTCTTAATAGTAAATTTTTTGTCTGTTAGGTTTTTAATTAGTATTTATTCTCTTTCTCTCTCCTCCTTCTGCTTCTCCCCCAGGATTTAAGAGGGGTGCAGATCCTGGAATGCCTGAACCAACTGTTTTGAGGTACTGCTCTTACAATTAAACATTTCAGGGGAATTGTTATTACTAGTACTGAATCATGGGGAAGCAAAAGACTACTAGTGGAGGCAATGTTATGGAGCTTTACCAGTCAGGATAGTTGTGGGCTGTTGGAAAACTGCAGCAGTTTGCAGACCAGTCTAGCTTATGTTATCAGGTAACTGCTTTCTTTCCCTTTCGTAATTTTTATTTCCTGTCCCATATTATAACCATAATGAAGCACATTTTAAAAGAAAAAGAACTAATTTATTATCTTACCACTTTAAAAGGTGAAGTGTTGTTAATTTCCCATATTCCCATCTTATCCTCATTGAGATAAATACAATCTTGAATATCATTCTCACAAGAATACATAGGATTTTGTTTTCTTCACCTAAAATTACAATTGATAGCCCATATATTTTCCAGTTGTTGATCACTTAGGTTTTTCAATTTTTTAGTATTTTACATAACAATATAATGAACATTTTTATGCACATAGATTTTATAGGTTCTGATTATATCCTTATGATAAATTCTCATGAGATTAATAAGTCAAAGTGTATGAACATTTATGGCTCTGAAAACGCACTGTCAAATTCCTTTTTCAGAAATAACCTCACCAGTGTTGGATAACTACTCGTGAAAACTTCACACACACGCACATGCACACGCACACAGTATACATAATCATATACTCACACATATATGTATATATATGTATACTTGTGAAAACTATACATATATATGTGCAAATTTCATATGTATTAAGGCAGAATCTGGAACAGGCAGGTTTGCTCTGTAGGAATGACTAATATTCATGGCACTGTGATGATCAGGACCCTTGCACAGGTGCTGTGGGATTTCAGCTTGATCCTCTGTCTTATAGACATTTCTTGTGGATTTCCCTAACAGACTTTTCACTGGCTAGTCTAGGTCTTCAGTTTCTTCAAACTCCTACTCTAAGCCACTTTTTTCTAGAATGTGCAGAAAATAATAATAGTAATATTACTGACAGTCACCTACAATGTGTCAGCCACTGTTGTAGATGCTTTATATACAATATCTCTAATTGTCACTTCAGTCTTTCAGAACAGGTCAAGCAGTCAGTAGGTAGTGAATATGTCTGTCTCCAAGCCTATACTCTTTCCGCTGGGCCACGTGGCCTTCCCAGATCATCTTACCTTTTACTTAGCACAGTGCCATCTGATATGAATTTCCTCCACTTGCTCTGCCTTGCCAGCCTCTCCTTTCTCAGAGGAAGGGGTTTTTCTTCTCAAAGGTTACTGCCCTGTGTGCCCTCAGCGTGTCCATTTCTGCATTCACTCTCTTTTCCTTGATAAAGTTCTTTAATAAATGATCTTCACTCACTGCTTCCTTTCCTCACTTCCCTCTCTCCCTTTAACCTTTTATGGTATGGCTTATTAAAACTGTTTTCAGAGATCTCCACTAAGTTCCTTTTTTCTTAGCTTTTACTCTTTGAACTGTCACTTTCCTTTTCTGTAAAATGGGGACTTCAGGTAATATCTAGCTGATTGACCTTAGATCAGTTATTTCCTTAGGGAAACATTACCCTAGGAAACGTTATCAGAGATGGCACTACCTGGTCAAGTTGTGTGAACATTTTCCAAGCACTGGAAATTGTCATCAAATACCTTTCCCCAAGAGGCCATTAACCTTTCTAGGATGAAGTTTCCTCATATAAATTGGGCATAATAATCTACTTTATAAGGTTGCCACGAAGATTGAATAAGAATATTGTATGTAAAGTATTAACAGTATTTGTCAATTAATATGTGAGCAAGAAACTGTTATAGTAATTTTTAATCTTTTCTATGTCATCTCGTTTACCTTACTTCTTTCTCCTATGAGAACTATGCTCTAGCTACAAGAAACTGCATGCTAATCCCAGAATTAACTGTATATTTTCATGCCTTTGTCCATATGCTTGTGTTCCTTCAGCCTGGAATACTCTTCAGTTTCCACTTGATGAATACCTGCTTCTAGAAAAGCCCAATCTCAGATATCACCTCATCCCTAAATCTTTTCCCTCATTCTCTTGGCTGAAATCACTCCAATTTTTCTGTTCCCACAGTATCCTTTTGTGTCTTGTCATTTTCTGCTTTGTTATACCTGTTGCTTATTTACATTCTATTTTGTCCTGTAAGCACCTAAAGTAGCTGCCAGCAAGTGTTGAGTTAACTTTTAAATGACCCTAACCTCTCCGTGACCCTTTGGACAGGAGTCAGTACAGCACTGCATCTTTTGGTATGCTTTTTAGACTGGACCTGCATTTTGGGAAGTAGCCTTTTTTGTGCCCTAGGTGATCTAGGATCCAGAGGTGGGGATAAAATGTGCCCTTCTGTTGCACTTCCTTTTGGTTTCAAGTATCCCTCCAAGAGTTGACCCTTCAAAATGGCAGACTAGATGAAGCAACCACCTCCCTGCTTTTTCATTTCTTCACCTTATTGTCTTCTCAGTGTTCCTCTCCTTTCTGGTGCTGGCTCTCTCATTCTTTTCTGTCATTGGGGACATCTTCTGGTTTCCTTCCAGAGGTATTTGCAATTTAGGAAAGAATTGATTGAGTACCTGAAAAGAATTATCCAGTTATGGAATTTCATATACTGTTCTGCTTGCGCTGGGGAGACTGATTAGAGAGGTCTTCCTGGATTGCCTAGTTTGTACCCTGAAAGAAACAGAAGTGTATTTGCTAGGATTTTTATTAATGTAAGTGTTTTATTAATATAAAGTATATTGTTGATTACTATAAAGTTTATAGTCATGTGCCACTTAACAGCGGGGATATGTTCTGAGAAATTCATAGGTAGGCAATTTTGTTGTTGTGTGAACATCATAGAGTGTACTTAACACAACCCTAGATGGTATAGGCTACTACACACCTGGGTTATATGGTGCTAATATTATGGGACCAGCATCATATGTGCGGTCCATCGTTCCCTCAAATGTATAGCACATGACTATGTTGTTTATGTATAAATTTATTTCTATAATAATACTTATGTGAATAATATAGTTATGATTTACTGGTCTGTTTCCCTTGCTAAGTTGTTGGGTTCCTTGGGATTAGAACCACGTTCATCTTAGTATCTTCCTCTTTCACCCGGATGGTACATTGTGCATGGTCAGCAAATGTTGGTTGATATGAATGCCTTATTCAAAGTGCAGTACTTTAATGAATAAGGGTCAATATCTTAGTAAAATACTATTTAGGAAAAATATATGAATACTAAGGTTAACTAAGAGATTCATTGTTCCCATTATCTGTATAAGGCCAAGGAAGATTTTCTTTTCTCTGTTTTGGGTGCTCATTACCATTGAGGAGGAGACCTTAACATACGAATAATTTATTTTCATATCTTAACTATGCAAAAATGCTTGGGGTTAAATGGAGATTTTAACACATGTTTGAAAACTGGAAATAGATGCATGTTGGTTTTTTTCCCCCAGACAAAGGGAAAATACTTTTTAAAAATAAACTTTATAGAATGCTCAAATTGTCATTTTGTAATGCAGTTTTATTTAAATTGACATACTACAGAAATCACATTCTTAATGAACAAGACTGAGCAATAAAACTCCTGTCTCCTTCCTGGATCCTGTTGCTTGTCAGCAAATGGTTTGGGAGTTTGGGCTAGTTAATGGCAGGGATATTTGGGTTAAGAATTAGTTGAGGTGGAAGTGAAGGCTGATTGCTCCTGGGATGTGTGTGAACTAATGATTAAGATCACCTGGGTCCCGTCCCGCTCCACCACTTAAGATATGTAACTGTCTCAAAGCCTCGGTTTCTACATCTTTAAAATACGGATCCTGGGCCGGCCCCGTGGCTTGGTGGTTAAGTGAGCGTGCTCCACTGCTGGCGACCCGGGTTCGGATCCCGGGCGCGCACCGACGCGCTGCTTCTCCGGCCATGCTGAGGCCGCGTCCCACATACAGCAACTAGAAGGATGTGCAGCTATGACACACAACTATCTACTGGGGCTTTGGGGGGAAAAAATAAATAAATAAAATCTTTAAAATCTTTAAAATACGGATCCTAACTGGGAGTTGTGAACTTTCCGCACAGTGTCTGACCCATAGAAATCATTCAATAAATGTTATTTTTAGTTTTACTGATGTTCATCTAAGAATGATACAGCTTTATTTTCTGGGTTTATCTGTCCTTCATGTTGATGAAATGGTTAATCATTTATCTTTTGACTGACTGCAACTTCCATTTTCCTTTTTGTTTATAATAGGTAACCACACTCAAAAGTAACAAAACTGTATTTCTTTAAATATAGGTCTTTCATGTTTGATTTTTTTGCTCAATGAGGTTGATCCTTGTCTTCTAGTAACTCTGAATTTGATAGATGAGTAAATACAAATGTAAGTGTATAAAATCTAGTTCTTAAACTGTTTAAGAGGTTTTTAGTTTGGGGTTTAATTTATTTCTCCTCTTCACAAACATTTTAGCTTACTTTGGGGATAAAGGAACATTTGGTCTTCTGGATTTGGAAGCAGTCAATGGACAGGAACAACATGGAAGGTGTGCGCACTGGCTGGGATAAGAGACGAGACATCGTTCCGACGTTCACCAGTTGAATGGCACAGGGCTCTTACTTCTCAGATGCATTGTAGCAGAGTGGAACCTCTACTTACTTGTTTATGATAGACTATCAAAATAAATGGTTTTAACAATGTTATGTCTTGAGTTTTTTTTGAATTGAACATAATAGGACTATTAGGTAAAAATTTGGTCCTTTGGTTCTTTTTCAAAATAGGGAATTTATATATGTGCCTAGATGCTACCTTAAAAAATAAGAGAATTTCCAAGTTAATTCCTGGCCATTCACTTAACAAATGGATTCCAGTTTCCCTTTGCATTGAAGCAGTAACTCCCTCTGTGATGTTATGCGGTAGTAAAAGTATAGACAGCTCTCAGTTTGTGAGAAATTGGGCCCTTATTTCCTGCACTGGGTTGAAGTAAAGTTCTGATGGAAAGAAGTATGGGTTCTGTGGTTCTGTTGGTAGGTGATGGGAATGGCATTGGGGAATTGTGTGTCTGAATTATTTGTGAGTTAAATGTGAATCTAAGATTCCCTCAGTGGTGTTTGAAAAATAGAGCTGGCTGGGCAAGAGCTCATGGAGAGCTACACAGAATAGTAGTACTGTTTTCTGATAGAAGAAAAGGCAGTTAATGGGAACTAGTTTTCAGTTCTAGGTCCTTGTTTCCTGGGATCTTTCCCTGTATTTGAAGCCTATTTTTATTATTTAGCTTTTTCTGTAATTCTAACAAAATAGCTCTTTTTTACTTAGTTTTGGGAATTGTAATTAATGTAGGAAAGTAGGCCTGAAACATGATATGATAACAGTTTGGGAGGAGCTTATTGGGTTGAATGTTTTAAACATTCAGTGTTTAAGTAGAGAATGATCATGAGTGTAATATTAGGTGACTGGAGCTATCATTACCAGAAAGTTCTTCCTTTCTAATGTAAAACCCTCTTACGTATTTAAGCCTATTTCCTCAAGTTTTGTTGCCTTTACCGTGGAGGCATAGGAGACTATTATGGAGGCTTATTGCCTAAGGGGGTTTGAAAGTGGAATTCTTGAGAGCTAACTACAGGAAAATCATTTTTGGTAAGCACTTAATGTAACTGCTTCAAATCTCCGTGAACCCAAGCACATATGATTTTGCTAAAAAACTCTTAGCAGTTTTTAAATCCCATAGAATTGCTTAAGGTTGTGGCCATCCCCTCCTCCACTGCGCACCCCCCATGCCCCAGTTTTTTCTGTAAATTTCAGTGTTGGCAGTGAAGCTTTTGTTCAGTTAGTATTTTGGTGTACATTTTCTTTCCTTTCTTATTCAGGATTTCCAGAAATTGAGAGAGTAAAGCTATGGCAGGTGTCCATTTTGATAAAACACTAACATGGATAATAAACATATTTGGTTTTGTGTTCTTTTAGGGGTTAACTTGTAGCTGTCTGTAAAAACCCAGTAGATTTTAAAGTAAGGAATCCAGAATTAAGCAGTTCCCTGCTCTCACATCTGAGGAAGCTAAGGAGCAGAGTTGAAGCACTTGTTCATGGCACAGGATAAGAGCTGAGGCTAGTACACACTTTAATGTGTGTGTATGTCTTAAAAGTTTGTGAAATATTTACAACTAAGCTACACTTTATTGAATGTCAGTTTTCAGGGCAGTGCAATCCAATTCAACAAGCATTGGTCTCTTTTGTGCTAGACACTAGAGAGTCCTTACAATTAAGATTATTCCTGACCTTGATTTACTTAGGCAAAAACTCTGAGCTGATAGGACCTAATTTGAGTCCTGGCCCTGCCACTTAGTTCCTACACCTTTGGTGGAGAAGTCACCTAATTTTTAGGCTTAGATTCTTCCACAAAATAGGAATAATAATACTTGCCCCAAGGTATTATTTCGTAAATTAGTGGGTCTCATAGCTGATCCCAGACTAGCATAACCTAGAAACTTGTTAGAAATGCACATATTTAAGTCTGAAAACTGAGGGTGAGACCCAGCAATCTGTGTGTTTTAATTACTTCAACCATTATTTTAAATTACACTTGTTATTTTGAGATAATTGTGGAGTTGCATGCAGTGTAAGAAATGATACAGAAGGATCCCTGTATCCTTTACCTAGTTTTCCCAGATGGTGACATCTTGTAAAACTATGGATAGTACAGTATCAGGGTATTGACATTGATACAGTCGGAACTTTTACATCACTGCAAGGATCTCTCATGTTGCCCTCCTATAGGCAACCTTCCTCACCCACACCTCACCCCTGTCCATAACACCTGGCAACTAGTTATCTGTTGTCCATTTCTATAACTTTGTCATTTCAAGAAAGTTATATAAATGGAATTGTATAATAAGTAACCTTTTGGGATTGGCTTTTTTCACTCAGCGTAATTCTCTGTGGATTCATGTAGGTTGTGTGTTTCAGTTTGTTTCTTTTTATTGCTGAGTAGTATTCCATGGTATGAATGGACATGGAGGACATCTGTGTTCCAAATTTTTAGCTGTTATGAATAAAGCTGCTATGAGTATTTGTGTGATCGATATGTGTTTTAACAAGTCCTCTAGGTGACTGATGCACCTCAGCTTTGAGGGTTGCTGCCCTAGAGGTACAGTAGCCCTGCTTTTTCCCCCTCCACATTAAAGTCTGTTTTCCATGTAATATCCAGAGTGATCCTTTTAAAAGTCAGATCACATTACACCTTAATCAAAACTTTCCAGTGACTATCCCTGGGAATAAAATCCTGAATCCGTACTTTCTGTGACTTACAAGACTATATAATCTGGCTTCATGTGCCTTTGTTCTCTCCATTGCCTAGGACTCTTTCCGCTGTGTTCACTTGCACTCTTGCTATTTTGATCTCTTGTCCCTCAGAAAGGCTGGACACGTTCTCACCTTGTTGTCTGAGTTAGCTCTTCTCTCTGCTGGAACTCTTCTCCCAGATATCCACATGCTTGGCTCCCTCCCTTTAATCTCTGCCCAAATGTCACCTTGATAGAGATGGCTTCTCTCATCCTTATGTGTAGTAGCAAACCCTACACCTGTCTTGTCTCTCCATCATTCTCTCCCTTAACCTCGTCTTACTTTTCTTCAAAGAACTTAGACCCACCTGATTTTATGTATGTATGTAAATAAATAATCTTGACTCTCACTTCTAGAATGTAAGCTCTGTAATTGCAGGACTGTGCTTGTATTTTTAGAGGCCAGCAAAGGTCCTGGCACATGGTAGATGTTCAGTAAGAATGAATAAATGAATTACAGGATTGTGTGTATTAAGTATAAAATACTTTGAGAACTGGAAACTTGCATAAGTGAATCATTGTAAAGGGCTGGTATTTTTCTCTGCGTTAGTCATAATTGGTAATACAATCCTAGCCAAGGGCTTAACAGCAAAGATGTTGGGAGGATGTGAAGTGAGAAAGGAAATGCTGACCATGACTTTGCACTTTACTCATCTAGTCACCACAACAACCCTGTGAAGTAGGGAATTATCTCCATTTTGCAGATGAAACAGAGGCTTGGGTCATTGTCCCCAAATCACGGAAAGCTTGGATTTGAACCCAGATTTGCTAACTAAAAGCTTATGATCTTATTACTGATATATGCTACATTTAAAAATAATTTTTACAGCTGATGAAATGGTGTAACAGACAGTTACAACAACTACAAAATGTTAACATTTTAGGTTCCATAGAGAGGGCCCATCTACTTTACCCAATATTCAGGGCCCTGTGCACAGCAGCACACAGAGTAGTCAACTTCAAATCATAAATTTAATTTATTTGAAATTATGCCAGCTATAATAAACTCTAAACATTTCTTTTTATCTTTCTTTGAATAGTCTACATTTCTATCAAGGTATATTTTACATGCAATAAGATGAACAGATCTTAAGAATACATTTTGATAAGTGTTGTCAATTGTATATGTCCTGTAACCACCATACCAAGATGGAGACCAGGATCTCCTTGAACCTAAGATCCTTAGTGCATCACATGGTAGGTGCTCAGCTAATGTTTTTGAATTAAATGTAAAAAACAATTTTTTGAGGTTGACATAGATGAACCGTATAGGGAAGTTTGAATTGATATTCTTTTTCTTTCCTGTAAGAAGCAAAGCTATTTAAAGTTAAATAATAACAATCTTAGAGTTTTACTCAACACTGGGATGATGAAAAAGAAAAGTACTACAGCGCTTTCTCTCTTTCCTGTTGCATCAAGGACAGTCCAGAAGAGGAAGTAAGGAAAAGGGCTTGGAGACAGAGAGGAAAAAATACATTTTTTTCTGAAGAAAACTGAGACTTGTACCACTAACAGAAAGTGAGCTATGAAATGTCAGCAGCTCCCTGGTGTTCCCTAATGCCTATTGAGGATAAGGCCAGGGACAAGAAAGAACCTCCTAGAGAGTAAAACTAGAGGCCCCAGAAGGAGTTTCTTAGAAAGCAGAACTGAAGGCCCCAGACACTGCCAGGAAAGGAAGTCTCTTTCTGCCCTGAGGAATTTCATACTGCTATAGACAAGTGACCACTGCAGGTTTTCCTTTCTCCCCTTTGCTGAATCACAGGTTTAATGTGGTTATCTTGCTCCTACTCCACCTTTGTATATTGGGTGAGTTGGGGGCCATCTGGACCAGATGCGAGGTATACATTTCCCAGAATTCCTGAACTTTGACCTGGATGCAATATATAGATGATACTTGAGAACTGTATCCCTGGGAGAGGATTCATTGTGTTCTATATGTGAGAGTTAGTATGTATGAATATTTGGTCAGCAAAGAAGTAGACATGTCAGAGAATGTTAGTTGCCTATCGAAAATCCATTTTCTGTTCCTCTTTCAAATTGTCACATTTAGCTGCTCATATTGCAGCCAAGCTAAAAGGTTCCCAGATTCCTTTGCAGTTAGGGGTGGCTCTGTGACTAATATTTGACAATTGAGATGTAAGCAGAAGTGTTATATGGTGCTTCTGGGAAGTCTTTCTAAAAGGGAAGTATGTTTCTTAGAATGGACATGAAATGACTGGATCACAGCTGTTTTGGACCATGAGGATAAAGGCCATGCCCTGGGAATGGCAGAGTGGTGTGCTGTTAAGAGTCTAGGTCTCTGAAGACTAATGAGAAGCCCCTGTTTCTTCACACCTTCACTGACTCATGTGTTATCAAGTTTTCCGGTCTTTCCCAACAGATGAAATATGGTGTCTTGTAGTTTTAATTAGCGTTTTTCTCATGAGTGAGGGAGAGCATCTTTTCATATATTTAAGAACCACTTGTGTTTTCTTTAGCCCATTTTTCTGTTGAAGTGTTCATCTTTTCCATATTGATTTATAGGCACTTTATATTTTAGGGAATCATATCTGTGATAAGAGTTGTAGATATTTTTCCCACTTTGTCATTTGACTTTGCTTATGACTGTTCTTGCCATGCAGAAGTTTTTGAATTTTGTTAATCAAATTATTGACTTTTTAAAATGCCTTATGAGGTTTATTTCATACTTACAAAGTCTTTTTCTCTCTTGAGATTGGAAAAAATATTTTCTCAATGCTTCCTTTGGTATATTTTGGGTTACATTTTTATATTTTGTTCCATTTGTAATTTATAACTAAGACAGTTTCTCATTTTCCTTTGCCACAACTTTTCTTAATGATCTTATCTACTACCCTGACTTTAGGTTCCAGGGAGGAGATAACATCAGATAGATCTTATCTAGAGTAGATAGGATCAACTAGAGAAGGCGTAGGTGAAGTGAAATGAGAAGAGGTTTTAGTAGTATTAGTTTCTTGTGAGAGTCATACTCTTTTGCCTTTGGGCCTCAACAAATGCCCACGAATTCTTCCTCACTATCCTGCTCCCTCCCTCAACCCTCCCCATTTACCTAGCTTTCTCACTGTAAGGGCAAGGACCTAGTTGATTTGTTCGCTGCTATATCTCTAACACCTAGAATATTGCATGGCATGTAGTGGGCTCTCAATGTTTGGTAGGCAAGTAGACATGGCATAGAATATTAGTTGCCTACCAAAAATCCATTTTTGTGCAGCCTCTGAAATTTCTGCTCAGCTCAGTTCTCTGGTGTCCCAGCAACTGTTATGTGCTGGGCCTCCTGGAGTCTCACTCTGTGCTCATACAGCTCAGGGCCAAGGATCTGAGAAAAGTTTCTATCAAGATTCATCATTGGATGCATTTTTTAATGAGCAGTATATCCAAGAAACAGGAACTGTTCTGATGTGAGGAGAACTATATGTGGGGGGCTATAGTTAGAGAGACGTGGATAATTAGATGGAAGCAGATAATTGGGAGTCTAGAATGTCAGAAGAAAGAGTTTTGATGTCTTCGGATAGACAATGGAGAGCTATTATTATGATTTAGTTGAAAACTAAAAAGAAGAGCTACAAGTGCATTTTATTAGAATAAAACTTTATGAAATGCTTTGTGCAACAAGTTTATGATTAAAAATTCTGTAACAGTGTGTACTTAACCATCTTTGAAGAACTCTACCCTTATGATATCATCCTCATTATCATTATTATTATTTAAAATAAAGTTTCTCTATTTTAAAGCATTGCCGTCTTCGCTGGCATGTCTTAGAGTACCAAATTCCAACCCCAGTAATTCACTCCTCTGCGTTATGTATTGTATTTCCAGGATTACCATGTTAAATGATAATCTATAGGGGCTAGCAGATGAATTGCATTATGTTCATTAGTATATTCATTTGCTCAATACCCAAAGCTTGAGTGAATGGGACACAGGATGGGCACCTTTTCAAATGGAGGGTCTGAGACCCAATTTTGGGAGAGGAGGCAGTCTAATAGAGATCCTGAACCTGTTGAAGAGGAGCACAATGGTTTGGCTTCTGGACTTTGGATGTGGAAAGGGTGAGGGCCTGGAAAGGGGGAGATTTAAATTGTCCAGACATTCTTTCTGCTTAATTTTTTTGCCCAAGGCTAATTCTTAATTATTAGGTCGATTATAATAATAATAATAATAGTAAAAAAGTTCAGTTTATGGCAGGAAGGCAAAGTCTAATATCGACTATTCTGTCATGGCTGAAACTGGAAGTCAAAGACAACTTTATTTTTTTGATTGACAGTTGTCAATGAGAGGTGGAGTTGGTGTATATGCTTGGCTTATTCTTATTTGTCTTTTGTTTTTTTGGTTATACTTCCTTTTAAGTAAAAGGAGGCTCTAATTAACAGTGTTGATGTGGGTGGGTAGCTAGATTATTAGAATTTTCAAATGCTTTGCAGGGAACTCCTACAAGTTATTTTTCATTGAAAGGTCTCCAAAGAACTATTAGTTTAATTTCTTTTTGTTAAAGAGTAAGACTCCTTTCTGAAAGGCTGTAGCTGTAGGAAATTCAGCGTATGTCAATCCTTTTTTAAAACTCAGTTGGAAGAAAATATATTACTGTGGTTTTGCTTTCTGATTAGATCAGAGAATGCCTAGGGTACACATAAATCTAAAAGTGGTGACAAACAAAATAGGTCTAATCTCAAATAAAACAACTTTTTGATATACAATCAATTAGAACACATGGGGGTGAATCTAAAAGTCTTTTTAATGTTCTGCACTCTGCGAACTTAAGTTTTGAATGTTTAAGAATGTTAATTCTAGAAATTGACATCTTTGCAAGTGACTGTTTAAATCACAGCGGTTACAGTTTCCTGAATACAGATTTATTTAAGATTCCTTAATAGGCGTCAAGATACTGTTGCATAATAGAGAGTGCCAAATGTGTCCTTTTCTGCAAAGGCAGAGGATCCTCTTAAAAGGTGATTGCGTAAAAGGGCCTTGACAATAAACTAGTCCAAGATCCTCTGTGGCAGCTTCTAAAATGGCTTCCAGTGATCCTGGACTCCTGGTATTCATGCCTCTATTATTTTGCTAGGGCTGCCATAACAAAATACCACAGACTGGGTGACAAACACAGAAATGTATTTTCTCACAGTTCTAGAGGCTGGAAGTCCAAGATCAAGGTGTTGACAGGTTTGGTTTCTCGTGCAGCCTTTCTCCTTGCCTTGTAGATGGCTATCTTCTCACTATCTTCACAGGGCCTTTCTTCTGCCCACACATCCCTGGTGTCTCTTTCTCTTCTTATAAAGATATCAATCATATTGGATTAAGACCCTACCCATAAGACTTAATTTAACCTTGTTAGCTTTTTAAGGCCCTATCTCCTAATATGGTCCCATTCTAAGGTACTGGGGGTTAGTACTTCAACATAGAAATTTTTGAGTGACTCAGTTCTGTCCATAGCAATGCCCTTGTGTAATCACCTCCCCTTGCGTGTGGGATGGACTGAGTGATTTGCTTCTAATGAATCAAATATGGTAAAAGTAATGATATGTCACTTTTGATATTAGGCTACAAAAGACTGTGACTTCTGTCTTGCTCAATCTCTGTCTGGCTCTGCTTGTTTGCTTGTTCTGATGGAAGCAAGCTGCCACGTTGGGAGTTGCCCTCTGGAGAAGCCCAGTTGCAAGGAACAAGGGTTGTCTTACAGCTAGCACCCAGCAAGGAACTGAGGCACTCTGTCCAACAACCTAGTAGGAACTGAGTTCTGCCAAGAGCCACGTGAGTGAAGCTTAGAAGCAAATTTTTACCAACTTGAGCCTTGAGATGACTGCAGCCTCAGGTGACACTTTGGCTGAAGTCTGGGGAGAGGCTGAGCCAGAGGACTCAGCTAAGCTGCACCTGGATTTCTGGCCCATAGAAACTGTGAGATAGTAAATGTTGTTTTAAGCCACTGAGTTTTGGGGTAATTTGCTGCACAGCAATAGATGTACTCTTTAAAAACTCTCTATAAAATGAGAGCAACTAATATACTCTCATTTTATTATTGTTGAGAACAAATAATAGTTATTACTTATGGATACTATTGTGTAGTACAATGCTGTTTCTCTTCATATATTATCTCCTTTAATCCTCACAACAACCTGTTTTTATCCTCAGTTTACAGAAAACAGATTTAAAATGGGTTAGATAATATGCCTTAGGTCATACTCCTGAAAAGTGGTAAGTGGAGATTTGAACTCATAGGCCCCCTCCAGACCTGGCACCAAGACAGGCTCCATAACTTGTGTGGCCCTGTGAAAAACAAAACTGTGGGACTCCTGGTTTAAAAATTGTTAGGAATTTCAAGATGGTAACAGCAGAGCATGAAACAAAGTTCAAGGTTCTTTTCAGTATAGGGTTCTGTGTGACCACGCAGTTTGCTTGTTCCTTAAGCCTGCCCTGGCTGGCACTCTTACCTACTATGCAATATTGCCCCCCACCTCTAAGTAGGAAAATATTACTGATGAGGACCCTGAAGCTAGTTAGACAAAATGACATAGTTAGGATCAAGTGTCCTCATTCTCAGCCTATAATTCCTTTCTCTACATCACACTGCCTTCCTAGGGCAGTAATCCCGTGTTCTACCTAACACCTTACCTGGGCCTTGAAGCCTCTGCGAAGTCTTCTTCCCACTGATGGACTCGTAAGCAAGGATGATAAGAACACTGATACCCTTCCTGCTTGACTGGCCATATTCTAGTATGTGTTCTACTGAGGGCACATTGCCTGCATGGGAAAGGGGCACACACAACTAAGGAGCTCTGCACTCAATTCCAATACCATCTGGTGAGCTTCTTCCTATCTAGGCAACAGTTTCCTTGATGGCTTCCTATGTAGTAAGGGGTTAACTCATCAGGCCTGGGTTGTCCAAACCCCTTACATTCCACAGGTCGTTAGGACTGGTCCTTGACCATCACCTGAGAGATAACCTCTAAGCCCTTGGAATATCCTGTCTGATAAAAGTGTATTTGTATACCTGGGGTCTTGGGCCATGCCAGATAGTTTATACTAACAATGTGATTTATGATGAGCATCTGTTTT
Source organism: Ceratotherium simum simum (assembly GCF_057802395.1). Taxonomy (NCBI): domain Eukaryota; kingdom Metazoa; phylum Chordata; class Mammalia; order Perissodactyla; family Rhinocerotidae; genus Ceratotherium; species Ceratotherium simum. The sequence goes on along the minus strand of NC_141900.1, from coordinate 55,675,475 downwards.
TGTTTACCTGGGACCCTGGACCACTGTATCAGCCTGACTTCTGGAAGGGACTGGAAACTGAGTAGCTAAGGTTAGTCATGTGGGTGCTCCGTAAAAACCCTGGATATCAACCCTTGGGTGAGCTTCCCTAGTAGGCAACACTTCACACGTGTCACACATCATTTCTGAGAGAATTTAGCACTGTCTATGTGACTCCACTGGGAGAGGACAGCTGGAAGGTTGTATCTGGTTTCTCCTGGACTCTACCCTATATGCCTTTTTCCCTGGCTGATTTTAATCTGTATACTTTCATTGGAATAAACCATAACCATGAGTATAATAGCTTTTCTGAGTTCTGTGAGTCCCTCTAGTGAGTCATGGAACATGAAGGTGGTCTTGGAGACCCCCAAAACATTTCCTGATTACATTTCTTTCAACAATTTAAATATTTCACTCCACTCTCTTCTTGCTTGCATGATTTCTGAAGAGAAGGCTGATGTAATTCTTATTTTTCTCTGTAGGTATTATGTTCTTTTCCTCTGGCTTCTTTCAAGATTTTCTACAGTCTGAATGTGTATGTGCCTAGGTGTATGTTTTTTGGTATTTATCCTGTTGTTTTCTGAGCTTCCTGGATCTGTGGTTTGGTGTCTGTCATTAATTTTGAAAAATATCTCAGCCATTATTAATTCAAATATTTCATCTGCTCTTTCTTCTCCTGGTATTCCTATTACATATATGTTACATCTTTTGTAATTGTTCCATAGTCCTTAGACAATCTGTTCCATTTGTTTCATTCCTTTTTCTCTTTGATTTTCAGTTTGAGAGGTTTCTATTGACATATCTTCAAGCTCAGTGATTCTTTCCTTACCCATGCGCAGTCTACTGATAAGCCCATCAAAGGCATTCTTCATTTTTGTTACATTTATAGCTTCTATCTTCAAGTTTCCAACTCTCTGCTTACGTTACCCATTTGTTCTTACATGCTGTCCTTTTTTCCATTAGAGCCCTCAGTGTATTAATTATAGTTATTTAAAATTCCCTACCTGAAAAATTGACAAACCCTTAGCCATACTCACCAAGAAAAAAGAGAGAAGGCTCAAATAAATAAAATCAGAAATGAAAAAGGAGAAATTACAACAGATACCACAGAAATACAAAAGATTATAAGAGAATACTATGAAAAACGATATGCCAACAATTGGACAATCTAAAAGAAAGAGATAAATTCTGAGACTCATACAACCTCCCAAAACTGAATCCAGAAGAAATAGAGAATCTGAATAGACCAATCACAAGTAAAGAGATTGAAACAGTAATCAAAAACCTCCCAAAAAATAAAAGTCCAGGACCAGATGGCTTCTCTAGAAAATTTTACCAAACATTCAAAGAAGATTTAATACCTATCCTTTTCAAACTGTTCCAAAAAATAGAGGAAGATGGAACACTTCCCAACACATTCTACAAGGCCAACATCACCCTGATACCAAAGCCAGAAAAAGACAGTACTAAGAAGGAAAACTACAGACCAATATCCCTGATGAATATAGATGCAGAAGTCCTCGATAAAATATTGGCAAACTGAATACAGCAATACATCAAAAAGATCATACACCATGATCAAGTGGGATTTATACCAGGGACACAGGGATGGTTCAACATCTGCAAATCAATCAATGTGATACACCACATTAACAAAATGAGGAATAAAAACCCTATGATCATCTCAATAGATGCAGAGAAGGCATTTGACAAGATCCAACATCAATTTATGATTTAAAAAACTCAACAAAATGGGTATAGAAGGAAAGTACCTTAACATAATAAAGGCCATATATGACAAACTTACAGCCAACATCAGACTCAATGGGGAAAAACTGAAAGCCATCCCTCTGAAAACAGGAATAAGACAAGGGTGCCCACTCTGGCCACTCTTATTCAACACAGTACTGGAGGTTCTGGCCAGAGCAATTAGGCAAGAAAAAGGAATAAAAGGAATCCAAATAGGCAATGAAGAGGTGAAACTCTTGCTGTTTGCAGAAGACATGATCTTATATATAGAAAACTCTAAAGAATCCATTAGAAAACTATTAGAAATAATCAACAACTACAGCAAAGTTGCAGGATACAAAATCAACTTACAGAAATCAGTTGCATTTCTATATACCAACAACGAACTAACAGAAAGAGAACTCAGGAAGACGATCCCATTTACAATTGCAACAAAAAGAATAACATATCTAGGAATAAATTTAACCAAAGAATTAAAAGACCTATACAATGAAAACTATAAGACATTATTGAGTGAAATCAGTGATGACATAAAGAAATAGAAAAATATTCCATGCACTTGGATTGGAAGAACAAACATAGTTAAAATGTCCATACTACCTAAAGCAATCTACAGATTCAATGCAATCCCAATCGGAATCCCAAGGACATTCTTCATGGAAATAGAACAAAGAATGCTAAAATTCATATGGGGCAACAAAAGACCCCGAATAGCTAAAACAATCCTGAGAAAAAAGAACAAAGCTGGAGGCATCACAATCCCTGACTTCAAAACATACTGCAAAGTGATAGTAATTAAAACAGCATGGTATTGGTACAAAAACAGACACACTGATCAATGCAACAGAATTGAAAGCCCAGAAATAAAACCTCACATCTACGGGCAGCTAATCTTTGACAAAGGAGCTAAGGACATACAATGGAGAAAGGAAAGTCTCTTCAATAAATTGTGCTGGGAAAACTGGACAGCCACTTGCAAAAGAATGAAAGTAGACCATCTTCTTTCACCATACACATAAATTAACTCAAAATGGATCAAAGACCTGAAGGTGATACCTGAAACTATAAAACTTCTAGAGGAAAATATAGCTAGTACACTATTTGTCATCGGCCATAAAGGGGTCTTTTTGAATTCCATGTCTACTTAGACAAGGGAAACAAAAGAAAAACAAGTGGGACTTCATCAGATTAAAGAGCTTCTACAAGGCAAATGAAACCAGGATCAAAATGAATAGGCAACCCACCAGCTGGGAAAAAATATTTGCAAACCATATATCTGACAAGGGGTTAATCTCCATAACATATAAAAGAGTGCCTGCAACTGAACAACAAAAAAACAAACAACTCGATCGAAAAATGGGCAGAGGAAATGAACAGACACTTCTCCAAAGAAGATATACATATGGCCAATAGGCACATGAAAAGATGCTCAACATCACTAATCATCAGCGAAATGCAAGTCAAAACTACACTAAGATATCATCTGACACCTGTTAGAATGGCTATAATCACCAAGACAAAAAACAACAAATGCTGGAGAGGCTGTGGAGAAATGGGATCCCTAATTCACTGCTGGTAGGAATGCAAACTGGTGAAGCCTCTATGGAAAACAGTATGGCTATTCCTCAAAAAATTAAAAATAGAAATACCTTATGATCCAGCCATCCCACTACTGGGTATCTACCCAATGAACCTGAAATCAACAATCCAAAGAGGCTTATGCACCCCTATGTTCATCGCAGCATTATTCACTATAGCCAAGACATGGAAGCAACGCAAGCGTCCCTCGACTGATGATTGGATAAAGAAGATGTGGTATATATATACCATGGAATACTAGTCAGCTGTAAAAAAAGACAAAATTGTCCCATTTGCAACAACATGGATGGACCTGGAGGGTATTATGTTAAGCGAAATAAGAGAGAAAGAGAAAGACAGATACTGCGTGATTTCACTCATATGTAGAAGATAAACCAACACGGACAGATAGAACTGTTTGGTGGTTACCAGGGGCAAGGGGGGTGGGGGGTGGGCACAAGGGGTGAAGGGATTCATTTATATGGTGACTGACAAACAATAATGTACAACAAAAATTTCACAATAAAAAAAAAAAATAGACATAAAAAAAATTCCCTGTCAGATAATTCCAAAATCTCTGTCATATCTCAGTCTGATCCTGATGCTTGCTTTGTCTCTTCAGACTGTGTTTTTGTGCCTTTTAGCCTGTTTTGTAATTATTTTTTGATAGCTGGACATGAAGTATTGGATTAAGGGAACTGGGCTTAATAGGATTTTAGTGTGAGGTTTTATGTTTATCTGGTTAGGAGTTTAGGCTGTGTTTACTGTTTGCTGTAGCTGTGTCAGAGGCTAAAATTTCCTCTAATTTCCTTGTCTTTGTCTCCCTTGTCTTTGGGTTTCCCTGGAGACTCCTTCTCAAATAGGGTCTGAGTTCTTTCAGCTGTAATCTCCTATTATGATACAGGATCCCTATTCATGTGGTGGTAAGATGGGAGGGGGATGGGAAAGGGAAGCATTTTATAGTCCTATGATTAGGTCTCAGTCTTTTAGTAAGCCTGTGCCCCTGGGCTGTGACCTTCACAAGTGCTTCTCAGCTTTCTCTCCTGCACCCTCCCTCCCCCTCCCAGGTGAGACAGGAAGGCTAGAGGGGACTGGAATTGGGTATTTCCCTTCCCCCAGACTGGTTAGGCTCTGGTAAGATCCAAGTTGGTTAAGCCCAGGTAAAATAGTTTCCCTTGGAGGCAGGCTTTTGTTAAGGACAGCAGAATTCTCTGTGTGTATTTGAAAATGATTACATTTCCTCTCCCCCTGCTGGAAGCACTAGGGAAACCTCTCCAGTCTTCACCCTGAGAACCTCATGGGGCTCCTGGAGGTAAAACTCATGCAAGTGTGGGGGCTTTCCTAAGATTGGGACCCTCAGAGTTTTTAACTCTCAAGCTTATCTACACTGTGCCTCCCGCTCATCAGCTATAGTTTATGCATTCCTACTGGTACTGGCTCCAGCAGTGGGTTTCTCCTCCTGGGCTTCTGTTCCTGGTACGCTGTGATTCTTTATATTTGCCTGTCTCTCTAATTTTGGGAGCTGTGGTTTGCCCTGTGACCTCAATTCTCTGAGGGATCTCCGGAGGGTTGTTGATTATCAGTTTGTTAAGCTTTTTTCTTGTTGTGAGGAAGGGAGTGATGACTTCTAAGCTTTTAAATGTTGGACTTGAAACTGGAAATCTCCATTCTACTTCTAAATTAATAGATTCTTAGGTTGTCTTCTTAAAGCAATTTGAATTCTGAGTGGACTTTTCCAGTTTTCAACAGTGGGAAAATATTTGTTATAATAATCAAAATAAAATAGTAGGATAATATCTATCTATCTATCTAAACTATGATCTTAACGTGCTTCTTTAAAAAGCACAAAAAAGGACTAAAAGGAAGTATAACCAAATATTAATGATGAATGCATATTCATCATGGAATATTGGATGATGCTCATTATTTCTTTTTCCTTATTTTCTAATTGAGCACATATGACATTAAAGAAAGGCTTGCAAAAAATTGAAAAGTGTGTTTTCCTGTGAAGATGTTATGGAATAAACAATGAGACATCTTAATTTGGGGCATATGCTAAATGAGATGGTTTATTTTAATATCTGTTAATTATCACTAACATGTTAGATAATAGGCTGAAGAAATAAGAGCCTCATCCTTGTTGTTATATGTTGACCATTCCATATCGTGTTTGTCTTTGTTTTCTCGATTTAGTGAGTGGGGTGAATAACATTTGATGAAGTGAGAATATTTGATTTGCATTAGTTGTTTTCCAGTCTACCTGGAAAAAGCAGCAAGGTAACCTCCTCATTGTGCAGGATGTCGTGGAGAGCCATAGGCAGGTATGCTGCTGCTCTCAAGTAAACCTGTTTTAAAAATAACATAATTTGTAAGACATTATTGAACTTTTAGTCAAAAGCAGATATCAAAGTATATGTTGACTGAATGCATATTGCTGAGATTTATTTCTGAAACTTACCTACTCAGATGCTAAGTAATTCCACCACACCCCATACTTGTGCCCTATTAATTCTTCAAGTCTGTAAGAGAAGCGCTTTATGACTTCATCTCACTGCTTCTGTCTTTTTGTAGATTACTCAAGAACAGGACCAATTTGAGCTCATGACATCTTTCTGATATTTTTTCTTTTGTATATGTAAAACCAAGTGATGGTATGTAGCTCTCTGTCTTAAATACTATGATTGTAATTGCCTTCCATTTATATTTGCCCCTTCCTTTTAATCTTTTCTTTCCCCTGCCCTTGCTGAATTATTTCAGGCCCTCATCTCTGGCAATCATGATTCTTTCCTGTATTCACCTTCATGTCTCATGCCATCCTTCACATTGCCTTCAGTAAACTTCCTCAGACACACTGCTCACAAACCTCAGATGGCTCATGATTACCTGGCTATAAGCTTCAACCCGGCAGAACACTATAGTGTCCCAAGCTGTCTTTCTAAGCCTGTTCACTGTGGCATCTCCTCCCGTGCTGCAGCCAAACTGGAGTTCTTAGTGTCCCCAGAACCTTCCATTCCTCTGCATCTTTGCTCTCACTCTTTCGTGAGTCTGGAAGGCCCTCTCCTCATTTCTGCTGCCCCAAGTCTTACTCGTCTTACCAAGAACCTGGTCCAGTGTGAACACACTCGTGAAGCCATCCGTGAGTCTTGTCCTACTCTCCACCTCAGACAAAAACCAATTTTTCTTTCCTCTGTGATCCCATTGTTCTTTTTCTGTAAAACTAATATGCCACTTAGTATCTGCTTTGAAGCGTGGTTATCCTTATGCATGCTTATTTCATCCACAAATTTACAAAACTCCACAAGGATCGAAGCTAGCATTGTCATCTTTGTCTCTTCAAAGCATCGGGCGGATGTTGTTGTCACTGACGAATGAATTAGCATAGCACCTCCTGGTTTACAAGGTGTTTTGACACATATCTGTTCTCTCATTTGGCCCATCCAACTCTTGCAGGTAGGCTGAGCAGGTATTATCATCATTTCATAGATGAAGTCATGGGGTGCCAAGAGCTTAGGTGCCATTTGGGGGGCACAGGAGAGACAAAACAATTGAATGCCTGCCACAGGCCAGGCACTGTTGCGAGTGCCATCGCATATAATTCTTACAGCAACCATATGGGATGGGTATTATCATCCACATTTTATAGATGAGGAGACTGAAGCCCAGGAAAATTCAGAATAACTTTCTTAATAGCAAGTAACTGGAAAGTAAGAGAATGGGGACTCAGATACCAGTCTGACAAGTGGTTTATGCTTTTTTCCACCGAAGGGTATTCCCTTTCTCTAATATGGCATTGAATTTAATGAAATGTGATTAGTAAGTGTGGCTTCTCTTTAATGTTTAGTCTGTACATTTTCAGGCACGAATGCGTGTCAGATCAGCCTGGGGCTGTGGACTGGGGAAGAGTTGCAGCAGAATCTAGATGTCCAGCAGGGGGAGTGGGAGAGCAGCATCTGCCTGGTAAAAAGGTCTGAGTGGCAGACGCTACAAAATCAATGTTGTTGCCTTTGCTGTCTTAGTATTTTACTTGGCTTCTAGCTTGTAGTTCAAGATCAGTGCTTTGCCTTTGTTTTACTTTTGTAAGAGAATTGTCAGTGCCACTGTTGTTGGCCTGTCTTAGAAGGGGCAGGGATTGATGTCATAGAAAAACACTGTCTTTGGACCGTCCCCATTATGCTTTATAGGGCAGATAGAAGCCCTGTGAGAAGGCCCATGAGTTAAGAATTCCATCTGACAAAACATGGTAGGATCAAAGTATATGTTATCTTAAGTCCTTTCTGGAACAAGGCCAGTCATAAACAAAAACAGGAAATAGGAGACAGTATAAATGAGTCCTTTCCTGGCACGTTACATGTGAGGAGACGGCCCCAGGAGGCAGAGTGTAGAAAGCAGATGGTGGAGATGGGCCAGCAAAGCTGTATTGAAGGGTCAAGAGGCAGGCTGATGAAGCCACAAGGGTCCAAGAGAGTAGCAATGGGCTAAATGACTAAGCAGTTGGTACTACATGCCTTGGGAGCTGGTAGATCAGGTTTGGCCTGCAGAGATGAGGTTGGAACAGAGTTGGTAGGGACGAAGCTGTAGTTGAAAGCTAAAACTAGCTGGGTAAGGATGCAAAGGTCGACCAAGCTCAGAACTGTGGCTGGAGTTGGCTCTGATGTTAGGAGTAAGAAGTCTAGAGAGATGAACTTAGGTCTGGTCATAAACTTGTCAGAGTAGGGATGGGGGAATATTTATGGAATATATTTAGGGGAATATTATGAGATATTTATGGAATGGCCAGTACCTGGATGGAGGGAGCAGACACATATCCATAACAGTCATATACATTATCTCACAGAGGAGGTATTTTGGGATATGCTTTACACCCCCTCAATGGTGCATTTCTAAATATCCTGATGACTCAGAAGACTGTCATATGAAGCAAGGGCATCCAAAATACCTGGTGGTCATCTTGAATTGTCTCCCAGGAAGATCTATTTTCTTTTTTATTTTACAGTCTCCTGCACAAATACGTTTTTTTCTTGACTTGTGGCAGGTTGGGGAGAAATGATTAGGTTCCTGATTCTTCTGTTCTTGATTGGGATTCAGGCATAGGTTTGAGCTTCTCTTGATGACTTGGGGAATGGTTCTAGTTATTTAGTGGAAGTGAAGCAACTGTTTCAACACATGAGTTCCATAGGATTTAGGGAGGCATAGTGCCAAGAATTCGTCTCCAAATAGTTGGTGAAACCATTAAGCATTTTTGATTTCTGATGTTAAATTAAGAAACTCATATAAGCCCAGATTTATCATTATTGGCTTGTTAAAATAACAGTTTTAAAAATTCAAAGTATTGAAAAAAAAATTTTTTTTTTTTTTTGCTGAGGAAGACTGGCTCTGAGCTAACATCTATTACCAATCCTCCTCCTTTTTTTTTCCCCCCCAAAGCCCCAGTGGATAGTTGTATGTCATAGTTGCACATCCTTCTAGTTGCGGTATGTGGGATGCGGCCTGAGCATGGCCAGAGAAACGATGCGTTGGTGTGCGCCTGGGATCCGAACCCGGGCCGCCAGTAGCAGAGCGCTCGCACTTAACCGCTAAGCCATGGGGCCGGCCCGAAAAAAATTTTTTTATTAAAACAAAGTTGAAGAAATATGTCTAAAGGAATTTTTGTGATACAAAACTTCTGGTCTGTTTTTAAAAATGACTTATTTTTCTAATTTTAAAAGTGGTAGATGCTTGTTGAAGAAAAAATTGAGAAACATAAAAGTACAAAAAGAATAAAGAAAAGATCTGTAATCTTCTACTTAGAGATGACCACTCAACATTTTAGTGGGTTCTTTCTTGGCTTTAGTTTTTAATGCAGGTACTGTATAATTTACATAGTCGAATTTATAGTTTATAATCAAATTCACAATCTGGTTTTTGTTTTTTCCCCTCACAATGCTATATGGTGACCATTTTTCGATGTCATTAAGATTATTTATAAACATTTTTAATGGCTGTATAATCACTGTATGAATTTTTTGTTTTTTAATTATTTAATTTTTAAACTTTTAAACTTTTCATCTTGAAATAACTTGTCTTAACAAAAGTTGCAAAAATAGTATGAAGATTTTCAGAATACTTTTCACCTAACTTTTGCAAATGTTAACATCTTACATAAGCATATACAATGGTCAAAACCAGAAAATTAGCTATGATACAATAATGTTGACTAATCTCCAGACCTTATCCAGATTTCACTAATTATTCTGCTAATGTCCAGAATCATGCACTGCATTTAATTGTAGCATCTCCTTACTCTCCTTCTGGCACAGCTCCTCCATCTTTCTTTGCCTTTTATTATCTTGACTTATTTTGTAGAATGTCCTTCAGTTTGGGTTTGTCTGACATTTTCTCATGATTAAATTTAGGGTATGCATTTGGGGTAAGGATACCACAAGTGATGTTGTGCCCTTCTCAGTGCATCAATTCAGAAGTGATGTACCATAATTTATTAAGACATACATCTATAGTTGAGCACTTACGTTGTTTCTGATTTTTACACATAATTCTGCATCTTTGGATCTGATTAGTTCCTAAGGAGTGATTCTTAGAAACGGAATGATGAGTCAAAAAACATCAATATTTGTAAGGCTTTTGACGCCACATCTCCTGTTGTTTGTTTTCCAGAAAGGTTTTTCCATTTAGTCTTGTGTTAATAATAATAGAATCTTTCCCTTTCTGTCCTTGCCAGCACTGAATGCTGTTAACAACAAAATAGAACAAAGAAGTCTGTTAATTTGATTACTATTGAGGCTGGACAATTTTACATATATATCCTAACCATTTTTCCTTCTGATTTCATGACATCTCTCTCTAGTTACTCTCAAGGCCTTTGACACAGTGCTAAGTGCTTTACATGTATCATCTTGTCTAATCCTCCTAATCACTCCCTTATTATTATTTACATTTTATAGATTAGGAAACTGGGGCTCAGAATATTTAAATAATGTGTCCAAGTTCAGGCAGCTATTAACTGGTGGAGACAGAATTAGAACTCAGACCCTCTGACTTAAAAGCATATGCATGTAACTCTAATGCTACCCTCTCTTTTTGGGTTACAAAGTATTTTCTTTAATGGTGACAGATTTTAGTTGTAATATTTCTAATATCTTGCAAAATAGTAACAGAAAAATCTGTGGTGAGTGGTTTAATTCTTAAAATGTAAAAAGCTTTAATAAAACAAGAACTCAGGAACACTTATTTTCATATAAAATCTGTGATTTTTTTGACTTCTAAAAATTGATATTGGATCCTTTAAAAATTGCAATAGGGCTGGCCCAGTGGCGTAGTGGTTAAATTCAGGAGCTCCGCTTCAGCGGCCCAGAGTTCTCAGGTTTGGATCCTGGGTGCTAACCTACACACCGCTTATCAAGCCATGCTGTGGCAACGTCCAACGTATAAAGTAGAGGAAGATGGGCATGGATATTAGCCCAGGGCTAATCTTCCTCCCCCACCCCCCAAACCCCCCAAAAATGATTGCAATAAAATTGCTCTTTTAGAACTTTGTTCTTTTTATGATTATTTGTTTTAAAAATGAAAAAACACTTCTAATTTTGCCTCCTTCAGTTTTAGGAATTATATTCTTATCGAAGCAAAGAAAATAAATGGCTTGTTTTTTTCATTATTTAAAAGTGTAAGAGACAATAGTAACTCCAGACATTGGTTTGCCTTTTCCATTTTCAAAATGCTCATAGTTAAATTACCTACTCTATGAAAGAGGTGAGATTTCTATCTCCATGAGGAACTAGAAGCTAAGAGAGGTTGGGTGGCATCTCCAGTTATATAGCTAGTTTGTAGCATATTTGGTACTAAAATATAGGATACGTGAATTCTAGCTCTTTTCACTAGACAAAACTAATTTAGGAGTGAGATGTGAAACATTGAAATTCTGAATACTCCTCAATTTTTTATTTCTTTTCTGAGTAAGAAAATCATATCTATTTTGAATATCTTTATTTTGATATCCCACAAGTATATCTTAAAAACAACATGTCAAAAATGAAACATATTTTTCTCCCTAAATCCTATTTCTCCAAAATGTCAGTAAATGCCTCCACCACCTTTCCATTTGCTTAAGCCAGAAACTTGGAAGTCATTTTAGCTCTTTTCCTCTTTAATCCAATCCCCATGCTCTGTGGTTTTACCTCCTGAGAACAATCTAATCCATTACCTACCTTAGTTTAGGTTAATACAGTGTAGTCTCTTTCCTGAATTTTACAACAATTATTTAATGTGATCTACCCCTTCAATCTTGTCCCCTAATCTAATCCAGTTCTTCCTCATGCAGCGTTCAGAATCGTTTGGCTCTAGGCCGATAGCACTTGCCCACTCAATTGGGATTTGGGTAGAGTAGCTCTCAAGTGGCCACACAAGGTGGATACTATATGGATGGGTATAGAGAGCTTGGGTGTGATTGACTTCCGCTCACTGTGAGATTCTGTTCAATTATAACCAACTTCATCATCATGTCTTTTCATACTAAGGGGGTTACAAATGGATCGATGGATGTGCAAGTGGGCTAGGGTGGGTTTGACCGTCTCAATCAAGCTTAACCAGGTCCTAGCAAGGCAATTATTCAATGTCTTGTTAGTTAAACAGCTCTGATCTCCCTGGAGCCTGAATCAGAATAGAAGGGACACCACTAATTGTGATTAATGTTATACTTAGGGTTTTGTGTGGGGGAATGCGTGTGTGTGTTGTCTTAAATAATGCTTGGTCTAATATCTGAATCCTGTAAATTTTGTGCTCTGTTGCCACGTAGAAATTCCTTAATCCATTTGGGAATAAAGTTGTCCAAATAGATGAATTCTCTGGAGGACTGAGGATTTATTCCTTTAAGCTCAAAAACTGTGTATTAGACATTTTGAATGCAAAATGTGTTACATACCCTGCCTGGTGGCCTAATCAATGTAACCAGTATAATTGTTTTCTTGATTACTTATCATTTTAAATGTAAGTGGGTGCAGTGATGCTTCCAGGGCCTATTGAGAGGTATTGGGCCATTTGGCCCCTAATTAAATAGCCCCAGATAGCTATTCTTTACTTTTTATAGTTTTCCTGTCTCCTCCCTAGTTGACAATCCATGCTGTTTCCAGTGAGCTTGCCTGTAGCAGCTCTTGTCCCCACTTCCAATTTAGTTGGATATTGGGGAACCAAATCGAGCCTGAGAGATGTGTATCTAAAACAAGGGTAAACAGGCCCAGAAGGAGAAGATAGGGGCTCAGAACATAGGCTTTGTGACATCCACTAGGTTAAACCATATGAAATTGCCATTCAAAGGTCAAAATGGTCAATTATTGTCAGTTTCATCTGGTTAAACCTAATATTTTGATTTTTTGTCGTACTTGAGTAAGCTAGATCAGTGTTTCTCAAACTATTGGGGTGAAGGATCAGGTTTTTTTTTTTTTTTTTTTTTTTTTGCAATTTCCAATCCATCACAGACTAATACTTTTGTAAAAGACGATAAAAATGAATTGTTAGAGAGGCCAGCCTGGTGGCATAGTGGTTAAGTTCACGTGCTCTGCTTCAGCGGCCCGGGTTTGTGGGTTTGGATCCCTGGCATGGCCCTACACACCGCAAGCCATGCTGTGGCGGTGTCCCACATACAAAATAGAGGAAGATTGGCACAGATGTTAGCTCAGCAACAATTTTCCTGAAGCAAAAAGAGGAAGATTGGCAACAGATGTTAGCTCAGGGCCAATCTTCCTCACCCTCCCCCCCCAAAAAAAAGAATTGCTAGAAAAATGAAATTAAGAGAATACATACAAAATACAAGCCCATTTTTTATTAAATTCACAGACATAAAATTACATTTTAATGAAAATAATCAGAACGACATCATACAGGAAAAAAGATACAAAAACTGAACACACTGAGCGTGTTCATGTAGGTGATTAATATAGAAATTGCTGTATGCTCATTTTTGTCTTCTGCAATCATAACTAAACAAAGTTATGAGGGAAATAGTGATTCCCTATATGAAATGCCTATGTGAACACTTTGAATGGACACATGTTTATCAGCATTAAAGTTTTTAGTTGACAAATCCAGGTTGGATTGCTAATAATGTTACAGGAGATAACGTATATCTAAGCTGTGTCTGTGTTTTGTTTTAATAACATTCATAGTAGAGTGTCTCCAAGGTATGTTGACAGAAATGGAAGAAGATATTTTAAAACAATTTCCACATACTAAGATATTCATTTTTGACACAATGAAGCAATGATGTATTATTTTCAAAATGCATTTTAAGTCTTTCATTGGTAGTGAGTTCCAAGAATTTATACTATAAAATTATTGTTAAATATAAATTATATTTTGATGAAAGAAACAGTTTCTGGATCCATGAATTTCTTATATGTGGATCTTTTTTTGATGGAAAATAAAAAATCAAAATGTATCAAATTCATAAGGCATTTGATGATAACTTTTCACAGATGTAAAATATCATTTATTACTCTCTTCATTGATAATTGTTAACTCGTAGAAACTATTTTTTTAAAGCTTCCAGTTTTCCTTTTTGACGTTTAGTGCTATGTGCCATCAAAAACATGTCACATTTCTTCTTTGCATAGAAGTAGGAAGATCATTAAGGATATTGAAGATATCAGACAAAAAAGGAAATCTGACTATCCAATTCACATCTGTAAAATGTTGTGGCCAAATTGATTTTTTTATCTTGCAACTGAGAACTTGTTCATAGCTCAAACATTCTCCACGTTTCCCCTCAGCAGCTATTATACCACTGCAGCAATAACACTTCTTTGTGATCACCTTTCATATTCTCACATAATAAAGAGATTAATATCGAATTTAATGCATTAGACTTTATATGATTCAAAATTTTCACTAGGTCACTAAACATATTTAGTTCTGCTGACTTTTTTTTTTAATTTTTTTTGTAAGGCAAGCAGTGCATTGATTGACGTTCTGTGCAAGCTCTTTAGTCTGGATTAAACCCCTGATGCTTTCCTGTCATTGCAGCTGTGACATCAGAATATATTTCTCCCTGAAACTTTAACTCCAAGTCACGTTTGTGGACAATGTAATCTTTCATAGTTTTATATAGTTCAGGGCTAGTTATGTTCGTTGGCAATGAAGCTGAGAAAAAGAATTCTTTCATATCACCATCTTGCTCAAATTGCATATTTATTAAAAGACTTTATGTTAAGTGTTCTTATCACAAAAGAATAAAGACGGTGAGAGGAAACTTTTGGAGGTGATGGATATGTTTGTGGCGTTAATTGTGGTGATAGTTTCATGGGTGTCTACTTATCTTCAAATTCATCAAGTCATACACATTAAATATTCACTAGCTTTAAAAAAAAGACTACACGTTAGCTACATTTGTCCATTCATCAATTTGCAATGAAAATACTTTGCTGGCTTTATTTATTCATTAAGCTAGTCTTACATAGCATTAGCCAGTTTCTGAAAACATCAGTCTGTGGTACCACTAGAAAAAGTGGTACCTGAGCTACATTTTTTGCTGTATGTTCATCAAACAATTTGAAGCAAATAACTTTGATTCCGTTTTTCACTAATGTCCTTGACTAATGTCAATTGCATATGGTTTGTTAGTTTCAGCATCCTGAACTGCTATTATATAAGTTCTCAAAGCACAAATGTTTGTGTATGAAATATTAAACATTTGTCTATGCCATCTTTTTAATCCAGTATTTTTTTCCATAGATTTTTTTTGGTTTTGAATTTATTTCTTTATGCAAATACCACTTAAGTTTAGGAGTATAGGTGGCTCCATTGCTTCTGTAACTATATGTTTCTACAAATAATGCACTGTAGTTTTAGCGCTGACCATCACTTATGGCTACAAACCCAAACAAACCCAGTATATGAGGGATCACATTCTGAGTAAAACAGGTACAAACTCTTTTAACCTTTCTTTCTTTGGAATCACTCCCATTGGTTTATTATTTGGTTAATGACTATTGCAACATTCAGAAAAAGTATGTGATTTTTGGGGCAAGAATGTCCAGTGAAGCTTATTTAGCCATCAGATTTTTTAAAAAGCCTTGACTAACATTTAAATTAATTGTAAAAATAAGTTATTAACAATGTTTACATTTTTCAAGTATTTATATACTTGAGGGTTTCAATTGACAAACTCACCTTAAAATAAATGGTCCTACTGCTTCCAACCTGTATGTAGCTCATGCCACATGCACCTCATCTCGTGAGTTCACTAATACTGACTGGTTATACCTTGCTCAGAGGAGCCACTGATCGCATGCTTGGATGATGCAGCAATATCAAATTGCTGTTTCCAAAGATTTACTCAACCAGCTTCGGTATTTATCTTTTTGCAGACCTGTAACAAAGAATTCATGGGCCAGCATCAGCTCATAGACCTTACTTTGAATATCGTTGAGCCAATGGAAACTATAGATATACAGTACACATAGGCATGGAATAGCTCCCGTTTGAATACTGCATTATAGCCTACAGAGCACTGTCACATGCAGCATCTTCTTAACAGCATAACTGAAAATGGATAATAGTATTCTCATTCTGCTGTCTGCATAGCTAGGAAGTGGCAGTAGGGACTTGAAACTCCCCAATCCATTGTACTCTCTCATCTACAATTCCTAAATACCTAAACAATACCTAAGTACCTAAATAATATGTACTTGTTATTACTTCTTCCCAGCTATTTGCTGTGACAACTCAGTTCTGGGTAGATGAGTAATCTCTTTCAATGACTCGTTTTCTAAATAGATTTGAGTTGATTTTATTTGTGATTCTATAAAAAGTTCTAGAGTCAATTTTGTTCTCTAAATTTATTGTTCTCCTAAGATACAATTAGGAAAGTAAATTCACTGTCACTTTTATAAAATGTCACATTATAAAAGATGAAATCTTTGCTATGTACCTTAAATATATTCCACCCCCATCATTTGCATGAATGAAAATGGAAAATTAAAAACAGGTATCCTAGGATTACTATATTTCCAGCAGCTTTATAGATTAACTTCTTCATTTCTATTTTTTGACCCCCTCTTATAAAAGAAGTTGAAAACTAAATTGCCACAGCCAGGCAAGTAAAGTAAGGAGGGAAATAGGTTGGGTGGGACTATGGTGAATTGTCTAGGGGACTATGTTTAAATAGGGCAGCTGCTGGCTCTTACCTTCAGCTCACTGTGACCCAAGCATGACTGTGAGCCCAGGGCCATTAGACCTTCTGATTTTTTAAGAAAAGTTGGAGATCTGGATATTTATTACATTTTTTTAATTTTTAAAAGTTGGCAGCAAATTAAAATATTTCGAAACACTGTGCAGCCCAATGAAACCCAGCTGCAGACACCCTGAGCTGCCAGCTAGTCATTTACTGCTGGCTTGTGCAAGAGGTCATTGGTGTTCAGCTGAAAGTTCTCAGCCACTAGGGTCATTAGGAGGAAAGTGAGGTCATAAGTTTAAGAAAGATTTTCAAGAAGAGGTGAAATAAAAGGTTTTCAGCTCAACTCTGACTTTGCCAGAAAATTTAGTTAACAGGGCACACTCATGCTGATCACTCTGGTGTTTGGAGTGTGTGTATCCTATTAAAATTTTTTTTTATTGTTGTCAAATATATATAACATAAAACTTACCACTTTAACCATTTTTAAGTGTATAATTCACTGGCTCCAAGTATATTCAAAATGTGCACCTTCCATTTTCTGGAACTATTTTATCATCCTTAACAGAAACTCTGTGCCCATTAAACACTAACTCTCCATTCTCTCACATCAGCCCCTGGTAGCCTCTATTCTACTTTCTATCTGTACCAATTTGCCTATTCTAGGTATCTCATATAAGTGGAATCATACAATATTTGTCCGTTGTGTCTGGCTTATTTTACTTAGCGTGTTTTCAAGGTTCATCCATTTTGTAGCGTGTTTCAGAATTTCATTCTTTTTACGGCTGAATAATATTCCATTGTATATATAAATATACGCACCATATTTTGTTTATCCATTCATCTGTTGATGGACACTTGGGTTGTTTCCACCTTTGGCTATTGTGAATAATGCTGTGACAAACGTGGGTGTACATGTATCTGAGTCCCTGCTTTCAGTTGTTTTGAGTATGTACCTAGGAATAGAATTGCTGGATTGCATGGTAATTCTATGTTTAACTATTTTAGTAGCTACCAAACTGTTTTCCACAGTGGCTGCATCATTTTACATCTCCACCAGCAATGCACAAGTGTTCCAATTTCTCTTTATCCTCACCAACACTTGTTATTTTCCGTTTCTTGATAATAGCCCTCTTAATGAATGTGAAGTGGTAACTCATTGTGGTTTTGATTTGTATTTCCCTAATGGCTAGTGATGTTGAGCATATTTTCCTGTGCTCATTGGCCATTTGTATACATATCTTCTTTGGAGGAATGTCTATTCCAATCTTTTGCCCATTTTTGAATTGGATTGTTTCTTTTTGTTGTTGTTGAGCTGTAGGAGTTCTTTATATTGTATCTTATTTTAAAATAACTTTACTTTATGTAAAAAAAAAAAGAAATGAGAATTTCATGGTTAAGATGGCAGCTTTAATACATCTATGTAATTTTTCTCCCTCCTAAAACCTCACCACACCTAATGTAAAGGGATTTAAAAATAGTCATAGACCCACAAGGGCAGGAAGAACAGGGCGAGAGAAAACAACAATCACATTTTAAAAGCTGTAAAGCAGGTAGATGAGTGGTAACTGAATGAGTAACTCAAGACAGTGGAACTCCAAGCTGGTAGAAGGGAGAGCTGATAAGATCCCTGAGGTACCTAGGTGGTAACTGGTGGCACCATGATAACTCTGGATCTTGGGGTAGTTTGGAGGAGGAATGGGTGAGAGCTATTTGAAAACCTAGATTCCCTCTTCCACTCCATGCTGCTGGGCAACTGCCCTGTCCTGCCCCAGCAGGAGTTTAGGGGTTAAAGGGTCGGTCTGCAGAAGGATCATTTTTCTTGATGAGTTCGCAGTGATGATGGTGTGTGGCTGAGACTGGCGAGTGAGACGAAGATGTATGTTCCTACGAGTGATCCCCCTGGCCTGGTGCTTCCTGTTCAGCACCTTCGCAGGAGCTTTCTGGTCCTCACAGACTGACATACAGAAAAAAGACAAATCTGCCCCACTGAAGGGAAATGCTCTTGTCAATACACACATGCTTCTGTATTTGTGAAATATCGCGGGGAGGATATGTAAGAAGCTGGCATTTAGTGATGCCTGTGGGTGGGGTGAATTCATGATTTGGGGCCTGATGTGAGGGAGGCTCTTCACTCTTTACCCTTTTGTGCCTTGCATTTTGTACCATGTGCATCTGTTACTTTTCAAAAAAATGAATAAAATAAAATATTTTCCTCCAACCCTAAAGTAACGCATACAAAAAAAAAAAAAATCAGATAATTTAGAACTATCATTTGTTGTATGGCCTAAGGTAAGCTTTTGTTGAGTAAGTGAGAAAATATATCCTCCAACTCCCGTTGCTCAAAGGGTGATAATGACTTGGTGCATATTCTTTTAAACTCTTTTTTCTATACATAAGGAGCATACACATCTTAAGCAAAAATGTCATCATGCAATGCATATTGTTCTGCAATTTTATTTTTTCACTTACTCTTATTTGGTACATCTGGCTAAGTGAGACAATATAGAGCTATCCCACTCTTTAATGGTGATGCAGGATTTCATTGAGTAGGTACACTGCAATTTATTTAATGTTCCCCTAATTGCTAGACACTTTTTTCTTATTGTAAAGAGTGTTGTAGTAAACGTCTTTCTCTATCTTTGCAAATGCATGTAAATGTTGCTGGAGAATTATTTCATGGCAATAGATTCATCAACCAAATGATATGCCAGTTGTAAATGTTGATAGCTGCTGCCAAATTGCCTTTTTAATAGGTTATATCATTTTGTCGTTGTTGCTGAAAAATGCCGTTAAATGTAAGTGAATTTTTTCCTATTTATAATTTCCCAAGCATCTTTGTTTTCAGGAATGAATGTTGAATTTTATCAAAAGTCTTTTTTGGAATCTATTGAGATGATTGTATGATATTTCTTTAACCTATTAATGCAAGGAGTTTTATTGATAGGTTTCTTAATATTTCATCATCTTTGCATTCCTGGAATAAATGCTACTTGTTTATAATGTATTATTATTTTTAATAATCTGCTAAATTCATTTTGCTAAGGTTTAATCTTTATTCCTAAGTGAAAATGCATTTTTCTTTTTTATGCTATCTTGTCAAGCTTCGCTCTCAGGATTATTCTAACTTCCATATTTTTCCGTTTTTTCAAACAAATTAAGTAACTTAGGAACTATGTGTCCTCTCAGTTTTAATAAAAGAACTTTCCCTTAAGACCACCTAGGCTTGGTGTTTTTCGAGACACGTGTCTTTAATAGCCTTGAAACTATTCTATGACTGTTGAGCTGTTCTTTTCTTCCCCTTTCCTGGAGTAAATTTTTGTAATATGTAATTTGCTAAAATAGAATCCACTTTATTGATAAAAATTTTATTGGCCTGAAGTTGTACATGACATGTTTTCTTACAGTTTTTAAATCTTTGAAACTAGGGTGATATCTGTTTTCTCAACACTGTGTATGTGTGTGTGTGTTTTCTGTTTCTTTTTCTGTCTTGCCAGAGACTTATTTACTCATTATTGGCCTTTTTATAGAACCAACTCTTAGTTTTATCAATTCTAGGGTTATAGGTTTTTCTTTTCCTTTTTAATTTATGGTTTCAGAAAAATAATTTTTCCTATTTTTTTAAAATGTATTTTTTTAGCTTCTTAAGTTGGATGTTTGTTTTTAATCTTTCTTTGAAATAAAGGTTTTCAGGTTATGAATATTTCTCTTAGAATGCTCCCAAACCTCTTCACTGCTAAGTGTAGTATCATTTCTCAGACTGTAGGCTTTCCATCTCATTCAAGGGCAACTTCATTCTTCCAATTGCTCATACCCAAAACTTTGGAGTCATCCTTGACTTCTCTCTTTATCCTATATCTGTTTGTCAGCAAAAACTGATGGCTTTCCTTTAAAAATATATCAAGAGTCTGCCCACTTCTGATCTCCTTCAGTCTGGTCTTCTATACTGAACTACAGACTTACATATTGGTTAGCTCCTCAGATCACCAGTATCTAAGGGGCATCTCAAATTTATCACATTGTCTTGCTATCACCATGACCCAAGCCACCAACATCTTTCACTTGGTTTATTAGATTAACCTCCACACTCATCTCCCTGCTTCCACCCTTGCCACCCCTGCATTTATTCTTAACGTGGAAGCTAGAGTGATCCTCTTAAAACATAAGTCAGAGATCTCTCATTTGCTCAAAAACCCTCATGCTCTTTGACCCACTACTTCCAAGGGCATATATGTCTTCTTGTGAATTAGAAGCCCTTTCTCCAGGAGGACACAATTTGCACCAGGATACATGGCTTGGAAAACAGACATGGGCTTGATTTTACCACCAACTTATCCCTTTGGCCTGGTACCTTTGTACAGTGAACAACCTGTATAACCACATATAGTGGTCATGCTCTTCTAGCTGTCCTCCTTCCCACAAGATCTCATCTCCTGCTATATTCCTCTACTCTCTGCTGTAGCTGCTCTGGAATACCCTTCCCTCAGAGAGCTGATTATTTGCTCCTTTACCTCCTTCAAATTACTTTGTTGGTGATGCCTTCCTTGACCACTCTATTTAAAATTGCAGCCCCCCTCTTCACTCCCTATCTCTCTTCCCTGCTTTATTTTCTTCCATGCTACTTATGCCGTCTAAAATTCCATATAGTTTGCTCACATGTTATTTATGCTTGACTTTCCTTTCTTTAAGGTAAGCTCAATGAAGTCAGAGATTTTTGTTGGGTTTGTTCACTGTTTTATCCTTAGTACCTGAAACAATGCCTAGTACATAGCAGGCACTCACTATGTACGTTTTTTTAAATGAATGTATGGTTGTCTTTGGCTGCATCCTGTAGATTTTTATATATGTAATTTTTAATTAGTTCCTAAATAAATTTCAAATTACAAGGGGCTAAAAGTTAGTGAAATCAAACTGATTTAGAGACATCTGTTAGTAGGTGGCCAGAATGACATAGGTAGAACTTTAGCTTGAGCTGAGATATAAGTGGGCGGAGAAGACAGATTCATTGGATCAACTTAGGTACCCGGGCAGAGATACTAGGACAAAATTCCTGGGTCTAAACAAAGGTGGATCCTTTGTATGCACTTGTTTTCACTCATGTGAATTTCTTTTCTGTGTTTGTAAGTTTCTGAGCCAGATGTAACATAGCTTTGGAGTATGAATAGTACTGGGAATGTAGATTATCCCAGCCATGCTGATTTCTGTTCCACTTCCCAGATGGGGCAGCAGGAATGATCCGAGGCTCCCAGCTCCCGGTAACATTGAGCATCA
Organism: Ceratotherium simum simum; assembly: GCF_057802395.1. Taxonomy (NCBI): domain Eukaryota; kingdom Metazoa; phylum Chordata; class Mammalia; order Perissodactyla; family Rhinocerotidae; genus Ceratotherium; species Ceratotherium simum. The sequence goes on along the minus strand of NC_141900.1, from coordinate 55,653,703 downwards.
TGTGGCAAGTGTCCTTGCTGAGGTGATTTCAGTTTGGGAGGAGGCACTTAATCGATTCTTTCTCTCTCTTTTTGTATATATAAATTATAAAATTTATATTTTTATGAAATCACATGAAAAGCTGTAGGATTTTTGTTTCTGAAATGGATCTGTAAGGTAAAAGTTGTGTCTCCACTTGAAATAAACAGCATGTTAGGTCTTCACATCTGGCTAGTTCACTGAATCTCCAGATGTACTAGGTGACAGAGCCATCAACCAGCCCCCATAGGGTAGTTCTGAGCATGTTGGTCCTGCTGAACTGGCCACACAGGACATGGGGAGTTGGAAAAATTGGCAGAAGCCTCCCTATGAGTAAACTTGTCTCTTTTATAAGAGAATGTAGACCTTGCTAACTTTTTTTGAATGATAACATTATTATAATTTTCTAACATCAAGAATGAAGATTTTAAACTTAAAGACAAGAAAGAGATTTGGATGAGTTTTTGAGATGGTGGGGTAGCATTTTCTCTGAAAGCAACTGTGATTCTCTCTCAGTCATCCTGGGAGTGGTTAATCCTTTGGCAGGAAAAGAAGTGACTTTGAAACTAGGACCAAGTCAGGCAGAATTCTAGCTCAGAGACTTCCTAGCTAGGGGGCCTGGACTTGAGGTCCAGCTTCGCCACTGACAAGCTGTGTGACCCTGGGCAAGTTACTGACCTTCTTTAAATTTCAGTTTCTCTTACCCATAAAATGGAAATATTAATATTTACCTTATAGGGTGTTAGAAGGATTAAATTAAGTAAGTATGAGAAATGCTTAGCACGGTGCTGGACTTGAGAATGAGCACTCAGGAAGCATCATCTATTATCATTATTGGAGCCTATGCTGTCTTCAGCTTCCTCTTATCATCTCCCATTTTGAGAGGTGTAACACTTAGAAGAGTGAGCTGCTAAAGTGTTTTATGTGTGTGAAATATTTTTTTCCAGTTATGTTTGATCTGTAAGCCTGATCTACGTTTGAAGTGACCTCAAATTCTAGTAGGGAGAGGAGTACGTGTGTGGGTGTGGGTGTGTGTATGTGTGTGAGAGAGGGTGTAGGTGTGGGTGGGTAGGGGGTTAAGATTCACTAATCCCTTAATCCCTGGTCAATGTAGACTGAGGACTTCAGGGTTTGGAGAGAGCATTTCTTAGATCAGAACATCTAAACTGCTGAATTACTGAGGACTCCTCTATCAGCTATTGAATTGCTACTTCTTATTTAGATATAGTTAATTTGTGAATTATGCGACTATATCAGTATACTATAAAATCTGAAAACTGATTATTCAACTAGCTAATTATGAACACTACTATGTATTGCTTAATCCATTCCACTCCTATAATGAAAAGAAAATATTAATAGTAAAAGTAAAATTGATAAAAACAAGCAAGTTGGATTGGGTGGTTCACTGAGTTTCAGAGAATATTTTCACTGTGTAAATGATGACACTTGTCTGGATGCCATTCCCAATGTACCTCTGAGTGATTCAGGTGGTCAGACACTAGTGAGGTTGTCCAAGCTGGATTATCAGGCCATTACCGGTGAGGCCTGTTGTGCAGCTGACTTGCTTTCTCTTCAGGGGGGAAAACAAGTTTGTTGTAAAGAGAGCAGTATGGGGGCCGGCCCATAACCGTGGCTTAGCGGTTGAGTGCATGCACTCCGCTACTGGCGGCCTGGGTTCGGATCCCGGGCACGCACCGACACACCGCTTGTCTGGCCATGCTGAGGCGGTGTCCCACATTCGGCAACTAGAAGGATGTGCAACTATGACATACAACTATCTAATGGGGCTTTGGGGAAAAAAAGGAGGAGGATTGGCAATAGATAGTAGCTCAGGGCCGGTCTTCCTCAGCAAAAAGAGGAGGATTGGCATGGATGTTAGCTCAGGGCTGATCTTCCTCACACACAAAAAAAGAGAGTAGTATGTGTCATCCAGCTTCCAAGAATCTCAAGTGTTTGGCTTAGAATATATATATATTTTTTTAATTTTTATTTATTTTATTTTTTCCCCCCAAAGCCCCAGTGGATAGTTGTATGTCGTAGCTGCACATCCTTCTAGTTGCTGTATGCGGGACTCGGCCTCAGGATGAACGGAGAAGTGGTGCCTCGATGCGCACCCGGGATCCGAACCCGGGCCACCAGCATCGCAGCGCGCGCACTTAACCACCAAGCCACAGGGCCGGCCCTGGCTTAGAATATTTTTTAAAAAATAAATTAACACAAGTATTTGGAAGTCAGACTTTGGGAGGCTTCTCCTGAAAATAGTTAGGATTCATAACTGCATGAATTAAGATTCTTTGGGTTGTAAGTAACAGAAATAGAGTCTGGCTAGCTTAAGCAAAAAGGAAATGTGTTGGACAAACAGGATTATGTCACTCATCTAAGAAACTGCTGACCAGCCAAACCGTGGGAAGAACAGGAACTGACGGCTCAGTAGCAGGAGGTTGTAGAAATCTACTATCAAAGTGCTTTGCTCCAACAAACCCTAGCCTCAGTTTAAAACCCCCAAGTTCTTGGAGAATTGGAGAAGCCTGGCTTGAGCCATTGTTTGACTTTATCCTTGGACCAAGGATAAAGGGTCTTCTAGTCCAGACAGTGCAGCTGAGCGCCCAATTTACAGGACCCAGCAGCCCCTGGAGAAGTGAGGCATGCAGCCCCGCAAGGGGCGTCTACCACAGACTATTTTACCTTTGAGCTTCTTTTCTTTTTCCTCCATCCTTTAAAGACCTTGGTGAATTTTTTGTTCCACTCTTTGCTCAGGGAACTTGGATGAGCCCCTGCCCCTATTCCTGGATTCTTGATCAATGATTTTTGAGAAGTTCTGTCAGTGTCAGCAGTTCTACTTAATCCAGTAAGAGCAGTCTTTGGGTAGTTCCTCCCGTGACATCTGTTTGCTGTGTTTGCGATTTTTATGTAAAAGTTCTACGTTGATTGTCATCTTATTATGACATATTTTTGAACGCGCTGGCCGCCAGATGATGGGAATGGGTGGGGTAGTGAACTGGGGCAATCTGAACTCCGACTTGGGTTTATTGTCTCAAACATCCTCTCATCAAATCTGTTCTTGCCTTTGTCCTGGAGGAACATTTTCCCTCAGTTGTCTTCTCTTTGACCTTTTTCTTTGAGAGGGACTGTTCAAAAGGAAGGTGTTATTTCCTCTTCTTAAAAAATTATGAACTGTATAATTCTCACAGAAGAATAAATGAGATATATATCTTATTAGTCTTTAAAGACTAATAATAAAAAGAACATTCATATATAAATAGGACATTGCAATATCTTAGAAATACTTTATGTGCCCTGTCCTGATCACACCATTCTCTCCAGGTGTTAACCATTTGCTGACTTCTGTGTTCATAATTTCCTGACTTAAAAACAATTTTTTAAGTCACCTACGTATGTATGTATGTATGTATGCCTAAGCATATATAAAAACATGATTAGTTGGTTCAAACCTAGCTGAATAGGGAAAGAGCTATTGTTAGAAGCTATTGTTAGAGGAAGTATCCCAGAAGAAAATAAGCTGAACAGAGTCTCTTGGACATGGCTTACAAGAAACCCTTCTGGAGAAGTCTTTGGGCAAAGGCTTGACTGAGTCCTGGGAAAATCAAAACATGTGGTAGGCCAGGAGTGTGGGCCAGGGATGTCTGGAGTAAAAATAGGTGGAGGGAGTGGGATTCTCTGTTTTGTTGCTTCCCAGCTCACCATGACCAACCCCAGCACTCAAGGGTAGGTAAAAAGCAGTAGTTCTTAAAATATGTTCCTTGGCCAGCAGTATTAGTATCATCTGGGAACTTGTTAGAAATTCCTAGGTCCCAGTCTAGACCTACTGAATAGGCATCTCTGGGTTGGGGCCCAACAATCTGTATTTTAACAAGCGCACCAGTGATTTTGATGCATACTAAAGACTGAGATTGTTGTTGTTATTGCTGTCAAGTTTATTCTACTCCTAGCGACCCTGTGTACAGCAGAGCAGAACCCTGCCCCATCTTTTTGCACCATCCTCTCACCTTCCTGCACTATATCAGACAATGCACCGCTGCTATTCATAGGGTTTTCATGGCCAATATTTTGGAAGTGGGTGGCCAGGTCCCTCTTCCTAGTCTGTCTTAGTCTGGAAGCTCCACTTGAAAGCTGTCCACCGTGGGTGACCCTGCTGGTATTTGAAATATAGCTTTAGCATCACAGCCACATGCAGCTGCCATAGTATGACAACCAACAGACAGGTGGTGTGGTTCCCTGACCGGGAAATGAACCTGGGCCACAGTGGTGAGAGCCCCGAATCTTAACCACTAGACCACCAGGGCTGGTTTAAAACCTGAGATACATTGGGTAAAAGCATACACTCTACATATCCTCAGTTGATTCAGGTTGTAGGGCATAGAGAGGAAAGCAGAGCTCAATTAATTAGCATATGGTCAAGATAGGCTGAGTGTAGATAATACTATGAGCCAGGCTTGCTAGACCTTCTGTCCTCCATTAAAAAGGCAGTGCAATGCAGCAGGTATCCCAGGATGACGGCCCTCAAAATGGCTGTCTTTTGGTAACACTGCTTCAGTCTGGACTGTTGTCCTCTAAACCTGATGCACAGTTATTAACCCAGGATCTTCCTTCATCATTCCACCATGAGATTACCTTCAATTCTCTCCTCTTTCTTTTACTCCATGCCTTCCTTTTTCTTGCTTTCCTTTCTTGTTTCGGTGAAGCTGAACATTCAGTAGCTTCTTCCAAAAAAGTGCATGGACTGTAAATTTTTGGAGTCCTGGAGTGTCTAAAATGTCTTCATTCTTTTTTCATACTTGATTATTTTTTGGCTGAATTTAGATGAATGTTGAAGACATTGCTCCATTGCGTCTTATTCTTCAGTCTCCTTGCTTCTAGTGTTGCTGTTGAGAAGTCTAAAGCCATCTGATTCCTGTTTTTTTGTATGTGACCTGTTTTTTCCTCTCTGAAGCATGCAGAATCTTCTATTTGTCCCTAGAGTTCTGAAATTTCACAAGAATATGCCTTGATGAGTTTTTTTTTTTTTTTTTTTTTTGACATGGGGTATTTTTTTTATTAGTTGTGCTGTGACCTTTTCAGTTTAGAAACTTGTATCTTTTCATCCTTGGAAATTTTCTTGAATTATTTTGTTAATTTTCATCTCTCCATTTTCTCTGTCCTCTCTTTCTGTAATTCCTGTTTATTTGTTTGTTTTGGATTTTATATCTCCTAGGCTGATTGCATTTAAAATTTTTTCATGTTTTAGTTCTTTTTTGTCGTTAAAATGTTCCCTTTTTATAGCCTCTCATTCTTGTTTCATGGATGCAATGTTCTCTCTTCTCTCTCAGAGGATATTGATGATATTTTTTGAAGTTTTATTTACTGAAAAGTATCTGTTTCCTGAAAATTGCTTTTTTGTTTTTGGTCTCTGTCTTCTATATTAGAGGTTTCCTTAGATGTCTGACTTGGTTGTTTGCTCATATTAAAGAGGTAAAAACTAAAAAGCTGATTGGAAGCTCTGAGCATGTGTGTGCAAGGCCTGTTGTTCTTGATCTTCACAAAATAATGGGGGGACCATTTTTTGGAGAGCTCCTGATGTTAGTATTTTTACATCTTTACTCTTTGATCAAATTTCCCAGAGAAGACTCTTCCAATATCCTGCCTAGCTCCCAGTATTCTGGAACCTGAATGGGGAATGAAGGCTAAGGCACTTAGCATTAAGCTTCTCAGGCCTCATTCATCCACTCTTCCTTATTTGGAGACCCCCTTCACCTGCAGTTCCCTTGGCTAGGATGTCGAGGGTCAACAATGTGCATAGTTTCTCCTTCAGCCCTTTTTCCTCTGCCAGTAGAGTTGAACTGGGCCTCTCCATGGCCTAAAGGCATTTCTGCTATAACACCATTTATACGTTACTGAAAAACCTTGTGTTCTGTAAAGTCATGCCCTAAAATAGGGCTTCTGGGAAAAATAGGGTTAGGAGAACACTACTAAAAATTTTGTAATCACTGCAACACAAAACCAATAACAGTTCTAATTTTAAAAAAGTAGCACAGTTAAATCTCCATGCACATGTGCATTCAGCATCATTTAGTAGATCCTTTGCAGCCTTAAACTGAAGTGTTGGTCTTTGAGAGCATTTGCTTCAAACAGAGATTAGTATCAAAATAAAAAATGTGATCTGACCCAGGTGTAAGTGTCTCTTCATTGTTTTTTTTAAAACACGGGGAAAATGCCTTTGGAGTTCCGCCATCTGCACTCTCAGTTCCCTCAAATGGTTAATGTAGTAGAAAATGTAGAGGTTCTTCAAGTCACTAAACCAGCCAATACTTGTAGTAAACGATTTTGGCCTGTTTTTTTTTTTTAGGATTTCATATACTGTTAAGGCTTTCTCTTTAATTGTGAGAAATCTTACCCCTGGTAGCTTGAAAATGACTGGTAAAGGTCATATATGAACCTATACAGTTTCTGCATTATACTATATCATCCCCCTAATTACCAATTGTGTTTGAATTAGTTCTCATTAAAGAAACACATGTTATATCTGAACAGACCATATACCTCACTTCTGTGGGCCATTTCTGCCCCCAGCACTTGTGGCTCTAATTTAAAGAGCCTTGGATAGGCCCCTCAGAACCCCAACAATTCCCTTAGGGGAAGTACGTACGATGCAGGGGCTCCATTCCTTCCACATCTGCATCCAAACTCCCCACATTTGGGGCAGTGTACTTGTGGACTGGAACTGTATTTGTTTGCTTGTTTCACTGTTGTTTTTCTTTTTTCCCCTCAAATTTTCATTCTTGTTATTTGAGGAAAATTTGAGCGAGGGCAGTGGAGTAGAATATATTACTCCACCATTTTTATCCAGAAGTCTCCCAGGAACAGTAGTCTTCTAGGAAGGTGAACTCAAAGTTAGATGGACTTTTACAAGTTGAGAAGTTTGCTTCAGCCCCAGAGATTTCTGAGGAAAGGTAAGCTATGAGGATGGGGTGAGTCAGAGGGAGGGAGAGGTGAAGGAAGCACTTCCCAAAAGAGCAGGGGCTGTGGCTGTTGATCTAATTTAATTGAGCCTGATTTAGAGTACTGTTTAGAGTAGACTAATTTAGCCTGTTTAGAGTACTCTCTTGTTTTCTACATTTTGAATCATCCGAATCACCTAGGAACTTGTGAAAAAGCAGATTGCTGGGTACCATTCAGGAGGACCCACTCTGGGCAATGCTGGTGGGGAAAAGAAGGGGAAGGAAAGCTAGAAAGTGACTGTAATGTGGCATCTCATATATAAAGCTGCATACAGTTCCATTTCTAGATCTATAGCATTTCATAGAGATGTAAAAATTCCTGTGATCACTTTATCTGCAGTGGCCCAACTACTATCTAATTAAATTGAATCAGTGCCTTTAAGCATAAAAATGATTCATATCTTGGGCCCTTGACAGTTATTACTGCTTTTTGTCTAAACAGAATCTTTGACTCTTACTATGAAATTCTCAATTTTCAGTTTCCTTTGTGCCTCTTTTTCAAAGGGTGGAGATTTCTAAAACCTGAGTTGTCTACCATATATATATAACTACCTATTATAGCTCTTAGTCTTGATGGCATTTCATAGTTAATTATTATTGCACTGGAATAGAACTTTAAGAACAATTTAAAAGTTTGTGGCACTAAACACAAAAAGTGTACTTAGCCTACCAACTCTACTAGAAAACGAAGCTCTCTTATTTGAATATTTCTGGTCATTTGCCAACATTTCTATTATTTCTGTAGTGGGCATGAATCTTAGGCTCTCAACACAGAGATGTAAGCCATGTCTATTTTTTTAAATTGAGCATAAGTTCTATGCCAAGGCCTCATTTTATAGAAGTTTAACCTCAGCCAAATTAGGGTTTCTTCAGTAAATTCAGGCTCATGCTTCCCTTACTGCCCACACACCTTGGAATTGAGAGTCAGTCCGAGGAGTATCATGACTTCCTAGGGGTGGGTTGGGGGTGGGGAGAAGCCACTTGCCCTCAAGTGGTTGTCATCTGTTCCCAAGGTATCAAATGTAAATTGGGTCACCATTCATCAGATACAACATTGCTCTTACCCTATCCTGTCCCAAGGCCTTTCTAGGCTATTCTTACTTGTGTCCTTTGGACACACACAACATTTGGATGCCCTTCTCAGAGATATTTATCAACAAATAGCTCTCTTGTTTTTCCATCTTATGACTCCCTATCATCCACAGCTAAGGGAATCTGTATTTCCTCTAGGATAGGAAAAACTGGATTTTATATAATCATGCATTCTCTTTAATTCATTTGGAAACATATACTTTTTGCCATATACTCAAAAGATCAGGCTGTTATAACTGAAAAAATGATCTGCTTTTCTACAGAAGCATCCCTCTTGGGAGGTAGTAGATACCTTAATGTTCAATTTGAGTAGGGGAAGGGTCATGGGAAAAAAAGAAATTACTAGAAATGAGAAGAACACCAGGTTAAAATATGAAAATATTACCCATAAAAATTATGTTGTAACTTATATATTAATATCTATTGTGTATTCTAGATTCTTAATTTTAGTTTGGTATTCTATTTTTCTTTATGAATATTATTTCCAAATATCCCTGTGGGGAAATGGAAAGCTGGCAGCAGTGCGAGGTGGCTCACTGGCATGGACTCTGCATGATAAAGATGTGGCCTTGCAAATCTGATTTTGGGTTAAGAACTGGGAGTACCTGATATTAGTACACATTCCCTTAAAAGGAACCAGATATTCTGCTTCCAGGAAGATGCAATAGACATACTTTCCCCTATTCCTCCCAGTAAGTATAACTAAAACCCTGGACATTTTATATAAAACAAACATAAGAAGACTTGAGGGAGAAGAGGCAGATGAGCTAGGAATCTTAGGACCTGAGGAATGACACAGTGGTGAGTACCTTGGGTTTTCTTTTTGCCTCATATATTTCAGACTCAATACTGGAGAAGAGAGCAACCCAGAAAACACCAATAGACGTTGACAAAAAAAGTCCCAAGAAAAACCTGATCTCTCTAGCCAAAAGACTAGGAAAGGGACAGTCACACAAGGCAGAAAACTTTTAGATAATAACCACTAGACTCCAGCCAAATATCAGAGAAAAAAACCATAATCCTACTACCCCTCCTCCAGCTAAGACCAAATGAGGAGTCTAGACTTCCACCCTCTTGAGGCTATAAAATGGCACCCCAACGCCCACACTGGATGGTGTCAGAGAAGGCCAAGTGGGGAGCTGAGACTTTCATCCCTGCCAGGCAATAATGAACCACCACCCCACCCCACCCCCAGTCATTGTGGTGTCAGTGGACCACATGGAGAGCCTGGACTTCCACTTCCACCTGATGGTAAGGAGGTGGCCCTTCCCCTCCCCACTAGGATGATCTCAGAGGGAACCTGATGAAGAGTCAGAACATTCAGCAACACTCAGTGGTAACAAGGCCACCATCCCTCCCTCACTGTGTCAGTGGAGTCCAAATGGGGAGCAGTAATGAAACGTCTCTCTCCAGCCAGCATGGTATCAGTGGAGGCCTAGTAGGGAGCTTGAATTTCCACCCCTGCCTAGTAGTAACAAGAATCGCCTCCCACCCTAGGTGTCAACAGAGGACAAATGGAGGACCTAGACTTCTTTCTCTACCTGAAAACTAAAGCGGAAGAAAAATTCTTGAAAGCAACTAGAGAGAAATGACACGTTATCTGTTACTTATAGGAAAAAAATGGAATCCTAAAAAATATTAAAGCAACCTACTGGAAGGCAGGAAAAAGAAAACAGAGAAACGAAAATACAGAGAGATCAAACAAAAAGTAAAATGGCAGATTTAAGGCTTAACAAAACAACAATTACATTAAATGTAAATGATTTAAACATACCAATTAAAAGAGATTGGCACAGTGGATTTTAAAAAGTGACCCAACTACATGCTGTACAAGAGACTCACTTCAAATAGTTCAAATGATGTATATACAGGTTAAAAGTAAAAGGATGGAAAAGTATGTACTATGCAAACTTAAACAAAAGAAAGTAGAAGTGGCTGTATTAATATCAGATAAATTATATTTCGAGTGAAGAAAATTACCAAGGACAGAGAGGGATATTATGTCATGATAAAAGGGTCAGTCCACCAAGAAAACACAGTAGTCCCACAGATGGTCACCATGTAACAGAACTACAAAATTTATGGAGCAAAACTTGATAGAACTGAAAGGAAAAATAGACAAATCCACAATTCTAGTTGGCGACTTCAACACCTCTCTCTCAACAATCAATAGAACAACTAGAGAGAAAATCATCACGGATATAGAAGAGCTCAACAGCAGCTGTTGGTTGACTGACGGGATCTAATTGACATATAAAACACTTCACCTAACAACAGAATGTGTATTCTTTTCAAGAACCTGTGGAACATATACCAAGATAGACCATATCCTAGGCCATAAATCAAACCTCAACAAATTTAAAAGAATTGCAGTCATATAAAGTATGTTCTCTGACCACAGTGGAATCAAACTAGAAATGGATATCAGAAAGATAACAGAAAAATCTCCAAACAGTGGGAAACTCAACAACACACTTCTAAATAATCCATGGGTTAAAGGAGTCTCAGGAGAAATTTAAAAAATACATTGAACTGAATGAAAATGAAAATGTAACATATGAAACTTTGTGAGACAAAGCTAAAGGAATACTGAGAGGGAAATCTGTGGCATTAAATGCTTACATTAAAAGGAAGTACATATATTGTGTAAGTTCTTCCTAACTGGTGATATGAAAGGGCAATGATAGAGCAAGAATTGAGCTTTTCAGATCTTGGGAGACCCTATGCCATCTGGGCAGTGTTACCACTAGGCATGTGCCCTGATTAAAGACTAGGGTGTCAAGGAAAGCAGTGCTCCTCAGATATTCTGAATCTGCTCCTGTCCTGCACGATTACTTTGCTTTTTGCATGTTTCTTATCCTTCGTTAAGAATAATTGGGAGCTATGTTAGAGTATAGCCTAAGCTGTTGTAACAAAGATATCCCCAAATATAGTTGCTTAAATAAAACAAAAGTATATTTCTTTATAATCCAATAGTCTAGTGATTGTTAGTGGCCCAGGTTGGTGACTCTATTCAGCTCCATAAGGTCATTTAGTGATTGAGGTTCTATTCATCTCTTTGCTCTACTAACCTCTAGGGCAAGTCTGTCCAGTAGAATTTTCTGCGATGATGGGCATGTATTGTATCTGCACTGTCCAATATGATAGCCACTAATGTGTAAATCAGGGACCTTAATTTTTTATTTTATATAATTTTAATGAATTTAAATTTAAAATTAAACACCTACAAGTGGCTACTGTGTACCATATTGCAGCTATGGATATTGCTCTATTCTGCATGATTGAAGCTGATTCACCACCACATTCTTATTCTAATCCACAGAAGGGTGAAAGACTAGAAATGGAAGGCAAGTAACATCTTTTTAGGCAACTGAAAGTTAAATTATAAATCAATTCGGCTCACATTTCATTGGTGAAAATTTAGCCACTGTGTTGGGGGTTCTCAACACCACGCTCAGATTCAATGATTTACTAGGGGGCTCATAGGACTCAGTTTGTATGAGTCACAGGGTAGTACTCATGACTATGATTTACTACAACAAAAGGACACAAAGCAAACTCAGGGAAAAGACACATGGGATGAATTCTGGAGAAAATCAGGCACAAGCTCCAAGAGTCCACTCCTAGTGGAGTCACACAGGATGCGCTTAATTCCTCCAGCAATGAGTTGTGACAACATGTGTCTACTAGGGAAGTTCATTAGCAACTCAGTGCCCATAGTTTTTATTGGGAAACCCTCTGCTTAGCATGTATTAAAATTTCAGAATCTCTCAGGGCCAGCCCAGTCGCACAGCGGTTAAGTGCGTGCTCTCTGCTTCGGTGGCCCGGGGTTCGCAGGTTCAGATTCCGGGTGCACACGGACACAAGGCCTGTCAAGCCAAGCTGTGGCGGTGTCCTGTATAAAGTAGAGGAAGATGGGCACGGATGTTAGCCCAGGGCCAATCTTCCTCAGCAAAAAAGAGGAGGATTGGCATTGAATGTTAGCTCAGGGCTGATCTTCCTCACCAAAAAAAAAAAATTTCAGATTTTCAGAAGGAAAGCAGGTGATAGTATAAACCATATTGTCTCAACAAACAGTTTAGGCACTCTTATCACCTGGAGAAAGTTCTGTATCGGTGTAGGGAATTGTTTACCATTCAAGTTCACAGATACCAGCCAAGAGCCAAGCTTGTAAACAGGCTTTTCTAAGGATAGCAGTCTTAGGCTTCAGCACAGCCATGCCTACCTGCAAAGGAGAATGGGAAACGTAGCCTCTAGATGGGTAGTCACATGTCTAATTCAAACTCTGTTACTGTGGAAGAAGTGGAGAGTGGATTTGAAGGGATAACTAACAGTCTGCTATGGAATTTACACACTTTGTGACTTTTTACAAGTTGCTTAGACTCTCTGCTCCTTAGGTTTATATATGTGCCTCTGAAATAATATGTACATTGAGCTGTGCTTGGCACACAGTAAGTGATCAATAACAGTTAGTTATATTATTGTTATTAGTTTATTCTTATAGCATGTGAGTTGGTTTCTCTCTTCCTTCCCATTTTAATTCACCAGAAACTTGGAATTTTTATTGGGAGTGGAGTATGGACTGCTGCCTCCCTATCACTTTCTCTCCTGCAGACATTTGGGTCATTTGCATAGTGTAATCTAAATGTTCTCAAGCCCTTAGCCTTTGGAGATAATCCTTTCCTTTAGCATCCAAATACAATATTCAGTGTCTCTATTCCAACCCAACTACAGAAAATTCAAACGTTTCCCCAATCTTCCTGAGTATTCTTGAATTTCTTGGAGAGGTGTGACATGTCCTGATTGTTGCCTGTCACTTTTTGCTTTGAACTCTTACCTTTGATTTCTCTTTGATCACTTCTCTGAATCTTCCTGTGTTTTCAACCTTCCATTGCCCATTTTGCCCCAAAGGTGGACATGAAGTTCCCACCATTCTTCAGAGCTAGGCTGGCACAAGGGTGCAATATATGTGCTTTATGTTGGTGAACAAAGTTTATGGAAATTTTATGAGTAAGAGAGAACATAAATTAAAATTTGCCACTAGACATCACAGTGTCTGGAGTTCCTAAGTCACCTCTGCCACAGATGTTCCTTATCTTCTCTCTTTTTTGCCTCTCACTTTGCTGGCACTGTCTGCCCTTTGCTGGAAGCTGCCACAGAAAACTGAATCTCTTCTAGATACTGCCTCTGGATCCCAACCTCCTTACCCCATGCCATCAGAAGAAACTAAAAAATCTTCAACATTAAAAAAGTAAGCAAACAGAAAAAAATCCCAAATCAAAAACTCTTTCCAAGAAAGTTGCTCTTTATCTTTCTGTTTTGTTAATAGTTTTATTTAATCCATCCTCTGTGCTCTTTCATAACTTGGACCTGATGGCTTCAGCTTCATTTCTACTACTTCCCTCTTTGTGCTTCAGCTATTTAGGATTCTTTCGGTTCCTCCAAAATATTCTTTCCTGCCTCTGAGCCTTTGTACATGCTGTGCTCACTGCTTCGAACACCTCCCCTGCTTCTCCAACTGGCTGAATCCTATACATTCTTTTGATATAAGCTTAAGTGTCATTTCTTCTGGTAAGCCTTTCCTGAGCCCTCTGCTGTAGATTAGACTCTCCTGCTGTGCACTGCCGTAGTAGCAGTATGAGTTTCCTAGGGCTGCTATAATATATTGACACAAACCAGGTGGCTTAAAACAACAGAATTGTATTCTCTCGTTGTTCTGGAGGCTAGATACCTGAAATGAGAGTGTGAGCAGGGCCAGGCTCTTTCTGAAGGTTCTAGGGGAGGATCCTTCCTTGCCTCTTCCTACCTCCTGGAGGTTATCTTCAATCCTTGGTGTTACTTGCTTTGTAGATGCACCTCTCCAATATCTGCCTCTGTCTTCATATGGACTTCTCCCCTCTGTGTCTCTCTGTCTCTCTTCTCTTCTTATAAGGCCCACCCTGATGACCTCATCTTATCTTGATTATATCTGCAAAGATAGTATTTCCAAGTAAGTTCACATTCACAGGTACTGGGTGTTGGGACTTCAACATATCTTTTTAGGGGACACAATTCAACTCATAATAGTAGCACACATACTTAGCATACAGCATAGTAGTCCTTTCTTTAATTGTTTTCCCTAGACTGTAAGCTCCTTGACAGCAGTGACCTAGTCTGTCTGATTCACCATTATATCCCCAGGTCCCAGCAGAGAATTGGGCACATTGAAGATGTTCAGAGAATATTTGAATAAATGAATACCTTCAAATCCAAAATTCTCTGTGCTTACTCTTCCATCCAACCACTACTTCTTCTCTCTCTGAAAACCTCAGTGTCCTCTGAAATTCCTGAATCTTGGTCACTAATCACCAAATCCTACTGAACTGGCTCCTAGCTCTCTTTTGTTGATTGCTGCAATTGCCTTCTCTTCTCTAGCCATTACCACCATCCTAATTCAGGACATTGTCATCTCTCCCTGGACTACAATGAAGGTTTTCAATATTTTCTTTCAGCCCCTTTCCTAGCCATTCTCCACACTGCAACTTGAGTGATCATATTAAAATGTAAATCTGATATGTTATTCTACTACTTAAAATCTGTCAATGCCTTCTCACCACATGTGGAATAAATTCAAACATTTTTGACATGACTTCTGATGCTGTCAATGATCTGATCCCAGCCTCCCTCTCCGCCCCCTCTCAACCACCCTCCTTCTTGTTCTTTATGCACTCGATATAATGTAGTTTTCATTGTCTCAACCAAAGTGTGCTCTTTGTTGATTCAGACCTTTGTACATGCTGTTCCCTCTGTCTGGAATGCTCTTCCTACCTATCTTGGCTTAGCTAACTCCTACATATCTTTCATATCTCAGCCAAAACCTCTCTCTCTTAAGGAAGCCTCCATGACTGCCCTTCTGAGGCTTAGCTAGCTCCCCCTTGTATCGGTGCCCCCAGTATAGTTTCTCAGTGCACCTCATCTCATCACACTTACATTCTTTGTTCAATGTTTGTCTTCCATACCATACTGTAAGCCACATGACAGCCAGAGCCATGTCTAGCTTATTCACCTCCACAACCCCAGTATTACCTGATATATATGGTGCTCATCATATTTTTGTTTGAAGAATGGATGTACTAGTTGACTGCTATTTCTCTTTGTAATTTGATTTGGCTAATCTTGGGAAGCCCGCTTGAGATGCGTGGTTTCTAGAAAATCAGAGTGTGAGGCTCTTTTCTTGCTTAGCTTCTCTCAGTTCTTGACCTCTGTGGACTTTCCCTTGCTCAGAACTCCTCCTCTGGAGAAAGAAGTCTGTGGTGGTTAGGGTGGGGAAAGCTTTATTAGAAGACAGAACTTTTATATTGCTGGGGTTGAAAAGGGGAAATCTTTACCAAATTCCCAACATAGTGTTGAAGTAGGATGGAGGGGCCACGTTCAGATACACAGATTGCCTCTCTCACCACCACTTTTGACAGGGGCGAGGGGAGAAATGCGGACAAAGAATATTGCTGGTGGGAAAGGAAATGGAGGTAGATATACGTGCACGGACTATTCATTGCCTTCTCTGGAAGTTCTTAGATTGTTTCTTTCTAATGCTTGCTGTTTTTCCTTAAGATGAAGATACACAGGTGCACAGCATTTGTAATTTCCCCACTCATTGACCAATAGTATATGTCCCCACGAATTGAGTGTCTTATATTTGATCATCTTTGTATGCTTTCTTCATTCAACAAATGTTTATTGGGGCCTCCTATGTTCAGGTTCTGGGCCATGCGCCCAAGATGCAAAGATGAATATAATAGAGTCTGCCTTCTTGAGGAACCCACGTACTGGCTGGAAAGAAAAATCCATCAATTTTAAGATGTGATACAATGTGGTAGGTGTTATGACAGACAGGTATGTGTAGTGTACGAGGAACCCAGAGGAGGGAGGCAGAACTTCTAGTTATCATTTGGAAGCTTGCACATTGCTATGTCTTATACAAGTGGTTGTATCATCTCAAAGGCTTTTAATTGCATCTTTAAATGTATTGCCTATATTAATATGCCTTGGGATTTTCTACATCATCTCTCAGTTCCCTGGGAGGTAACGAGACCTAAAGGTTAAGAGTAGGGTGCCTGGAGGCAGGTAGGCCTGGATTTCAAATCTGGGCCTGTGCCTTACCTTCAAGTTGGGTGACTTAGGGAAATCACTTTCCCACATCCACAAAAGAGTGTGCAAGTGAGGGATTAAATGATACGATGAATGTAACACATTTAACATGGTGTCTGGCTTGCAGTAGGTGTTCAATTAGTCATGTACCGCATAATGATGTTTTGGTCAATGACGGACCACAGATACTATGGTGGGCCCATAAGATTAGTACCATATAGCCTAGGTGCGTAAGAGGCTATACCATCTAGGTTTTTGTAAGTGTACTCTATAATGTTTGCACAATGATGAAATTGCCTAATGACATACTTACTTCTCAGAATGTATCCCTGTTGTTAAGTGACACATGACTGTGTATCTTTCTCCAGGTGATTGTAGTTTTTTTTTGGAGGTGGTGGTGGTGGTGACGGAAATTTGTTTATATTAAGCTTCACAAGACACAGATGCTTAGTTGCTAATTTTTTTTTAAAAAGGTGTTTATTGGTATAAAAACAATTTAAACATTATATAAATATAATATAAATATTTCCTTTAAAAATATGTATAAGTTAGCAATTTACTTGAGGTAAGCCTACACATTCCAAGAAATGATGCGGCTCTGAAACAATGAGGACATTCAAGCTGCATAGCCATTTTACGTTATTATTTCAAAACTAATACATAAAATATTTCAGGTGGCACTTCATAAAAATATAAATATCTAATACTTATATAAATTAACTCAACATTATATATTTAAATATCAATAAATTAAAAATAATTAAAATAGTGTCCTAACGCTCATACTTTTAGTTCTTCATAGAGAACAACATAAGTCGTGTGCCCAGTGGACAGGTTTCTGACCAGACGAAGGAATACTCATGAACTACGACAATTCTTAGGTTGTCGTAGGTTTAAGGTTGCATTATGCGAACAGCTCTCAGGCTGAACTGCAGGAAATCCTCAAGGCTTCGAAGGATGAGGTGAATTGTCGTGTTCTTCAGCCACTCATTCTGCGACTGCAGCTTCTCCAGCAGGCTGGTGTTTTCAGTTGGGTCAGGAGAGGTTACTTCATCTGGATTCTTTATCTGAAGAGAAAAGAAAACAAAAAGAATTGTTTAAATATTGAAAAAATCCTTTGCAGTGGAGGGACGCTCTGGGCTGTGGGAAGATATTCAAATTTGGAGTGAAGGAGATTAACTGGGGCAACTTGCCCTGACTTGCCCAGATATGGGGAGGTGCTTCTCCTCCAAGCACACCCTGTATGGGAGGCCCTTTCAAAGCAACTGAATTCTAATCATCACCTTGCTGCTCTGTCTCCATTGAGCATAAACATCCTGAGGGCAGCCACAGTATCTTATTTGTCTTCTACTCTGTTATCCTAAACAGTGCTTGGCACATAGTTGGAATTCAATAGATGAATGAAGAACCTATAGTTAAAGGCTATTTTAATGGATTCTTCAGTGGCCTCTAACTCTAATATTTTTCACTGGTTTCACTCTCACCCATCCGCCCAGCATGTATTGAGAGTCCGTTGACCTTCTGGTGTAAAGAGGACTGGGAAACACCTTTCCGTAGACACACTGACATGGGAATAAGTAACCGTGGAAGGCTTTGCACCTCCAGGTGTGGTCCCGGAGCACTGCAGCATGGGCATCACCTGGAGCTTGTTAGAGATGCAAATTTCAGGTCTCACTCCAGACCTGCTGAATCAGACTCTGCATTGTAATAAGATCCCCAGGGGATTCGTGTGCACATGAAAGTGGGAGAAGCCCTGCTTTAAGGCAAACAGCAGAAAAGGCAGAGGCAAGATTAGCACCTGTGTACTCGCCTCTCCAACCAGGGCCCTTCTGATTTGGCTTTGTTTGGCTCATCCACATGCTGTGCCTTCAAGCCTGCATTATTTGGCATTTGAGTGGCTAGCTGGTGGTGACCAAAGCCCTTGATACCTGCTCTTCCAGCCTTTAGCCTTTGGCCATTTCTCAGCATTAACTCTTTTGGCAAAAAGTAGGGAAAAAGTTGAAACTACCATAATGACAAGAATGTCACTTGGCAATGATTAGAATATTAAAATAATTTTTGTGCTCTCTGTTCTTTGATATCGTGGATCACTGAGCAGGGTTGGATGTGCTTCCTTCTGCCTCTACGGATATCTTTTTCTTATTTCTTAAGCTATTAGAAGTTGATGTTAAAATCAACCTCATTTAACATAGTTTTAAATACAGTTATTGATGTCTTTTGGAGAAGAGAGCCAAAAAAAAGTTTTAATTATCAGGAAATATTTCTCAGATCCTTTCGTTTACACGTGGCCATCTCTTTTGAACCAGCTTTGCATTCCTGAGTTATCTAGGCTGCTTTCTTTGCGCCTCTCTACCCCATGCCAAGTAAGGAGATGAGAACACACTCACTTTTTGCTTCAGCATCTTGACCAGGGCATTGGTACTGATCTGTATAGTCTTGGCGTTTTCGTTTTCGCTCTTAAACTGGTTCTGGAGGTACTTCAGGTATATCTGAAACTCTGACAGGCCGGTGGTGATTTTCTTCAGGCAGTTCTCCTAAGACGAAAGATAGTGGAAAAATTGGTTATTGGAAGATATAATTGATTATATTAAAATTGATTGTGTTAAAATTGCTATAATTCAATAACTTTTTCCCTCTGCCCTTCCAAGGAACTTCAGGTACTTCTTAGGTATCATGTTTTGAGGCATTGGACAGCATCAGCTGCCCCATTTAAAATATCTGGACAACCAGAGACACCACTTAATCAATATTACCCAGAGCCTAACAGATGCTAGAATATGTCATTCTCTGATTCTCCCCTTAATGCTCTTCCCTGTACTTTTGCCCTTGTCAATGTTGGGCTGAAACCTCCTTTTACGGAGTGATCAGAAGCCAGTGTAGGTTATCTCACTGTCTGGAAGGAGAAGGGTAGAGAGAATGACCTCAGCAGGGAAGGCAGACCTGCACCCTGCCAAGGGCAACCAGAGAGAAGAAAGCTCCCTGGACCACCTCACCCAGGATGAACTGGCTAAACCTGCTGGGATTTCTCACATTTGACAGTTGTGAAAATCCCAACACAGAAGGGCCATGTCTGACCATACTGTTCAAAGATAAGTTGCCTTTAAAAAGCTTTAAGTTGAACTCCTCATGAAATTTACATGATGTTCCTTACATCTATCCCCTTCTTTGTTGCCTGCCTGGTCTATTTGTATACAGGCACTGCATGCAAGAGGGAGAACTTTTGCCTAAGGAATAGCTAAAAGTGAATGTGATGAGTTTGTACCTGATTGAACCCAGATTGGAAGCATCCATCTTTTTCTGCCATCTTTGGAAGGTTCAGGTTGTTTTCTGCTAGTATCTCCTTGCTGTTTTCACACTTGCTAAAATTGTTACACATCTGGAAAGGAACACCAGAATTGTTATTGTAGAAGTGCCCCTAAAACAAACACCACTAGAGGGCCGATTCATGTTCTACCACAGCCAGGAAATTCTCTAAGAAAAACGAAGTCACAACCCGTTAGCGTCCAGGCAAACAAGGTTGAGTGGAGACGGGTACACATGGGGTCAATTCCAGGCTCACCTGTGACTTCAGGCTTGTTACCTATTCTGAGTCTCAGTGCCCTATCTTTCCCAATTGGGGATAATGAAACACCTCCCTTGTAAGTTTATTGTGAGGATGTGACATAGTATTTATGTAAAGTGCTTGGCACATAGTTAGTAATTAATAAATGACAGCAATTTTGATGATAATTGGGTGAATATAATTGGAGCCATAGAAAGTTCCAGCTGGAAGGACCTGTGAAATCATCTAGTCCAATCCCGTAATTTTACAGATGGGGCCCAGAGGTGGTAGGGAATTTGCCTAAGATCACAAAGCTGGTTCAGCAGAACCAGAATTAGATATGGGGCTCCCAGTCTCCTCTTTCTGTGTTCTTTCCTTTCTACCAAACAGAGCCAAACTACCTTTCATTTAAAGCTTGGGAGCTGCTTTAACCTACCTGTGATTTTGCCACTTGGGTGGGCTATTAGGTATGCATCTTATATGCTGCAATGACTTTGGGGAGTCCCTAACCACCGAGCTTGCATAACCTAAAAGTACTGTGACTGTCCTGAGATGCTGAACATTCATTTTAGATGGTACTTTTTTAATCCTGCCAAAGTCCAAGGGACAAAAAGAAGACCGACCTTATTTTTTGTTTAGAGAAAAGGGAGCCCTGAGAAGCAATGACCCTCAGCTCACTAGGGGGCATGGATTCCAGCCCCATTCTGTATTTTCCAAGAGGGAAAGGGACTCCTTAAGACCAGTAGCAGCGGAGAAATACAGAAGACAGTCTGCCCCTTTGGCCTCAAATCTAAACTGCCCCAGAACTGAGCAAAGACCTCCCAATGCACAAGCCCCCATCCACATCCAGGGGCAAAGAGACGAATGCCCACATGGGTCCTTCATCACCCTCAGGCAAGCCTACCTCCTTTTTCAGGGCAGAGATTTTGTCGAGGATGTACTTAATGTGGTGTCCAGTTTTGTCTGCAGTGGTGAGTAGTGGTCTATTTGAGGTGGTATCATCTTTGGAATCTTCTCCCAGAGATAGTGGAGTGGGGAAAGCAGTAGCCACCACCAGGAGCAGCCCCAGGGAGAAGGCAACTGGACTGAAGGCGCCTGTGCCGAAGGGAAGGGAGAGCAGCCAGTGAGCCGATTGTACAGCTGGGGGAGCTGTGCTTCTGGCTGCTGGCTGCCAGCCAGCCCTCACAACAGACACACACCCCTCCCTCACCCAGGCACGGCTGCCAGGCAGTTCCAGGGCTAGGGATTTCCTTCACTTACTTGTGGAGAGGGAGTTCATAGCTGGGTTCCTGGAGGACAGATGGAGCTCTCTTTCGTTCCTGGTGGGCTCGAGGGCAGAATGAGCCTCAGACATCCCCAGTCTCATATTTATTGGGGGTTGAGACTCTAATATTGAGACTCATGGGAAAATCCCACATTTGATAAATCTTTGTTGGAGGGTGGGGGTGGGGCCAGAGCGGGTGGGGCTGATTGGAAACCTTATTAAGATTGTGCAATGTGACGTCCTTTAGCATCACAGGAATCACAACCGGGGGAAAAAGTGCCGCTTAGGTCATTACAAGCCTAGCCCTAAAAAGCAGGATCACTCTTCCTTTACTTTCTTTTCCTTCTTCTTTTTTTTTTTTTTAGTGACTCAGCATTTTGGCATGTCTTGAGAAAGAAAGTAAAGCTGAAGTCATGCACAAAGTTGAACAAGGGGGGGAGAAGCTAAAGCTGCCTATGATTAAAAAAAATACTTTAATTACCAGATTAACAGGCTAGAATTCAGTATTCCAGTTTATTCGTACTTATAAAAATTCTAAGATGTTTTGACCTGAGTTTCCTCAGACCACACCACAGCCCATCTGCCCAGGGTTACAAATAAGGTGATACCAGAGTCATCTGGAGTACTGTTCTTTCCTGGCTCTCGCTGTGACCAGCTGTTGCAGAACTGCCTGATTACCCCCAAATCGCGTGCAGTTAGGAGTCTCCAGGTGCAGCGTGTAGTGCATACATAAATAACTCCTTTTTGCCACCACGTGGCATCTGCCGGTTTCCTCCTCACCTGCTCCAGCCCACTTGGGCCAGGACAGCTACACCCCTGCTCTCTCCCTAGTGGCCCCTTGGGGGTCCTCTCGGTGAAGACTTTGATCTCTGTGCCAAGGGAGTTGTCTTGGGCTGCTGGGGCTGTCCCCACCACTGGCAATGGGACGATCCCCGAGGAGCCTGGGCAGGTGCTGGGTCTGCCGCAGCCCTCAAGTTACTGCAGCCCATTTGGTTCAGGGCAGAAGTGGGGAGAACACTACTCACCTATTTGATGGGATGTCAAAGGAGGACCTTGTTGCATTTTCTGGAGTTTGTGGTCATAGCTGCCTCCTGCTGTATGACTTGATTTGAATCCAGAGGCGGCTGGGAAGAAATCTACCAACTCAGACACGGCTCTAGGCTCTAAATCACGCTTCCCCTCCAATGCCCCTGCCTTCCTTATTGGGTGGAACTTGTGCAGGCTCCCTCTGCCCTTACAATGACGTCTCTTGCAGGAGGGTCCTTGGTCTCATGCAAATGGACTCTAGACCAGGCTGCCCTACCAGGCTCTCAGACACCCAGACAGCTCTGAAGATTGGCTCCAGGCTGAAACTAGGACCCTTGCAAGGCACCAAAAAAATTATTTACAAAACACAGTGTTAACATCACAATCGGCTTCTTTGCTTTGCAAAGAGGATCTCTTCAGAATTGCTAAAACAAGGACCTCTGCTAGGGTATTTAAACTATAAATCGATTTACTCAAGTTTTGTTTTGCGAACAACACTGTAGGACCCACCTCTTGGGGAAAGTGAGGTCATCCATTCTTTCACTGACTTTCTAAACAGAAGCAGGTCCTGTGGAGGTAGCGGGTTTTTAGTTTGAAAATGAAAATGGGAGAGGATGGCTAAATGGTTTCGCTTCTAGTGCTCTTGGGTCTTGAGCAACTCAGACACCCCCAGCCGAGTCCTCTCTCCTGCGCTGAAGGAAGCCACGTCTCCCGCCTCCCCTGAGAGCATGTGATAGGCCTCTGTAATGTGGGACTGCTTTCTCTCACATATCTATTTTTTAGAAAATATGACTCAGTAAATTTCAAATATGTAGTGACTCAACGACAACATACAGAATTTTCTTTTCAGTTGAAAGTTTTTTTAAAAAGGAAGTATGTGTACATGATAAAGTGTTCAAACAGGATATTGGGGCATACAGAGAAAAGTGTCTCCTTTCTTTCCAGCTTCTCTCCCCAGAGGTAGTGCCTGACCCACAGTATTTTCAACTAAATCCTTTGTTACTCTAATCTGGGAGAGGTTTTCTTGGCTACCCTGGTACTCACCTCTGTATTTTCATTATTGATTTATATTTGTGGACACACACACACTATAATTTCCCATTGTCTGGATGCCACCTCGGCAATTCTCTGTGGGAGGGAACATGGTAGAGCACAGGCTTTTGAGTCACACAGCTTAGGTTTAAAGCCCAGCTCTGTCTGCCACTTGCTAGCTCTTTGACCCTTGCTAAGTTACCCCAAGGATCTGTGCCCTTTTTTGCTCATCTATAAAACTGGGATAATCAAGTTCTTCCCGTATGGCTGTTGTGCAGGTTGAATGGGATGAAGTGTGAAAAATCCCTGGTGCATAGCAATCCCGCAGTAAACGCTTGCTCTTTGCAACATTCCTTGGCTCGAGACTTCTCCCTTGGAAAACTCCTCCAGCTCATTTCCATCAGTCCACGTGGTGTCTTGTCTATGAGGGGACTAAAAATGAGCCAGACCACTGTGCCAGTCATCAGCTGTCTCCCAGTCATTTTTCCTCTGAAGAAATGAGATTCTATGTTTTGTTGAAAATACCTTATGGCACAAAGTGGAAAATGAAGAAAAAATAAGTGATTTCCCCGTTTTTTTGAGAGATTTCCCCTTTTTTTTAAGATGCTCAAACCAGGTCCCTCAATTTAGGTAATGAGCCCAGCTTGTGTTTTGCTCATAGACCATTTTCAAGGTCTGCTAAATGTTTTTGTGTCAGAAATCCGCAGCCTTCTCTGTCCATGGTCATCATCATTATTCAAACTCCTGAAAGTGGCCCTCAAGGGTGAGGGGGCCTGACCTAACCCCAGGTCTTGTGCTTCTGGCAGCCAGGAAAGGGAAAGTTGTGTGGGGATGGGAATGCATGTGTGTGCAGAGGTTGGAGGACACTGTCTGCCACCTTGCATACTGCTGGCATCTAGGGTCTTTATTGGTATCAATGCCTTGGGCTGGGATTTGCTTGTGGGAGAAATGGACTCTCTTTTGCTCCAGAGCATTAATGCAACATCCATAATTCCACCATGATAGCTTCCTTGCTTTAGATCTCAATGGATTTTCCATTTGAGGAGCTCATCTTTCATATTTTAATATGTACAAATGACCAGAAAGGGCCATGCTGTCAGCATTTATTAACTAATACCTTAATTGTTGAATTGCACCATTGCTGGTTTGAAATGACTGCCAGCTGAGACGAAGAGAGATAGGACATGGAAATATATGGGGAAGAAGAAGGGGAACTAAGGTAGCTTTGCTTCTTTTACCAACTTATCTAAGGCTGGCTGGTCCTGTCTGTGCCCCTCAGAATTACGGCCCATGACTGCTTTCCTATGTATTGGTGGAGTCCAATTCAGAGAGTCCATCACTGAATTTGAGGTGAAGAGGAGAAAGTAACTTCCATTTGGTCTTAAGCTCTCAGGAGGAGAGGAGTTCTCCACATCTCACAGGATAAGATGTGGTGGTGTGCTCTCCATCTTTATTCAGGGGGTTAGGGGTGGGTGGGTCTGGGATTTAGCGGGAGGGAGTATCCCAAGGAAAAAAGAGAAGTCAGTGGGTACTAGGGAACTTGCAGTTGCTGTCAGAATGTAGTTCCACTTGTCACTAAGTCATAGAACTTTGGAAACTGAAGCAGTGGGTGATTTAACAGCTCCTTCTGGAATTGAGTCCCACTGAACAGATACCAGGCCTGGAAGGCTCTGGGAAATGTCTCTGCTTTGGGAAAAGTGGTGGTATTACTTGGAGACAGAGTATTAGGGATATGTGGTGTATCTGCTTGGAAAGGGCCAGCTGGTCTTGGAGGGCAGTCAGGCTTGGAGACCAAAGCTCTGGGCTGTTCCCAGCCTGGCCCAGTCTCAGTCCTGGCCCTCACAACCTCAGCTCTGATGTCCTACTGTAGCTCCTGGAGACTTCCTGGTCTGGCCTCAGCTTTTCTGAGGGTGAAGGTGTGCTGGGGCTGGGCCTAGCTCTCCCTAGCCCAGGGAAGGGGCACATCTGCCTGCTGGATTTCCGATCCAAAACTGTGCAGGGAGGTCATCTGTTCTGTGCCCTCGTTGTTTTGCTGTGTACTCAGTTACCTTCCCCTGCTGGAAAATCCCAGGCATCTTAGGAGGGAAGTGGCCTCTCCTGGGGCAACAATGTAGGGGGACCCCCACCCTCCACATCCCCTTTCCCCTGGTCTCCAGGCCTGGAAGAGAGTGCCCAGATCTCCAGATGTTAATAAGCCAGCTGCTCTGAAGCTGGTTTGCTGGTGAGAACTTGCTTTGCTGATCCTGAAGGAGCCCCATTGGACCTGTGCCCCAGGGCTGGGGAGGTCCCTCAGGCTCAGTTTCGGTGCTTTATTTCTTCTCCATCTGTGGGGTAGGCCGTCTTTGTTGGTGGCTACTGGTTCTGCTTTACAGTTAGGAAACTTCAACTTGTCAGCAAGGAGCACTGAGTTAATTTATTCTCACGAGTCATTTGAACCATCTTTGGTTTCTCCAAAGTCTCAGTTCTCTTGAGTTCAGTGTCACAGGCAGAAACTAAGCATGCAAAAGCATTGGCTGGTTCCTTCCACTCTTGTCCCTCAAAATTAGGGTACTAAGAACCCATTTGAAAGCATCACGTGTAATGGCAAGACCAGGGGATTCTGCTAGCCTGGCTATGACATATTTCACCTCTCTTCCCTGCCCGTTTGGTTACTTATTTGCTAAAAAGATAGTGTCTTTGTCCTTCTGAACTAAGCCTTGTGTATATTCTCCTTAGGAAGCTGAATCCATGGAGGTAGGAAAAGTATCTCTAATCTTTATGGTGGAATAATTTGTGCTTTGGACATGTTGAATGCTCTGTAATTCTGGGACATTGGGATTTATTTTTCCAGAAGAAGGGTCCACCTGGATTGATTTAAAATGTTACAGAAGAATTCAGATCCAGGTAAGCAGGTCAAAGAATCATAGATGATTTCTTCAAGCTATTGAGTTCTGTTATATATACCTATGTATGGGTGTGGGTGTGTGCAGCACAGAGCAGAATCCTTGACCTACAGACCTACCATAGTCACTGCTCCAGAGGGTGCTGCCCTCACTGTGTAAGGGTGGTCTTAGAGGCCTGGCTGTCCAGGAAGCTGGGCTACTGGTCTGCCATGACTTTGGTCTGCCAGGCCTGTAGATCATCCTGTGCTGCAGGGTCTCCACAATGGTCTGTGTCTGAGCAGCAGTATTGTGTCCCCCAAGGGCTCTGTGGTATGACTGCCCTAAATCTCCCATCCTGGAGGCCATGTTTCTTAAGTGCTACTTTCCTGTGGGTGAGTGGTGGTGATAGGAGGGAAGGCATGACATGCTATGCTAGTCAGCTTGGCAAGTGATCAGGATGCATGGAGATGGTTTCCTCCACTCTGGCATTTGTAATTGCCTTTTGGTGATACTTTTCTTGGGAGGTGATGAACTTTTAGAAGGAGAGACTGCATTCCCAAAGGTTTGTTTGGGGCCTTGGTGCCTAAGCAATTGCTACTAACTGCCTCCAATTCTCTTGTCCTTCTTCCTTTTTTTTTTTTTTTTTGTGAGGAAGATCAGCCCTGAGCTAACATCCATGCTAATCCTCCTCCTTTTTGCTGAGGAAGACCGGCTCTGAGCTAACATCTATTGCCAATCCTCCTCCTTTTTCTCCCCCCAAAGCCCCAGTAGATAGTTGTATGTCATAGTTGCACATCCTTCTAGTTGCTGTATATGGGACGTGGCCTCAGCATGGCCGGAGAAGTGGTGCATCGGTGCGCACCCAGGATCTGAACCAGGGCCGCCAGCAGTGGAGCGCGGGCACTCAACTGCTATGCCACAGGGCCGGCCCTCACTTATCCTTCTAAGACAATAAACAAAGAGGCTGTAACAAACACTCCTTTCTCTGTGCTAAGTTTGTTCACTGTGGTCCCAGTAAAGCTGTTGAAGACACCAGGTGTGTAGTCTGGGGTAGGTCAGGTGTCAGAAGAGATTTGGGTTCTGGGCTGTTTCCATCTGATATTGTGTGGCCACTCTGCTGGCCAGGCTTGTGAAGGTCCCCCTGGCCTTCTTGACTTGTCTTAGATTGCAAGACTCAGAGGAGATTGGGGCTTTTTGCTGCCAGCAAAACCTTTTGGCCAAATATAAGGTTTCCCTGAATTAGGCTTGTCTTCTCACTGCATTGCTAAATCCTTGGTTTCCTGTGTTTTGCGAGTGTTGCTGTTGGCAGATATAAGCATTGAGATGATGAATAATTGGAAGATTTTGGGCAAGGTTCTCTCCTATCTCAGAGCTCCATTAGAGAGATGCTCTCTAAATTCACTCCTAGCTCGAGCATTCCGTGATTCTTCATTAGCTGTGCTGAATAATTCAGAGCCTACTCTTAACGGAACTCTAGGAGTGGGAGACTCTAAATTGAGAAATAGTTCATGAAAGTCTAAAAGACTGTCTTCTAGTTCACACCCAATGACCTGTTGTGGCTGGTTGGGGTGCTGCCCATTTTGACATGCCCAGGATCTTGGTGGCCTTGGGCAGACTAAACTGATTTGGAAGATGACAAAGCCCAAACATATCAACGCAAGAAGGTAACAGATGTCTTAGTTATCATACAAGCAGGAACAGATCAATATCAAAATTTTAGTTGTTTTTAACTTAAAAAAGAATTATGCAAGTAATACAGGTTCAATGTAGAAAATTGAGAAAACAGAGATAGGCAACAAGGAAAAAAGAGTTTGCAAAAACAATCTTATTACCCAGCAGTAATCATTGTTATCATGTTGTAGTTATTCTTGTCATTTTTCTATGTAGCTATACATATATAATTGTATGGGAAATAGAAAAATACCACACATAGTGTTTTATGACTTGTTTTTCTTTTTTATACTGCTTTGTCTGCATAACATTTTGGGTAGTTCTCTGAGTAGAAGTGATGTCAATAATGGCTACAGATATACCAGTCAGAGTTGAGAAGGGAAACATCAAGTGAGGGTTATAGGTGACTGCTGCATATGCACACTATTCACCTCACAGGCACAGAGAAAGAGTTCATATCTTCCTGGGGAGAAGATGCATCTAAAACGATCACTGGGTTTCCCTGGGGGGTTAACGTATCAGTTGTTCATGGAGTGGTGTAATCTCTAAATCAGTAAGCTGTGCTGATTGTTTGGCATCATGAAAGTGAAACTTGCTGTTTGACAGAAACTTGTTTTTCAGCTGGTTCTGGCAACTTGACATAGCCAAGCTCTAGGTGACCCTTGCAGTGGGCATCAGTAGCTCCTTGCTCTTCAGTGGTGTCATGGGTGATGGTGTCATCATCTCTCCTCATTTTGTGTAGCTCATTTCCTCTGGTACCTTGAGATTCCTTATTAGGGCCTGTTCTACAAAGCAAAAAAAAAAAATGTACATCTTGATAAGGAGTTTGTAGTCTTGCAACATTTCTCTCCTTTCTGTCTCCAGTTCCGATTGTGTCTCTCTCAATCCAACTGTCACCTCTTGTGATTACGTTGCTTGTGCAAGGAAACTGCTTTTCCTGTGGGAGCTGAAGCTAGACCTTCCACAAAGCAGATAGCCTCCCTTAATGATGTCAGGGGAGGTGTTTGGCTGAGAGGTAGACAGCCATCGCCTCTCTTGAGAACTCTGAGATGCTGGAACAGGCTACTACTGGGTATTTCCACATTCCCCACCCCCGCTGCTGTTCTCTTTAAAAATACAATCACAAGCACCTATATGGGAAAGTTTGGACATACAAGGTGATGTCTTAGGAGGACTCCTGGCCCTTGGATTCCATAGCCACAGTATAATTTTCCTTCTAAGGTATTTCAAGCAATTGAGGGTTGACATATAGGATCAATCAGGTATTTGTTGAATGCCAGGTGCTGAGCTAGATGCTTTACACACATTAATTCATTTAAATTCCACTCTATGGAAGTGGCTATTATTAGCTTCATTTTATGGATGAGGAAATTGATGCTCAGAGAGGTTAAATGACTTACCTAAGATCATGCAGGCTCCTGGTATTGTGAAGAAGCTTGCTGGTGTTTGGGAGGAGAGGTAAAATGTGGTAGATAGATTAGGTGTAGGGTTGCCAGATAAAATATAGGATGCCCAGATAAATTTCAGATATACAACAAATATTTTTTTAGTATAAGTATATTCCAAATATTGCATGAGGCATACTTATGCTAAAAAAGTACTCCTTGTTCAGCTGAAATTTAAATTTAACTGGGCATCTTGCATTATCATTGGTTAACTAGCAACTCTTGTTTGGTGGACCACATTATGGGGGATGGTTCTAAAAGCTAGGCAGAAGTGAAGGCAATAGGAAGCCACGGAAGATGGTTTGAGAAGGGCAGTGACATGTTGAGCAACCATCTCAGCATAAGAGCAGGATGGAGCCCAGGCAGAGGTATGATGGGGTTGGCTGGTTCAGACTTAAGAGAGCCAAGTGCGCTCATCTCTTCCCAACTCTGCATTTGGTGATTCCCATTTATAGCTTCCTATTAGACAAGGTGAGAGTGTTTACACTATGAAAATTGGCAAATGGTACAAACCAGGGCCCCCGGAGAGCTAGTTGTTAAACATCTTCCAGCACACCAATGGGCCCAAGGGAATAGATGGATATTTTGAAGGCAAAAATCAATGTAATCTGGAGATTGGTTATTATATGGATACTATTTAGAGAGTATAGGAAAACCACATATCAAAGCCATTATCTAATCTTAGATTTCAAAAGCAATTGACCATAAAGCTTTTTAGGGAAAGAAATTGTTCTGGTCAAAGCGTGCTGCTCCTATGTTCCAAAATGAAGAACTATTTGTATAAACAAGTCGCACAGGCTACTAGCTGGGTTTGGGAGAGTCAGAATGTGCACAGGGCAGAATTTGTGTTCTACACAATTAGATGCCCTTAGGTTTCCCCAGCCAGGTACTGACTCATGCCTTAGTGGATCAGGGCAGAGGCTGAGCTCAGTGCTTGAGCCATAACCAAGATATGGACAGAAAGAAGACTGGATATAGTGAGAGAATTAGACGCAGCAAGGGGGCAGTCTATGGGCCTAGGAATTTCCGCTTTGTCATGATCTGTTCCAGCCAGAGCAGATGAATCAAGAGTCCAGCTTCGGATCCCTTAGTGGACAGGATGAAGAGAGCCTGGAAACATTCTTAGGGTTCCCAAAGGATTGCTTCTTGGGTCATAAGTTTAGTTCTTAACTGTACCAGAATCACTTCTACTGTTATTCTTGGCATTATGTCCTATTGTACTGCATTCTCCTTTTGATTCATCTCCGCCACAGTTCTGTTGCATATTTCTAGGACATTGCATTAGGAAAACAAACAGTGCCATTAATTCACCCCCTGCCTCCTTCTAACGGTACTCGTCTGATGACGGGAACCTGGTTGATACTTGACTGTGTCATAGCCAAACTTCAGAATATTGAGTAAAACATAAAACTCCCTGCCAGAAAGTTGGTTCCATTACATGGCACAGCTCCCAGGCAGATCACATGAACTCCATGCTACAATTTTCTTTTTCCTGTCCAAAGGATGTAAGTTTTTTTATAACAGTTTCAGTGCAGGGTAGAATGACATCTTGTGGATGCCATGACGTCTCTCTGTTCTGGACTTCCATCAAGACTCAGACCCAATCCTCTGGGAAGCCTTCACTGACCCATTTCCAGGAATAGAGGGTTCTCTTCTGGGCTCTCCTGCAGTGTCATATGCTGTACTAATCAGCTTCCAGGCAGTGTCATGATGGCACAAGCTCTGGAGTCAAATTGCCTGGGTTCAAATCCTTGTTCTGTAATCTACAAGCTGCAGTCCACTGGGAAGTTGTTGAACATCTGGGCTTCATTTTTCTTGCTTGTAAAATGAGTGGTAGCAATTGTCCCTTACGTCATACAGTTGCTGGAACCCATGCAAAGTGCTTAGCACCTTGCCTGGCACATAGTAGGGACCGAATAAACATTAATATTGCTCTCTTTGCAATTGACTGAGAGTTTCTTGAGGGCTCCATTTTTCAATGTTAATGAATAAGCACAGTTTTGAGCACTTGCTAGGTGCTCAGAGCAGATGAATGAATGAAAGGTGGAGTCTCCTTTCAATTGATTTGTCAAAAATAATCATCAAGAGATTAGAAATATAAAATAGTTTAATTCAGAAAATTTTCTTTGTAGGCTTTTTAAAAGTCATATAAAATATTAAGTTCACTTGATTTACAAATTAGAAACAAAGACTGTAATACTTTATTCAACAATTTA
This sequence comes from Ceratotherium simum simum, assembly GCF_057802395.1. NCBI lineage: Eukaryota > Metazoa > Chordata > Mammalia > Perissodactyla > Rhinocerotidae > Ceratotherium > Ceratotherium simum. The sequence goes on along the minus strand of NC_141900.1, from coordinate 55,622,412 downwards.
AGAAAGTGTATGTATGTATATTTATTCCGTATTGCAGGCAGTACAGTTTACTGAAAGAAGCATGGCTTTCAGAGACAGACTTGGCTTAAATCCCAGCCCCAACATTTACTGCTCATATGGCTTTGGGCAAGGTGCTTCAATCCCCTGAGCCCGAGTTTCCTCGTTTGTAAACTGAGGCAAAGAAAACTTCCCTTCTGGGGTGGTTGTGAGAATTAAATGAAATCACACCCATAAAGCACAGTTATTGGTATGTACTAAATTGTCAGCAGATGCTAATTTTTAAAAAAATTTTGTTATATTAGAAGAGGTGGGTCCAGGGAAAGAAGGGAAGAGAAGGGAAAAAGAAAAGGATCAAGGTAGACAAAGCACAAAGGAGAAAGACAGTTAAAAAAATAGAAATGGCCACCAAAAAAACAGAAATGGCCACCAAAGTGGCTTATAGATTTCATTTTGTTTTAAAATATTATATTTTTACTTTTTATTTTTTGCATAGGTAACATATACTCATGACATGAAATTCAAAATGTACCAAAGGGTACCTAATGAAAAAGAAGTCACTTCCACCCTGCCTGAGCCAACCAGTTTACCTCTTGAGGGGCGACTACTTCTACTCATATTTCCTTGTGATTCCTTCTAGAAATACTCCATACATTGATCAGCAAAATATTCACTTTTCCCATGATTTAATTTTATTCTTCTACATAAGTGGTGATATACTGATTACACGGTTCCGCACCTTGCTTTCTCTATTCAATGTGTTTGAGCAATCATTCCCTTTTGGGAGACACAGGGCTACCTGCTTCCTGTTAGCCCTTGTGTTCCATTTATTAACTAGTCCCCATCGATAGAATTTTAGGTTGTTTCCAATCTTTTGTTATTAGAGATAAAATGATAATGAATAATTTTGTCCATGTGTGATTTCACACATGGGATAATTTCCTAGAAACGGAATTGCTTACTCAAAGGATATGGGCAATTTTGATAGACGGAGACAGATAGAGGTTGTACCAATTTATCACTCTCCGGCTAGGTGTGAAAACACCTGTTCCTCATACTCTTGTCAGCACATAATACTATCTATTGTCTTGATCTTTGCCAGACTGATGAGGGAAAAACATATCTCAATATAGTTTGAATTTGCATCTCTCTTATTATAAGTAAGGTGGAGCATCTGATCAGATATTTGAGAATCATTTTAATTTCATTTTCCACAAACTCTATGTTCATATCCTTTGTCTGTTTTTCCATTGGTTATTGATCCTTTCATATTGATTTGAGGAGCTCTTGATATACTCCAAAAGGTAAACTTTTCTTTTTCATTTGCATTTTTAGTTTATCATTCATATTTTTATTAGTTTATAGTAGTTTCTTTTTTTTTTTGCCATGCAGAAAGTTTATATTTATATGAAGCAGACTGTATATCCTTTCTTTTATGGCTTCTACATTTTGTGACATACTTAAAAAGGCTTAGTCTACTCTGATATCATAAGAATATTCTCCTAAGTTTTCCTGGAGTGTCTTTAAATAGAGATAGGTTTATGAAGTATTGAGCAAATACAGACTATGTCATATGACAAGATGAACTGTTCTTGTCACACCCTGATGTAAATACACATACATAGAAAAAAATATAGGTCTTTCTGGAAGGTGGAATACTTTTTTCCCTCTTTATACTTTTCTTTGTTTTCCAGGTTTTCTGCATTGATCATGTATTACTTTGATATTCAGAAAGATATTAAGTAAAAATGTACTTTTACCTCCTTTAACCTTCTTTTAAGAATATCCCTTGGTTCCTGGATCTCTCAGAATGCTAGTAATGCTGACTGTTTTGCTTTGGAAACAGTTCGTCCAGCTTCTATCCTTAACAGCTTTGGCCCAGTCCTAATGACTTCCTTGCTGCTAAATCCAATGGAAGCATTTTAGTCCTAATCTTGCTTTCCTGTTGGCGTATCTGAAACTCCTGACCACGCCTGCCCTCCTGCTTGGCCTCAGTGCCTCTTCTCTCCCTGCTGTTCCTCCTTCCTTGTGGCTGCTTCTCGGGCGGTTGGCCTGGCTGATCCCTGTGATAGGTAACAACTGGGAGGGCTCATTGTGCCCCAGGTGTTTTAAGTGCTTTGCATATGTTATCTCGATTAGTCCTCACCACATCTTTTAAGGCAGCTGTGGTGAGCAACTGGATTTTTCAGATGAGAAAATGGAGAATTAGAAAAGTTAAGTAACAGGCCTGAGAGCGCCCAGCTAGAAAAGGGTAGTGTCAAGATTGGAACCTAGGGCTCTGTGCTCTTAACCAGCCCTCTATACTGCGTATCTAATGAGCGTGCTAAACCGTCCCAGCCACTCTTTCCTCTGTGCCTTCTGTGGGTCAGCTCATCCTTGTGTGGCTTTATCTACCCTTTCTCTTTCATAGAGATGACCCCCAAGTTTATGTTGTGGCTCCAATCTCTCCCTTGCATTCTAGACAGACAGTCTAGACATTTTCAGTGTTCAGTGGACATTTCCACTTAGATATCCCACAGACACTTTAAATTCAGCATGCCAGTATCTCCTAAGATTGTGCATCTGGAAAGATGGGGGATATTATTTTTCACAGTGTCCAGTGGAGAAGGCTGGCAAATGAGAACACGGGGGACTTGAACTCAGGTATTCTATATCTGAGGTTAGTGCTTTGCTTTAATTAAGTTTGATTCAATTCATCAGCACCTTCTACAGGCCTTGGCCCCAGCCCTCAAAGAACATCTAATGATTTAGCTTGATTTGCATGTCCTTGGTCTTTTAAGGCCAATAAATTCTTTTGGAATGTTGGTTGCCTTTTCCCCACAGCCCAAAGTAATTTGCTTATCCTGATGGGAAGGCCCATTCATTTCCTAAAAGTGAACAGGGCTTCCTAACATGAAGTAATTAGCACTGAAGGTCTGGATCCGTTTAAATCCCCTGAGAGTCTGGGTCCAGTCTGTTGGAATTAGTAATCACAGAGAACTCAAGGTGAGGCGTTAGATTTAAAAACGATTACATTCCAGTGGGAAGAGGCAACTTCAACCAGAAGAGGAATCTTTTGGCTGAAAGATTGGTTTTTATGCCTTTGCCATTGACAAAAATCACTATAGGAAGAGCATTACCAATTCCAGTTCTCTGGGATAGTGTTTTTCTTTTCATTTCTATATTAATTTAAAAAAAATTATAAAAGTAACACATGCTGATTGTAACTACGGCAAGACTGCCAACCCCTTGAGATGACCACTGTTAACTGCTGCACCTTGTTCCACACCCTGCCGCAGATCACATGAATGGATATGAACAGGCACTCTAATTACACATACAGGCTTGGGTTATTTATTTACCTATTTATTAAAGTAATGAAATCATACAGTGCCTTTTACCCTGCAACTTGTTTTTCTCACTTAACTCGATATCATGAATACCCCATCCAGGTCAGTTAATATAGCTTTTATTCTTTTTAAAAATATGTAATATAGCATGTTCTATGATTTATTCAGCCAATTTCCTCTTGATGAACATCCAGTTTTTTTCAGTTTTCTACTTCTACAGGCAAGGCTGCAGGAGACATCCTTGTACATGCATTCTTACATAACGAAGCATTTATTTCTAAAGAGTCCTAAAAGTAAGATTGCCAAGCTACAGGGTTGGCTAGGTTCTAAAACTACATTAATATATGAGCAAGGGAAGGGAAAAGGGAAGTGATGTACTTCTGTCTGCCAGGTACTGCAGTAGGTACTTTCCATAAGTTGTTTAGTTTCATCTTGGTCTCTTGCCTCTAGTCCTGCCCCAATCCTCTTCTACATAACCACAGATGAACATGTCACTTCTTTGCTTAGAGCCCTGCATGGTTCCCATCTCCTCCAGGATTATGGCCAAGCTACTAACATGGCCCACAAAGCCCTCTGCAGCTTGGTCTCATCTACTCCTTCAGTCTCTCTCTTGCCCCTCTCCATCTCGCTTTGCATTCCGGCATACCTGAACGACTTGCAGTTATCCACCTTACCAGGCCACTGCAACTCTCTAGGCCTTTGCTCTGCCTTGCTCTCCATTCTGATGGTCCTTCTTCACCTCTTCCCCTGGCTCTTCTCTCACTCATCAGTTAGCACTCTGGATCTTTCAGAATGCCTTTTGCAGGTTGGTTTATGAATAGTGAAGTTAGATTATGCTGTAGTGACTTACAACCTACAAATTTCAAGTCTGTCAGATTCCAAAACTCATACTTTTAGGAAAGCTTCTGGAAGTAAATTCCCAGATCTGACTTGGGACAATAAACAGTTCACCCATAGGGAATGAATTCAATCTTAGAGATACAAGAACCCTAGCCTCTTTAGTATACCAAGTCTGGGATGCCCAGTGGCACATCTACCAGGGGACCTCCTCTTTGTGTTCTGGGAGCCAGTGTTGAAAAGTTAAGCGGACCTTTATGACCCAAGATCTCCCAGGTATGGACTTAAAACAAAAGAAGGCAAGAAAAACCAGTCCCCAGCCAAAGTGAAGGATATTTAGGTCACTATCAGAACATCCATCTGTCTTCACTTAATATATTTGAATTTAAATAAAACCCCTGCTTTCATACAGGGGTGACTACAGAGTGCTGTAGAACTGGGGTTTGAAACTGAGTTTGAGCCCCAGCTCTGCCACATCCCCACCTCATCACTGGACCTCTGAGCCTCCCTTTCCTTATCTTATGAAATAACGCTGACTGTAAGAATACTCACCTCCCTGTAATTTCAGGTAGACCACAAAGTGCTAACTTTGTGCTCCATTGACTCAAAATTCCAATAGAACTTCAGGTAAGTACCCTGTTGTATCAGGGTTCTCCAGAAAAATAGAACCAATAGGATATATATATATATATAAAATAAAGAATTAGCTCCCATGACTATGGAGGCTGAGAAATCCCAAGATGTGCATGCATTCGGCAAGCTGGAGGCCCAGGAAAGCCGGTGATGTAGCTCCAATCTGAGTCTGAAGCCCTAGAGAACCAGGATGGCGTAAGTTCCAGTCTGAGGGCAGGAGAAGATCAATGTTCCAGCTCAAGCATTCAGGCGGAGAGAGAAAGTGACTTCTGCCTTACTCAGTCTTCTTGCTGTATTCAGGCCTTCAATGGATTGGATGAGGCCCACCCACGTTGGGGACGACAATCTACTTCTACTTTATTCAGTCTACCTATTCAAATGTCAATCTCATCCAGAAACACCCTCACAGACACACCCAGAATAATGTTTAACCAAATATCTGGGCATCCTATGGCCCAGTCAAGTTGACACACAAAATTAACCATCACACCTAACCTTCCTTATGCCCTCATAATTTGTACTATTTGTTCATCTTCTACAGGGTTCTTATGCTTGCATTCCTTCTATGTTGCTATTTGTGTTGTTAGAAAACGTTAAAGACAAAATACTGGAAGTAGAGCAACTTTACTTTTTTTTTTTTTTTTTTGTGAGGAAGATCAGCCCTGTGCTAAAATCCATGCCAATCCTCCTCCTTTTGCTGAGGAAGACCGGCTCTGAGCTAACATCTGTTGCCAATCCTCCTCCGTTTTTTTTTTTCCCCCCAAAAGCCCCAGTAGATAGTTGTATGTCATAGTTGCACATCCTTCTAGTTGCTGTATCTGGGACCCCGCCTCAGCATGGCTGGACAAGTGGTGCGTCGGTGCATGCCCAGGATCCGAACCCGGGCCACCAGTAATGGAGCGTGCACACTTAACCGCTAAGCCACGGGGCTGGCCCCAGTAACTTTACCTTTTAAAAATATTTTTTAAATGAAAATTATTTGCTGAGTCCAAGAGAATTCAGTTCAAAATAATCCCCACCTGTATTCACCATTTTCCCTTAGCATGATTTATTTGTGTGTGTGTTTTTTTTAGTTAAAAAAGACATCAGTTTTTAGAGCAGTTTTAGGTTTACAGCAAAACTGAGTGGAAGGTACAGAGATTTCCCATATAACCCTTACCCCCTGACATGTACAACCCCTTCTACTATCAACATCCTGCACCAGAGTGGTACATTTGTTACAATCAGTGAACCTACATTGATACATCACTATTATCCAAAATCAGTAGTCTACATTAAGGTTCACTCTTGATGTTGAACATTCAATGTTTTTTGACAAATGTATAATGACATGTACCCACCATTATAGTATAGACTAGTTTCCCTGCCCTAAATATCCCCTATGTTCCACCTATTCATCCCTTCCTTGCCCCAATCCCTGGAAACCGCTGATCCTTTTACTGTTTCCACAGTTTTGTCTTTTCCAGAATGTCATATGATTGGAATCTGACAGTATGTAGCCTTTTCAGATGGGCTTCTTTCACTTAGTAATGTGCATTTAAGTTTCCTCCGTGTCTTTTCATAGGTTGATAGCTCATCCCTGATTTATTTTTATCATAGCATTTAGCACTAGCTGAGATACATTATTTATCTATTTGCATGCATGTTCATTTTCCACCTCTCCCACTAGAATGGAAGCTTCCAGAAGGCAGGAACTTTGTTTTATTTACCACTGTCTCTGATCCTATAAAAATGTCCAGTATATAACAAGCTCTCCAAAAGTATTTATTGAGCCACCCCTGATGGCCTAGTGGTTAAAGTTTGGCGCTCACCACTTCAGTGGCCCGGGTTCACTTCTTGGTTGCAGAACCACACCACCTGCCTGTCAGTTACCATGCTGTGGCAGTGGGTCACATAGAAGAACTAGAAGGACTTACAACTAGCATATACAACCACGTACAGGGGCTTTGGGGAGGGAAAAAAAAAAAGAGGAAGATTGGCAACAGATGTTAGCTCAGGGCGAATCTTTCCCTGCCAAAAAAAAAAAAAAAATTATTGAATGAATGAATGAAGATATGAGTCATTTATAACTCTAAGCCTCTCATTTAGGGAATTGTTTCTGATATGTGTGATACAAGAGTCAATCCAATACTGCCGTTTCTTTCTTTCTTTTTTTTTTTGAGGAAGACTGGCCCTGCACTAACATCTGTTGCCAATCTTCCTCTTTTTCTTTTTTCTCTCCAAAGCCCCAGTACATAGTTGTATATCATAGGTGCAGAGTTGTAGTTCTTCTCTGTGGGATGCCGCCTCAGCATGGCTTGATGAGTGGTGAGTAGGTCCGTGCCCAGGATCTGAACCAGCAAACCTCGGGCCGCCGAAGCGGAATGCGTGAACTTAACTGCTATGCCACCTGGCCAGCCCCCCTAATACTACTGTTTCGATGGTATTTAAATGTGATGATTCTTAAAGAGTTTGGGTCCCTTTTGGTTTGGATATGGGACAAGAGAGCTCATCAATGATCAATAAAATAGAAGAAATCATTGGTTTCTAGCAATGTACTATTTTTTGTGTGTGCAGAAATAGAGTATAAATGAGAAGTGGACATTCTGGTGATGGCTATTTAAAATGTTTTAAAATTTTCTATTGTAAAAGTAGTAAAATTTCCTTCCTTATATACTCACTGACTCCTAATCCCTCCCCAGAGGTAACATCTTCTAAGAGTTCTAGAAGTTTTGTGCAATATATAATATTTCTGTGTAGTGGGCCACAGATTAACTCACTCCCTACACTTGGGTATACAAAATGCAGCACCTCTGTTTTGTTCTGATATATTATCTTTTTTTTCTCACAGTTTCTTTCCCAGTTGGGCAGCAGGAAAGCCTAATTCTGCCAGTTAACAGGAGCTCGGTGTCTTCTGCTTTAAACAGTCTCCTTCCGCTTTGACTTAGCTCCTTTCAAGGAAATTGTCCTCAGCACTCGCTCCCCTGCCTTCTCCTGCCCAAGATGGTGCCTTGGGAATTTATCTGGGAATTCACTGCTACCTGTGGTGGAAGTGTGGGTCCCACCTTGTTCCCCTGGTCAGCCTGCAGGTGTCTGTTCCTGAAGCCTGCAGCTAGCAGACCTGAGGCCTGTGCTCCCTCAGCTTGGTCCTCCCTGCTGACTTGGCCCATCTGTGATTCCCCTGGGGCCAGCCTGGGAGCTCTCAGCAAGATGGTCCCTCACACTTCTCCTTACTACTTCCCTGGAGGCCTCCTTTGTAAGCTGGCTAGCCAACACTACCAGGTACTTTCTGTGCCCCTTTCCAGGGTACAAAAAACTTGTGTACACTCTCACACCACATGGCAACTAAGGGAGCCTCGTGCCGCTAAATTCAGCCCCCTTTTCTGTTTCATCTGATGCAACGTACAGAGAACTATATGAGGCAGTATCTTCCTAGCCTGTCAAATGGAAAAGGAGCAAGAGGTTCTCTGCTTTCAACTTTCCCCTTAACCTAACACTCACCTTCTGGAATTTTGCTTGGAAGGCAGGATTTCCATAATATACATGTCTGACCTTCGGCATCTCCTGTCTGTCTCTCTTCTTACCACAGCCCACTGAGCCTGAGAGTTGGGCTTTTATTTTACATCACCTTCCTGTCTGCTAGGAACTTCTCCTATGGTATATCCTCCTCCATCCCAACTCTAGTGCTACGCCTTCATCTAAATGCTAAGTGCAGAGTTCAGGGAGAGAAATAAGCTTGCCAATAAGGGAACAAACATACGTTGGGAGATACTTCAAAACTGACACCTGTTACATGTGTGTATCTTTTATTTGTTTAGTCAAAGGTGAGGTCATACTTCATATAATGCTCTGTTTCTTCTGTTTCAATTTAATATTTCTTGAAGATCTTTCCATATTCACACACACACACACACACCTACTTTATTCTTTTTGTTTTTGTGAGGAAATTCAGCCCTGAGCTAACATCCGTGCCAATCCTCCTCTTTTTGCTGAGGAAGACTGGCGCTGAGCTGACATCTGTGCCCATCTTCCTCCACTTTATGTGGGACGCCGCCACAGCATGGCCTGACAAGCGGTGCGTCGGTGTGCGCCCGGGATCCAAACCCAGGCTGCCAGCAGTGGAGCGCGCACGCTTAACCGCTTCACCACGGGGCTGGCCCTACTTTATTCTTTTTTAAGAGCTACATAATATTCCATAAAAGGTATGTGGTTTATCTAGCCAGTCTCCTATTGAAGGACATGTAGTTCATTTCCAGTCGTTTTCTATGCAAACAAGGCTGTAGTGAACATTACTATATATAGTTTTGGGTTTCTTGTGTATTTTTGTGAGTATATCCTTTGGCTATATCTCTAGCAATGGAATTGCTTTACCAACTGGTGTGCTCCTTTAAGATTGTCTAAAAAAGTTCTAGCACTTTACAGTCTCATCTACTTTATGAAAGTCACAGTTTTCCCTTAAGATAACAGCTTTTATAACTACACTATTGGTTAAGAGAGCATGAGAATACATTTGGATGAAAGAGAGGAAGAAACAGGAAGATAGGAGATGAGTCGTTTGATAAGCACCAGTGTAATGTGGGGGATAGGTTCATGGATGTTGGGAATCATATAGACCTGGGAGAGAATTCCATCTCTGCCATTTACTAACTGTGTGACCTCAGTTTCCCCATTTATATTGGTGGTTGTGAAGATCAAGTCTGATAAATCCATGTAAAGTATTTAGTATTTAATACATTTATTAATAAATATAATATTTATATATATTTATTTTAAAATATTTAATAATAAATATTTATGTAATATTAATATAAATAAATATATTAATAAATATAAGGTATTTAGTATTAATAAATGCTTACTCTCAGTACGATTACTGTGTACCTGGTACTATGCTAGATGTTTAGCACGTACTAGACCCTGAAGGGAATGCAAAAGGAAGTACTAGACTTTATTCCGCACTAGGTGGAAAAACACAACAAGCCTGTTGGAAACTATCAGGAAACAACAAAGTCCTTCAAAAGCTCTAAATGCCCTAGACACTCAGATCTACTTTGGAGATTAGTTATGTGGATAATTTTAAAAAATCTGTTCCAACAAAATAATTTCTTCTCGGGAGTCTGATGCTTTTGAAGAGCTCTCTTTAATTTCATGTGACTTTCTTGAAAGCATCTCATAAGTCACATGACATGTTGATAAGTCAACCTCATTTTTCAAAAATTCAATTACATGTTTGTCGTGGTTTCTATAGAGTCAACATCCTGAAAATAACAGGATGAATTATAACATTCTTTAAAAAATATTATTGGTATCTGGGTTGAAAAATAGCTTCAGGGTAGAGTTGAGGTAGATTTGGGTTTCAAAGGGAAATTTTAGGCTTCTTTTTAGGATTATTATGTAAAATGTCAGAGTCCTGTGTATGTCTCTTGTTGAGGGTATGGTGGTGCCTGCTCTGGGTCAATAGAGGAAATGATGAAATAATGAAACTTAACTATAGCACTGTCCAACCAGGGGATGGAGGGACAGCTACAGCTTTTCCCCAAACCTGGCCCTATTACATCATGACATATCACTAGTGATACTGTGGAAACCCTGTTGGGGACCTTCTCATTCTCTCCTCTGTTACTCCTCTCTTACAGTTCTAGGGTTAGTCAGACCTGGCTCTGAGACATCATTCTGGCTCTTATTACCTGTATGATCTTAGGGAACTCTTTTCAATCTATGCTTTTTCACAGTCCAATGGAGACAAATGTCCATAACTGTGCATTTCAATAGCACTTCAAGAGATTCTAATATGGGAGGAAGGGGAACTGAAATCTGGAGAAGTGGAGTGACTTGAAGACCATACAGCTACTCAGTGGCAAAGTCCAAAATTGATCCAGAGTTTCATGACTCCTGGTGTAGCATTCTGTCCATAAAAGCAGTGGCGTGCCCAGGGTTTAGGGGTGGGGGAGAGATCCTCTAATGTTGTCTCCCACCATAAAGCAGCTCAAATGTTCCTCTTCAGAAAGACAGACCCTAGACAGACTCACCCATTCAGCTCCAAGGTGCACCACCTTATCTGCTTCTCCTTCCTCCCAGCTTTTCCCAATGCTGCTCCTTTCTTCCTCAAGCTCCAAGTAAACACCTAGGAGTCGTTGCAGATACCGTCATCTCCCTTACCCCATATATAATCTTCTGGTAGTCCTGTCGGTTTTCTCTTGTAAATAACTTTCAGATTTATTTACTTCTGTCTGTCTCCACTGCTACCACCCCAGTCCAAGGTTCCATCATCTCCTACTTAGACCATGACTTTCTATCTGGTCTCAGACTGAACTTTCCACAATATGATTCTGCTTTCTCTCTACCACCTGATTTAAAAACCTTCGGTGACTCCCTATGGCTGTTAGGTTGGAGGTACAACATGATGTGACCTCCAGCGCCCTGCAGGGGCTGGCTGTTGTACCAGTCTTATCTTGTACCATTCTTCTCCTCTCTGTGCTCCTTCTTCCAGTTCCCTGAATGTGTCAGCTCCTCCCTGCCATAGGGCTTTTGCACATGCTACTCTTTTGCCTGGAACACTCTTTTCTCTCTTCTTCCTTTGCCCAGTCAACTCCTACTCAACCTTCAGATCTTAGCTCAAGGCTCACTTTCATAAGAAAACCTTTTATAACTGCTTCCAGTTTGTCAGGTTTCTGTTACAGGTGCTCCTAGAACCATTTTTCCCCCTTTATGTATGTTTATTACAGTCTATAATTCATACATTCATTTGTATAACTACTTGATTAATTATAGTCTCCCACCCTATTGCACGTTCCACGAGGGCAGATAACATGACTGATTTTTCTCACTATTGTTCCCCTAGTGTCCAACGCAGTACCTGGCACATAGTAGGTCCTCAATAAAAATTTGTTTAATGAATGAATGAAGCTTATGTTCAGTTCTTCCTTAAATCTCCCCTTGATCGATCTCATCTGGCTCCAGTCACCCAAGGTCTATCTTTAATGTGTTTACACTTAGTTGGGCACATGTACATACATGTGTATCTTTTATGTTCTCTTTATCATCAAGTAACGTCTACATTCCATCTTGGCCATTTTCAGTGATACTTTTACTCTCAGTGTCTTGGATAGGAAACAGAAGGGCCTCGTGACTGTAGGGAAGGGAAGTACTTAGTAAATTACCCTTCCTCTCTCTCTTTTACTGAACTGCGGGGAAATCCCTTTGACCATGAAAGCCAGAGACAGAGTCATGCTGGAGGCCACAGACTATCATGGTTTGCATCAAGGCTTGGACCCTAGATAACCCAGGAAAAAAAGATGGAAATCCATAGCTATTCATAGTCCATCAGATTCCTTTACCTGTGGGAATCATAGTTTTAGGGTGCTGTGTGAGACCTTTTGGTTGATAATCTCAAGGATTTCATAAATCACTATTGCAAATTGTTTTAAACTATAACCTATACCCAGATGGGATCTAAGATTGGTAGATGGTTGGGTTCTGTGGTGTAGGGCACCTCACTAATTGTATGTTCATGTGCTCAACAGGCCAAACAAACTATTGGCCTGAGGTAGAGAAAGGATGGGGAGACTCTGAGATCTTCCTTGGGGCATCTAGGAGTGTCCCCAAGAACCAGAAAGTTGGCATAGTGAAACTAGGCACTATCCGAGATAAGGCATGCGGCACCTTTGCTTAGTGCTTAGGAAATGTTAGCAATTCTTTTATTACTGTAGAGAGCAAATAGGCACTTATGCTTTAGTTGGGGGAAGAAGTGACATGCACAGCTCTCCTTTTCTCCAAGGCATAGGCATATTAGAATCTGTCTACTTGTTTATTAAGACACTCCAGTAGTCTGTCATACTTTTAAAAAATGGGTCCTGGGCCGGCCCGTGGCTTAGCGGTTAAGTGCGTGCGCTCCGCTACTGGTGGCCCAGGTTCGAATCCCGGGCGCGCACCCACGCACTGCTTCTCCGGCCATGCTGAGGCCGTGTCCCACATACAGCAACTAGAAGGATGTGCAGCTATGACATACAACTATCTACTGGGGCTTTGGGGGAAAAATAAATAAATAAAATTATTAAAAAAAAAAATGGGTCCTTTCTTTTAAAATTCAATCCTAACCAGAAGAATCTATAACATGCCTCAAGTGTTAGAAAAGAGGAAGCTTTTTCTGAGTGCTTTTTGTTGTGTAACCACTGAATTCCTGCCTGAGCAAAGAGAATTTGTCAAGAAACAGATCCCCTGTTGTAACCTTTAGCACACTTTTACTCTTCTTTTGTGGATCTTATCACAGTGTGTTATTATTTGTTATTTGTGTCTTTTTTTAAAAAACTGAATTTAGTCATTCTTACTAGATTTTAATCTCCATGGGAGCGGGAATCTCTATTTTGACGACTTCTGTCTGTATCCATAGGACCTAGAACCATCTCTGGTATAGGGTAAGTGCTTAATAACCATTTACAAGTATCAATTCACTTAGTTTTCCCAGGAACCTAGAAGGAAGATATTATTATTATCCTCATTTTATAAATAAGGAGGCTGAGGCAAAGAGAGGTTAAGTAATTTGTTAGTCAGTAGTTGAGTCTAGTATAACCAAATCAGTCTGGATGAGTTAATCATTATGGTCTTCTGCCACAAATAAATGTTTGTTAAAAGAATGAAGGCTCCATGGGAACAGACTTGGAACAGCTTTGGCTATGTGATATATGAATCACTCAGACAGACATATTCAGGGTTTCAGTTAGCTGGGAAGGCCTAACTACAGTGTGCCGGTGAGCTAACGGGGAACTGTGGGGAGGGGACAGGTGAGGACGTGGTAAGTGGAGCAGGCAAGTCTGGTCAGAAGTACTCTAGGAGCCAAGATGGTCTGGCCTGGTCTGTTTCATAATACTCATCTTTTTATGGATTGAAAGTCCAGATCTAGGTTGTTTCTGTACTTGTAAGCAGAATGGTCTAAGTGTGGGGTGTTATTTGCCAAGATTCCTAAAGCCAAACCTAGAGCTTGTGTGCTTTCCAGCTGCATAACTAGTTCTAACCCTCTCTGATACCATTGATAAGCAGGTGACAGGTTCAGGGAGTTCATGGTGGCCTGTGACATGCTCTCTTTCTTAAAGATGACTTTATTTTTTAAAGCTAGGTCTTTAAAACATCATTTTAAACAATTTCTCTGCAAATTATTTATGCTTATGGTTTTAAAAAAAGAAACCACCCTGTATAGAAGGGCACAAAGTAAAAAGCAAGAGTACCCTCATCTGGAAGTCTTCTATGTATCTATCAGCGTATGTATAGTCTCATCTTTTTTTTTTTTTTTTTTTTCACTTAAATGGGAACACACTGTTTTATGTGTTCCATATTTTGTTTCTTTTTAAAATAGATTTATTTGTGGACTTATGGGTTAATATGGTAGATCGAACACACAATTTTTCTGCCTTCCAAAATTTCACTAAAACTACAGAAAGGGATTTCCTTTGAAGACAAAAATTTATAAAGATGGAGCAAATAGAAGAGGAATTAAAAGCTCTTAGCATTTTGGAAGCAAAAAGGCAGGTGTAAGAGTGGCAACTGATGTAGTAGACCCAGGAAAACTGAACCCTAAACTGGTCATGGAGAAAACTGAGAGCCACCTACTCTAACTCAGGATGCTCAAGGGCTCAGCAGCTGACAGCTGGAACCATGTGTTTTAGGGTGGTAGGAGGGGTTAGTAAGCATGTAGCGATCAGGGTGTCTGGGCTGGGAATGCAAGGCACAGATGAAGAGATGAACTCTGTACTGAAAATGGGGGGATTATATGTATAATAATGCATATGGGGCCGGCCCTGTGGCTTGGTGGTTAAGTGCGCGCGCTGCGATGCTGGTGGCCCGGGTTCGGATCCCGGGTGCGCATCGAGGCACCACTTCTCCGTTCATCCTGAGGCCGAGTCCCGCATACAGCAACTAGAAGGATGTGCAGCTACGGCATACAACTATCCACTGGGGCTTTGGGGGGAAAAATAAAATAAATAAAATCTTTAAAAAAAAAAAAAATAAATAATGCATATGCATACTGAAAATTTTTTTCCCACTTGGCTTCCTAAGCTCAGGATTCAGGTCTTCATCCTCTAAGTAGGAGCTGGAAGAGTGAACCTGGGGAATCTGACCCGTGCAAGCAGAAAGACATAAAGATACTGACACTGTATTGCCCAGATCACTCTATAGGGAAGCTCAAAGTCAGTAAGCCCCATCCTCAAGCTTAAATCAGCCCTTTCCTTTAATTCTTTTAAACATGGGCAGATAACCAACTATGGAGGACGTGAGAAAATCCAAAATAAACAGAAAAGCAACTTTGAGGAAACAGATTGTGCAGTTAGAGGAAAACCTGACATTAAGATCCTCAGGGAAAATATTTCTTCCATGCAAGAATGGGATGCTACAAAAAGTAATGTTTGGAAACAAAAATAATCTTTGGATATTGGAAACATATCAAAAGTGAAAAACTCAAAAGAAGAGTTGGATAAAAAGTTGAGGAAATTCCCAGAAAGTAGAGTAAAAAGGAAAGAATTGAAAATAGAACAAAGAAGAAAATTCGAGGATACATCCCGGAGATCCAACAACCCAACAGTATAAGTCCCAAAAAGAAAGAGAGAGCAGAGATCATGGAGGGGAAAATATTTTTCAGAACTGAAGAACATGAATTTTGAGATTAAAGGGACCCAGTGATTGCTGAACACAGTGGATGAAAAAACACCTCTAGCATAATTGTGAAATTTCATTACCTTGGGAATCAGAAAGATTCTACAAATTCCTAGAGAGAAAACAACAGATCACAGACAAGTGAGCAGCAATAAATAGGACTTTGAACTTCTCAAGAGCAGCACTGGAAGCTAGAAGACCATGGACAATACTTTCAAAAATACGAAGGACATTTATTTCCACCCTAGATTTCCATAGCAAGCCAAAATATGAGTCCAGTGTGAAGGTGAAAAAAAGATACTTTCAGACAGGCAAATATAAAAAAATTGTAGTAATTCTCTCTTCTCAGGAAGCTCCTGGATGATATACTCCATAAAGATGAGTGAATACGCCAAGAAAGAGGAAGGCATGGAATATAGAAGATCCATCACTGCACAAAAGGGAAGGGAATCTCCTGGAAAGTGGTGAAGGGAGATCCCAGGATAACAATTATGCATCAGACATAGAGGGCAATAGATACAGATTGGAACAGCATGACTCAGGATGTGGGTTGAAAGCTGCCATCATCAAGTCTTCTGTCATTGTACCAGTTTTTTAAAAAAAAATTATTATTATTGTGGTAAAAAACACATCACATAAAGTTTACCATCTTAACCATTTTTAAGTGTACAGTTCAGTAGTGTTAAGTATTTCATATTGTGGTGAAATAGACCTCCAGAACTTTTCCATTTTGCAAAACTAGAAGTCTATACCCATAAACAACTCCTCTTTCCCCCTCACTCCACGATTCTACTTTCTATGAATTCAACTACTTTAGTTACCTCATATAAGTGGAATCATACAGTATTTGTCTTCTGTGACTAGCTTAGGCCACTTAGCATAATGTCCTCAAGGTTCATCCATGTTGTAGCATGTGACAGAGTTTCTTTCCTTTTTAGGACTGAATAATATTCCATTGTATGTATATACCACATTTAGTTTGTCCGTTCATCTGCCAATGGACATTTGGGTTGCTTCAACCTCTTGGCTATTATGAATAGTGTTGCTATAAACACAGGTGTACAAATATCTCTTTGAGACCTTGCTTTCAATTCTTTTGGGTGTATACTCAGAAGTGGGATTGCTGGATCATATGGTAGTTCTATTTTTAATTTTTTGAGGAACTGCCGTACTACTTTCCATAGCAATTGCACTATTTTGCAATCCCACCAACAGTACACGAAGGTTCTAATTTCTCCACATCCTTGCTAACATTTATTATTTTCTTTCTTTTTTTTAATAGTAGCCATCTTAATGGGTATGAGGTGATATCTCATTGTGGTTTGGATTTGCATTTCTCTGATGGTTACTGATGTTAAGTATCTTTTCATATGCTTGTTGGCCATTGGTATGTCATCTTTAGAAAATGTCTATTCATGTCCTTTGCCTATATATATGGTGTATATATATATGGTGCCTATATATATATAACATATATTTATATATATATAAATATAAGAGTCCAAATTCACTCTTTTGCGTGTGGGTATCCAATTTTCCCAGCACCATTTGTGGAAGAGACTGTCTTTTCCTCATTGAGTGGTCTTGGCATCCTTGTCAAAGATCATTTGACTGTATAACAAGAGTTTATTTCTGGGCTCTCTATTCTATTTCATTGATCTATGTGTCTGTTTTTATGCCAGCACCATATTGTTTTGATTACTATAGCTCTATAATATATTTTGAAACTAGGAAGTGTGAGTCTTCCAAATGTGTTCTTTTTCAAAATTGTTTTGGCTATTTGGGGTCCCATTCAAATTCCATATGAATTTTAAGTTGAATTTTTCTATTTCTGAAAAAAATGCTATTGAGATTTGATAAGAATTGCACTGAATCTATAGATTGCTTTGGGTGGCCTGAACATTGTACTAGTCTTTTTAACTGTATAAACTACTAGAAGATGAGTTTGACCAAAATGAGTGTAAAGGTAAGTAAGTGGAAGATGGGAGACCACTGGGTACTGATAGATTACCTGTTGGGATTGACCAGTGGAACACTGTACTGAAAGGCCATGGACAGTGTGGAAGAGTTAGTATAATAGGTATAAAGATATTCAAGCTAATAAAAAACAAGGTGATTACTAAATTAATGAAAAACAAAAAAACAAGAAGGGAAGCATTATCACAGCACCTTACAGTGCTTGCTGTGATTAATATTTGCATGGGAATATAATGTAAATATTGAATATTTAGTTAATCAGAAAGTATATGTATATGAGGTTGTGAGAGAGAAAGCACAGTGTTAGGAGAGCTAGACTTTCATTTGCCCATGATAGGAAGTCAATAACAAGTCAAAAGACACCAGTGTTCTTTGATTGTTTAGAGCCGTGCAATCCAATATGAAAGTCACTAGCCACCTGTGGCTAGTGCTCAGTAGAGCACTGGAAATGTAACTGGTCCAGATTGAGATATGCTGTTAGTGTGAGCTACACACTGAATTTTGAAGACTTAGTACAAAAAAAGAATGTAAAATATCTCATTAAGAATTTTTATATTAATTACATGTTGCAGTGATAATATTTTTAATGTATTGGTTAAATAAAAGATATTAAAATTTATTTCACTTATTTCTTTTACTTTTTTTTTAAATGTGGCTACTAGGGAATTTAAAATTACATATGTGGCTTGCATTATATTTCTATTGGATAGCACTGATTTAGAAATAAGGTGATGTATAAATGCCAGAAGAAACACCTAAGATAGTGAGAAGTGATTGTCTCGGAGAAAGGAACTGGGGGAATGTGGAGAGGTGGAACAAGGAATTACTGTGTTTCATTCTAAGTCTTTTAATATCATTTGACTTTTAAAATAAGTGCATATATGACTGTTAAATACAATTTAATTAAAATATATTTATTTGGACAGTTTCCCCTGCTAGTCCAGATAGATTTACCTGATCTTTTAGGAACTACCTAGTATTCCACTACATGAAGTTACCATAATTGCTTAATTAGTCCCTCTCTTTTATGGATACTTAAGTTGTTTCCAGATTATTTTTTTTCTTTTGATATTTCAAATATCACTTTAATGAATACCTCTGAACATAGATCTTTGCCATATTATGTCTGCAAGATGAATATCCAGAAGTGGGCTTCTGGGACTAAGGGTATGTGCATTTCAAGTTTTGAGAGACCTATCCAGTTTGTCTTCTGAGAAATTACACTGGTTTACATTCCCACCAACAATACTGTCTTCTCCATACTTTGATCAAAATGGAAATTATCAATATTTTTAGCCCTCACTCTTTTATTATTTGTGATGTGAGCATCGTGTTTATGTTTTATTGGCCAGTGTCCTCACTCTGCTTATGTCCTTTGCTCATTTTTGTTTTGGGTTGCTGTCTTTTTCTACATGATTTATAAGAATGGATAGATACTTTCTTGATGCGTTCTGAGGGCTGTTGTAGATGGGAAAGATGTTTGTCTTCCTAAAAGAAGACCAATCCAGTAGTGTCTGATGAGGGAACAGGTGAGAATGTCTATGTTGGTGACATTTCACATTTGGCAGAAAAGCCATTTAAACAAGTAGAACCACATGTGTCCCAGAAACAAAAACAACCAACCAAACCTGCTAAAATCATGGCTAATTATTAGGGTAATAAAAGATTATTTTGAGGGGGAAAGTAATTTTGTGGCAAGAAACAGAATGATTTTAGTCACCTGGTCTGAATATTTACACACACACACACATCCTGCTCAAACAACAACAACAACTATGAAATGGTTTTTCTCCCTCCACATTATTCTTTCCCTTTATTCCCCAGCTGGCAGCCTTCAGGAGCAGTGGCTGCTGCAAAGACAGGGTTCAGACACTTGAAGATATGCATGATGTGTTGAGTTCAAGTGGAAGCGTGCATGCAGGTGTTGATAGTTGTCATCATTCTGCCGGGGGAAAGAGTTGTTTCTGATATAGCAGCAGCTGGGGATAACTTATCTAAATAAACTTCTCTTTCCCCCAATTTAATAGTAAAATATCTATGTAAAAATCAAGCAGAAAAATGTGTCATAGGGTGGAGAGGTATGTGATGGAGGTATGTAAGGGCAAGTCAACACAGAGAAGTAATCGCTTAGAATCTAAAAATAAGTATTTCTCCATTCTTTATACAAACAGAGGATGAAAAAGCCCCATATAATGTCAAAGTACATGTCTTTATCTCTAGGGAGGTTTCTCCTAAGCCACCCCAGACAGTGGGTTTGCATCCTCCTGCTGTTAAATATCTTTGAGGGAGGGAGGGCTCCATGACCATCCTCAGAAAACCATGTAAGTGTCAAATCCTCCTGCAAGTCGGAAGGGTCTTGCTTCACTTAGTTGAGATCATTTCCTCTTCTATCTTTTATGGATATGAAAAGAGACCAGACCACTATTCATAACCTAATAATCTTCCACAAGCTTCTTGTATCACTTCTTTCCTGGCTTCTCCACACTAAAAGAATCCTCGTCTGTGGTACATTTTTTTCTCTACATCCTTGAATAGTTTCAAAGCTCCTTTCTGACTTATCTCTCCGTATGACACCAAAATTAATCTCCTTTAGCATTGAAATTTGCAACTGAGCATTTAATTATTTTGACGTAACTGGTGGTAGAAATTGAAAGTGATGGTGTTGTTTTGTCATTGCTGAAAAACTTCACCTTTTTCTCTCCTGCTTCCAACGTCCAACCTCCACCTCCGGCCACCAGTAACAATAATGTGTTTCCAGGGCTTACAATATAAATTCAACCAAATTTGAGTGTTGGCATTTTGCCAGAAGCTTTTTTCTTATGGAACACTGAAAAATGGAATGACTTGTTGTTACAACAGCATTCTGTGAAGGTTTGCCAGTCCAGGCACCAGACTTTTCATGTGAAGTCTGGCAGAGCTCATCCAGACACACGGAGGAAACTCGCTCTCTAAATTCTAAAAGCAAATGAAAGCTCCCTTGAGATTGAAGGAGCATATAACATGGATTTAGAGCTTGATATAATTTACCATGCAGTAACTCCAGCATAATTATGTACGATACATTATCAATGATTTGCAGTAGGGTGCTGATACGAACTTCCTGTTCCTCCTGCCTAAGGCATTGGTCAATCAAGTTCTTATCCGAGAATGGTTGTGAGAATTGCCTTCCTCCTATTCTGGGTAGGTCTCTAGTCTATCTTCTTCTGCTATGCTAATCAGGGTGGTGGTGGCCAAGATCCTGAATAAAGAATCTGATTCTCATCCTCTTCTTTTGCACTATGTCAAAGTTCTTTCTAGAGGTTTTGCCAACTGCATGGCTAAGGAGGCTTAGCCTTCTGTCAAAGGAGTGTGCGGTAAGCCTGTTGCTTGTCACTTATTACTGAGAAATATCTTTATATATAGCCTTGTTCTTCTCTGTCTCTTTCCCTTTGGTGATCTGACACTGTGTTCTGTCTATTTCCTTTGGCTGGAAAAATTACTTCCTGCTTTTTTTTTTCTTTTTCTTAAGAATGAGTGTTGTATCCCCTATTTACAGAACATGCTCAATAGAGAAAATTTGGAAAACACCAAAAAGCACAAGGGCAAAACTATTTATAATTCTACTACCCAGAGGTCATCACTATTAATATTTTAGAATATATATACATATATGTATATATGCATTTTAATTTATGTTACAAAAAAGCTATTATAGTGTGCTTCTTGTGATAACATTTTAAAATTTGGCAATATGTTATATTCATCTTCCCATATTATTCATGTCAAAAATATATGTTACAACATTTTTTATTAGTAGATTTTATTATTTCAATTTTATGGACATTATTTCCATTTTTCTATCACATATAATATTGCAATGAACTTGAACTTGTGCAGACATCTTTGTACTCATTTGACATTTTCTGCAGAATAAAATCCTAGAAGTGAAATTATAGGGTCAAAGGGCATGTACATCTTAAAGATTTTGATACAGATTGCCATGTTGCTGCTCATAAAGGTGGTACCAGTTTGCTCTCTCACCAGCCGTATATGAAAGTGTCAATTTTTCAAGACTATGGTCAAAAGTAGGCACTTAACGTTTTAATCTTTTTCAGCTTGAGTAAGTATAAAATGGTATCTCAGTGTTTAATAGGGCATTTCTTTGATTATAAGTCTAAATATGTTTACATGTATTTCATATTCAGATATACTTTTTTGTGATTTGCTTCTTTAGGTCCTTGGTCCTTTGTTTTGTTCATCTTTTTCTTATTTCTTTGTGTTGGATACATAAACTCCACTAACTCACTGGCAACATGGTAGAGTGATTATTAGCCTGGAGCCAGACTGCCTGGGCCCAAATCCCACTCTACCTCTTACTGGCTATGTAACCCTCGGTAAGTTACTTAGCCTTTCTGTGCCTCGGTTTTCTCATCTGTAAAATGAAGAATTATGTCTGCTTCAGAGCGTTGTTGTGAGGATCAAATAAGTTAATATATGCAAAGCACTTAAGACACTGTCTGGCGCATAGTCACTGCTAAATAAGTGTGAGTTATGATAAATATGTAAGATATTCTCTATATAGTAAGGATATTGACCCTTTATTTTATGTGTTGCAAATACTTTCCCTTATTTTTCTTAATTTTGTATATGGCTTTTTACCTACAAAATTCTGTAAATGAAATTTATCCATTTTTTTCCTTTATAGCTTCTACCATGGTGTCATGCATATAAAGTCCTACCTTATTCCAGGATCATGTAAATATCACCATATTTTCATTGAGGCTTTTGTTTGCTTTCTCATTTATTTGTTTATTTAAAAAATTTTAATTATGTAACCTACATGGAATTAATTTTGGTAAATATAGTAAAGTAGGATACCAATATTATTGCTTTTTAAAATCCCAGTACTGTTTACTGAATAATGTCTCATCTTCCTATTTATTTGAAGCACCACCTTTACAGTGAATCACCATATATGGTGACTACTTACATATACTTTTCAATTTCTGGACTTTCTATTCCATTTCACTGAACTTGCTATCTATCCTATTACCAATGCCACATTGTTCAAATTATTGTATCTTTAAAATATATCTTAGTTTCTGGCAGTGAAGCTGCCTGATTTGTTATTACTCTTCTGTATTTTCTTAGCTATCACATCTCATTAACTTTGAAATAATTTTTTCAAATTTCAAAAAATCTTTTTTAATTGCAATTTGAATTAAATGTATAAATTATTGTGGAATGAATCGGCATCTTTACAATGCTGACTCATTTGATAAGCTAATTTATGTCTATTTATCAAATATTTTACATATTTTAGTAAAATTTTGTTTTGTTTTTCCACCCAGGCTGATTTTCTAAAATATTGAGGTAAAAAACACATAACAAAAAATTTTGGGTTTTAAAAAAATATATAGGTCCTATATATTTCCTTTTAGAATAATTCCTATGTATTTGATGTTTTTGTTGTGCTTTGGAATTAGAATATTTTTCCATTATATACAAATAATATGTATTTTTCATTATATATAATATATATTATTTATATATAATGAAATATATTAACTCATTGTGTTACCAAATTGTCCTATTTATACTAATAGCTGTTGTTACTTGATATGATTTTTAGTAGTAATCATATCATTCAAATAATATTTTTGTGGCCTCTTTTGTCACACTTATACTTATTTTCTTCTTGTCTCATTACTACTGAAACTTCTGGAATGTTAGATGTTTTCAGTAGTTCTGAGCCTTCTTGTCTCACTTCAGTTTTTCCTGGGAATACTGGCTGTTGATTGGAGGTTAGAATGCCATATTTGAAGTTGTAACTAAGCACAGATTTTTCACTGAGCAAAGTCACGAAGGGCTATCGCGCCTGTGATGAGATCACTCCACATCCCTTGTGGTTGTAATTGCTCAAGAGCGGGGCTATTTATCACTTTGTGTCCAACATGACTTAAACTGCATGTATTGTATGACTTGATTCTCCTAACAATATCTAACAGTAGATACTGTTATCCCTATTTTCAGATGAGGAAGCCAAAATTCAGAAGAACATATGAATTGCTTAATCCCCAGTCACAC
Source organism: Ceratotherium simum simum (assembly GCF_057802395.1). Classification (NCBI taxonomy): domain Eukaryota; kingdom Metazoa; phylum Chordata; class Mammalia; order Perissodactyla; family Rhinocerotidae; genus Ceratotherium; species Ceratotherium simum. The sequence goes on along the minus strand of NC_141900.1, from coordinate 55,598,950 downwards.
AACCACCACATGACAACAGTGTGTTTGAGCTAATTTTGCTTGTTGTTTTTCCTGGTATTTTGCAAAGTGATGGGAATAGTGAGGGTTACAAATTTCATTACTCTGTGAAATCCAAGAGTAATATAAAGAAATATATATAGTCTTAACTCAGTAGTTCTCAAATTTAATGTTCATAAGAATCACCTAGAATGCCTTTAAAAGTACAGATTCTTGGGCCTTACTTTCAGAAATTCCAGTTCCTAGGGGCTAGGCTGGGATGGGGACCAGGGATCTGTAGTTTTGAAAGAGGAGGATCACAAAGCTTCCTTTAAGAAACAACATTTTAACTCTATAACTAGGGATATTAAGTCAGGCAATTGTATCTTATAACTCTCTGGGATATAAAAATTCTGCTCAGAGCTAATACAACAAGGAACTGTCTGCCAGATATTCTAAGGTTCTATTCTTATACAGTACAATCCTCCTACATCAATCATCAAGCCTATTTAGTTTGTTTAAATAGAGGAAGAAGAAGCCAGTGTTCTGGCTGAGTTGTGCGAAAAGTATTTTATTGAGTAAGATTTTGCTGACAGTATCTACCATGTTGAGGGAATGATTTTCTAAAACTCTTTCCTAAGACCATCATTTTACCCAAAAGTAATTAAGGAGTTTCTCCAATTTGTTTGTTCTTTGTCTCTTACCACTTCAACCAAGTTCTTATCTGTAATTTTTCTCTTTTACATATGGTTTAAGCCTATAAATTTGGGAGCTTTTAAAAGACATCAAGTAATTTTTCAATACTGGATTATATTATAAAGATTAACCACTACATCTTCAGTTTAATCAGGAGTAAGTGCTTTGCCTGCATCCAGGACACATTGACTCTAGCGGCACTAAGCAGGCAGAGACTAAGTATATGTGAAGTTATTAACTACTTGATCTGAATTAATTAATCTCACCTGTGCTATTTTGGACTATAGTTTTCGTATTAGAGAACAGATCTTACATACATGTTAGGTCAGGTTTATCTCCCCCATACATGTCCCATATTTCAAACTCTCAAAATTTCTAAGATTACGGATGGGAACTGATTTTATTATGGTTTTTGGAAAGTAGCCCCAAGGACATGCCAATGGCAAAAGTTTTTCACCCTGGTGGGCTTCATGAAAGCGTGTTCCCATTTACTTGAAAGAACATTTCATTTTTTTAAAAAAACTCTCCAAACACCGTGTATCTTAATTCACATGAGTTGGAAAGCAGGATGTATCTGGTAGAAAAGGAAGCTGTGAAATCAAACCCTAGCGCAGTTTCCAGCTGTAGAGGGCCTGGAACATCTGTGACTGAGTTCCTGCCAAGAACCTTGGATACTGATGCGTTGATCCGGTAGATGCATAGATGGTGCCTAGATGGTGCAATTCCAGGTTTCCAAATAACTCTTGAGTCTGGGCGCCTTGGAGCCTAAAATTCACCGTTAGAGGTGACTTTTCCTCATTAGATAGTCCTCTTTTCACAATTCCCTGGGGAGATGGTTTAATTAGTCTCTAATTCCTTGATTTATCAGAATGACTTCTGCCCTGATGAGACCAACAGGGAGAAAGGTAGAGAAAGATGAAGAGCTGAAGAGAGGAAAGAGCCTGGAGAAAGTATGAGAAGACCACGCCGGGCCTGGCTAATTTCTGCCAGCCAGCCTCTTGGCACTTGCTGTCGCCTCTGCTTGCTTCACTTGGCTTTGCCATTCTGTGTCCCCTGAACCAGATGGACATTTTTTGACAGGTTTTCTGAAGTCCTAGAAGAAATCCTTACAGGTTGATTAAGCTTCTGCTTCTTTCTTAGGCATGTCCAGATTCTGATTTCTACCTGGGCTCACTTGGAAACTTTGAGGAATATTCTTTACGAGGGGAGCAAGTGTAATGCTGCTGCTTTTTGGATCACACTCTGATACAGTGAAACGGGAGGAATACTCTACCCATGATAATACAACATCGAATGTAATGCCGTTGCCAACTGGCACCCACCCTCCTTTCACGCTGCTTCTTGGGGGCTGGGCCAGGAAGCGACTTCCTCTTGATCATTTGAAGTCTGGTCAGTTCATTAATTGGTCAGTTGCCTACAGGTCAAATAAACGCTAACGGTTTTAAATTTTAAAATATTATTTTCCCATAACTTTTCAGTATTATAACTGCAATTTACAGCATTAAAATTTTTGAACCCTGCTTATTCAACTATAGTGTAGTTTATTGCACTATATTTTATTAAAAAATTGTAACCTGAGGTTTTCTTTAGAATTTAGATCTTTCCCTTCTATCTTCCTTTCTTTCTTTCCTTTCTTCCTTTCATTCACTAAACATTCATTGCACCCAGGCATTGTGTCAGGCAGTGTCCTTAAGGAATTCTTAGTTGGGGGTGGGGATTTGGGGGAGAGTCTTAGCTGGTTTGTTAGAGTTTTATAGCTCAGAGGGCTATTGAGGCAAAGAGAAGGTGATCTAACACGAACAATTCTTCCTTCCCTCCCTAGAATATAACACTAACCTTTAACTTTTCATTTTCACTTTAAAACCCCATTTCTCAAAGAGTACCTTACCCTAAACTGGTTACTTATTTTCCCCCTTTACTATCATAATCAAAAAACATTTATGAATCATTTGAGTGGTTGGCTGTCATCTCAAGCTTTCATCTACTCAGCTCTTTGGCCACTTCCCCAAATGCTTTGAGTTCTTTGACACCTGGAATTCCTACTCCTGCCGTCTTTGGGGAGCATTAGTGACCACATAGCTGACCCTTCTAATGTTCCTTCTCTTGGAGACCTCCTCAGTTCCAAAGATCTTCACTGCTTTTCCATTTCAGCTTTTCACATCACTGTCCTCACCTTGGATTTGCCATCCAGCAGGGCTGCTTCACCCATGAGGTCTTAAGGGCCAACACCCTGCTCTGCTCATGGCTTCTGATCTCCCCTCTCACTCCCTTTTTCATTATGTCAGCTCTTGCATCTCATGGAGTCCTCCAGTTCCTTCCACTTCAAGTGGATCAGTCCTCTTTTGATTTAATTTTTTTTCCTGGGCAACGTAGACCTTATTGTTTATCCATTTGTTGTGTGTGTGTAGGAATGTATGCTATATCTGTTTTGTTTCAGACTATCTATCTTTGCTGACGTGGAATTTTATGCAGTAAAATGCACATGTCTTAGATGTACAGCCTGAAGACTTTTTATATATGCATCACCTATGTAACCACCACTCAGATTAAGATATAGAACATTTCCATTACCCCGTAGAATTCTGTCCGGCTTCTTTCCAATTAATAACTACCCTCCAGATGTAACTGCTATCATGACTTCTAATCAGCAGAGATCAGTTTTTGCCTATTCTTGAGATTCCTATAAATAGAAAAGTCTCTGCTTCATAGAAATCAATATTTAAATAAGTTGTTACTAGTCACCTCATGGTGGGAATTGGGGTTTTAAATGTATTCCATTAACTTCACACACACATGGCTATTATAATAAACAGAAAAAAAAATCCTTCTCCCCATATGTTACTGATATCTTTGTTCTTTCCTCGGAGTAGTCTGTCCCTGGAAACCCTCCTCTATCACTCTTGGCATCTTATGTCATTTAGCTCAGTGTCTTGATGCTCAGGTATCATCCCCATAGCCAGCTATAGAAAACGGAAATAGTCCCTCTGTGTCTTTCTTTCTCTGACTCTACCCTTACTCACAGAGGAATGCAACTGGGCCCAAGCAAAACACCTTTGGTTGAGAACAACAGATGCTTTTTGGGAGCCAAGCTCCTGTGCAAACAAGGTCAGGTAGCTGTAGGACAAGCATGTTATACCTTGATTTGAGCAGAGAAGGAAGCACAGTTTGCTGTAATTTTGACTGTACTTATTCCTTTTAAGCCTTTCAATATAATAATGTGCAAGGTATTATTGGTCCAATTTGTCCAGGACCTATGTTGTATGAAAGAGAAGATACAGTGTCAGAATTCAAAGGAGTCAACCACATTTATTGTTTGTCTCAATCTCTTTGTAGTCTCCAGATGACTTTTTATGTGTTCCCAGAAATCCATCCTGGGTCCTCTTTTCTCCTCCCTCCACATATACTCTCCCTGGGGAACTTTGTCATCATCTGTTGTAGCTTCAGCCATCATCTCTATGGGTGTGACTCTCACATATACTCATCTCAATCCGACCTGGGACTGAGCCTAGTCCACCCTTCCTGGATATCTCCACTTACATTTCCCACAGGCATCTTCAAGCCAATAGGTCCCAACCCTGGACTCAGACCCTCCTCTCTTCCAAATCTGCTCACTTTCCTGCAGTCTATGTATTGATGAGATGAGTCTCCCTACACCCTCACTTGTGAGTTCTACTTCATCAAATTGTCCTGGATCTGGACCTTCCATTCCACTTGCACTGTCACTGCCCTAGTTAGGACCCACCATCTCCTGCCAGATCTTGCCTTAAAGCCTCCCTGTTCTGTTCCTCTTCACCTGTTCTGCTCCTATTGCCGGAGGGATCTTTCTAACACAATATCTGATCTTATCGCTTTCTGATTCAAAATGCTTCAATGACTTCCCATTTTAGCCTCTTAATCTGGCAGGTAAGCTTTTCATGATCTGGTCCATGCCTACTTGTCCAGACTTATCACCTTGCCACTCTCCCTTCAAACTCTGAGTTTCAGTAATGCTGAACTATCAGACATTCTCTGAATTTACTATATTCTACGCCTTTGTGCTGCTGTCACTTTTCCTGAAATGCCCTTTTCCTATTGTCCACCTGGGAAGAGTAGGGCAGCCTCAGTGCTACCCTTGTGAAGGTAGCCCCTTTGTGAAGTCTTCCCTAATTTCCTATCCCTTAAGCATAGCACTCTCAGTCCTATAGACACAAGGAAGTGAATTCTGCAAACAACTTGAGTGAGCTTGAAAGCAGCTCCAGGGAGGCAAGCATCTTTCTATATTGTAATTGTCTGCATTCTCTATCTCCTACTTGTCTATAAGTTCCTAGAGGGCAGAGAATCTCTTGTTCAGCTTTGCACAAAGGTGATGCTCAGTATCATTTGTTAAATGAATGAATGAATAAATAGTGTAGCGTTGTGCTGGGTACTTTGTAAATAAGTTGGATGCCATTTCTGCCCTGTTTAGACTTATCTGTGGAAAGAATGATGAAGGCCGGAAAGGTGAAAGACCAGGCAATAAACAGCTATTCTGTGGGAAATACTTATCTTGGGTTTTTTTTTTTTTTTTGAGGAAGATTGGCCCTGTGGTAACATCTGTTGCCAATCTTCCTCTTTGTTTTTTCTTTTTTCTCCCTAAAGCCCCAGGACATAATTGTGTATCACAGTTATAGAGTTGTAGCTCTTCTATGTGGGACGCTGCCTCAGCATGGCTTGATGAGCAGTGAGTAGTGGATCCTGCACCCAGGATCCAAAGCGGTGAACCCTGGGCCGCCAAAGCGGAACGCCGGAACTGAACCGCTAGGCCACTGGGCTGGCCTCTCTTGGTTTTTGAACAACAGATTAAGGGCCTTTTAAATGAGCATGTGCTGGGGGAGAGACTCCAGGAAATTACCTTCTCTTTTGGATTAATCATTGGAGCCTTGACAATTGGGAAAGCTGGGTCTTCCAGACCTGAGGCCGGGGTGGTAGCGAGGGAGCCGGATCAGAGGGCAGGGGAGAGTTTTCCAGGCACTGGGTATGTTTTTGGAAGAAGCTCCTACTCATGAATAGAGTGTTGCTAGAAAGGCACTTAAAGCAGATTTGCATAAGCAGTGGCAGGGTGGACAGCACAAGAGTGAGATAAACAATGGGATGGTGAGATAATTCAGGGCCTTCTGACTAAGAGGCAGAGTCCAGATTGCTTGGATCTAGTTCCTTTCAAGTGTGCTCAGATATTCCATACTTGGGGATCATATCTAATTCATTTGTCAGTCTTAAGGGCTTATCTATTGAAACTGCCAACTAACTTGAGTACTGTCTTTTCCCCAGGGTCACTGAGGACAGAAATTAAGTCAGGAAAATCTTACCCTGCCGACCTCCCACCCATATATATGTCTACACATACACATACTCACTCACTCTTTCACAAATTCACAGTATTTCAACTGAGAAGGAATGTGAGATCACAATATTTGAGACAATTTTGGGAGAGGTCATTTGATGCCATCTCTAAGGTTTTCATTGTTCTTTTCTGGAGTGGAGGCAGGTTAATGTGTAGGTACACACACATGTTCATGCATATGTGTGTTCAGCTTGTATAAAGCACAAAGTTGGCAAACTTTCTGGTGGCATTATTAGCTTCCGTAATAGAAGAAGTAATTGAGCCTCAGAGAGATTAAGTGACTTGCCTTTGATCAGAGACAGAACTTTGGACAGGTTGCTTAAACTTTCTGAGCCTCAGTTTTCTCACCTCTTACAATAGGGATGAGAGTACTGTACTGGGTATTGTAGTTATTGCCCCAAATTCTATTCCATTCCTCCTCCATTGTGTCACAGCTACCTTATGTTTTGCTGAGGAAGATTCGCCCTGAGCTAATATCTGTTGCCCATCTTCCTCCTTTTTTTTTTTTTTGCTTGAAGAAGATTAGCCCTGAGCTAACATCTATGCCAGTCTTCCTCTATTTTGTATGTGGGTCACTGCCACAGCATGGCTGACAAATGGTGTAGGTCCACATCCAAGATCCGAACCTACGAACCCAGGCTGCTGAAGCAGAGCATGCCAAGCTTAACCACTATGCCATGGGGCTGGCCCTGCAGCTAGCTTTTTAAAAAGAGAGTCAGAATAGTTCTCAACCTTGGGTAGTTATTCCCCAGAGGTATTTGAAAATGTGTGGGGACATTCTTGATTGTCACAATGACTAGACGGGACATTACTGATATTTAGAATTATAGATCCACTCCTGACCATAGACTGGGCCCTGATGGGTCCAAGTCTATCAAGATAAGCCTTCTTCTTTGCCACAGTGAGGGATGAATGTACTCTTTACCCTTAAGCAACTGCCTTCCAAGTTGGAAAACAGTAAAGAGCCATAGGAACAGTTATGAAGAAACATTAACAACAAGTGGTATCACTGGTGGTAGAAGAAGTCTGGCCCTCAATCATACCCTGCCTTGTATTGTTTCCCACTGTTTCTGGTGGGTTCATCTTATCCACTCCCTCTGTACTGGAAACTCTCTGAGGACAGAGACCACATCCTCCAATGCTCTTTTATTCCACAAGGCATCAAATCCAATGCTTTTTGCATAAAGTGTTCTCAGTAAATTATTGCTGAGTTCAGTTGGGTAGATTTGGGGGTTAAGATCTAGCCTAGAAGTGTGGGTTTAGGAGAAAGTTTCTAGTTCTTACAGGCACCGCTGGACTGAGATCAGCCAAGGTAGAGTTGAGCTGGATCAGTAATTTCTTAGAATCTCAGGGTTAGAAGGGCCCTTAAAGGTTATGGGACACCTCACCTTCCCACCTGTGCAGCAGTTCTGGGTACTACCTTTTTAAGGGTCATAGCGATTTTCAACCAGGGACAGTAACCTCCGTATTTCCCCTGGAGGTGTTTGGAAAAGTGGCGGGGGGCATTGGGGCATTTTGGTTTGTCACATGAGTGGGGGGACACCTATGGGCTTTGTGGGCAGGGGCCATGGATTCTAAATAATCTCAAAGCACAGGAAAGTTCTGTACAATAAAGAATTGTCCTGTTTCAAATGCCAGTGGTTGTCCCTTTGACAAACACTGTAAAACTGGAGCTCTTTCAAGGAAGAGTTACCAGGTGATGGTCACCAGTGGGTAATTTTTATCTGAGACGTATTTCAATTCAATAGAGAGAGTCATTTTCTCTTTTTCTTAATATAGCCTTATTTTCCCCCATAAATATTAACAGTTAACAGAAAATTTCTCTACATATGTGTGAGTTTATATATAATTGTATGTTTTTAAACAAAAGAGATCATATTGTCCATTGTTCTGCAACTTGCTTTTTCACTTTACATTATTCCTTGGATATATTTCTATATCATCAGATATGGTAATAATGATGATAAAAATAATAATTGATAATATTTATTCAATGCTAACTACAAACCAAGCATTGCTTTATATATTATAACTCATTTAATCTTCACAACAACCCTTTGAGATAGGTATTAACACTGCTATTAACCCTATGGCAGACTGACTCCAGATGACCCCCCTAGCCCCTGCCATTATCTCTGCCTCTTGGTATTCACACTGTTGTATAATTCCCTCCCCTTGAGTGTGGGTGGAACCTGTGACTTGCTTCTAACCAATAGACTATGGCAAAGGTGATGGATATCACTCTCATGATTACATAAAATTATATAAGGCTCCATATTGCTAGCAGACTACCTTTGGAGACTCTTTGCTGGCTTGATGAAGTAAGCAGCTATGAAGCCACCTTCCAGAAGCTGAGAACAACCTCTAGGATCTGAGAGTGGCCTCTAGCTGACAACCAGTAAGAAGCAGGGGTCCTCAGTCCTACAGACATAACAAAATGAATTCTGCAAAGAATTTGAGTGAGCTTGAAAGCAGATTCTTCCCCAGTTAAGCTTCCAGATAAGAATACAGCCCAGCTGACACCTTGATTGCAATGGTATGGGACCCCGAGCAGAAGGCCCAGCTAAGTTGTGCCTGGACTCTTGACCCATGGAAAGGGTGAGATAATAAATGTGTATTGGTTTAAACCTCTAAGTTTGTGGTAATTTGTTATCAAGCATAGAAAACTAATCCAACTCCATTTTATAGATGAGGAAACAAAGGCACAGAGGAGCTAAATAACTTGCCTGAGATCATGCAAGTGGCAAAGCTGGTATATGAACCCTGGCTTCAGAGTTCATGCTCTTAGTCACTCTGTTTGTCTGCCTCTACACAGACCTACCTCATTCTTTTAAACAGCTGGAAGGTCTCACATTGTATGGATAAACTTTAATTTATTTATCCATGTTCCTACCAATAGACATTTAGACTATTTCCTGTTTGTTCACTTATTTATTTATTTGAGTGAAAGATACGCTGTAATGAACATCTACATTTCTTTGCCTGCTTGTATGAATATATCTTTAAAATAATTCTCAGCAGTAGAATTACTGGATTAAAGGTTATTTGCGTTTAAAATTTTGATAGAATGATCAGTTTTCCTCCAAAGAGATCATGCCAATAGGGGGGAAATTTTTGTCAGAACTGCCCAAAAATGGAATGGGAAGATTTCTGGGCGAAGATGGCAAATTGAACATACATTTCCAGTTCTTTCTTTCTCCCCAAACCACTAAAACTAAAATAAAGACTTTTTTTTAAAGGAACAAACCAACAAGCATGGGAGAATGAGAGAAGAGGCCAAGCAAAAATATTTTGGGGCCGGCCCAGTGGCTTAGCAGTTAAGTGCGCGGGCTCCACCACTGGCGGCCCGGGTTCGGATCCCGGGCACGCACGGATGCACTGCTTCTCCGGCCATGCTGAGGCCACGTCCCACATAGAGCATCTAGAAGGATGTGCAGCTATGACATACAACTATCTACTGGGGCTTTGGGGGAAAAATAAATAAATAAAAATTAAAAAAAATATTTTGAAGGTGGAAAGCAGATGGGCAAGTGATAACTGACTTAGCAGGGAAAGTCACTAGGAAAGGTGAATCCTAGTCTGGTAGTGGGGAAACTTGAGAATTCCCTGATCTAAACTTCAGAATTCCCCAAAGACTTTGGAATTGGCGGCACTAGGTATCTATGGAACTAGAGTAAGGAGGAAGCCTAAAATTAGGTGACTGATAGAAAAGTTGAGAAGTAGTTAGAGTCCTGGACTCTTCCAACAATTCACTGATGCTAAATCATTGCCCCATCCCCACTCCAACCTTAGCGGAAGACTGGCGTTTTTTTTCCCTCTGGAGATGATAAAACACGCGGTCTTTGGACTGAGGACTCAAGCGTAATTGAGGGTGGTGGCAGATATATTGCCCAAAAACACCACTTGGCTCTTAGAATTCTGTCAGCCAGGACTCCAGCTTCCAAACAGAAGAACAGAAGAGTTTGCTTTGGCATATCTGACCAGTCCAAGAAGAAACACCTGATTTTTCTGATGTTGGAAGTTCCCCAACAAAGAACCTAGCGAGGTGACACTACACTGAAACCAAAATTGGACAAATCCCATTCAAAGGCCAGAGCTTCCAGTCAGTTTTTAATCTCTATTTAATATGAACAGACAACTAAGGAATACCAGACTTCTGAGAACAGCCTCAAATGAAAATCATAGATCAAAATAGTCAAATAAACAACTGGAGAAAACTAACTCAGAAGGAAGAAAAAGAGATTATGCAAGGAGAAGAAACTTTCAAGGAAAAAAATTATTAATATTTTTAGAGATATAAAAGAACATATTTTAACTATAAGATGAAAATAGGAAAATTTCCTAGAAAATTGCTAGAAAAAGCAATTAATAGAACAAAAAAGCTCTTAGAAAAAAATGACATCAAAAGTGAATATTTCAACAGAAGGGTTGGAAGATAATGTTGAGGAAACATCTCAGAAATTAGAATAGAAAGAAATGAGATGGAAAATGGAAGAGAACAAGTGAAGATAAAATAATTAGAGGATCAGTCTAGGAAGTACAGTTTCTGAGTAAGAGTGTCCAAAAGAGGGAACAGAATAAACTAAGGGGAGGAAATCATCAACAAAGTAATTCAAGCACATTTCCCAGAACTGGAAGACACGAGTTTCCTGACTGAAATAGCCCACTGAGTGCCCAGCACAATGCAAGAAAATAAACCCACACCCAAACATGGCATTGTGAAATTTCAGGACACTCAAGACAAGGGGATGATCTTAAAAGCTTCAAGGAAGACAAAACCGGTCACATACAAAGAATAGCTATCAGAATGACTCTAGAGTTCTCAGCAGCAACACTGGAAGCTAAGATACAACTTAAAATCAAGTGTGAGGTGGAATAAAGACATATTTCATTTTGAAAACATTCAAAAATTTTATCTCCCACAGAACCTTTCTCAAGAAGCTACTGTGGGATGAGCACCACTAAAACAATGGAGAAAACCAAATAAGAGACCTGAGATGCAGGAAATGGGAGAAAGGTGAAGGGAATCTCCAGGTGATGGTAAAGGGAGTTCCTAGATGGCGACTGTGCACAGGCATGGAGTGTAACCACTCCACATTAGAATAAGCCGGGAGGCTCAGAGATGGCTAGAATACCTGATGTATATGAATGTCTTGAGAGGAAATTCAGATATTTGACAGAAAATTGAGGGTTTGATCTGTATGTGAAAAAAAATAAGCAAAGACAAAGGGTGAGACTTTTTTATTGATCCTAGAGGAAACATAAAGATGTGTAGGAAAAGAAAAAAATAATCGTGATTTATATCATGACTCAACTCTGAATAGTGTTTAGTTATAGTAATATTGTAAACACTAAATGCTGATCTAACCAAAATCACTACATAAACTATGCTGGAATAATAAGGAGATGGAAAGGGTATGTGTGTATATTGTGGGTGGGGAATGAAAGAGAACAAAATAATCTAACATTGTGGGAAGTTGATGGAGACTGCCGAATACTGAAAAATCATGAAATAGCAATATAAGGAGGTTATTTAGAAATATAGAGGTAAAATTTTCCAAAAAGAATTGAAAGTGGATGCTTCCAGTGAGGAACTTCTATTTTTCTTAATGAATCTTGTAGAACTATTCAACCCCTTAAATTGTGTGCATATGTAACTTTGATTTTAAGAAAAATTAAAAAACAGTGCACTGCCTCTGGTGTGTTCTTTTTTTTTTTTTTTTGGTGAGGCCCTGAGCTATAGATTGGCCCTGAGCTAACATCCATTGCCAATCCTCCTCCCTTTGCTGAGGAAGATCAGGCCTGAGCCAACATTGGTGCCCATCTTCCTCCACTTTGCATGTGGGATGCCACCACAGCATGACCCAATGAGTGGTGTATAGGTCTGTGCCCAGAATCTGAACCCGTGAACCCTGGGCCACTGAAGCAGAGTGGAAACCACTACGCCACAAGGCCTGCCCCCTCTGGTGTGTTCTTCATCTCTGAAACGTTTGAGAATACTTTTTAGAAGAGTGATGTAAAGGTGATCCAAGCATCCTGAGATTGATTGAATGAAATTCCTTTAGATTTTTTTCTAAGCCTGAAGTTTAACAAGCTAATGATTTTCAGTAATGGGACCATCTATTTTCTGAAGCAATTGATTTCCCATTGAACTGTGGAAAATCTCTTCCTTAAACTGAAATATAGCTTCAGATAATCTCTACTATTGGTTCTAGGTTTTACTTCTTGGGACACTAAGAACAAGTCTAATCCCTCTTCTTTATCACCTCCTTAAAACATGATTCGATTGTCATCATTGATAAATGATCCCTACTTCCCACGGTCACTTGCATGGTTTTTGGTCTTCTCACATTCTGTTCAACTTCCTGTCATTATCTTCCACTGAAAGAGAGAGAGAGAGAGAAAGAGTGAGTGAGTGTGTGTGTGTGTGTGTGTGTGTGTGTGTCTGTGTGTTCAGAACAGAACAGAATATTCCAGTTGTGGCTGACCACAGGACACCTCCTCCTTGGCTGTCAAGCTTAATAGTTAAGAGCAGAGGCTCCAGAGCCAGCCAGTCTGGGTTTAGATGCAGCTTTGATACTCCCTAGCTGTACGACTTGCGATGAGTTATATAACTTCCTCCGTCTTTCAGTTTCCTCATCTACAAAATGGGGATAATGTCAGCATCTTCCTCATGGGGTTGTGAAAATTAAATGATGTGATATATGCCCAGCACTTAGAACAAAGACTGACACATGGTAGGTGTTCGATGAGTGTTGGCTATTAACCTTTTTCCCTAGAGTTGTTCTATTAATATAGCCCAAGACACCCATTAAAAGAGCAATCAATCAAACAACAAATATTTATTGAGTTTCTACTCTGTGCTAGATGCTAGGAAACGAGGAGACTAAGATCAGCCCAGTATCTGAAGGAGTCAGTAGTCCATCACCATGTTGATTCATTGAGTTAGTTAAGAACTAAAGTGCTTTATGTTGTTTTATTTTTTCATTTTGAAAAAAATGTAACATACTTTTAAAAAATCAATTATTTTATCAAAGGTATACATACACATCATTTAGAAAGTTAAATAGTATTAAAAACTTTGTAACAAAACACAGTGGTTCCCTGCATCAGTCCTCACACTTCTCCAGTGCCCCTCCTCAGAAGCGAACACTTTGGGTTCTTTTGGTCATTTCTTTTGGAGTATACATCTTGGCACTTCCAAATAATATGCCTAGATCATACTGCTTTGAATTGTTACTTTTAGACATTTTTTATAACCTATTACATTAGACAAGCATCCAACTTTCTTACACCATCTTCCTCTCTGCTCCTCTGCCCCGTGCCCCCAAGGTAATACATTTTCTAAACATTTTTATTTATTTATTTAATACGCTTTGATTAAATCAACTTTTGTACTTGCATAACGTGTCTATGCAAATACCATTCACGGTTGAGCATTGTGGGCTATGGTTGTTTCTGTTCTTGTTTTTCCTGAAATTAATTTTTGCCTTTTTCCCCCATTTGCTTAATTTTCTTTGAACCTACCTTCTAACAGACACAAGGTCAACCAACATTAGGTAATCTACTAATCTCTTTCTTTCTCTTGAATAGAGCCCCCCACTCCTCCAACCCTATTCGATCTGGGTTGAGTGCTCTCCATGCTGTTGCAGAGCTGTCATCCTGGGACTTCCCTTCACTATCAGCCTTGGAATTCCCTATGTCTTTCTCCTGAGTTGGATTCCTCATCTCTTCGTCTTTCTTGGTTTACTCTTTTGTTTTGGTGGAGAACATCCTCTAGTAGTCAAGGCAAAAAAGGATCTTCTCTTTTTTCCCACTGTTCTGAAATTTCGCAATAATGTTCCTGGGCATGACCTATTTTCATCCATTATGCTGGATCCTCAGTGGCCCTTTCAGGAAATCTGGAAACTTGTATCTTTCACTTCTGAGAAATTTGATTAAATTATTTTCTTGATGATTTTCTCCCCTTGGTTTTCTGTTCCCTTTTTCTGAAGCTCTTGTTAATCAGATATTGGAAGTCCTGGGTTAGTCTTCTAATGTCCTCATTTTTTCTTTTCTGTTTTTCCCTTTATGTTTTACTCTCCCTTTTAGGAGAATGCCTCAACTTTATTTTCTGATCCTTCTTTTGAGTTTTTCATTATTTCCATCATGTTTATTAATTTCTAATACCTCTTTTTTTTGTAACCTGAATGTCCCTTTTCTAGTTTCCTATTCTTCTCTTATTTCCTTGAGAGTATTAATGACATTTTTAAATTTGTTTTAATTCCTATATGTTTTATTTCCTCCAAGTTGCTTTTATCTATTTGTTTTGTTCTCTTTTTTTCTCGTTTTAGGTCTTCTTAGATATCTGGTAATCCTTGGATGTCTGCTCCGGATTAGAGGACCAAAAAGCTAACTGGAAGCTGTGAGTTTGTAGATGGCACTTGTTGACTTTGAGCTTCCCTGTAGCATGATCCAGAAGCACTGTTTATTTCAGGAAACTTCTGATTCAGTTTTTCCTGGTCTTTTTTCTTGGGCTGGTCACATTCTCCAGAAAGAAACTTTTCCCATCTCCTGTCAAGGTTACAAGAATGCTGCCCAGTATTCTGGTAGCCAATTGGGGAAATAGGGCTAGGAGTCTCAGCATTTGATGGTCGCTAAATGCCCTAGTTTGTGGTACTGTTCCCAAACCAACAACTGAACCAGTTGACCTCCAGTCCAGAAAGAGTTCCTTCAAAGAATAAACCTGTTATCATCTATGGGGGTGGGGAAGAGCAGGGTGTAGACCCAATGGTGTAGAGCAGGGAGGGGATGGAAGGCTCTAACTGCTTCCCAAACAGCCTTCACTCACCCCTTCTCAGGTTTGTTTGCTTCATCTTAACTCTCAGTTTCTGAAGTATTTGGAACTACCAGTTCCTAAGTCTTCTGAGAACGCTGCGCTGTGAATTTCATTGGTTTTCAGTTTTTGCCATTGTTGACCTAGAACTAAAAATTCTGTATGCTAAGTTACTTCAGCCCCAATTACATACGAGCTGCATTATATACTAGGATTACATTTTTTCCTTCCTACCCCCCTCCTTTTTCCCTCCTTCCTTCTCTTCCTCTCTCTCTCTTTTTTCTTCCTTCTCTCTTTTTGGATATTGGCCCTTCTGGATTGATCCTCTATTTTTTTTTAAAAAAACCCTTTTTCTCTTTTCAATTTCTTTCTATTTTTCCTATTCTTTCTGGGAGATTTACTCAGCTTTATTATTTAACCCTTCTACTGAGCTTTCCATCTCTGCTATCATATTTTGAACTCCCAAGAACTCTCTTTCTAAAAAATAGGGTCTTGTTGCATGAATAGGATATGTTCTTTTATCTCTTTGAGGAAATTTATATTAGCTTAAAACATTTTTTTCTACTTATTTTTTTTATTTCTCTTGAATTTCTTTGTTCTTTTAGTTTGTTTTGGTCTATTTCTTTCAAGGGTGTGGCTTTTCTCAAATGTCTTGGTTACTTATTTTTAAGGGAGAGCACTGAAATGCTGTTTGGAAGTTTTATGTAGATAGGGCTTATTAGCTGGTGGGTTTTTTGTTTGTTTTGATCTCAGGAAGATCAGCCCTGAGCTAACATCCATGCTAATCCTCCTCTTTTTTGCTGAGGAAGATCGGCTCTGAGCTAACATCTATTGCCAATCCTCCTCCTTTTTTTTTTTTTTCCCCCAAAGCCTCAGTAGATAGTTGTATGTCATAGTTGCACATCTTTCTAGTTGCTGTATGTGGGACGTGGCCTCAGCATGGCCAGGGAAGCAGTGTGTCGGTGCGCGCCTGGGATCTGAACCTGGGCTGCCAGTAGCGGAGCGCGCGCACTTTAACTGCCAAGCCACGGGACAGCCCTGGTGGGGTTTTCTGAAGAGAGATCTGGTAGGGCTCTCAATTTTTCCACTGGAAGACCTTTAAATGTCAGTATATGCAGAAGTTGGGAGCAGGATTCTCTTGGGATATTCAGTTTCCCCAGAGAGGAGTTCCTGCCTTGCAAGTATTCTGCTAGCTCAGCCTCGAAAATGTTGGCAAAGGGGCGATGTCAGTGTGTGTGCGTGGGTGCACCTGCATGACCCTTTCACGTAATCTCCCTGATTTCTCTTGATATTTCACTCTGCCCACACCTGTAGCTGAAGTCCCCTATATAGACTCTGTTGCTGCGTAAAGTTTTTTTCTTAACATTTTTTTTTGTAATGCCACTTTAATGGGTTGGGGGAGAATAAACACAAATCTTTAATTTTTAAAGTTCTGCCTTTGTATTTACTCTTACCTACTCTGGCCAAGTCATGTCTCCTTCCTGAACCTGTGTAATTGTTTGCATGGAAACTTACTCCCCTGAGTCTTGTTTAATTTGAAAGGGCATATTAGGATTTTGATTCTGCAATTTAATGTAAGAG
This sequence comes from Ceratotherium simum simum, assembly GCF_057802395.1. Classification (NCBI taxonomy): domain Eukaryota; kingdom Metazoa; phylum Chordata; class Mammalia; order Perissodactyla; family Rhinocerotidae; genus Ceratotherium; species Ceratotherium simum. Next base: position 55,582,523 of record NC_141900.1, on the reverse strand, counting down.
TGAGAGTACTTAGTTGTTGGGCTAGGCTCCTTCAGGATTTTGGAATATGGTTCAATATACCAGCTTCTGCAGGATAGCTATGGACAAGAGAAAGGAGACTGACATAAGGAACAGGCACCCATGCTGTGTGTGCAGGCAAAGTGGATGAAGTAGGACCCGAACTGATGTGTACACGGAACTTGCACAGCACGTGCTCATCTTCAGCGTGGGACCCCTGGCACTGCTTGTGCACCTCTGGGAAGTTGTATGGATGCCCTTGTTTTATGCTTCACTCAGCATTTGCTCTTGCATATTGCCAGTTGCCCCTTTGTCCTGGAGCAAGGTTTCTTAAGAAAGCCCGTGTGTTGCAGCTTTTCCTTCTTAAAAACTTGCATGCAACTGATGCTCTAACAAGAGGTCATAACCTAATTAAGATAGAGTAGACAATAGTAAATATGACAATTCAAACTGGGCAAGAGCCATTGCTATTATGTTGGAATGGCAATAAAATTTTATAAAAAAGCTTTAAAAAAAAGAAAAAGCTGAAAAAACAAATGGTTTTCAAGTTCTATTTGGACAGTTTAGAACTTAATGAATGACTACATTGAAAGTCTTTCTTACCTAGTCGCCAAGCAAGAGATACCCATAAACAGTCCTTTGTTAGCCTACCTTAGAGTTTACCACAATTTTGAAAATAATAAAACTACTTTAAAAAACTGTCCTGTAAGTCACACTAAAGCATAAAGGAGGTTTTCACTAATTCAGACTGGCCATCCTCCTGTTAGTTTGAAATGATCTGTATTATCAAGCAGATTCTAAGGTTTTCTTTTGAATAACCAGTGGACACTTTAATGGAGCATGAGGAATTTGTTTCCTGTTCTCATCCAGAGCCTAGGAAGCTGGTTTGACGTCAGGGCCAACCTGGAGTATTGTGGGGTGGGGCAGGAATAGCACTCTGGTCAAAGTTGGCATCGAGTCCTCAGCTCTCTGCCCCATCTCCTTCGTGTGTCCACCAGTCTCCATCTACAGGGCGGGAGGAAAGGGAAGGCGGATTTGTCCTGGCCTTGAGTGTATTAAAAAACATCTGCTAAGAGAAAAGTTTTCAGTTGGGGGTAGAATACTTGTGACCTAGAGATTGTGTAGGTGGAACATGGAGTTTTTATAACAGTTCCTAAGAAGCCAGTGTAGTTTCACCCCCATGATTATCTGCAAGCATGCTGTGCATTATTATTAACTTTGTAAATGTTCAATGGGTTTTTTAAAATTTGTGGCAATGACATTTATAGAATTCATTTTCAGTGTTTTAGTTATCTGTGTTGTGTTTAGGTTTAAGAAAGTTATAAAATCCTCACTTGTTGTATTGCAAAATTCAAGTACTGTGACATCATCATTTGCTAATATGTTTTTTAGACATAAGAATAAAATTTACCCCCAATAATAGTATTGCAATTATTAATGTCCTTAGAACCTTTACCTTTTAAGTAAAAGGTAAGAATAACATCAGAATGCCTGTTAATATGTAATTTTCTTCTCAGAAGAAATGAACCTTTTGTTTTAATCATGGTGAGACAGAGTTCCTTTACAGAAGTATTAGTGAGATGAAAGATGCAAAAGACTTGAGCCCCACTTCTAAGCAACTGAGCAAAATGGGCTGGGATTCAGGGCAGACTCATGCAGCCCAAAGCTCAGCTCTCAGACTTTTCCTAGTTGTGGATGTCTTTGGTGGGGCTGAAGAGGAGAAAGTAAAGCAGCAAGGATCCTACAGCAAGTGAAATGCTGTGCTTATTTATTTTTCGTTTTTAAATCATTTAAAATTTCAAGCATACACAAAAGTAGAGAGACTCATATAATGAACCACCATTGCAAAAATTTGTTTTTACTCTAATGCCTTCAACCTGATATGGGAAAAAACAAAGTGGCAAATATAAGAAGTCCTTACAAGGTAGAACTTAAAAACCATGGCATGGGGGCTGGCCCCGTGGTGCAGCGGTTAAGTGCGTGTGGTCCACTGCTGGCGGCCCGGGGTTCGGATCCCGGGTGTGCACTTACGCACCACTTCTCAGGCCATGCTGTGGCGGCGTCTCATATAAAGTAGAGGAAGATGGGCACGGATGTTAGCTCAGGGCCAGCAGGTCTTCCTCAGCAAAAAGAGGAGGATTGGCATGGATGTTAGCTCAGGGCTGATTTTCCTCACAAAATAAATAAATAAACTATATTTAAAAAAACCATGGCAAAGACATATTTCTTTGGCTGCTCAGGTCTACTCCTTCTCCAACAAATACCAGTATAATAGGAATGTTATTTTTTTAACAACAAAAACGCTGTCTGAACTTTTGACAGTGACATATTTCTTAGGACTCGCATTGATTTGATAGAGCTCAGGGCAGGCTCATGGGAATGGATCAGGGCGTCTGATCTCACCACCCACTGTCCTAAGTCATGTATAAATGGAGTCAATAGTAATAGACACAGCAGGGGTCGCAAGTGCTAAAAAGACACCATCACAAGTCCACAGTGGCCTGGGGAAAGCTATCAGATGAGGGATATGATTGATTCATGGGCTTTAAAAATTCCATTGACCTGCGGTACCTGAGAGTAGGTGGGGGTGCAGTTGGAAACTGCAGTTGTGCCCCCAAATTCCCACTCACCTTTCAGGCTCTTAATTATAGCTGCTGCAGGTGAGTGCTCCAGGGTGCAAAATTTGCACATTCCTTTTTCAGAGGAATGTCAGTGTTTAATTTACTGCATGGAAAGCCCTAAAACACCCCAGGGCCTTCCAAAATAGATGGGATTAGTCACTAGTGACATTTACAGGGTTTTTTTTTTTTTCCCTCCCTCCCCCCTTCTCAGGAATGACAAAAGTTTTTCTTCTTTTTACTCGGTAAACTTATCTCCCTTGAGGATTTTCACCTTATGAAAGAAAGACATGGTTAAATTCTGTACTGGATTTTATTGCAAAATAAAAAAATCTAAATTGCTATAGCCATGGTATTTCAATTATGTTGGGGAGGTGTTTCAATTATGTTGATAATGAAAAGGGCTTAAATGGAAGCTATCAACTGGAAAAAATTTGGATGAATTAGTGATGAGTTGAAAAGAGTGAATCCTCTGAAGTAGTAAAAGTCTGAGATTTCTCAGCCCTCCATTTGGATAATGACGGCTTTCCACACAGTAGAAGCAGAGAAAATGTTTACATGTATAAATACTGCAAAAATTCTTTTCTAACCACAGTGGTAGGTGTCCAGGACTCACACCTGCTTTATAGACTGATGAAATGTAGCCACATTTGTCTGGCAACAGGGATGTGCTAATCGAAAAGGAAACCCAATGAGAGGTAGAGTGCCTGTAACCAAGGGTAAGACTAGGCTGCCCATTCATTGGTCTGTTAGTTCATTCATTCATTCACTTATTCATTCATTTATTTCTTCTTTCCCACTGATAGGCCTTTGGTCTCATGAATGCTCCTAGTAGTTACCTCCTACTCTTCTTTCAGATGTCAAACTTCACTTCCTCAGGGCAGCCTCCTCAGCCCCCTCACTTCCATCTCCACCTAACAAGTAGGTTAGATTCTTACTGAACTACCATCCATGGTATATCAATCACAGATACTCAGTAAATATTTGTTAAATGAATGAACAAGCTAATCCATTCATCCATGCATTCTTTCCCTGTCTCTTCACTAAGCAAGAATTTACTAAACAACAACTATGTGAGAACCCTGGCCACACGGCCTAGGCTGGGAAGAGGGCAATGTTTCACACCTGAGAACTAAAACAAGTCAAGACTCTCCTTCAAAATCTGAAGGGAGCTGAGAGTGAGGTGGATTTCAGCCTGCCTCTAGGGGTGGAAGTTTATGGACCTAACTGGAAGGGACAGGGACAGGAAATAGTGGAAACTAAGTTTACACTTGTGCCAAGCTCATGTGACTTAGAATCTGAAATACAATTTTCCTAGTAAGGAAGCTGTGGCCTTCCTTCCTAATCTCTAGAGAGATTAACTGACTTTGAAGTCACAGAACTGGTGAACTTGGTTCTCTGAGATTTCTTTGAACTGATTAAAAGTAATTGTGGATTGAACTATAGGAACCTGCAGTATGTTTTGGTGCCTTGGATTTTAAGGGAACAAGTTATTTCCAGAGAAAGGAGCCAGAGTATGGATCCCAGAGGAAACATCTGGAAGAGAAAGGGAACCCTTCAGATTCTCAGGGCTTTTCTACCCTGGGATGGTGGTGGCAGAGGGGGTACCAGCAACCCCACTAGGAAAGCATTGTGGGAAGGGGCTATTCCTTCAGTTGATTTAACCACTGGAGAGTTTTACCAAAAAATAAACTTTGGGGCTGGCCCTGTGGCATAGTGGTTGAGTTCGGTGTGTTCTGCTTTGGTGGCCTGGGTTCAGAGGTTCAGATCCCAGGTGCAGACCTACACTACTCATGAGCCATGCTGTGGCAACGCCCCACATATAAAGTAGAGGAGATTGGCACAGATATTAGCTCAGGGCTAATCGTCCTCAAGCAAAAAATGAGGAAGAGGGGCTGGCCCAGTAGCATAGTAGTTAAGCTCACGAGCTCCGCTTCTGCAGCTCAGGGTTCACAGGTTCAGATCCCGGATGCAAACCAATGCACCACTCATCAAGCCATGCTGTGGCAGGTGTCCCACATATAAAATAGAGGAAGATGGGCACAGATGTTAGCTCAGGGCCAATCTTCCTCAGCAAAAAAGAGGAAGATTGGCAACAGATGTTAGCTCAAGGCTAATCTTCCTTACCAAAAAAAAAAATGAGGGAGATTGGCAACAGATGTTAGCTCAAGGCTAATCTTCCTTACCAAAAAAAAAAAATGAGGAAGATTGGCAACAGATGTTAGCTCAGGGCTAACTTCCTCAGCAGAAAAAAAAAAAGTAAACGTTTCTCATGGTAGTATAGAAACTTCTGGGTGGTTCTAGTTCCCGGACACTCGTTCTATTTAACTCAGCTGTTCTATTTAATAGGCCATCACATGTGCATTTTCGAAATAATGCATCTCATTTGCAGGGTTTGGGTGAGTACAGAGCCCTTTCACATCCACTAGGTTGCTTGGCCCCATGACACTCCTGTGAAGAAATTAAGACTAGAGACCTTGTGGTCTGCCCAAGAGTCACACAGCAGGTTAGTGGAGGAGCAACAGCTTGAACTTGAGTCCCTGACTCAGGTCCTATACTGTGTACCACAGGTGGCTCACGTGAAAGGCAGTGTTTCTCCAGCAGGCTGGAGACATATAGCAAAGTGTGACAGGGGTTTTGAAAACAGATTTCATTTTTAATACTTCATCTATATGCTGTCCTCCTCAGAGACATGCTTTACTTACCTGGAGCTTTTTCTTCTTACCATATGCTGTAGCATAAGGTGACAGAAGTGAGCGGCAACCTATAAGGATAATGATTATTAGCAATCAATTATACAGCATTTACTATGTGGCAGACACCAACTGCTTCATATTCATTAGTTCATTTAATCTCACAATAAATACGTGAGATAGGTACCGTAATTATCCCCATTTTATAGATGTGGAAACGGAGGCACAGAGAGGCAAAGAAACTTAATTAAGGGCCTCACATTAAGGGCCTTAGTGTCTGAGATCTGTCTTCTTCGTCACCACTTTTTTTACTTACTGACTTTTTACCTATAAGATTATTAAGCCACTTGAGTACAAAAGAAAGCCCTCAATATCGCAGGTTTTCTGAAAATTCTGGGTTTCAAAAAATTACTTTTCTTTCTAAAATAATTTTCTAGAAATTTACGCTTCTTGAATAAGCAATCCATGTACACAGTACAACACTCACAGCCACTGAAAAGTGTGTGAAAAAGTCAATCTCCCTCCACCCTGTCCCCCAGCTGCTCTGTTCCACTCTCCAGAGGCATCTGCTGTTAACAGTTTCTGGTTTTGAAAATGATATTTGGAGATTTACTTTCTCATTTGTGCTTAAAAGAAAGAAATGATGCAGCAGGAGCCCCAGCTCTGGCCTCAGCTGTGTCCTCTGTCAGAATTGAAACGCATCTGGGCTTTCTGGCAAACTGGTAGGGCAGCAGGCCAGAAGTCAGAGGGCGGGTGAAATGCGGAATTATCTGGGAGAGACAAGTGCCTAAGGGAGAAGGAGCTTGGCCCCACATCTAAGCTTTTAGGCTTGGTGGGGGGAAAGAGAGATTCTGAGGAAGAAGTGGTGATTTCCTCCACTCCCATGGCAAAGCCCACCCATGGAGTCATTTCTGAGTCCTTTGGTTTGGATGGAACCCAGTGGGCTGAGGTAAAGTCAACAAGGGCTGTTTCTTTGAATATTGTGAAAGATATTGAGCACTGCTTGGGGACCTCTCCATCACAGCAGGCCATGATAAGGTGGAGAGCCTCCTTCCTCAGCTCACCCAAGATCACTGGACAGTGCTTGCACCTCTGAGTTTCCTGGGAGTGCTGATGGAGGGTCATTGAGGCAGTAGTGCCTTGAGGTAGGTGGCTGCACGGTGGGGGTTAGAGACAGCACTTCACAGGCCAACATCTCCAGGGGGCTCCAGAACAAGAGGAACAAAATGGCAGGGCTTAACTTTCCAAGGTAGCTTCACATAAAAACACCTTTCCAAGGTACCTTCACATAAAAACACATATGGGATAAAAATGTTTGCTGATTCTCTGCATAGGGCATTCTCTTGTTGTCTTAATTCTTTGTTCATGGTGCTCTCCTTGTCTGGACTGGCCTTTTTTCCTTCCCATTTCTTATCCAGTTCCTGCTTCTCCTTTAAGACGTGGTCAGGCAACTCCTTCCCTGCACCCCTATTCTACCCCCAGCCCCTGGCCCTGTGTATCTGTCGTTACCTGACTTGCATTGAAATTATCTGCTAATGGGTCAGTCTGAGACTATGAACTTCTTCTGTTTAGGGATGATTTTGATGAGTTTTGTAGTTCCGGCACCTGGCTTTCAGTGAATATATTGAGGAAGTGTAGAGTTCCTGCAGGATGCTCTGAACTATATAACATACCATTCATCCTTGCAGAAGACCCCCCAGTGACAGTTTGGGCCATTCAATGATCTACTTTTTGCTAGCTTGGCAGACTAGAGAATCTGCCTTTTGGTTGAGAGTGGGACTCAAATGCCTGCTAAACTCTAGGTGGTTTTGATTTAAGAGTGAGCATCTGGAACAGACTGCACTGGAAAATGAGCCACATTAACACGTCACCATAACCATTTAATTACCTTAGATATCCATCAAACTACTGGCTGTATTACTCAAGTTTGGGTCATTGAAAAAAAAAAAAACCCAATTGAGAAATCTCGTCCTGTTTCTGTGAAGGAAATGTTCTGTGAGAGTATATTACGATTGCCTGAAGAAAGGCTCCATATTGTTGTTGTTTTCTCCCTCTCATGCTGTTTTTCTTTTTTCCAATGTATTTCTCTCTTCCAGACATGGTGCTTGGGGGCAAGATTGGAGTATAGAATAAGGGCCAATGTGGAGGGAATAAATCAATGCCTAATTGTTTCTAAGTGACAGAGGTACACTCCTGGCATGTAATCCTTTCATCTCTTTAGAAGATTGTCAGTGAAATAGAAAGAAACAGTCTGAATTCTCTGAGTAGGTTCTGCTTTGTATAGTTCCAACTAAATGAAGTAAATTTCTGTTTAAAGATTGCAAGTCCACGTGTAGTGGTGCATGCTGAAGATTTTACACTGTGTAAAAGTGGTAATTTCCCCCCTTGGAAGGCAAGAATGGGAGGGGTGGGTGGGGAAATCAATGTGTAGGTCAAAAATTTGAATTTTAAGTGCAATCTTCTTAGTCATCACTTTCATTTCTATCTTCTAGGGAAATCTGACACAGCTAGAAAGTGATGGAAAACACTAAGGGTTGCATCAGATATTGAAGAGGAACTGATCTTACCATGGAGACAAAAATGATCTCTTTAAGGGGGATAAAAAAAATCCGGTTATTTAAAGGTAGCAGCCTTTTGGGGGAAAGCTAACAAGGGTTCTGGAGGCCAGTTTGTCCCTTGTTAGCAATGTTTGCCCCATGTTAGAAGGAGGAATGAAGGTATTTTGATGCTATTCCTCTTCCTCTCAACGTAAGTTTGCAAGAGTGGGCTGCAAATAAATTTTCATCCCTTTTCAGGATATTTGCCTGTGGAAAAGGTTCTAGATTCACTTTGTGGAACAAATGTCTACAATAGATTTAATATTGTTACAGTTTTGCCTTAACTCATTGGGTAAGCAGTTTTCTTTTATTCATTCTTAACTCTGGATCTACTATTAGCCCACAGCATTACTGGCATTGTACATGACCCAGGGGAGAGTTAGAAAGGAAGTAAAAAATGTGGCCTCAGAGATCTTATGGGGAAAAAACAACATAATAATGATAACTAACATTTGTACAACACTTGAAAAAGTAGAAGTCACTTCCCATTACTTTATCTCATTAGTTTTCTCTGCAAACACATTGTGAAGGCTTTATTATCTCCATTTTACAAATGAGGACAGTGAAGCTTAGAGTAGTTGAGGGACTTCCCCAGGATCACATTCCAGTAAATGACAGAGTCTGAACTTAGAAATAGTATTTTGACTCTAAAACTGTATCAGATTCTATTGAAAACTGGCAATTATAGTCCAATATCTGTACAAGTGCATATGATAAGGCTTCGTGAATGATCAGGGTGGAATAGGGCTCCTCAAGGATGGTATCTTGGGAAAGGATGCAGCGCACGTGGATTATTGAAGAAGTCAGAGGAGACCCTGCTGTGGGGAGAACGGTAGAAAATGACATGGGAGGAGAACAAGGACAAGAATGAGCTGGACATGTGGGTCAGGGGAAGGAGACAGACCTACCCAAGCAAAAGAACCATGGTTGAGAATAATGAGACACAAGTCTAGGAGACATTGGGGATGCAGTTACAAGGGATAGGGAAAAAGTAACACCTGGAATTTTCTTTCCATTGCCTTGGGGAGCCCCCGGTGGAAGGGCTGTGAGTGCTCCTAAGAACGTGTTCTGCACTGGTGCCTTAATGGGTAGAAAAGGGGGTTGCCAAATAAGTTATATATAGAAGTTGTGCAAGGGAAGTTCTTATGCAAAATGACTAAACACGCTCCATTGCCCTGCGTGGTTACTTATAAACGTTGCGTATGTGCAGAAGTTGATGGGAGTCCAGACATTGTCTCTGAGATTGCTCAGAGAATAAAATGAGAATAAGGTTGTTCTAAAAGATAAAGGGCTTCTGGGTTACCTGCAGCAGTTGATGACAATCTGTGCCTCCATCATAATGCAGACAGTTTCAGCCACATTCCCATAAAGCATTTCCTATATCTGGCACTGACACCTTAGAACCTGGGGGAGACTGGGTGACAGAGCCTTACTCAAGGGAGGGACTGAGAGCTTGGGGATAGGGAAGGAAGAGACACCTGATGCAGACCTGAATGATCGCTACAGTTATGTAACTTTCTAGCTACAAATCACTTATTAAACCACTGAATTCATAGGACAAAGATCACTGTGCATTTTGGTCACTTCAGTAACCTTGAGATCTGGGACCCACTGGGCTGGGGGATGGCAGCTGATCATGTCAGGGAGACTGCTCTGCACAGTGTCACAAACACAAGAGACAGCTCTGAACTCATGGGAGACAAACACTGGAGGCCACAGCAATAAAGTGGGGTGGCTTATAGAGCCTGGGGAAGGGAGCCATATTATAGAAGTTCTCTCCCTTCTTCTTCTGTAACTTTCAGGTAAGTCCCAGGGAACACATGAACACATGATGAAAAGAGACAGTCTAACAGTTAGTGTCTGACTGACTGCACTCAGATTCTCATCCGGGGGATATTTGCCTAATTCTAGCACAGGGATTAGAGTTTGCTTATCCATTTTTGTTAAGAGCATGGGCTCTAGAACCAGAGAGTATGCAAGTTTACTAAAGCTCTTAGGGCTTGAGTTTTCCTCTGCAAAATAAGGATAATAGTAAAACTGATAACGTTGTGGTGAGGAGCAAGAGATAATGCATGTGTTGCAAGTTGGGTTCCTTGGGCCACAGATTATGAGATGGAGGTTTGCGTGCAGGAAGGTTATTGAGGAGTCCTCTTGGGATCAATGCCTTTGGGAAAATGAAGATAGCGTTATTGGGCAGAGGAAGAAGGTGAAGTGTGATGCAGTTGTAAGAAAGGCCTCACTAGCCCCACAAGTGACTGTGCAGCTGTAATAGCCCTTCAGAGTTATCCTCAACTGAGACAAAGGGATTCACTCTTATATCCCCACATTGACCAGTTATTGGATGTGGCTATGTCCAGGAAAGGGGTGTGATCTTTGGCAAAGAAACTCTTTAGCGGGGGACAATGCCTGGAGAGGGATTCAGCTGATAGCTTTCAGCTGCCAGCACTCCCAGCAGGTGAGGGGAATGTGTCCTTGAGTCCTGAAGGAGGTGATAAATCGGGGTGATGCACCACAGATCCACTTCAGTCCACTCTTTGCACCTCAGCTTCACTTGCTTCATATAATAAGTTCTGAGAACAGCTCTTCCAGGATTCTGGTGGGCTTCTTTTCCTGGAGAAACTTACAAGAGGAAAGTGAATAAAATGAACTAGAGCTTTCACCACAGCAGCTGCTCTTGAGGCTGCAACTGATACTCCTTGTCGTCTTCTTTACTACCCATTCTAGTTTCTTCTTACCCTTATCTGGACCAAGTGGCTTACTTGGTGGGTGCAAACTATGCTGTAGCTGCTATACTTATCTATTTTACACTAAGACACCCAAGAGGATTACTTGGGTGCCAAACACAGTCTTCCCTGCTCCCCACTTGTAAAAGCAGCCCTATCACTTCCTGATTTTCAGGGTCAGTTACTCATGCCAGAATGTGACTCCTTTCCATGTCTGCTGTTCTCTTGGTATGAGGAACATGAAGTAACTGGGTGGCAGCCACACCTTATCATTTAATGGGAAACTTACTGTGTCCTCTGGTAGAAGCAAGCCACTAACAATGCTGTGAGCCACTCAATGTTTGTAGTGTTTTTCTCCTCCCATCTGAAGGGCATGTGTATTTTTTAAGCCCTCTAACATACTTGCCACTTCTTGCTCCTCATGTCCAAAGAACATGCTGTCATCAGTAGAGTGAACCAAGATGATGTTCTGCAGGACATCCAGGTGGCCCAAGTTTCTTTGGACTATATTTTGGCAGAGGATGGGGGAGTTAACACAGCACTGGGGCAGGGCCGTAAATGTATACTGTTGTCTGTCCCAGTTGGAGGAGAACTGTTTCTGATCTTTCTTTCTGATAGAGATTGAAAAAAATGCATTTGTCAGATCCTTGACTGCAAACTAGTACCTGAGGCAATGTTGATTTGCTCTAGCCAAGATACTACATCTGGCATAGCTGCTGCAATTGGGGCTAGTGCTTAATTGAGTTTGCACTAAGCCATAGTCATTTTCCAGGATCCACCTGGCTTTTATAGAGGCCAGAATGGTGAATTAAATAGCTGTGTGTTGGGGATCACCATACCTGAAGTCTTTAGATTTGCCATTCCTCTCAGGATGTGATGATGTTTTTGATTTACTATCTTGGCTGGCAGGGGGAAGAGCAGTTTCAGAGGCTTCCACTTGGCATTCCCACTATGATATGTGTGGGTTCTGCCACAAGCCAAGTATATCCATTCTAGTTATATATTCAAGTACGGTGAAAATGACTACTGGATGAGCCTGAGGAATCAGTGTATCCACTGTGAGCCAGCCTTGAGCCAGGATCCCAGTTGTTAATTGGCCCCCATAAGTGCCCACTGTAATGGGGAGGTGGGTATAATGTTGCTTTGGATCCCTGGGTTTCAATGTCAACCTGTGTCTTATGTCCAACAGTCCTCAAAATGTTTAGGATTTCCCCTTTTCCAACTATACAATTACCTGAGTAAATGACCATAGATCCCTTTAGGGAAAGATTGAGGTAATCATTACTGTACATACTTACCATGATGTTATAGGGTCCTCCCTCCTAGGGACCTTGCCTCTCTTTCAGTCAATAGGTTTCAGGTCAGAACACTGGCTCAGATCAAGAAATTGGGCTAGGGATCGTGATTTTTTATTGGGTTGCCACTAGTCTCTTGATCACCCATCCTTAATTTCTGTTGTGTGTATAGATTGAAAATTACCCTTATTGGCTTGCACTAGAAATTGTGTGTTCTATTACCCATCTCCATGAATTATGGCAATTGTGACCAATTTGCTTCTGATGGTTAAGAGTGCTACCTGGCCTCTTTTCAGGATCCTACCATCCCCATTGCTATCAATGAATCCATTTCTCTATAACATCGACTACCATCAGCCTGGCCCTATAGAGGATGGCCACTATGGGAGTGAACCCTAATTGGCCTAAGCCAATCATGATGGTACTATTCCTCTTGCCTGTGATTGATTTAAGCATGGGCACATAATACAATTATGGCCAGTGAGATAAGAGGAAGTCTGCTGGAGACTTCTGGGAAATATTTTCCTCATTGTTGAAAAGAAATTCTCCTGAGGAACTATCCTGGGGATGTTGCCTATACTTGACTTGTAGGACTGTGGCAGCCATCTTAGGCTCATGAGGGGAGTAGCCATCTTGGGGTCATGAAGGGAGCCAGCTAACAGGTTGTATTAGGGTTTTCTAGAGAAACAGACCAATAAGATATACATATAGGAAGAGATTTATTATAAGGAATTGGTTTATGCGATCATGGAGGCTAAGTCCCATAATCTGCTTTCTGTAAGCTGGAGACCGAGAGAAGCCAGTGGTATAATTCAGTCTGAGTTCAAAGTCCTCAGAACCAGGGGAACCAATGATGTAGATTCCAGTCCAGGTTCCAAGGTCTGAGAACGAGGAGTGCAGAGGACAGGAGAAGATCAATGTCCCAGCTCATGCAATCAGGCAGGAAGGGTCAAATTCTTCCTTCCTCCACCTTTTTGTTCTATTCAGGCCCTCAATGGATTGGATGATGCCCACCCACGCTGGGGAGGGTAAACTGTTTTACTGAGCCCACTTACTCAAATGCTAATTTCATCCAGAAACACTCTCACGGACACACCCAGAAATAATGTTTACACCAAATATCTGGGCACCGTGTGATCCAGTCAAGTCGACACATACAATTAAGCATCACAGGGGCCAGCCTTGTGGTGTAGTGGTTAAGTTCACATGCTTTGCTTCAGCGGCCCAGGGTTTGCAGGTTTGGGTCCCGGCTGCAGACCTACGCACCGCTTGTCAAGCCATGCTGTGGCAGGCATCCCACATATAACGTAGAGGAAGATGGGCACGGATGTTAGCCCAGGGCCAATCTTCCTCAGCAAAAAGAGGAGGATTGGCAACAGGTGTTAGCTTAGAGCTAATCTTCCTCACCAAAAAAAAAAAAAATTAAGCATCACAAGTCCACCTCTTGTCAAATTGGCACCCACATGCATCCCCTTAAAACATACTTAATGTCCAAATAAAGACAATAACAAGATCATAATTCTGCCTAATATGATATAATTATCCTGCATACAACCAAAAACAAACTAACCCCCTCCGCAGAAGAGGAGGTAAAGTCTTTGAATGACGTTTGCTCTTCTTGATATCCCATAACTTAAATGCCATGATGTAAAATTAACAATACTTAAATACTGACAGAAAGTCAATACATCTTATTTTACATAAAAGAAAAGAGAGGAGAGAGAACAAAGATACACAAACACAAATGTATTTATAGCAAAATAAGGAGGAAATACTCATGACAATTATAGCCTTTGTTTCTGTAACTGGTCATGTGGTCATAGCTGGTATTTATAACTTCCTTCTTCCACTACCCATTCTATATTTCCTTTGTCTTCAGCAAGCACCTCAACTGATCATGTTTCCTTACCTGGTGGGGTGACCCAAAACTTCATTCCTGAAATGTCTAGGCCATTAGTAGTTTTGCCTGGATTGAGTTGTAGTTTTCCATTAACCTTAACCACAGGACATGGTAATACTAAGAGATGCCCTAAGGGATATCCTGTATTCCAGACATACTCTTCCTTACTTCCACTGTGGAGTAGTAGTCCAATTTCCCCTTGGTGGTCAGGATCAATCAACCTGGCCAAAACAGTAACCCCCTTCTTTGCCTATTGATTCAGAGGCACGAATGGTCCAAATTGGCCAGGCAGCACTTCTAGTTCAATAAAATCATTGTTGTGTCTCCTGATGGAGTGTTCTTCTCTTTGGAACTAAGATCTCTAGGCCAACAGAGCATAAGGTTGTAGGAACAGGAAGCAAAAATTTTGCTAGTGGGTCACTAGGGGTAATAGTAAGTGGTGCCACTCCCATTTCCACCCCTTGATTCCTGGACCCATGAATCCTGGCTCTGTGAGAAGCAGCACCATGTGTTGGATGCTGATTGAGAGCATATACAGCCTTCTGAGGAATCTTGCTCCAGCCCTGCAAGGTATTGTCACCCAGCTGGCATTGTAACTGAGTCTTCAAAAGGCAATTCCAATGTTCTATCAAGCCAGAGGCTTTAGGATGGTGGGAAACATGGTAAGACCAGTGAATTCCATGAGCATGGACCCATTGCCACACTTCCTTTGCTGTGAATTGAGTTCCTTGATCAGAAGCAATGCCATATAGAATACCATAATGATTGATGAGGCATTCTTGAAGTCCACAGATGATAGTCTTGGCAGAAGCATTGAATGCAGGGAAGGCAAATCTGTATCCAGAGTGTCTATTCCAGAACGAACAAAATGCTGTTCCTTCCATGATGGAAAAAGTGGTCCAATGTAATCAACCTGCCACCAGGTAGCTGGCTGATCACCTCAGGGAATTGTGGCATATAGAGGACTCAGTGTTAATCTCTGCTGCTAACAGATTGGGCACTCTGTGGTGGTCTCAGCCAGGTTGGTCTTGGTGAGTGGAAGTCCACGTTACTGAGCCCATGCATAACTTCCATTGTTGCCATCATGGCCACTTTGTTCATGAACTCATTGGACAATGACAGTGGTGGTTGGGGAAAGACACTTACTGGTATTCACAGAACAGGTCGTCCTCCTCTGCTGAGGTCACCCTTTGGTGAGCATTTACATGGGACACAAATATTCTTCACATTTTTTTGCCCATTTGGAGAGATCTATCCACATATTTCTTCCCCAAATTTCTTTGTCACCAATTTTCCAATCATGTTCCTTCTAGGTTCCTTACCATCCAGCCAAACCATTGGCCACAACCCGTGAATCAGTATACAATCACCTGTCTGTTGATTTCTCCTTCCAAGCAAAGTGAACTACCAGGTGCACTGCCCAAAGTTCTACCCACTGGAGGATTTCCCTTCACCACTGTCCTTCAGGGATGTCCCAGAAAGGGACTATAGTGCTGCAGCTGTCCACTTTCAAGTGGTGCTTACATATTGTTCAGAACCATCTGCAAACCAGGCCTAAGTTTTCTCTCTCTGTCAGCTGATCATAGGGAATTCACCACGAGGCCATAGGTGCAGGCTGGGAAGAGAAGGTAATGTAGCAGGAGTGGGGACAGTGTATATTTGGGCCACTTCTTCATGTCACTTACTTGTGCCTTCAGGGCCTGGTCAGGCCTGATCACATATATACCACTTCTATTTGATGGAGTGCTGCTATGCACACCCAACTTCATGACTTGCTAAGTGAGATAACACCCAGTTCATGATGGGCAGCTCAGGTTGCATGGTAACTTGGTGGTCTATAGTTAAGCATTCAGCCTCTACTAAGGCCCAGTAGCAGGCCAAGAGCTGTTTCTCCAAAGGAGAGAAGTTATCTGCGGAGGGTGGCAGGACTTTGCTCCAAAATCCTGAGTCTGTGTTGTGATTCACATATAAGGGCCTGCCAAAGGCTCAAAACAGCATCCCTATCTGCCACGGACACTTCCAACACCATTGGATCTGCTGGATCATGTGGCCCAAGTGGCAGAGCAGCTTGCACAGCAGGCTGGACCTGTTGCAGAGCCTTCTCTTTTTCTAGGCACCACTCAAAGCTAGAAGTTTTTCAGGTCACTTGGTAAGTGGGCTGGAGTAACACACTCAAATGAGGAATATGTTGCCTCTGAAAGCCAAAGAAGCCCACTAGACATTATGCTTCTTTCTTGGTTGTAGGAGGAGCCAGATGTAACAACTTATCCTTCACATTAGAAGGGATATCTCAACATGCCCCACAGCACTGGATCCCAACAAATTTCTGAATTTTAGTCAGATTTATTTCCCACCCTCTGGTATGCAAATGTATTACCAATAAGTCTACAGTGGTTGGTACTTCTTGCTCACTAGGTCCAATCAGCACAATGTCATCTGTGTAATGGATCAGTGTGATATCTTATGGAAGGGGAAGGCGATCAGGATCTCTGAGAACTAAATTATGACATAGGGCTGCAGTGTTCATATACCTCTGAAGTAGGTAGGAAAGGATAGGTGTATTGCTAGCCTTGTCAGCTAAAAGCAAATTGCTTCTGATGGACCTTATAGGCAGGGATGGAGAAAAAGGCATTTGCCAGGTCAATAGCTGCATACTAGGTACCAGGTGATGTGTTAATTTGCTCAAGCAATGAAACCACATCTGGTAAAACAACTGTAATATGAGTCATCACCTGGTTCAGCTTACAATAATCTACCGTCATTCTCCAAGATCTGTCTGTCTTCTGCACAGCTCAAAGAGGCAGTTGAATGGGACGTGGTGGGAATCACCACCCCTGCATACTTCAAGTCCTTGATAGTGGCACTAATTTTTGAAATCCCTCCAGAAATGCAGTATTGCTCTTGATTTACTATTTTCCTAGGTAGAAGAAATTCTAGTGGCTTCTACCTTGCCTTTTCCACCATAATAGCCCTCACTCCACAGGTCAGGGAACAAATGTGGGGATTCTGCCAGCTGCTGAGTATATCTATTCCAATTATGCATTCTGGAACCGGGGTAATAATCACAGGATGGGTTTGGGGACCCACGGGGCCAACTGTGAGAGGGACCTGAGCTAAAACTCCCTGGATCACCTGACTTCCATAAGCCCCTACTCTGGTGGGCCACAATGACATTTGGGGTATCCTGGAATTAGTGTCAATTCAGAGCCAGTGTCCAGCAGTCCCTGAAAGGTCTGATGATTTTCTTTTCCCCAATGCACAGTTACCCTGGTAAAAGTCCACAGGTCCCCTTGGGGAAGGCTGGGAGAAAGATTAACAGTATAAATTCTTGGTAGTGTACCATGGTCCTTTCTCAAGGGGACCCAGCCTTCCCTTCATTTAAGGGGTTCTAGGTCTGTAAACGGGCTCAAATCTGGGAAGTGATTGAGAGACCATGACTCTCTTTTTATGATTCAGGTTAAAATTGTACTCACTTAGAACATTTCTGCTTATTCAGATGGAGTAAGAATTTTGTAAGCTTTCTATGTATTTCACTTTTAGGAACACCATGATCGACTAGCCAATGCCATAGATCTCTGTGGGTCAGACTATCCTGATTGCTGCTTTGATTCTGCTGTCTGTTATGGTAATCATGCCCATCTTGCCTTTGGCTGTTGAGTGCTGCCACTTGGCCCCTGCCACCTCAGGGTCCAGTTATACTCTCATTGAATTTAGGTTTCCCAACTGAGTGGCTGTAGTTCCCACTGTAAGATCTGGCCTACAGAGAAGAGCAATCATGGAGCACTTCAAGGGTGCTGGGGCTCCCCTCAAAAAATTTTTTCTCACAGTCGTGGAGAAAGGTATGTCTTCTGGACCCTCTCAGTGTGGGTGAGTAGGTCTTAAATGACAAAGCCACTCTAACATTCCAATCTCTCCAAGCCTTTGAATCCCTTCCTCTTCATTAAATAAAGTAGCTCAGACATTTCCAGTTCCCTCACTGTGGGCTGCCTTTTGGTCCATGTTTCAGCCAAACAAACAAACTTTTAAAGCCCTCTCTAACTCCCCAAGCTGCAATATTAAATGCAGAATCTCTGCTTGGTGAGCCCAAATCCATAAATTCGACCTGATCCACCTTTAGTTTCCTTCCACCGTTATTCTACACCCTTAGTCTCCATTCCTACTACATGTTCCCTTCATTTCAATCTGTGTAAATTAGAAAACTCATGTAGCTCTTTTGGAGTGTAGTGTACTTTCTCATGGATCACATTTTGTATCTCATCTTTAGGGGCCTGCTGGGACTTGAGTCTAGTCATAGGTCTAAAAGCAAAGAAGAGTGGTGGAGGTGGGTCCTGACGAGAAACAATATTGTCTTGTATGGCAACTGCCTTAGGGGAGGCCATTATAATTTCCTTGGGCAACGCAGAGTTAATCCCCCTAGACACAGGTGGAGAGGCCTATTCTACTGAGGGTGGAGATGCTGCTGCCCCTGAAGGTAGGGAGGCCAGTTCCACTGAGGATGGGGAGACCTCTTCCACTGGCAAAGAATATTCATCAGAATTTAGGGTCTCAATGTCCCCAGCTTCATCAGGGTCTTCCCATATGTCCCCATCCCAATTTACAGGATCCCATTCTTTCCCAATCAAGGCCCTCACTTTAACAGTAGATTCTCTGTCAGTCTGAGGGTTTGACTTGTGTTGTAATTCAACCAGTTGCAAGATGAGGTTCTGTGTTTGATTTCAAGCAATGTCAGCCTTGCAGCTACAGGAAATAGAGTTTCCTGCAGGGCACACATAGAAGCTTTTAGGTCATTTATGTGGTGCTTGAGCTAGGAAGTCAAATCCTTGAGCTCATGCTTTTCTTTCACCACTTGTCCAGCAACTTTAGAAGCAATCAACCAATGTCATTATAGTCATTAGTTTTCCAAAAATGTTTGAAAGTATCATATACAGAGTCATTTACCTCATTGCTTCTTAAGAGTGGTTGATTAGGTGTATCCAATGCAGATATTTTACGTATCTCTACAAACAGTTCATGTCATGGAGTAGCAGTGCTCTATTTACTTCTGGAAATGGAATCACTAGCATCTTTAAATCTAATCAGATTGGAAAGCCAATTCCAGAAACCCTAGACCCAATTAAAACCAAGACAATTCCTTGTTATGTAATATAATGACTATTCTTCTTACTTAAACTACATTTGGTTGTTTTCTGTCACCTGCAGCCGAAAGCACCTGTCATAACTGATATAGAAATTGTCAACTGATTAGGGCCATTAAAGCATAGTGTGTAAGGTGTTGAATTGCCAGTATAATTTATTACCTATAATTTATATAAATTAGCAGTTTATTGTGTGATGTCTTCATCAAAATATCAGAATTGGTCCAGAGCATGACCCACATTCACTTCAGGCCCCAACTGCTTAGAACCACAGGGAAACTTGCATTTTAACATTCAGTCCTAATTTGAATAATCCCTTGTTTGTTCATCCTTTAGAAAATAACCCTCAGGAAGGCGCTCGAATGAGGAAATAGAAGACTGACTAGAGGCTAGATAGCTTCTTGTTCCTGACACTGGTCTGGGTGTACTTGCACCAGAAGACCGGTATCTGCACTATAAGAGTAGTGGCCCCATTGAAGAGGGTGGGAAGAGTAAGTTTCAGGAGAAGAAGGCACTGAAGTGATAGGAAATGACCAGATATGAAATATAAAGCAGACTTGAGAGGTGAAAGAAGGAGTCTGAGAGATTTCCCATATTTTAGCCTTGGGAGACTGTTCCAGCTGAATTCCTATAAAATGTTGCCGCCCTGCCTGTAGGCAACTCTGACAGTGAGGTTCCATCCAGCTCAGGCAGCCACTCCTGGGCTTGGTGCTGCTGTTGGCTGATACTTGGGTTTGTCACTGCATCTCTCTACCTAACAGGTGAACACATTTTGGGATATCTGTCCAGCTCACAAGCCAAGAAATTCTAGGAATTGATCCCTCTCACCCATTTGGTCCACAGGCAATCAGGGATTGCTGACAGATCCTGGCCATAGCTGACTGGTGCAGGGGTAGACCCCTGATCCAAACCAGACCAGTTGTATTCTCTGTTGGGAATTTGTAGTCATGACCATGAGAAACAGGTGTTTTCTATAGTTCCATCTATAACGTGTAAACTTGGGAGCTGTGGAGTAGCCATCTTCTGCCCATCATGAAAATAGATGAGCAAAAAAGGCTAGTCTGCAGAATGAGAAGGACAACTTTCTCCTTGCCTGCAGTCTGGGCCTTTCCCTTGAGCATCATCTGTTCCACATTTCATCTTTGTCCCTTATTTGGTTACTCTGTCACACCCTGAGCTTGCAGTGACATTACTGTTTTGTACATGTATTGCTTTCTTCCCCAAGTATGTTTATTCCAAAGGCTTTCATTTCCATGAGTTAGGACTTGATCTTGTTCACAATCAGCAGTCAATTAGAATCATCACCTAGAATGTTACAAGTGCTGTTATTTGAGCACACAAAGACAGCACTAGAGCAGAGGAGCTGTGATGCCTGGGGTTGGATAAATCCTCTCTCATTTTACCAAAGGGGCCCATTGTTTTCACACTCATAGGTTTTGTGTTTCACTGTGTTTGTGTTTATCCCCTCTGCCTTTGTTCTCTTACAGTCTTTGTGTATGCCCTGCTTTTGCTCTTGCACTTCCTCTAGGAGCTCTGTTGCCAAGAAACAAGGAAAGGCCAAGCTCTTGATGTGAAACTCAATGTTAATAAGAAAAGGGTGAAGGAAGGGCAGACATCAGGTGCTTTGGACCTGCTTAAATCCACAGCAGAAATGATTTTTTGACAACACCAAGAAGATCATGGAGATTGGGAAGGGTACAACAATGACTAGGGTAGTAAAGTTATTCTCTTAGGAGTTTTACAATAACAAGAATGGAACTGGTGTTCAGTCCTTGGCTTGAACAGAATCAGCTCTACATCACGGTGGTTTTGAGTCAAGCAAAGGCTTTGGAAAGCAATGAAGAGTGGTTTGGGAACATTGGAAATGGACACATGCACTTGATACTGGGGTGATGGGTGTTTAGATGTTTATTTTTATCTTAAGTTATTACAATATTTAAATATAAAATTATTTTGATATGGAAATCAGGCTGTCATATCCATATGTATCAGTGCTATCCAAATAAATACCTTAATTTGCCATTATTTCTAAAATTTTTTAAATAATTAAAATGAGTTCTATTTATACAGTTTTTTTCTGGTAGTATAACCTTCTCAATGCCTATCATTGTGCTTTACACAGTGTATATTAAATAAACACTTGCATTTATGCATAAGTGTATATCTGGTAATTTACAAAAGTGCTTCTCAAGTTTTAATGTGCATTAGAATCACCCAGTGATCTGGTTAAAATGCAGATTCTGATTCATTCAGTAGGTCTGGGTGGGGCCTGAGATTCTAACAAGTTCCTAGGTGATGCCTACACTGTTGGTCCATGGACTATGTTTTGAATAGCAAGGATTTAGAAGACTGGAAAGAAAGAACTTCATATAGATCCACACCGTTTGGTGTTTTTCCTCCTGTGTCCAAGTCAGTGGTAAGGTGAGTTGAGCAGTGAATGCAGTTGGAGGTCTGGAAACCCTGGTCCTGTCCCAACCCTGTCGCTAATTATCTCCATGACTTTGGGCAAATCACTCACTCTCTTTGGACTTTAATTTTCAGTCCTGTAAAATGAGGGAGTAGGGCTGGATCATGTTTCCAGCTGTCCTGAGGAATTCTGTAGCTCTATAGAGATGCCTCAGAGAGGCCCCCGGGAAAAGTGTAAGGCTAGTGTGAGGAGGAAGAGGAGCAGTGAAGGCAATGGAGAAGGAGTCATTATTTAGAAAGACAGGAGAACAGCCAGGAATGTGTCCTGTCACTAGGAAGGTGGCTTTAAGAAGGATGTAGTGGTGGGTTGTGTCAAATGCTTTTGTTCAATTGTCATTCAACACAGTATTTAAGGCCAACATGTTTCCCACTCCTGGGATTTTAATGCATGCATTGTTCTAAAGAAGTCTGAAAATTAACTCCTGACCTGACTCCTTACTGCTGGTATCTAGAATATTTAAGAGCTGCCATGGGCCTAGAGGATGTACTGAGTTACAAAGGATTATTCTCAGGCCTTGAAACTAATGAAATTTGCCCTGTTAGGTTTTGACTTTCTTGGGACAAGTGGCCCCTTTATTCATTCTATTTTTTCTCTTTTGGAATGGGAGTGTCTATCCTATAACTGTCCCACCATTGTATTTTGGAAGCACATAATCTGTTTTCTAGTTTCACAGATGCACAGATAGAGAGGAATTTTGACCCAGGGGGGACCATACCTCAAGTCTCACCTATGCCTGATTTAGATGATGCAATTTGGAACTTTTTGAGTTGATGATACTTAGATGAAATTTTGAACTTAGAGTTGATGCTGGAATGGGTTAAAATTTGGGGGGATGTTGGGATTAAGTGAATATGTGTTGCATGTGGGAAGGGTATAAATTTGGGGGGACCAGACGGTGGACTGTACTAGATTGAATAATATCCCCTGAAAATCATATCTACCTGAAATCTATGAACATAACTGCGTTTGGAAATAGTCTTTGCAAGTGTAATCAAGTTAAGATGAGGTCTTACTGGTTTAGGGTTTAAATCCAAGACTGGTGTCTTTAAAAGAGACAGAAGAGGAGAAGTCATAGAAAAAGAGGAGAAGCCCATGTGAAGACAGAAGCAGAGATTGGAATTATGCATCCAAGGAACACCTGGAGCTACCGGACTCTGAAAGAGATAAGGAAGAATTCTCCTCTAGAGCATTTAGAGGGAGCAAGATCCTGCTAATATCTCGATTTCAGACTGCTGACCTCCAGAACCGTGAGAATAAATTTTTGTAGTTTTAAGCCACCCAGTTTGCGGTATTTGCTAAGGCAGCCCTAAGAAACTAATATAAATGTTTACCCAGGGAAGGTCATAGGTATTAGTGTACTTTGTTTGACTAATTATCTGCCAGGTTTCTCTCCATACCAGCTGCACCAGCTTACGCTCCCAAAAACAGTAGATAGAAGTTCCTACATTCGTGCCAACATTTGGCATTATCTAGCTTTCTAATTTTAACTAGCCTAATAGATATAAAGCAATATCTCATAATTTCTTTAATTTTCCATTTCCCTGATTATCCCTTATTTGAGTATCTCATGGTATGGTTATTCACTTTTTGGGTTTTCCCTTTTGGAAATTGTCTGTTCATAGTCTTTGCTGATTTTCCTGTTGGGACTGCTTTCGTTTCTTACTGACCTTCAAGAATTCCATATATATTCTACTTCTTAATCCCTCATTGGTTTCAGACATTGCAAATATCTTTCCCCATTTTTTCAGCTGCCCTTTAACCTTGTCCATAGAGTCCCTCATTGAACAGAAATCCTTAGTTTGTTTCATTTTCTATTTGTTTGCCCTCATCCATGCAAGCTGTACTAATGCCTTTTACTGGCTTTGTCAGAGTTTACTAAATGATATGGCAATATCACGTTAGATGACTTGTTTTCTGTTCACTTGTCTTTCAGTTGTCGTACATTATTTTTGTCTGAACCCAATCAACTGTGCAATCACGTGTTTAGCAAAAGTCATGATTTTTTGCCGGAAAATGGCAAGCCTTATTCAGTAACAGAAAACATTGCAACTAATCAAGAACATTTGGGACTTCAGCACATTTCCTTGCAGTCAGCCTGTTTGCATGTGGATGTTATGTTGTGTGGTTGGGCCAGAAGTAACATCCCCTTCACCTCAAGGCACGCTTAGGGAACCTGCTGAGACATGTGAGGGCAAGTGACAAATAGCTCTTTGGCCAGCAGTGTGAGAGCAGGTGTATCTAATCTCATGGGGGAATTTTTAGGGGTGAGTGTTCACTGAATCATACAATGTGAGAGCTGGAAAGGACCTTGGGGATCATCTAGGTCTACCCCCTCATTTTACAGATGCAGGAACTGAGACCTAGGGAAATGAAGGGGCTTGTCCAAGTTGTGTAGCTGTCAGTGAATTGCTGAGACAAGAACCCAGATCTCTTGACTCCCATTTTGTGTGTTTCCATTTTTCTGCCTTCCCCAAAAGGATGTCAGAAGTCATCTTTTTGGTGAGCTCTGGACCAAAGCTATTACTTAATCTAGGAAAGTAGGCCTCCAGAATTTGGACCCACTCAACCTCTCCAACTTTATCTCTTGCCATTCTAGGTTAGTCTCCACCTCATTCCTCTAATGTTCCATGCTCTACTCTTACCTTTAAGTCTTTGCTCATGCTATGGTCATACACGATCGGGCCCAGCATCCCCTTCCCATTTCATCCTTCAAGTGCTCATCCTCTGAGGCTCAATCCTACCTCCTCCGTGCCACTGCTAACCAACATTACTCTCCTCCTTCTTTAGGTTTTCATAACATCCACAGTCTATACAAATACATTTAGGGTTGATTATATGCTACATTTTTTCGGGAGTGTTTCTATTGTCCAACTGACTGAGCAAGTCATTTAATGTCTTTGTGCCTCACTCAGTTTATCCACTACAAATAAAGAAGAGTTGATCAAAATTATGTTTAAGGATGCTTCTATATCTAACACTTTATGTCCATAAGATTTTGAACTCCCCAAGGAAAGGAACTCTGTCTTATATTTCTTTTGTAATTCCCTTAGTCTAATGGTTCTCAAATGGGGACA
This sequence comes from Ceratotherium simum simum, assembly GCF_057802395.1. NCBI lineage: Eukaryota > Metazoa > Chordata > Mammalia > Perissodactyla > Rhinocerotidae > Ceratotherium > Ceratotherium simum. The sequence goes on along the minus strand of NC_141900.1, from coordinate 55,558,024 downwards.
GTTTTGCTCCCCAGGGGACATTTAACAACATTTGGAGATATTTTTGGTTGTCACACCGGGGGAGGTGGGTAGTACTGGTATCTAGTGGATAGAGGCCAGGGATGCTGCTAAACATTCCACAATGCACAGGACAGCCCCCACAAAAATGGATTATCTAGACCAAAATTTCAGGCAAGGTTGAGAAACTCTACCTTAGTCTCTAACCCAATGCCGTAGATACATAGTAGACACTGAATGAACACTTTCATCTTTCAGTCAAAGAGAATTGCTCTCGTAAAAGGGATCCTATTGGATATGGAGGTGTCATGGGGGAAAAAGAAAAGGAAGTGAGCACTCGTGCAAAACTAATGCTAAGTCAGAGAAGAGAATCTAATTTTCCTTAGTCAAGAGGGAGAGGAGAGAGTACAATACAGAAGGAAATGTTGAATGGAAAACTGAGAGCTGAGGAGTTATTTACTTTGTAGGAGGTGCTGATTTAAATAACTCATCTTCTGGAGGTCTCTGGGGGAACTGCTTGTGATTGTGGTAAATAGTGGTAATGATAACATTGGAACACATGAAGGAAACTTCTGGGAACTGTAATTTATGTTGTCAGGAAAACTTGTGTTTATAATATCCTCATTTTTACCTTCCCTTGAAATAAAGCCTCGGTGATGAAAGTAGCTTTAATTTATAGATGAGGCAAGAAAATTGGTTCCATGGGCTCTGAGCTACAACATCTGAAAAAATCACAGGCTCTCCTTCCAGACCCCCACTCAAGGTTTTCTGTGGATAGGGATGATGGACAGCTAAATGCTTTTGGTGACTCCTCCCAGCCTCTGTCTGGGCTGTGATTCCAATGTTTGCCCTCATCGTGTCATGTCTGTCTTTCTCTTTAGGTTGCAATATGCAAGAAAGACAACCTATTATTTTTTTGTCACCCTCCCCTCTCCTCTCCATCATTAAATAAATACGATAAGAAATATCCTAGACATAGAAAATTGAAAGCTCCCCAAAAAGTTGGGATTGGAGGGAAAATTCATGACCTAAAAACTCTTGAGATGGACAGCATTATTCTCAACCTCTCCACGTCTTGGCAGGAGATTGCATTATTAGTTTTCCTGACTACGAGAGATATTTGGCAAGGTTTCTGTTTAGATTTCATTTGGGGAAGAAATGCTTAAGTCAAACATTAAAATTCATGAGAATATTTCAGTTCCTTGTAAACTCCTCTAATCACAATTACTTTAAGTGAGGTATCATTTGTGGCTCCTCACTGAGGAAAAGTTCTTCTGAGGGGGACTTCCAACAGTTCATATCAGGAGATCTCTGAGTCTATGGTCAAACACAAGGCATCATAAAACAGGCTAAAATATGTATGTTAGCAATACTCATGAACTGTTTTTTTGCTTTAGGTTCCTCTTCGTTGCATAGGATTATAAATTGAGTCCATAGAAAAATGAGTGCTTCTCACCCAGTCATGCCTGAGTTCTTTTTCCAGGTTTTCCAGTAAAAGAAAAATCAAATAAGGGAATTGAAGCACCTCTTTCACTCTTTTTTTAACTTTCCTGTAAAGGTTTTCAGGAAAATATCCGGGGGGCAAGGGCTGAGTGTCAGTGTAACCCGTGCAGAGATCTAGAGATAATAGAAATTTGATAAATGTATATTGCTGCTGCTGCTGCTGCTGCTGTATTTTTTGGCAGACGAATGCATGGCTTCTCTTTATAGAACGATCTGGAGTAAACACAGGAAGGAGTTATGAAAAGATAAAGCCCGTAAACTTGACTGCACACTTTGTGGCCTAGTCACCATTTCTATTAGTCTGGAATTTTGTTTTTGCGTCCGTTCTTCAAGATTGTCTTTTTCACTTTTCCTTCTGTTTCTCCTATACACCAAAAAGCAATGTACAAGGAAATGAGTGTAAGAAACTTGATTTACCACCATGACCTCCTTTGAGACCAATGTGTGCATGATGGGTACATTTTGGATTTTTTCCCTCTTCCTCCTTTTGTGGTTATTTAAAAATGCAATGCCAAAGAGTCTGGGCAGCTCTTTGTTTGGTCTCTGGTTTTGCTTTCATAGATCGTTTATGCCTGCTTGGCTGGGTGCAACTGAGATTAGTTTTACAAGAAGCTACCAATAAAGCCCAGAATGGGAAAACATGAGTAAACTCTTACTCTGAAGGCAGGGTTTGTGGAAAGGAATAAAGGGGGAGCCCCTTTACACTTTATAGGACTGCATGATTTAGCAAGGCTCTATTTAAAAGTTCTCTTGGTTCTATATGGAAAGGAATGGCTCAGCTACTAGCTACCTTCTTGTACTCATTAGGAAAGTGTTTTTGCTTGCCACTTGATTTTTGAGCATCTCACTGTAACTCTGTTTTCCCTGAACATGAGAGGTAATAACTTTTGCAAATAACTTGAAGAAGCACGTGGCAGGCAGAATTCTAAGATGGGCCCCAAGATTCTACACCTCTCCCTTCCATGGCGATGCCCTGCATAATGAATATGCAGGACTATGAATATGATGGATTTTACTCCTATAATTAGGTGATGTTATATGGCACAGTTGACTTGAAGGGAAATTATCTGTCGGGCCTGAGCTAATCACATGAGTCTTTTAAAAGCAGAGAGTTTTCTCCAGCTGATCACAGAGGAAGAAGGCAGAGATTTGAAGCAGAAGAATTTGATGTGTTGTTGCTGACCTGAGGATGGAGAGGGCCACGGTGTGACCTTTAAGAGCTGAACATGGTTCCCAGCTGACAGGCCTCGGCCCTACAATTGTAAGGAGATGAATTCTTCCAGAAAGAAGAGACTTTGGAAACGGACCAGAGCTCTAGATGAGAATGCAGCCCCACCTGACACCTTGAGATCCTGAGATGAGAATCTAGCCATATCCAGACTTCTGCCTACAGAAATTGTGAGATAATAAATCTGTATTGTTTTAATCCACTAAGTTTGTGGCTTATACTTTCCAATTCACACAGCAATGGAAAACTAAGGTGTTTTAAGAAGGCGGAGAAAGCCTTTGGGAAAAGAAAGCTGAGTAAAACCAACATTCCTATGTTTGGTTTTAGAACAAAGTTATTGTGATGGTTAATTATATGTGTCAACTTGGCTAGACTATGGTGCCCAGTTGTTTGGTCAAACCCTAGTCTAGATGTTGCTGTGAAGGTATTTTGTAGATGTAACATTTGCAATCCATTGACTTTAGGTAAAGGAGATTACCCACCATAATGTGGGTGGGCCTTGTCCAATAAGTTGAAGGCCTTACAAGCAAGAACTGAGGTTTCCTGGAGAAGGAATTCTGAAAGACTATAACATTGAAATCTTGCCTGAGTTTCCAGCATGCCAGCCTGCCATATGAGTTGCAGACTTGCCAGCCCCGACAATCGCATGAGCCAATTTGTTAAAATAAATCTCTTCATATGTATCCTATTGGTCTGTTTCTCTGGAGAACCTTAACTGATGCAGTCATAAACTCAGGTGCCCTTAGGGACCACACAGATGGATGAGGTATGCTGGGGGCTAATTTGAAGACAGTGTGGGTGCCCTCTCAAAGGCAGCAGCTCATACATAGTACCACAAATTGTATAGCCAGCAGCACAGGCCTAGTGCTGTCAAGTCTTTTGATGTTTTTCAAAAGAAACCAGAAATCCAGAATTTTACACAAAATTGCCTGAATTCTAAATGTAGGTTACTAATTCAAAAAAGTATTTTTTAAAAAATTGGGTGTACCACAAGGAAACAAACCAGCATGTGGGTTGTCCTATAAGACACACCATCCTGGTTCCTTTAAGAAGTCAAAGTCATTTAAAAAAAAAAAAGGGAGCCAGCCCCGTGCCTTAGCGGTTGAGTGCGCGTGCTCTGCTGCTGGTGGCCTGGGTTCGGATCCTGGGCGTGCACCCATGCACCGCTTGTCCAAGCCATGCTGAGGCGGCGTCCCACATACAGCAACTAAAAGGATGTGCAACTACGACATACAACTATTCAGTGGGGCTTTGGGGAAAAAAAGGAGGAGGATTGGCAATAGATGTTAGCTCAGGGCCAGTCTTCCTCAGCAAAAAGAGGAGGATTGGCATGGATGTTAGCTCAGGGCTGATCTTCCTCACAAAAAAAAAAAAGAAAGAAAAAAGAAAAAGACCAGGCTGGAGGACCGTTGTAAATGGGAAAGATTAGAAGAGACTTACCAGACCTCACAACCAAATGCAATGAATGTCTTAGGAGACTGATTTGGAAAAAATCACCTATAATAGATATTTTGGGGACAGTTGTGGAAATTTGAGTATGAACTGGATATTAGATGATATTGGGAGTTTCTAGTTTACTTATTTGGGTGTGATTTTGGTATTGTGAATATATAAGGGAAGTTCTTAAATTTTTTTAGAGATGCATGCTGAGATATTTAGGCGTGAAGTATAATAATGTCTGTGATTTACTTAAAAATTCCTTTTGTTCTCTTTCTCTCTCGCCACACACACAGTAAAAAGTTAACAATGATTTAATCTGGATGCCGGGTATATGTGTGCTTGTCATACTATTCCTTGCATTTTCCTGTAGATTAGAAACATTTTATAAGTAAAAGTAAAGTAAGTAAGTAAAGAAAGTAAGTAAAAACCACTGAGTGGAATAGATTGCACACAATATGTCAGTGAGTCCCAGTTTGCAATTGTGATCTATAAGGTTGGATCAAAAGAACTGTAAGTAATTTGCAGGTTAACTAGTCTTCCTTTTCCGTGCTTCTGTGTTGGTGATAAGGGCAGCCTATCATCATGTGTTTATGTATGTCTCTTCTTCTAGATGTGAGTTCTTCTTGGGCTGCAAAAGGAACTCATTCACCTGTGTGTTCCTGGTGTCTGCACATAAGTGAGCGTTCAATATATTTCTGCTGAATGGGTAAAGTAAAGCCCAGGAAAGCTATAACAACAATGACAATGATGATGATAGCAGCTAACATTAATTGAGCCCTTAAAATATTCCAGGCTAAGAACCTTACAACAATCACGTGAATTAGATTCAATTAGATGCTAATAGTAGTAGCCGTTGGTCCCCTTTTTCTAATGAAAAAGTTGAGGCCCTCACATGATTTGAAATTTGCTTAAGGCCACGCAGTAAGAAGTTGAGGTCAAGCAGCCTGGCAGCAGAGCCCCTTTTCAAGACAACTCCCCTTCATGCCTCTGAAGTCTCCTTAGCTGTCCAACATACAAAATCTCACTAATATAAGTTTTACCACATTCTGTGTGGCAAACAAGGGAATTTCAGGAAGGACCAGCCACAGAGAAAGGAGGCTGGACTGTGGCATGCTGTGCACCTGAGCTGAGGAGCAGCTTCTATGGATTCCACTCGTGGCCGAACCTGGGATGCCAGGAGCTGGCCACCCAGAGGCCTGTATGACTTCAATGGGCAGGAAGGATGAACATGTGGAGGCAGGAGCAGTGAGAAATCAGGTGGCCATTGATTCCTGCACTCTGGGGCAGCCTGGCCAGGACACAGGTTGGTGAGCTGCTTCCTTTCCCAAAGTTCCAGGCTGCTGCCATCCTGCTTTCCTCTAATGGCCCTGGGTCCTGTGTGGGCCCCGGGTCATAGTACTGGCCCTCACCGAGTGTTAAATAACTTTAAGGAGAACAGCTCTACTGTGGCCAGGCCTCCTTTGGGGATCCACCGTAGGTCATCTCACTAGGAAGTGAGAGGAAGACTAATGGGGCTTGTCTTACCCCCTAGAAAACCACCTCCAGGCACATTTTAAAATCATGCAGTACATATTTCTAGAGACACTTGTAAGTGGGGGTGAATCTGTTTACATTTTTTGCTGTTGGCTGGTCAGGAAAGATAAAAAAATTTAAAAACAAGTGGCAGGGATTAGGGTTTCCACCAAGCTGTCGGCTGGAATTGATCTCCTTCACCTTGAAACCTCCATTGCAGGACAAGCTGATATCCCACGACGACCCCCACCCCCTTACTTTGGGTCTATTCTACTGCAAATATGGTCCCTCATGCCCATGAGGTCTTCCCCAGCTCTTTTCCCTCCACACTTACTTTGGGCTGCTAGCCCTGTGCGTTCATCTGTCCAGAATACTGTACACAAGCTCCTCACACAGAGAGGGGAGGCCCATATGGAGATATCCTTTTTAAATGAGTGAGAATTTATGCATTTCACTAGACTAATGTGTTAGTTTCCTACTGCTGCTATGACAAATTATCACAAATTTAGTGGCATAAAACAACACATATTATCTTATAGTTCTGGAGGTCAGAAGTCCAAAAACAGTCTCACTGGGCTAAAATCAAGGTGTTGGCAGCACTGTGTTCCCTCTGGAGGCTCCAGGGGAGAATCCATTTCCTTGCCTTTTCCAGCTTCTAGAGGCTGCCTGCATTCCTTGGCTTGAAGCCCCTTCCTCCTTCTTCAAAGCTGGTCGTATAGCATCTTTAAATCTCTCTCTGCTTCCGTCGTCACATTTTCTATGCTCATTTGGACCCTCTTGCCTCCCTCTTATTATAAGTTCCTTATTATAAGTCACTTGCGATTATGTTGGGTCCACACGGTGAATCCAGGATAACCTCAACATCTCAAGATCCTCAACTTAATCATATCTGCAAAGTTCCTTTTGCCATGGAAAGTAACATGTCCCAGGGAATAGGACCTGGACAACCTTGGGGGGCCATTATTCTGCCTAACACAACTAATATTTGGAATAGATAATAACTCCAGAAAAAGGAGTTTTATTCTTTTGCTTGGATTCTATTTTCAGATGGTGACAAATCCAACTGATTTGTAAAGTTATAGCCCAAACAATCCTTTCATTTAGTACTGCAATCCCCCTATTGTGGGAATTTGGTAGCTTTAAAAGTTTTTGCTTTTGTTTGTTTTACCAGAACTGCTCTTTCTAATTTCTAAGCTTTAACCTACTCCTCCCCTACTCCCATTATAAAATATCTTCCTGTATTTTTTTTTGTAAATTTTGGGCACAAAACTCATTAAGAATTTAACTACTTGGGTAAAATAGGAGTGAATATTTTTAAAACTATATAATCTTGGGTGAAAAACCAGTGCCTAATAAAATCTGTCGGTGTGCATATTTGCCATTGTGTTTTGAGGTAGCCTTTTCTTTCCTGTGAATAAAAGAACACAAGAGCTTTAATTTTTCACCACAATGAACAACAAAATAATATTCTTACAAAGGTAAAAGCTGACTTGATGTTTCGACATTTTTTAAATAGATTAGACTTTTGGAATTTTCACTCTAAAGTCTGACTCCAGATCAGTTCCAACAAACTTTAGTGACACATACATCTTTTTTTTTTAACCTCATAAATAATTAATGTCTATACGGTAAAATATAGAATATAAATAACTGTTTTAATAAGTAAAAGGGACTATTTGGTGCGAGATATATTTCCTTTTACAGAATATCTTACCTATTTTTAGAAGTGAAATGCAAGGTCTTCCATTTACAGTAAGCAGCGGAGTCCATATGAACAGCCTGACTATTTGTATATTGGGGGAGAGAAGGGAAATTCCTACCAGACCTGTTTTTCCCAAATTGAGTATTGGTGTAAAATTATCTTCAGTTTGTAAATTACTATTGACTATGTTTTTAGTTAAAATATATCTTTTTCATTGTCACAAATCGGATCACTGTTTTCCTTGGAATTTGAATTAATCCAAGCTAAAGTGTTATCAGAACATTCAGCAGAAATTCAGGAAATGACCCTCGAGCATTTTGCTACGTGTAAATCCAAGAAGGCTACAGTAAGATAGAGTGTTAGGGGGCATGTGGAAAAAATATTTCTATGATATTTTTTAGCTATCTTAAAAGAGTGCCTGGAATCTGCAGGCATTGAAATGTGTCCATTTTTAAAGCAAGTATATTTCTTATACGGATTGCCTTCTTTTGTATTGCCCCAAATACACCACAGTCCATAGACCCTCAACCATACACAGCCTGGAAGGGAATGTTACTTTATTTCTTCCAGAGCAGATTACCAAAGATCACATCATTGGTCTGGAATCCAGACTGGGAAGAGAGCTGCTCCTTAAGAAAATTATAAGACCTTAATCAGCACATATTTGAGAAAGTATGGCAGGTCTCTGCAAGATGCCCCTTTTCCAATTAGGCTGTTTTGCCAACTAATCATTATTTGGACTTGGAGAAGATGTGACAAAAACAGGAGGGGTGTATAACTTCTGCAATCCCATCTCAATCCCTTCTCTTTGCCCTGGATCCAGACGAGAGGTAAAAATAAGAGAACATTTGACAAATTGCCAATCCTATTTTGCATTCACGCATTCATTCAGTCATGTAGATTGGAGAAGGGAGATGTAAGAGCTCTTTTCAAATATTTGAAAGGAAAAAAGTTAGATCTCCATATTCACTCTTTACTGTGGTAAACAAATTCTAGATGATGAAAGTCAAACAACAAAAACCCAGAAGGATGAGTATTTTATCATGGTGAGCAAGGAAAGGTCTTTCTAAGCATAACATAAAACCAAGAAGTCCTAAAACAAAAGAGCAACAGATTTGACCACATGAAAATTTAAAATGTCTACATGGCAAAGTATGCCCTGAACAAAGTTAGAGGACAAATAAAGGTAAGGAGAAAATGTGCAACATACATAGCAGGTCAAAAGGTTTATATTTCTATTGTACAAAAAATAAGAAAAAAGAAAAACCTAATTAGACAAGAAACACTAATAAGCAAAATACCTCTAATATAAAAATGTAAATTAAAACACCTATTTATCTGTATGGATATAGATATACAAATACATTCATACTTTGTTTTTGCAAATCAGAGTTGACAAAATTAAACAATCTGATAACGTTCAATGTCTGATGTTGGTCAGAGTAGGAGAAAACAGTTTCATTGATGGGAGTATTAATTCACATAACCTTTTTGGAGGGAAAGTTGATAATGTCTCTCAAAGGTATTAATGTGCTTTCTCTTCTGCCCAGCAATTCTCCTTCTAACAACAGATGAGAACTTGACATGGATGTTGCAGAGGAATTCGTGAATTGGGCAAGGAGCTCAACCCCTTCATGTTTATTGTCCCTGCAGTGCGCGAGAATCTATGTCCAGGGTGAGAGTAACTTCTGTTTTCTGCTTGTGAGGCAGGTACCTCCTCCGTCACAGTTGCTTTGGGTCTCCACAACTGGAATAAATTTGTAGGGACAAGCCCATCAAAAGTTCATCTGTTCAGAGGCTGCCTGGTTTTGTCCTCGGTTGTCAGGATCCCATGTGGATATGGAATGGGATGAAACTTGGAGTGGAATAACATGTCCCCCTCAAGCTGGATTTGAGGCAGCACCTCCCTACCTCTGCTGACAGAGGAGGGGCTAGAGGAATCTTAGCAATTCCCAGGAAAGCGATGTTATCGTGTCTGAGTGGTTTGGTTAATGCTGAGATGCCACTCGGTAACTTTGTAAATGATGGGCCATTGGGAACAATAAATGCCATGCAAACTTGGGGGAGAATGTACCTATCTTCAGGACTACTTTTACTCTTTAATAAATAAGTAATTAACCTTAGTGTTTTATTTTGATCTCTTATGGATTAGAATTTTTAAAATTCTATGTTCATGATAGAGATGTAGCTAACGCTACAATGGTAATCATATTGCAATATATAAATGTGTCAAATCAACACATTATACACCTTTTACATGCACAATGTTATATGTCAGTTATATCTCAACTTAAAAAATCTATAAAGAGAATCAAAAAAATCCTACGTTCACTTGGGCTAATACTTGTTTTGTGTTATATCCAAGAGAAGACAACACTGCAGCTCAAAATTTTCAGGAGACTAAATGCCATAATATCTCTTCTCTTCTGTTCTCTTCTCCTCCCTTCTCTCTCCCTCTCTCCCTCTCTCTCTCCCCCTCTCTCTCCCTCTCTTTTACCAGTCCAGGCACACTTAGAAAACACCTAACTATAGTAGTTTACCGTTACTACAGTCAGAAGCCCCTTCCTAAGATTTATATTCCTTTCTGAGGATTAACCTAAGGGAGGTGCAAACAACCATCAACCACACACAGATCTAAGTCATTACTGAGCCACCTGCTGAGCCAGGTCTTTTGGCTGACCCCAGAAGGTCAAACATTCCAGGCAAAGGAGAGGGAGGGAGGGAGGTGTACTCAGATTGCATTGCTAAACCCGTGGGCAGGGTCTGGAATCCTGTGAGTGCAAAAGAGCTTGGAAGCATTTCTGTAACATATTTAAACGTTTAAAAAATAGACCAAGGCAAAATATTTCAAAATGAGAGCAAATAATTTTAGATGGCTTATCTTCTCCATTTGAATTAAATTGGCTGCAACTAATTAACTTTTTAACTCAGTTCAAATACTGCTCATTCCTTCTTATTTGACCCTGCCTTTGCTCATCCCTTCTCTCCAACCTCCAGTCAGTGTTGCTTCTGGATATGCTCTATTAGGTCACATCATCAAGCTGAATAAAGATAAAAATCACACTATTATTGTAGTGCTCTTTTTGTTAAGTTTTTTTTTAAAGATTCTATCCATTTTATCTAAATTTTTAATATAAAGTGACATAAGTTTGTTCATAATATTCTCTTATCTATTAAATGTCTGTATTTATCACTTTTTATACCTGATATTGGTCATTTATGTTTTTTTCCTCTTTTTTATTTTTACTTTTTAAATCAGTTTTACCAAGAGTTTATCAATTGTATTAATATTTTCAAAGAACCAACTTTTGGCTTTTTAAATTTTCTCTATTATATGCTTCTTATCTATTTCATTGATTTCTGCTCATTAATATTTCCTTTCTTCTATTTTCTTTGGATTTAATTTGTCTGAAATGGGAATTAGGTTTATTGTTTTCAATTTGTCTCTCGCCTCCACCCCCCCCACCTCCTTCCCAGTATGCACTATGTATTTGGAACTATAAATTTCCTTTTTGGCATCACTGTTTAATATGTTACTTTCATTATAATTCAGTTCATAATATTTTCTAATTTTATTTGATTTTTTGGTCCTTGAGTTATTTAGAAGTATATTACATAATTTCCAAATATTTGGAGAATTTTCTAATTATGTTATTGATTTATATTTTAATTCCATTGTAGTCAGAGAATTATCCCATATGATTTGAATGCTTTGAAAAAAATTTAAGACTTTCCTTAAGACCAGCATAGAGTATATTTTGTTAAGGTCTACTATTAACATGATGACATCAGCTCTCTTTCAGTTAATGTCTACATGATATATCTTTATCATCCTTTCCCTCTCACTCTTTCTTTATCTCTATATTTAAAGTGATTCTCTATTTTTTTTTTTTTTGTGAGGAAGATCAGCCCTGAGCTAACATCCATGCCAATCCTCCTCTTTTTTTTTTTGCTGAGGAAGACTGGCCCTGAGCTAACATCCATGCCTATCTTCCTCCACTTTATGTGGGATGCCGCCACAGCATGACCTGACAAGTGGTGCGTGGGTGTGCTCCCAGGATCCGAACCTGGGCTGCCAGCAGCGGAGCGCTCACACTTAACTGCTACACCACCGGGCCGGCCCCTATTTAAAGTGATTCTATTGTCAACAGCATATAGTTGGTTTTTTTTAATTTATTCAATCTAATTTGAATTTATTCAATTTAATCTTTTTTAAAAGCTTGTTTGGCTCATTTATATTAAATGGAATAACTGATATAGTTGGGTTTAAGTCCACCATCTTGCTATTTATTTTTTATTTGTTCCTCTGTTCTTTGTTCATTTATTCCTTCATTTGGATTAATCAAGTGTTCTTATGATTTCATTTCTCTACCCCATTGATAGGTAGTTAATTCTAAATTATGGTATTTTTCTTTTAGGATTTCTCTAGAGATTATAATTTGCATCCTTGATTTAATAGAGTCCATCTTAACTTTTGTGATATTGTTGTCATATATTTTATTTATATATGTTATAAATCCTACAAGACCTTATTATTGTTACATGAAATAATCAAAAGTATTTTATTTTTACCCACATAGTTACATTTTTTGATGCTCTTCATTCCTTCTTTTAGTTCCATGCTTTCATATGATCATTTCTTTCATTGTTTTGGTAGGGTGGGTCTGCTGGTAAAAACTTCTCTCATTTTTATTTTTCTGAAAATTTCTTTATTTTGCCTTCGTTTTTGAATGATATTTTAAATGAGAATTCTAGGTTGCCAGTCTTTTATTTTAGCACTTTGAAGATGTTATTCCATTATTTCCTGGCTTCTATAACTTATGTTGAAAAGTCAACTGTTAGTCTTATTGTTGCTCCTTTGAAGTTAATGTATCTTTTTTTCTGACTGCTTTTAAGATATTCTCTCAATTCTTGATTATTTGAAGTTTGACAAAAATATGTCTAAGTGTGGTTTTATTTTTATTTATCTTGCTCAGAATTTGCTGAGCTTCTTGAATCTGTGGGATGATGTCTTATCAACTACTTTGGAAAAGTTTAGGCCATTATTTCTTCAAATATTGTTTTTGTTCCAATTCATTTCTCCTCTTCTTCTGGTATTCCAATGAAATATGATAGACCTTTTAACTTTGTTCCATATGTCTCTAATGCTCTGTTTTATTTTTATACATTCTTTCTATCTGTGCTTAAATTTGTATACTTTCTATTGTATACTTTCTATTTCTATTGTATACTTTCTATTTGTATATTTCTATTGTCCTAGCTTAGAGTCTAATAATCTTGTCTTCTTCTCTGTTAAGCCTGCTGTTAAATGTATCCAATGTGTTCTTAACTTCAGATATTGTATTTTTTCAGAGAATGTCCATTTGATTTTTTATATGGACTTCAATTTTCTGTTGATATTCCCTATCTTTTCATCTGTTTTTCCCTCTTTTCTTCTATGTCCTGTGATATATTAATCAGTTAAAGTCCTGTCTTCTAGCTTCACTATCTGGGTTATCTATAGGTATGATTCTATTATTTATCTTTTATATGAATATCAGTCACATTTTCCTGTTTCTCAGCATGTCTAGTAATTTTTTTATTGTTTGTCAGACATTGTATATAAAAGCAGTGCAGAGGTTCCAGATGACGCCTTATACTAGAGAGGGTTTCCACTTTCCCCATTAGGAAATAGGGTGAGGAGTTTATCTTTGAGATAGTTAGGGGTTACATTGCAACTTTAGTAAGACTTAGTCCACTTCTGGTTTTTCCATGTTCTTCAAACATAGCTCTTCTAGGCTTTTAATTAGAGCCTGCAGTATCTCTGTCTTCTCAGTCCTGAAGGACTGGAGAATTTAGTGCTGTACTTGAGAGATTTTGAACTTGGCTCTTTATCCTTCCACTTCTTGCCGCGTCACAACTTCAAAATATGGAAGATGTCCTGAGGGGTGCCTGGTTATGTGTTTGAATGGCAGGACCCCTTTCTCTAGTTAGACTTTTTCTCCTTAGCACTAGGAAACTAGAGGAGATTGTATTATGCCTTTTGGAAGCCTTCAGCCAAACTTCCCAGACTTCTTTGCATAGCCCCTGAACTCAGAAGATGTCCCATGGGGAAAACCAGCTGTGTGTTTAGCACTTCTCAAGTTTCTAGTTTCTCTCACCACCCCCACGTGACTACCAAAAACCTCTCTGGTTTCTCTTTCCCCAAGAAAATTCTTTACAAACCAGGTCTAATTCTCAGTCCACACCCAGAATTGTCAAATGTCCCCCATACAAGAAAAAAACTGGTAATTTATGTAGTCCTCATTGCTTCCTCATTTTCTGAGACCCTTAAAAGTGTAACTTTTGTCATCTCTCTGGCTCTTTCTAGTTGTTGCAGTGGGACTTCTAGTCTACTACATTTTAGTCAGGAACAGAAGTACCCTGATTCTTCTGTTTTGATGGTAAAGGCCCACCAATATAGTTACAACTTCCAGAATTGAAAAGGGCCATAGCCTGCCTCTAGTGCTTGGATTCCAGGGGGAGGAAGTTTACATTGGTGGTCCAGACCTGGGCTCTCAGTTGCAGAGTCCCTGAGCAAATAAGTAGCATGGCCTTGCGAGCTATTACTAGACTTGATATGGGGAGGAAATTTGTGAAAATGAATGGTGGCTTTTGAATGGACTATGTAAGCTTGCAGCAATAACCATAGCTAGTAGTAATCAAAATTGACTGAATGCCTAGACTCCTCCATTTTCCTGGATATAAATTCTCCTGTGATCCAAAGGTAGGAAAGAAGATACCCCCTTTTGTGGGTGGTATTTAAAAAAGATTAAATTTGATACAGAAAATTAAATAAATTTGTACTCTTTTTCACAGAAGGAAACATACTTATTACACTGTTATTTCTAGCAGTATGACCGGCAACCAGATACAAAATTGATTCAGAGCTGTGGGACTCTGAATATGAAGAAGTTGTATGAATACCTTAATAATAATTTTATTTTACTTACATTGTCTTTTTCACATATATGTGTACAAATACATATATGTGTGTATGTATATATGTATGTATGTACACAATATATATATTTTTTACCCTACCCTCCCTTTCAGTCATTATATAGGGATTTATTATGCTTTTAAATTACATTATTCTTTTTCAAGAACAATATTGATATTTTAAACTAGATTCACACCTTTTATACCATGACTTTACTAGTTTTTAGTTCCTTTTTTTGCTTCATGTTCTGGTCAGTTGAAGGATGGCTTCAAGTTATTTCTTCTAGAAGATGTATTAGTATTTTGTGGGTACTTGCATGCCTGACTATGTCTCCTGTTGTCTTCATGAATGAAAAATAGCCTTGAAATCCTCAGGCTACAAATTTTTGCTCCCAAACCTCTAGAGCAGTGGTTCTCAACCTTGAATGTACAATGTCATCTCTTGGGAGCTTTGAAAAATACTGATGCCTGAGTCACATCCCCAGCGATTCTGATATAATGGGTCTGAGATGTGGCCTGGATATCAGGATTAAAAGCAAAATCAAACAACAACAAAAAATACACTCGAGCTCTCCTCTAGGTCAATTAAATCAGAATTTCTGGGAGTGGGGCTTGGGCATTAACATGCTTTTTCTGGTTTGTATGAGAAATTCTCAAGTTTGCCAATCATGCTGTCAGTTTCCAACAGTGTCAGTTTTGTTCTATACTTCCATCAATATGGATTAAAATTTTGCTTTCACATTTTTAGATGTTTTACAATCCTTTCTCACCTGTCATCTCCTTTTGTCTTATTCTGTAGTCTCTTTATGCCAGCTGATCTCTTCTTACAGCTTTCCCCTCTTTCATTATGGAAAGGAGTCATTTTACATCTTGAAAAACAGTTTTCTGAAATTTTCTTTTGTATTTTGCAGGAGATCATTTTTGGAGGCTTGCTTTCCTTCTACATCTCCAGAATGATGCTCTCTTTCCCTTTTTTCCATAGCATTTTTTGTCAAACCCTTATTTTTGTGGTTGTTATTGTGGTTTTGCTTTCTTCTTTTTACTCATCTCAAATAAGGCAAAACTGATCTCATTGGCCCCACTCTCAGGCAATGTAGATGATAGACAGCTACTTTTCTCAAATCCCTTCTGCAGTACAGTTGTAAACTTTGCCATCTCCCAGTCCAATTCTGAAAGTCTAGAAGCCTTTCTCTCCATGTTGTGTTGCTTTATGAGGAAACATCTTCTACCTCTATTTGCTTGGCCCTCTCATATTCCGATTGGACACAATGTACTTAAACTTTTCCAGCATTCACTCTTACCATGCTGTTTTTCTCCATCATCCACCCATAGTGCTTTCCTTGTGGGGACCTCTTTTCTCAGGAGGCTGTGCACTAATGCCTGAATACACCTCCCACTTTACTTCTGGCCCAGTTGTTTTCTGGGATTTTCCATGTCT